>NC_138184.1:59390601-59990601 GCF_964194105.1 Spermophilus citellus
AGCCCAACTGCCTCCACAAAGAAAACCTGCAATTATATTTTATTTCAGCTGTCCAGGTGGCACACACCTGTAATCCCAGTGGCTCAGGAGGCTGAGGCAGGAGGATCGAAAGTTCAAGGCCAGCTGCAGCAATTTAGTGAGCCTCTAAACAAATCAGCAAGACCCTGTCTCTAAATAAAATACAAAAAGTGTTGGAGATGTTGCTCAGTGGTTAAGGACCCTTGGGTTCTAACCCTGGTACCATAAATAAATAAAATTCAGTTGAGTTAAGAAAAGCATGATGAAACAGCTCATACGATCAGTATGGGTTAGGTAATGGCAAAAGTCATGACTCAAATTTGGGTAGGAAGAGAAGTTTGGAGGTGAAAACACAGCCCTATACTCTTGTTGATCGTACGATCACTCTGTATGGTTGAGACTTAGTCACCAATGTGATAGTATTAAAAGCTGGGACTCTTAGAGGTGACTAGGAGCCATGGGGGTACTGTCCTCATAGATGGGATTAGTGGCCTCACAAGAGATGTGCGAGGAAACGTTCACCCCTTTCGCCCTTCCCTGTCGTCAGCCACACGAAGACACAGGACGTGTCCTTTCTTCTCTCTTGTGCCAGGTGAGGATCCCATCTATAGAACAGGCTGTTGCCAGACACTGAATCTACTGGCACCATGATCTTGGACTTCTCAGCTCACTGTGAGACAGGAATTTCTCTAGTTTCTAAATTACCCAGTCAGTGGTATTTTGTTACAGTATCAGGATCATACGAAGATACTCATAGAGTCATTGTCAGAAGCAAGTAAGATGATTGGTTGATCTGTGTGGGGCTGGGGGTGGCTTAGTGGTAGAGTGCAGGCCTGAATTGAGGGGGCAGAATATGTCTAACTTAACTTTTTATCTCCTAGGACTAACTAAGAGCTCATTTTCTTTTGTGTGTGTGTGTGTGTGTGTGTGTGTGTGTGTGTGTGTGTGTGTGTCCTGCTAGTTAGTATGGTCACATGAACATTTTCTATGACATTGTTAAATCAAGAGTAGTACATCTGATGAATGGATAAAGAAAATGTGGTATCTATACACAATGGAATGTTACTCAGCCATAAAGAAGAATGAAATTATGGCATTTGCAGGTAAATGGATGGAACTGGGGACTATGATGCTAAGTGATATAAGCCAATCCCCCCACAACCATAGGCCAAATGTTCTCTCTGATCTGTGGATGCTAACTCACAATAAGTAGTAGGAGGAGGGATAGAGAATAGATGTTCATTGGATGAGACAAAGGGGAGTGAAGGAAGAGGGGGATGGGACTTAGAAAGACAGTGGAATGAATGGGACAGAACTTTCCTATGTTCATATATAAACACACGACCAGGGAAACTCCACATCATGTCCAACCACAAGACCGGGAAGTTGTACTCCATGTATGTACAGGATGTCAAAATACACTCTACTGCCATGTGTAACTAAAAACAACCAATAATCTTTTTTTTTTTTAAAAAGAATTATACAGGAAATCTTCTGTCTACTCACATATACACTCACCCCTAAAATACATTAAAATATTTCTTCATGTAGTTGCAAAAGGAAAGAGACATTGTCTCTGTTCCTTACCTCAATGATGCATCTTCTGCTAAAAGACAGATATCAAAGTAAATGGTCAAGACCAAAAAAAGAGCAATACATCTGAACACATGAAAGACATACAAGTAGCTACATTCTTTAATTTCTCCCTAGGATGGCCAAAAGCTATATTTACTAAAAATAGCAATATTTTTAAAAATATATTTACTTAAGATAAATGAAGATAGGTATGATAAATTGAGTGTGAACAATGTATGCTTTTGAAGCATAGAAATGTATAATGAAGAGAAAGAACACCCACTAAAATCCCAAGTGACCACACTCCAGAGAAACCACTGGTTTTGCAGGGGAGGGTCCTGGGATGGAGCTTGTGTGTTAAGCTCATGCTTTACCACTGAGCTCCACCCGCAGCCTCCATTTATTTATTTTTTAATTTTTTGTGGGTGTTGGTGATTAACTCCAGGGCCTCATATGCTAAGCACATGCTGCGCAACCACCCTTGATAAATTTCTAGAGTTGTTTTTTGTTTGTTTTGGGTTTTTTCTATTTAAAAAAAATGTTGGCTGGGGATATAGCTCCGTGGTCGAGCAGCTGCCTACTACGTGTGAGGCACTGGGACTCAATCCTCAGTTCTACAAAAATAAACGAAAACATTTAAAAAAAAATCTTTATAAACTCGAGTTCCTACAATATACACAGTTCTACAACCTATTGTTTTCTCTAAACAAATTTATCATAAACTTCTATTATTATTATTATTATTATTAATTGTAGATGGACACAATATCTTTATTTTTATTAATTTATGTGGTGTTAAGGATTTAACCCAGTGTCCCACTCATGTAAGGCAAGTGCTCTACCACTGAGCCACAACCCCAGTCCCTATTATTATTATATATTTTGTGGTACTAGGGGTTGAACCCAGAAGCACTTAATCATTCAGCCACATCTCCAGCCCTTTAAAAAAAATATATGCATATATATATATATATATATATATATATATATATAGAGAGAGAGAGAGAGAGAGAGAGAGAGATAGATTAGTTGTAGACAGACACAATACCTTTATTTTGTTTATTTATTTTTATGTGGTGTGAGGATTGAACCCAGTGCCTCATACATGCTAGGCAAGTGCTCTGCCCCTGAGCCCCAGCTCCCGCCCCTCCAACCCTCTTTTATATTTTATTTAGAGACAAGGTCTTGCTAAGTTGCTTAGAGCCTCGCTAGGTTGCTGAGGCTGGCTTTGAACTCGCGACCCTGGTGCCTTCAGAACTGCTGGGATTACAGGCGTGTGCCCCACACCTGGCCAATCATACGCCTCTTTATTTGACCTTCATTACTCTTTATTCCGCAGGATAGTTAATGTTTGGCCTAGGATGGGGTCTTCCTTTTCTACCTGTCATGGGATCTGCCAATAGAACGTTACCCTGTCAACTCTTTGTTGGAGCCAGACAACTTGGGTAGAAAGACAGACATGCAGCTTGGGAGGTGGGGAGCTATTTGGGGAGCAGGCATGTTTTAGAGAAAGAGAGAAGCTGAAGGTAGGCCAGTGTGTTCCTGGTGTCCTGGGACAGAGGCCTGAACCTGGGGAATCCAACCAATCAGGTCTGGCCCCACAAATGGAATAGAAAAAGCACTGGTTCAGAGCAGGAAAGGAAATTGAATCCATGTAGCTACACGGAGAAGACAAGGTGACACACACCCTCAGCCCTGTCCGTCAGCAAGGGGCTGACAATGACTTTGAGTTTACAGAAAGAATAATGAGGGGTTGGGGATCTAGCTCAGTGGGTAGAGTGCTTGCCTTGCATGCACAAGGCCCTGGGTTCAATCCCCAGCACACACATAGCAAAAAAAGGAGTAGCGAGGGTAAGGTTGGAGTGATGTAGGACCCATAGGGCTGGACACCCAGAGGTCCAGAGGGGCTGAGACCTAGAAATCTCTGGACCCTGAGTCTGGAAACTCTTAGATTTATACTCAGGGGGATGTCACATGACAGTGGCTGGGAGTTACACTTTGTCCCCTATTCATTCTTAGGCTAGACAGAAGTTTCACATGTTTTTAACCACAGAAAACAGAGATAGTATCTTTAGCACAGCAGCAAGCCTGATGGTAGACAGCTTTTACAAGAAAAAGGAAGCTCCAACCATGATGCTCTCAGCAGATACCCTGGCGTTCTTTGTAAAACTCTTTTTGTTGGGAAGAGATTATGTGTTACAAATACGGTGGGGGTTTCTGGAAAAGCGTAATTATGGTAAGGGGTTTCTGGGTGGGGGTACCTGGTGGTTGCATCGGGAGGTTTGCCCAGTTGCCTAAGTTGGGAATCTTGATGGAATGTGGTCTGTCTGTCCATCATGATCTCAGGGTTGGTCAGCCAGAGCTCTGTCTGCCTGAGAAAGTCGCTGTTGCCTGGGATGTAGCTTTGACTCATGGTGAGTTTTTGTGGAACAGGGCTGTTGTTCCTGGAAGCTAAGGTGACTCAGAGCAAGGGAGGCATGCAAAATGGGGGCAGAGAGGCCAAGTCTTCAATCCTGCTTTTAGTCACCCATTGGACATTGGCAGGCAAGAGTGAAAGTTCTGAGTCTTCGTTACACGTAGGGGAGGAGGAGACGCAGGGGAAAGAGAGAGGGGTTCAGAGTCCATGATCCCGACTGGGAGGTCCCAGATGAGAGAGCCTGGGTCCAGCTTGGACCCCTCCCACTGATCTTGTGCTCCCCCTCCTGGCTTTGCCCCGCAAGTTCACCCTGTGACTCCAGGGTACACCGAAATCGCCCGATTGACTGAAGAGGGGAACATTGACCATTTCTGCAACTTCTGTAAGTTGTAAGTGTGCGTAGCACCGGCAGATTGATTGACTGTGCTTATTCGGTTGAAACAAATAACCTTTTTCAAAATTTGTTCTAATTAGGCATACATGACAGCAGGATGCATTTTGATTCCCTGTACACAATTGCAGCACAACTTTTCATCTCTCTGGCTGGACATAATGTAGAGTTACCCCATATGAACAGTCATATACGAACCTAGGGTAATGATGTTCATCTCATTACACCATCTTTCCTGCCTGGTGCCCCCTCCCTCCCCTTTGTCCAATCAAAGTTCCTCCATTCTCTGTCCACCCCCCCCCCATTATAGATCAGCATCCACTTATCAGAGAGAACATTCGGCCTTTGGTTTTTTTGGGATTGGCTTACTTTGCTTAGCATGATATTCTCCAACTCCATCCATTAACCTGAAAATGCCATAATTTTATTCTCCTTTAAGCTGAGTAATATAATATTCCATTGTGTATATGGACCACAGTTTCTTTATCCATTCATCTATTGAAGGGCATCTAGGTAGGTTCAGTTTTTCTTTTCACCATTCTTACTAGTCTCCTGCCAGATCCCCTGAGATCTCATTGGTTGGTTCTCTTAACTGTATTTTACTGATACTTTTCTCTTCACTCTCTGCACCGCCTCTAACCCCCTCACCCCCGCCTGCTGGTGCATTTGTGAATCAAAAAGTAATTCAAAACCAGCCTCAGCAATTTAGCAAACCCTAAGCCATGCAGTAAGATCCTGTCTCTAAATAAAATATAAAAAAAGGGCTGGGGATGGGGCTCAGTGGTAAGGGCCCAAGTGTTCAATCTCCAGTACCAAAAAAAAAAAAAAAAAAAAAAAAAACCAAAGTAAAGCCCCCTGCCTTTAGGTTGCTGAGCCCCGTTTGCAACTCTAATTATACAGCCTCTTAGTTCTCCATTTGTGCTTAATCCAAAGCTGTAAAAAGCTTTTCAAAATAGGTGTGTGTTCAATTTGACAGTTGTGATAAAACAATGCTTCCAATAAAGAGAAAGCAAGACACATTTGTTATTTCCTTTTCCATAATTTATAGTGAATTAGCTCCACCCCCCGCCCTCCACCAGGAGATAAGAATTTCTTTGGGAACAATTTTCTTTTAATAGCACCATCTGAAGCAGCCAACATTTCTTTTGCAGTCATTAGAGCTCCTAGCCTGCAAAACAGTGACTGAAGATTGAATTAGGATTTAGAGGGAGGCTGCCTGGGTTGCATAAATAAACAATGAGAGCCCAGGCCATTTCATTATAGAACTTAAAGACGCAGCACAGATGGTCGGCAGCAGTGTTACACATGCATAACCTATTTAAAAGACGACATTAGAGGGTCAGAAGCATTAATGTACTCGCAGTGCCATTTACTAGACTTGAGTTACTTATTTTACACTAAGCACTGAAGCCGTGGGTAGGGCAAATTATTACAGGCAGTAATGCAAACAGATGAGATAATAAGGGAATTGTTGAATGAGGAGAGGACAAATACAAAATTAGCTTTAGGATTTATGGCTTTGAGTTTAACCTAATAGGTGTTATTTGCCATTGATCCTTCTCATAGAGTTGTAAATGACAGGAAAAAAAAATCAACTCAAATTCATTTACACACACACAAACAAAGAGGTAATGACTTGATTGACTTATTGACTAATGTCACTGAGAAGTTCAAAGCTTCAGGTACAGCTGGATGGGGCTCAGTGGTTAAGCACCCCTGGGTTCAATCCCTATCTCCTGTCCCAACTAAAACAAAACCAAACCAAAAAACCCCATCTCGGCAGCAACTGCCCTTTTTAGCTACCAATGAATGTTTGCCAACTTTTAAGTTTCCCAATTTCTCAGATCCCAGAAGGGAGTCTTAACAATATCACATCCCTCAGTCTATTGCATTACACAACATACAGAGCAGGGCTTCCAAGAATCCCAGCGCTGGAAGGTCAAGCAAAGGCCAAAGGCAAGGTTGAACTAATAGGTTTCAGACTGCTGAATCCCCTGCCCAGACTTTGGAAATATTTCTTCCTTCTAACTTGTGCTTTGGGCCATTTCCTTATGGTGACTGTGGTAGTGCCAGCATCTCTGGAATTTCCTAGTAGAATTTCCTACCTGACTATAATATTAAATGGAGTTATTGTTACAGTGTAGTCAGTCATTCTCACACACCTGTACCGGTAGGCACAGTTAAGCCAAAATGAGATAGAGGAGTTATGTCCATGTGAACGTCCTGGTTGTGATATCATCCTACAGTTTGTTGTTGTTTTGTTTTTGTGGTACTGGGAAATGACCCCAGGAGGGCTCTGCCACTGAGCCACATCCCTTGCCATTTTAAATTTTTTTTCATTTTGAACAGGGTCTCACTAAGTTGCCTAGGGCCTTGCTTGCTAAATTGCTGAGGCTGGCCTCAAACTTGCAATCCTCTGGCCTCAGCCTCCTGAACTGCTGGGATTACAAGTGTGTGCCACCACACCCGGCTATATGGCAGTTTTGCAAAATGTCACCATTGGTAAAATTGAATGAAATTTACATAGAATCTCTCTATGTGATTTTTTTTTATAATTGGATGTTCATCTACAATTGTCTTTAATGTTTAAACATTTTTAGAAAAACAAGACCAAAGAGTGGAAAAATAATAATTTTGATAATTGCAATGTCTTGGGTCCTCTTGATGGCAGCAGATATTTAAAATGCTTTTTTGAAGGGATTACAGACACAGTGGCCCATGCCAGGAGGCTGAGGAAGGAGGATTCCAAGTTCAAGGCCAGCTTGGGCAACTTAAAGAAGCCCTTTCTCAAAATAAAAAGGATTGGGGGTGTAGCTTAGTGATAAAGCACCCTTGGGTTTAATCCCAAGTATGGAAGGAAAGAAAGAAGAGAGTGTGGTGGGGGGAGGGTCAGAGAGAGAGAGGGACAGGGAAGGAGGGAGGGAGGGAGGGAAGGAAGGAAGGAAGGAAGGAAGGAAGGAAGGAAGGAAGGAAGGAAGGAAGGAAGGAAGGAAGGAGTGAATGTGTTCTTAATTTCATGCAAACTGAAAAGTTTTGGACTTGAGTCACTGAAGCCCTAGGCTGTGTTAACAACCATACTAACCTTAGTCATGGCAAACAGTTCTGAAACAAATTCTTTAAGTATGTATTTACTCAGTGAATATTTATTTTCTGGTTCCCTTTTCTACAATTTGAGATACAATATGTGTCCTTTTGTGCCCGACTTGTTCCCCTTGGCATCCTGCTTTCCAGGTTCCTCGACATAATAGCCTGCATCATGCTTCATTCTAACAGGGTTCGGGACACACTACCCCAATTTATGGCACCTTGGCATTTTCTCAAACTGACAAAGCAAGCAAGGGTCCCATCCTTCCCTAAAGTGGGCCCTTAAAGAATTTTCTGATTTTCCTCTAAAGTAGGTCACAAGACTCTCATTCCAGAGGTGTTCGTCTGTACTCAGGGGAAGAACATCCTTATCTCTGAAGACACAGGCACAGAAGAATGTGGAACAGATAGGTCTTGGTAAGTCTCCTCTGATTTACTCCCACTAGATCAGACCTCCTTGGTAACTGTCCATTTATCATCAAACGTAGCATAAAAATACACAGGTTTCCTTCCTCCTTTGGGTTTTCTATTCTGAAGGGTCTCATGTCACATAAAAGTTAGATTAAATAAATGTGTATGCTTTCCTCGAACTGCCTTTTATTACTAGTGCCTCAGCCATGAGCCTAATAATGAGTGAGAAAAGAAATCTCCCTCTCCTATAATTTTCTTTTATGTTTGAATAATATAGTCAACCATTTGTATGAATATCCCAATCTGTCTATCCATTCATCCATGGTTAGAAATGTAAGTTGTTTCTATTTTCTGGTTATTGTGACTAGTGCTGCTTAAAATGTCGTAAATAGGTATTTATTTGACCGCTTGTTTCCAATTTCTTTCCTTCTCTCCCCACTCCCTTTTTTTCAGTAATAGGGTGCCCTATCACTGAAATACACCTCTAGTCCTTTTTATTTTGAGACAGGATCTTGCTAAATTGCCGAGGCTAGCCTCAAACTTGTGATCCTCCTGCCTCAGCCTCCAGAGTGGTTGGGGTTACAGGTCTACATCACCATGCCTGGCCTGTTTGCAATCCCTTTGGGTCTATGAGTGAAATTGCTGGGTCATATGATAATTCTGTGCTTTAATGTTGTTTGAGCAACTGCTGTATTTCATCAAGTGTTTTTAAGTACTGACAACAAATTATTGAACCCAATACATAAAATCTCTGCTCCCTGGAGCTTATACTTTTGAACGGTAAAGTAAAAGACAATAAACATAAGTAGCAGTGGAACATAATTTGTGTTACAAAATAAAAATGTGGGACCTTTCTTTAAAACTCATTAAGAATGTCAAGATAGGCCGGGTGCGGTGGTGCACACCTGTAATCCCAGTGGCTCTGGAGGCTGAGGCAGGAGGATCGGGGAGTTCAAAGCCAGCTTCAGCAGCTTAGGGAGGCCCTAAGCAACTCAGTGAGACCCTGTTTCTAAATAAAATTTAAAAAGGGCTGGGTATGTGGCTCAGTGGTTGAGTGCCCCTGGGTTCAATCCTTGGTCCAAAAAAATAATAATAATAAAAATAGAAACTGTAGGGCATTAAACAGAGTGGAAGGCCCTTCTAAGTACAGATCTGAGAGATATGTCATTCACTCATAAGCCATCAAGGACAATAATGAAAAACCAGTAGTTTCAGATGTTACATGCCCACAAGTATACAAAATAGAACATGAGATCAAAAACAAGGGATGGCCAAGCTACTCTCAATAGTTGGGAAGGGCTTTTCTGAGAAGGGCGTATTCAAGCTGACTTGAATGGTAAAAAGAACTAGTTGAAAAAGACCCAGCTGCTTGCTGGACTTGGTAGTGCACGCCTGTCCTCCCTGAGACCCAGGAGGCTGGGGCGGGTCGCAAGTTCCAGGCCAGCTTGAGCAATTTAACAAGACCCTCAGCAACGCAGCAAGACCCTGTCTAAAATGAAAAATGAAAAGGGCTGGGGATGTGGCTCTGTGGCTAAGTGCCCCTGGGCTCAATCCCTCATGCCACACACACACAAAAAGATCCAGGTGCTGAGGGAGGAGAGAGAACAAAGCCTCCTAGCATGAATGTTCCTGGTGCCGCTAAGAAATCAAACAAGGCCACCACCCTAGCTGGAGCCTGGTTATCTTTAGCCTGTGTCTAAATATGATTCAAACAAGGCGCTCCTGTAAAAAGACAACCACATCTTCACATTGCTAATCAATAAAAACCGGGGCCACTTCTTTGGAATGAAGCCAGTGAAAAGATCTCTCTCAGTGACATCAAATTTGAGACATGAGGTCCTCAAGGAGCATTGCACGGACACACCGGTGTCCTCCTGAGCATCAGACTTTGCTTAATGTGCACAATTTTATTTTGCTTTGGCTGAGAACGCACAGTATCTGTCAGAGTGGTGAGCAGAGGATGGCCGGAGATGGTGTGTGCCCTGTTCAATTTGAGCAAATAAGTGATAAGAAGTACGGTAGTGCCATGCCTGTCGATGGGCATGTGTAGAGAATGTGGGTTCCAAGTGGGTGTGGTGGCACATACCTTTAATCTCAGAGGCTCAGGAGGCTGAGGCAGGAGGATCGTGAGTTCAAAGCCAGCCTCAGCAAAACTTAGTGAGGCCCTAAGCAACTCAGCAAGACCCTGTCTCTAAATAAAATACAAAATAGGGCTGGGGATGTGGCTCAGTGGTAGAGTATGCCTGATTTCAATCCCCGGTACAAAATTAAAAAAAAAAAAAAAAAAAAGGAGAACGTGGATTTCTAAAAGCAAAGTCCTGGGCGTAAAGGAGGCTGAATGGAGACCGAGAGCATGGGGCGACCAGAGTGCATGCTCTCACGTGTCCCCCAGATGCTACTGACTGGCTGAGTGTCTTTTCCACATGTCTCTAAAAGCCCTGATGATCACAACATTCTGGGAACCAGCAAAATGTAGAGAACATGTTTCTAGACACCATCTACAAGGACCATCTAGTTTAAAAGCATCAGACATCTGGTTCCCCTAGCAGTTCTCTTTGCAACTGGAAAGGTCAATCTGAAAAAAAAAAATAGGGTTATAGGGTCTGTATCCAAGCCAGGACTTTTTTTTTTTTTTCACTGCTGAGAGAGTGGTGAGTCAGAGAAATGGCTCAGTCCCGAAGCAATCCCTTAGGAATCACTGTAAAATCAACCGTTTAGAAAATGGGATTCACTGGGGCCAGAAACTGTCTATTTAGCAAGGGGCAGGAGGGGTGGAGATCCACATTTCCCGTGTCTTCCTTAAGCAGTATTAACTTGAATCCTCAACTTGTTTGGATTAAGAGATGCTTCAGATTCAGAGGCTTCGGGGGTGTGTCAATGAGAGTGTGTCTAGGAATGACTGTCCTGTGGGACAGCAAACTGAAGTGGAGACCCTCCCTGAGCATAGGCAGTGCCATCCAATAGGATGGTGGCATGGATGGAATAAAATTTGGAAGGACAATTAGGCAAACAGCAGATGCATGCTCCATTGTTCTTGAATGGGTTCTTGATGGCTGCTGGGATGGCCTCTCTCCTTCACTCTTCCCAATGGGACTCTGCCAGGGATTCTCCAGGGAGTTTCCAGAAGCCTTGGGTCTCACATTGGGGTAGCATCATGGATCCCTCTTGTTCAGGGGCTTCAGCCTCTTGGACTGGGCAGCTGCTGGTTCCTCCAGCTCCCCAGCCTGCAGAGGGACATTGTGGACTGTCCAGCTTCTGGTTGGGTTAGCCAATCTAGTGAGTCCCCTTTTTATAGTCATACTCCTGTTGATTATCTTCCTCTGGAGAACCCTGACTAGTACAGAAGGTATGAGAGAAGAATAATCAGTATCGGCTGAAGGAGAAGACACTAGATCACATGCATGATTGGACGGGAGTCTAAAGGGTCATTAAGGATTGCATGACTTTCCCAGTTCCTTCTGATAGCTAAACTCTGTTCTCTTAGATCACCATGAATAACCTGGGCCTGTCAATATGGGAACACAGCCCACCTAATCAGTTCCCGAAGTGGCCTTCATATTCATGGCATTGGTTGAATGACCTGTTGGTGAGAACCACATTTGTGATTGGTGTCAGTCATGGGAGAGAATAGTTACAAGACAATTTTTGATAGATACAGTGTCTATATCCTTGCCTGGTTTCAGGGCATGGCTGAACCAGCATTCCATGCACATTTTTCAATACACAACATTTGTGTTCTTTTAAATACTTATCAACACTTAGCATTTTTTTAAATTCTTTCATGGTGATTTTTAAAAATTTTAATTAATTTATTTTTCCTGGGGATTAAATCTAGAGGTGCTTTACCACTGAGCTAAATCTCCAGTCCTTTTTATTTTATTTTGAGATGAGGTCTTGCTAAATGCTTATGTCTCACTGAGTTGCTAAGGCTGGCCTCAAATTTGCGATCCTCCTGCCTCAGCTTCCGGAGTTGCTGGGACTAATAGGCATGCACCACTGTACCTGGTCATTTTTGTTTTGTTTTAAATTCTTTCAAAATGAAGTACCTAGGGAAAATTGTTATATCCTCATTTACAGCTAAATATACAACTAAGGGTGAAAACAGAAATTAGAAAATGTTCCATCTTCTTTTCTTTTTCTGACTTTTTTACTCTCCATTATGAGAATCCAAGAAATTCAAGGAAAACCAATCAAATCCAAAAATACTCCCCACATTTATTTTTCCTGGCCTGAATAGAAATTCAAAGTTAAGCCACTTGTTTACAGAGAACTCTGAATATATTTATTGTGTAATTGTTTAGGAGAAAATGTAGTTAATACTTGTAATAATACTGTTCTACAAAGATAAAGTTATTTTTTGAAAACATTAGCTTCCTGTTACCTGTTTTAACAAGTAGACTATATTTATGTGTATTTTAATTTTGAGAACTTTCCATTCAAAAACCTAACAATCATTTCACTTTTGTTACAAAAAAATCATATGTGTACACATTTACATGCAAATAATAAAATATGGAATGATAAATACCAAAATGTAAGTAGTCATCTCATTTAGGGGTAAGATTGAGTATTTTTCTTTTACTATTTTCATATGTCTATTTTCGTATTTTTTCCATAGTGATATACATCATTTGAGTAATGTGGAGAATAAATTTGTGGGACAGGATTTTGGCTATAGACCACAGTCAAGGGTTTAAGCAGGGAGAGCAGAATGGGGTTTAGTTGCTCTATGGAAAGAGGTGAGCATGTCCAAGAGGGAGGATGCAGAACCAAGGACGAGCCCACTCTCAGACGTAAAGACAAAGGATGGGGACATATTTCCAGATCCTGGAGAGAGCTCAGGGCTGATGGGACTGTGGCAAGACCAGGGGTGAGGAAGGGCCCCAGAGGCTGTAGGCAATTCCTTGCTCTCTTCCCCCAGATTTTTTTTTTTAATACTGGGATTGAACCCAGGTGCGTGTAACCAATTGAGCCACATCCCAGCCCTTTTTATTTTTTTATTTAAAGTCTCTTTAAATTTCTTAAGGCCTCACTAAATTGTTGCAGCTGGTTTTGAACTTGGGATCCTCCTGCCTCAGCCTCCTGAGCTGCTGGGATGACAGGTGTGCACCACGGCACGGGCTTCATCCCTCTGATCTGAATCCTAGGAACTTAGCATGGGCCCTACCAAGAGAGTGGTCTCAAGGCACAGAGCAGGACAGAGAGCAAAGGATTATGGATGTGCAGGACAAATGGAGAATAACAAGCAGAGGTGACAATGTTGTCAGGATAGAGGATGAGCCACATGCTACACCTCTTATGTTTCCAGCAAACGGGGTGGTGGGGGGGAGATTTCACTGGGGGCGTGTGGCACACACCTGTCATTCCAGTAGCTCAGGAGGCTGAGGCAGGAGGATCACAAGTTCAAAGCCAGCCTCAGCAACTTAGTGAGGCCCTAAGCAACTCAGGGAGGTCCTGTCTCGAAATGAAATAGAAAGGGCTGGGATGTGGCTCAGTGGGTAGCACCCCTGGGTTCTGGATAAGTTTCCATTTATTATCCTTCATTTTCTTCTTGGCTCTTCATAGAATCCACATCAATTCTGTGTCTCCCAGAGACTACACGTCAACGTAGGAGCATCAGAGGTCCAGCAAGTGTGTGTTAAGGTCAGACACAGCAGCCACCTATTAGTTTCCCAGGTCCCCCTGCATGCCATCCCTTTCCCTCTTGGACTCTGGTGCAATCAAGGGGGCCAGCTTCCTCTGGCCACCTGGTGGACACGTGACCCCGGCTGGCCAATCAGCGTGCCGTGTCTCCCTGTACCTGGGAATCAGACTGCAGGAGCCTTTGGAGCCACTCTAAGTTCTTTTCCAAGGACTGGCATGATCTCAAGGCCATAAAGGACCTCTTTCTATGTGAAATCAAAAACTACAGAGACTGTGTCAGTCTGTAGCCTCCATCCCCTTGTCCCCAGGCAGAGAGAGCCTGTTGGTGAATGCTGTCAACTTTGGCGAAAGGGAACAGAAAGAGGGAGGAAGCGCATGTTCCTGTGATGCTCTTTGAAGGCCAGGACCCCTGCAGCATCTGAAGCTGGCAAAACCCCTCGACAGCTCTGCTTTACGTGCCAACACGTTTTCTTCCCTGCATGATACTTTGGGGTGTATTTCTCACACCTGAAATTGGAAGGGTCCTGAGTGGTAGAGCCCCAAGCTGGGAGATGAGTGTGATGGCAGCCAGCATTCAGGCTGTCTTACCTGCATTCTGCTCATTTATTCTTATGATGCCCCTTGAGGAAAACACTGCTGTTATTATTGTCATTCTTCAGGTAAACAAATTGAGGTTAAGGAACCTGCAGAAGTCACCCAGGGACCAAATTGTCATTCAGATCAAACTTGGCCTGCCTGCAAAACTCAGGCTCTTGGTAAAATAATTATGCAATTTGTCATCTTGACTGGGTCAGATTTATAAATGGAATAATACCTACGCTAAAATAATAAGCATGAACGCAGATTGTCCCTGGCAAACTGGAGGTCATCGGAGCTCTTCAAAATTCCACTGTGACTGTTATGATCCCCGTTTTTCTATTGAGGAAGCTGAGATGTGGGCAGGTAAGGATCCGTGCAGGATCAGGTGCTGGAGTGTGAGGCTGGGGAGGAGAAAAATGAGGGCAGATGGTACCTAGACACAGCCATGTCTTCCCAACGACTAAAGAGGAGGATTGCAAGGTTCATAGGCTCCTAGGTCACAGGTCAACACAGAGGCACAGATGATCAGAGTCAAGGGCTTGTCTCCATGCTTGCAAATCAGGGGGACTTGTAGGACAAAGGTAGTTCTATTAAAAGGTAATTATGGTGCCTGGCTTGGTGGAACTTGGCAAGCTAAGAGCAGGAAGGTTGCAAATTTAAGACCTGCCTGGGACACGTAGGAAAACCCTGTCATGAAATAAAAAATACAAAGGGCTTGGAATGTAACTCATGGTAAAGTGCCCCTGCACTTTCAACCCTCATTTATTTTTTTTTAAGATTTATTTTTTAGTTTTAGGTGGACACAATATCTTTATTTTACATTTATGTGGTGCTAAGGATCAAACCCAGTGCCCCATGCATGCTAGGTGAGCGCTCTACCACTGAGCCACAATCCCACCCCCCCTCCCCAGATTAAAAAAAAAAAAGTAATTATTGAGTGGCTAGAAAAACAAAGCGTGAACTTTAACAAATCTATCATATGGTACCTGAAAGAGGAGCAATTAACAGGATGAATTTGGGACTGGATTAAGATAGAAAATGAGAACATCTCCATCTCTCCATCCATTCACAAAATTATCTGGAGTATTCAGGAGTTATTTGGACAATATTTGATAGACTCTCTAGTTTTTTGTCTCTAGTTTGGGGGCTTTGGGTTTTTTTTTTTTTTCTGTACTGGAGATTGAAAGAAGCACTTAAACCACTGAACCACATCCCCAGGCCTTTATATTTTTTATTTAGAGACAGGTCTTAAGTTGCTTAGGGCCTCACTAAGTTGCTGAGGCTGGCTTTGAACTTGCAATCCTCCTGCCTCAGCCTCCGTAGCCACTAGGATTACAGGTGTGCGCCACTGCATTTGGCTCTAGTTTTAAATTGCTGTGGGTGGTGGGAATTTGCTGTTCATATTGTCTTTTTTTCTGGGATCTCCCTTGGGTTTCAGTGTGTACATATGTGTGCGGGCAGTGTGCCATGTGTCTGCACTTTGCTGTGTGCTTATATGGTCATGTCATTAACACAACCCTAAAAAACCAGTCCTATCAGTATCCTGTTTTCCAGACAAGGTAAATGAGCCCTGCTGAAGTTAAGGAACCTGGCTTGGCCCATTCATTCCACACGTATTTATCATGTCCTTCTTTGGGCCAGAGAATGCTATGAATTTATGCATGGATTTCTTTTTCTTTCTTTCTTTCTTTCTTTCTTTCTTTCTTTCTTTCTTTCTTTCTTTCTTTCTTTCTTTCTTTCATCCTTCCTTCCTTCCTTTCTTCCTTTACTCTTCTTCTTTTTCTCTTCTTTTCCTTTTGGTATTGAAAATCAAACCCAGGGTCATTTATCACTGAGCTATCCCCACCCCCAGCCCTTTTTATTTCTTATTTTGAGACAAGGTGTCACTAAATTACCAAGCCTGTCCTCAAACTTGCGGTCCTCCTGCCTCAGCCTCCTGAGTTGCTGGTATTACAGTTGACCACCAACATACCTGGCTTGTAAAGGTACTTTGGAAGCTGGTGTGCACTAGACCACACTTGGAAAAACACAGTCACAGAATACACTGACCCGGTTGAGCTTCAGGCGCGAACCTAGGCAGAGTCCAGAAATAGCCCCATGGAAGGTGCCATTCTGAGGGAGGAATGTGAGTCTCTGGTTGGGGAGATATCTCGGGCTGCAGAGTCCCTGGCAGCTCCTCCCCTTGCTCCTCGCTGGCTGGGCTGGCTCTTGTAAAGCCAAATGAAAACCCCAGCTAGTTCCTGATCTCATCTTCCAGAGGAAAGATCATCTGAAGACAAGGTTACTGCTTCCAAAGCGCTGAGGGAGCTCTGGGCGTTTTTCTGACATTCATTTTTATGGCTCTGAGGAGACTATTTCTATCCTTTCTGTCAGTAATGTGAGATAAATAGGGAGGAAAATGATATTTCCCCAGAAGAGTACAGTTTAACAGAGTCCCCCAATGTGATTGGGGGCCATGATGAGTTTGGTCAAGCCTTGTCTAAGCCTCCCAGAGCTCAGGGATCAGACCATCTATCTGCGGCTGCAGTGTCTGAAACTGAAACTTGGGTACCGCAGCCTGGCTGCCTGGGAGAACAGGCTTCATGGCCCGCAGTCATCTGGCTGTGTCCCAAGGAGGCTTCGGGCCTCCAGGAGATACAGCCCCGAAGAGAGACCCACTGAGACCCACATCGCAGCAGCTTCAGCAGAGACAGTTGATTGAATGTCTCTTCCCTTTGCTGCTTGCATAGTTTTGGAGGAGCTGGTCCTAAAAATAGCACGGTCGAGTCCCGCCTGGATGCCTCCTGCCACCAGTTTCTGCAGGATTGTACAGCGCATTATGGTTCTTCCACATTTACTGTCTCCAGGAAGAAGCAACACTTTGTAGGAGGAAGAAATGCAAAGCCCTGGGCTTTGGAGACGGGGCACAGCCTTTAAGCTCCGCCCAGCTGTGTTCACCCTCGTGAGTCACAGCCTTACCAGCTTGCCTATCAAATGGGCATGTTCTAAGACCCATCCCAAGGAACCGGACTGAGGGTCAAAAATCTGGCTGAGGGTCAAATCTGATAAGATGCATTTGTCAACTATTTGGTAAAGAGCAATATGAGTGTTCCCTATTTTTTTTTTTTGCCTTTTTTTTGATACCAGGGATTGAATCCAGAGGTGCTTAATCACTGAGCCCCCTCCCCAGCCCTATTTTGTATTTTATTTAGAGACAGGGTCTCACTGAGTTGCTTAGCGCCTCACTGTTGCTGAGGCTGGCTTTGAACTTGTAATCCTCCCTGCCTCAGGCTCCTGAGCTGCTGGAATGTCAGGCGTGAGCCACCACACCCGCAAAGTGTTTCCTGTCCTGAGCTGTCTCTGTTCTCTTTAATGTCAGATATGATTAAGTGTCTTTGGACAGCCCAGCAGCATTCCTGGTGTATAGTAGGTGATGTAAGATACACAGTTAAGTTTGTCTTGTCTTTATTTGATTGACAGCTGTCTCCTCTGCCAGAATTCCACAAGGGCAGAGATGGTGACTACTTGGTTGCAGGCCGATGTGCCTGTACCTTTTAGCCCAATGACCCACCCAGTAAATATTTCTAGAGTAACTAAACAAAAAAATGAACACAAATGCACATTCAAGTTGACAGAGGTTTTGAGAATGGCTACTGTCTTGCTAGCATTTTGTAGTTAGGAATTAATTGCAAAAAATCAAAACCCACCAGGTGCGGCGGCACATGCCTGTAATCCCAGTGGCAGGAGGATCCAGAGTTCAAGGCCAGCCTCAGCAACTTAGCAAGGACCTAAGCAACTTAGAGAGACTCTGTCTCTAGATAAAAAATAAAAAGGACTGGGGATGTGGCTCAGTGGTTAAGCACCCCTGGGTTTAATCCCTGGTCCTCCCCACCCAATAAAAAAAAGAAAAAAGAAAAGGAATAAAAACCCAACCAAGCTAATGTGAACTAAAGAGATGACCAAGTCTGAAGTGCAGGCAGGTCTCCAGGGGATAGATGATGAACTTCAACAACCTGCAAATTCACTTGCTCAGATTCTTTCTCTCTCCCTCTCGCCCTCTCCTCCTTTCCTCATTCCTCTCCCTCTGTAGCTAGTTTCTTTGTCGTCTTTAGCTGCATAAAGATTCCTTTTGCTTTGATCATACACCACCATGGTCTCTCCTTTTAAGCACTAGACTTTATAATATAGTCATAATTATTATTGTTGTTATTATTTTGTAGTCCTGGGGATCGAACCCAGGGCCTCACCCATGCTAGGCACCAAAATTTACTTATTAACCAGTCTCTGAGTTCCTAACCTCCTGCGCAGGGTCCCAGAAGCAGGGGTTCAGGGGGAGGGCATGGACGGTATTCCCAGATGGGGAAACTGAGGCTGAGATGTGATCACTGGAAGATGCTGTTGACAACATAGGCACAGTGCCAGGTGCTGGGGGACCATTCATTCATTTATTGCAGAAATATTCTCTGGGTGCCTACTATGTGCCAGACACTGTTCAGGATGCCAGAGGTACAGCAGTAACCAGGGAGACAGGATCCTGCCTTTGTGGGACCTTCGTTCTACAAAGCAAACAACTCTACATTCCAGGAAGCACTTGAGCAAGACAACTTCAGAGTGACAGATGTGGAGGAATTAGCATCATGGAAGAGGATGTCATCGGGGTGCAGGGTGGGAAGGTTAATTTTGGATTGCCACTTAGGGTCTCCTCTTCTATCATTCTAGCCCAAAGTACTCAAAATAGTGCCATCCAAGGTCTAGCTGTTTTGTTTATGAAGAAGAGTCCTGAGCCGGGCGTGGTGGTGCACACCTATAATCCCAGCAGCTCAGGAGGCTGAGGCAGGAGGATCACGAGTTCAAAGCCAGCCTCTGCAACTCAGTGAGGCCCTGAGCAACTCAGAGAGACCTTGTCTCTAAATAGGGCTGGGGATGAGGCTCAGTCCTGTGCCCCTGAGCTCAACCCCAGGTCCCCGCCTCCAAAATAAAAAAGAAGAGCCCTGAATCCTCCTTTTTCTTCTCCTTATGCTTGAGTTGACATGAGAGACAATCAGATGCACTGGATCCATTGAATTTCCAAATAAGTGCCATGTGGATGTCTCTTGTCCAAATGGGAGAAAAGGAAAATGTAAAAACCCTTGATTTCAGGTCAAATGCAGAAGGATTTTTATTGTTCGTTTTTTTTGCCATCATTCCACCAAACCGCTATATTCTGACACTCACCGAGAGGAGAAAGGGTTTTGCTGAAACTGCCTTCACTTAGGAACAGGATTGGTCCCAGAGATGGCCCCATGAATGTGGAGGGTGAGAGTAAAGTGTTAAAATATTTAGAAGAGAATGTGAAAAAAAAAATAAAAAAAAAAATAAAAAAAAAGAAGAGAATGTGGCTCCACAGTGGAATTTCAGGCATCAGCAAGTAGGTGGGGAAGTCTGGCGGGGGCAGGGCAACCTCTGGAAGCTTCCAACTTTATTGCAGTCCTTGGTAAGTGCAGAGGAATGTATCAGCTGAGGCCAAGTCTGATTTTGCATGGAAGAATCAGAAGGTTGGAGTCTTTCACCCCATTTGTCGCTTAAAAATAAAAAATGTTTTTTAAAAATTGAAGCCAGGTGCAGGGTACACTGGGGCACTCCTGTAACCCCAGCGACTTGGAAGGCTGAGGCAGGAGGATCATGAGTTCAAAGCCAGCCTCCGCAACTTAGCAAGGCCCTAAACAACTCAGGAAGACCCTGTGTCTAAATAAAATATAAATTAGGGCTGGAGATGGGGCTCAGTGGTCGAGTGCCCCTGGGTTCAGTCAAGTGCAGTGGCATACTTCTGGAGCCCCAGATACTCTGGGGGGCTGAGAAAGAGGATTGCAAGTTTGAGGCCAGCCTGGAAACCTGTGAGACCCTATCTCAAAAACAAAGTTCAAAAAATTGACATATAATTCAGGTATCATAAATCTGACCTTTTATTTATTTTGGTACTGGGTACCTCAGGGGTGGTTTACCCCTGAGCTACATCCCCAGCATTCTCCCTCCCTCTCTCCCTCCCTCCCTTCCTCCCAATTGAACCCAGGGGCACTCAACCACTGAGCCACGTCCCCAGCCCTTTTTTGTACTTTACTTAGAGACAGCGTCTCACTAAGTTGCTTAGCACCTTACTGTTCTGAGGCTCGCTTTAAACTTGTGATGCTCCTGCCATAGCCTCCCCAGCTGCTGGGATTATAGGCGCACACCTCTGCACCTGACCCCAGCACTTTTAATTTTTTTTTTTTTTTTTTTTTTTTTTTTTTTTTGAGACAGGGCTCACTAAGTTGCGGCCTGGAACTGTGATCCTCCTGCCTCAGCCTCCGAGTTACTGGGATTATAGGCAGGCACAACTGTTTCTGGCTAATGTGTGGTCTTTATTTCTAACTTCTTTTACTTACCATTATATGATTAAGACATCTGTGTTATAGCAAGTGTCAGCGCTTCATTTCTTTTTGGAGACCACGATATGGATATACCCCATTTTATTTATCCATTCATCGATGGATGAACATTGGACTGTTTTCATTCTTTATTGTACCTATGAATAAATCTGCTCTGAATATTTATGGACATTTCTGTAAGGATGCTGTTGTAAATTCTCTTGAGTACATACCTCGGAGTGGAACTGCTGGGTCCTGTGGTAACTCTATGTTTAACATTTCAAGAAACTGCCAGACTGTAGTTTGAAATGGTTGTATCATTTTATATTTTATATTTGCAGAAGAATCCATTCTCATGTCATGTATATCTAAAAAAACAAAATAAATTTTAGAAAAAGCTCCAATTTCTCTACAACCTCATCAACACCTGGTATCATCCCTGGTTTTTTTTTTTTTTTTTTTTTTTTTTTATTATAGGCTACAGGCATTAGTTCCCAAACTGTTATATAAAGTGGCTTATTTTGGTTGGGGATATGGGGGATTGAATTCAGGGGCACTTAACCACTGAGCCTCATCCCCAGCCCAATTTTGTATTTTATTTAGAGACAGGGTCTCCCTGTCTTAGGGCCTCACTAAATTGCTGAGGCTGGTTGAACTCGCGATCCTCCTGCCTCAGCTTCCCAAACCGCTGGGATTACAAGCCTGTGCCACCACTTCCCACTTTTTTTTTTTTTTTTTAATTGTTCGAAGGAAAAATAAAGATTGAATGTAGCTGTGGGCAGGAGGGTGAGAAAGGAAAATGGAGAGACTTGTCCTCCAATCCCAAGGAACTGCTCTGGAGTCTCAGAGAAAAGAGGTAGGTCAGAACCGTAGAAATTCCTGAAAGCCCTGGCAAGACTTGGGACCCAAGTGACCTGGTTCCACAGTGTGGGATACGGGCCCATGGAGGGTGGATGCTGGGTGACATCAGCAGAGCAGTGGCCGGGCCATCGGGCTATCACATGCTCACAGAGGCATTAGGAGGAGTAGAGTCTGGGAATCTCCCCAGGTGATAAGCGTGGCTTCCAAGAGCCAGGATGCTGGAAGGTACCACTCGGGGAGGCTCCATCCTGTTTTAGGAGTTTGGACAAATTCATGTGTTGGTAGCTTCCTCTCCAGATTGGCAGCAGTGGGTGGTGGTGTGGGACCTTTAAGAGGCGGAGCCTAGTGGGAGGTCCCTAGGTCAATTATGGAAACTGCCCTCAGCAGGGATTGAGGTATTTCTTGTGGGACCTCTTAGTTCTCTTGAGGAGGTTGTTACAGAAGGCCTGGCCCCACCCAATCTCTCTGGATTCCTGTTTCTTGCCAGTTGCAGTGGCACACGCCTGTGACCCCAGCGGTTTGGGAGGCTGAGGCAGGAGGATTTCGAGTTCAAATCCAGCCTCAGCAACTTAGTGAGGCCCTAAGCAATTTAGCAAGATCCTTTCTGTAAATAAAAAATTAATAAAGGGCTGGGGTGGTGTGGCTCAGTGGTAAAGGGCCCCTGGGTTCAATGGCAGGTATCATTAAAAAAAAAAATTGATCTTTTCCACCTGCCCACATTCTGCCACCCACCAAGAGGTCCTCCCCAGAGTCCCACCGATGCTGCACCATGCCCTTGAGCCTCTAGAACTGTGAGCTAAATAAACCTCTTTTCTTAATAAAGTTAGCCTGTCTCAGGTATTTCACTTCAGTAAGCACAAATGGTAAGAGTCAGTAGGATTTGGGCGTGAACCTTTCACCCACAGACTGGCAAACAATGGGACCATATGCATAGACCTATGTCAAACCAGTCTTTTTATATATATATTTTTCCTCCTAGGGAATTCTAAGCCTGAAAATTATAAGTAGCTTTGACCCTAATGAAGAAAAAAGCATCCATGACCTTTTCAATCCTCATTTTCCCCCCAAGTCTGGTATTTCTCATTAGTTTTACAGACTGGAAGAAAATAGATTTTGTGCCATGTAAATTATTTTGAGTTTATGGTCTCAGGCGGGAAAGCCAGAGCTGATTCCTCAGAGGGTATTTTACTTCAGTCCATTAGCATGAGCTCCTTATTGATGAACCAATAAAGCATGCCCTGCCACAGCCCCGGAATGCAATCTCCTAATTCATAATTAATATTCAGGTAAAACTCCACCACATCAATCTGATTTCCCACCCATGGTAATTGGTGTTTGATTTTTTTTTTTTAATTTTATCAGCCAGGATTAGTGAACCTTGGGAGATCCTAGTGCCAGGCACTTACTGGAAGAGACTGAAGGGCAGTTCAGCGTTTGTGAGTTAACGATACCTCTCCGTAAACAGGATGCTGAGATTTCTTAATGTTCTTTAAACCCTAAACAAACCCAGCCACTCTCCTGTGGTTCCTATAGCAACCACAAAAGGTAAGGCGAGGCAGCTTTCTTTCTTTTTCTTTTTCTTTTCTTTTCTGCCAGGGATTGAACCCAGGGGCGCTTAACCACTGAGCCACATCTCCAGCCCTTTCTATTTTTTGAGACAAGTTGCTGAGGCTGGCCTCCAACTTGGCGATCCTCCTGCCTCAGCCTCCCAAGCTGCTGGGCAGGTACCTTTCCTGAAGTTTCCTATGAGTAAATGAGGAAACGAAGGCTTCAGAAAGTTAACAAGTGGCATCGAATGGGACTTGGTCTTAAATCTCTCAACTGCACCCAAGTCTTATGAATACTATAAAATATCTACAATGAAACCTGTACCATAGTTTTATTGACTTGATTTGTCAATTCAGTTCTGCCTTCCATTTCTCCATTGCTCCAAAGACTCAGTAGGTAAAAATACAGCTTCAAAACAAATGCTTGGAACCCCAACGTTGTCAGGATGACTGATCCCTTCTGTTAAAATAAAAAGTTCTGCTCCAGCAAAAAACAGTGTTCCAAATCAGCCATGAATGTGTGAGGGATGCATTTAGTCCCAGTACAACTGGCTTTTGCTCCCCTCCCAAACTGCAAATCGAGTGAGTCTACGTGCATAGTAATCTGCAGCAAAATTTGAATTGACGTGTTGGGTTCACACACTATTATGAAAATCAATAGTAATTAAAGGGAACACTTAGCTGACGAGGTTGACAGAACTGAAGGTGTTTGGGAGCTCTTCATTTTCCTCCCTCCCTAATTGGTCCCTCTGGCCTGCTGTAGCTTTCCATGGTTTGTTATCCAAATAGCAGACACACCGATCCAGTCTGGGTATTATTGGGTGATCCCATCAAGGATAGATTGAGATCCCACTTACTTAAAAAGAACTTCTCGGATCTTGCTCTTGCTCCTTTAAACCCTCTCCATGCTATTTATTTATTTATTTATGGTACCAGGGATTGAACCCAGGGGCGCTTAACCACTGAGCCCCATCCCCAGCCCTGTTTTTCTATTTAATTGAGAGACAGAGTCTCGCTGAGTTGCTTAGGGCCTCACTAAGTTGCAGTGGCTGGCTTTGAACTTGCCATCCTCCTGCCTCAGCCTCCCGAGTTGCTGGGGTTACAAGCGCGCACCATTGTGCCCGGCTGTCCACTTAGCTCTGTCAGTGATCCATCATCAGTGGAATGGGTGTAGGGGATATGGTGACTACCTGCTTTCCTGTGGAATCAGGCTAAATGGATATGAGCTACAAGAGGAATGCTCAAGTTTCGATATTTGAACTTCTCCTGATTGTGGGCCGATTGCTAAATGTATAAAGCATATTCTCTATTTTTTTTTCCTTCTGTTTCCCCCTCTCCACATCATGGATCTGACTCCTATGGGAAAAGTGGTACAGAAGTGGTGGCCACAGAACCAATACAAATGATGGAAAACCCACCAGAAAATCACACTTGGCTACTAATGGCTTTAGGCTCGATTATGGGGAATGTTTGGAATTTCTGAGCTACATGGATCTAGATACTTCTAGTAGATACCAATGAATTTAGAAAGCTAGGAAAATGCTACTCCAAATCTGAGTCCTTTCCTTAATGAGGGGGGTTCTATTTACCTAGATTATCTGGTAACTGACTTAATATTTTTTCATTCATATCCAAGTTTGCATGAGGTTTTTCTCTGCCAAAACTTGCGTTGAGATTCAATCGCCTCCATTGTGCTATTGAGAGGTGGTGATTCAGTCATTAAGAGCAATAGCGCTTTCTTGAAGGAGTCTGTCTATTCTTGTTGAGGGCTGCTTGTTCTAAAGCAAGTCCACACCTTGTGCCTTGCCTCTTCTGCATGCGCCCACTTGCCCCTGTACTTTCTGCTGTGGATTGAAGCAAGATGAAGCCCTCCCTGGTGCCTTGCCCTTGAACATCTCATCCTTCAGAACTGTGAGCCCAAATAAACTTATTTCTTTATACATTACCCAGTCTCGGGTATTTTATTACAGCAACAAGAAATGGACTAGGTTGACATCTGTCCACCTGTGGAAAATACACCACTTGCCTCTTGTATTCCAGGTGTTCAGATATACAATCCCTGACTTCAGGACCTGCAATTGTCCACCCTCCACATACTCACACACAAAGATAGAGTCAGATGTAAGAGAGAGAGAGAAAGAGAGAGAGAGAGAGAGAGAGAGAGAGAGAGAGAGAGAGAGAATGAATTCCATGTAGTAAGTTTTTTGAAAAGAAAAATAAAGGATGTCATGAAAAGGCCATGTCTAGTCTTGGAGACATCATGGAAGGAAGGTTTCTGGGGTGTATTAGTTTGCTAGGCCGCCATGATGAAGAGCCATAGACCGTGGGACTTCAACAACAGAAATTTATTTTCTGATAATTCTGGAACCTAGAAGTCCAACATGAGAGTGTGGGTAGAATTGATTTCTTCTGAAGTCTCTGCTTAGCTTGTAGAAGACTATCTTCTCCCTACATCTTCATGTGGCCTTCCATGTGTGCGTGTGCGTGTGCGTGTGCGTGTGCGTGTGTGTGTGTACTTCCTATAAGGACACCAATCACACGGGATTAGGGGGCTACCCGTATGACCTATTTTTACCTTGTCTACCTCTTAAATAAAAGCTCTGTCTCTCCAAACAGTCAAATTTCAAGCTACTAGAGTTTAGGAATTTGACTCATGAATTTGGCAGGGGACACAACTCAGCCCATAGCAGAGTGACTTCTAAGTTGGAACTTGGAGAAAAAGTGGGATTTAGTGAAGCCAAGAGTCGGGCAAGAGGGAGAACAAACATTCTTTACCAAAGGTGGCCAAATTTTAAAATCTGGAAGTGAGAGAAAGTAGGACATGCAGTGTCTTCTTCCATTTTCTGTAACTCTAACAGAATACCTGAGACTAGATAATTTTTAAAGAACAGAGCTGGGCACGGTGGTGCACACCTGTAATTCCAGTGGCCTTGGAGGCTGAGGCAGGAGGATTGGGAGTTCAAAACCAGCCTCAGTTACATCGAGGTGCTAAGCAACTCAGTGAGACCTGTCTCTAAATAAAATACAAAATAGGGCCGGGGATGGGGCTCAGTGGTTGAGTGCCCCTGGGTTCAATCCCTGGTAGCCACAAAAAAAAAAAAAAAAAAAAAAAAAAAAAAGAAAGAAAAAAGAAAATAAAAGAGAATAAAGATTTGCTTCCTACAGTTCTGGAGGGCAGGAAGTCCAAGCACATGGTATCTGATCTGGTGAGGGTTTTTGGCTGTGTCATAACAGGGTGGAGAGAGCCACGTGGTAAAGGAGCAAATTTTCTTGAGTTAAGTGCAGGCTGAGCTCTTCCCTTCATCAGGAGCCTGTTATGTGATAATGGTCTTAATCCATTCACAAAGGCACTGTCCCTGTGACATAGTTATCTCTTAAAATTCCAACATACATTCAGGAGGGGACAGTCAAACCAGGAGACTGCATGTACTTTGGGGCGACTGGAGTCTTGATGTGACATAGAAGACAATAGGGTTTGAGGCTAGTGCATGGGAAGAGCTGGATCATAGAGGTCTGCATCATGAGGCTGGGATCATAGGGCACCTGGAGGAAGTTGAAGCAGGAGACTGAGGGTCAGATTTACATTGATCCAATCTAAACACCACTTAATGGGCTGAATGTGTAGCCCGTGTCTTGTGTAAGGCTGTTCCCCTTTCATGGAGGGACGTGGGTTGTGGAGGTGAGGGTAACTATACTCCTTGCACACGGAGTTGAAATTATGAGCACTCTTTCTTGGAGATGTACTTGTTTCATTCTCATGAAATAACCTCAATTCACAACTCAGAAAACTAAGGCTCCGGGAGATAGAGGTTCTTTTTTTTTTTTTTGGTACCAGGGATTGAACTCAGGGGCACTTAACCACTGAGCCACATCCCTAGTCCTGTTTTGTATTTTATTTAGAGACAGGGTCTCACTGAGTTGCTTAGGGCCTCCCTAAGTTGCTGAGGCTGGCTTTGAACTTGAGATCCTCCTGCCTCAGCCTCCAGAGCCCAGCAAGACAAAGGTTCTTGCTTCACTAGCTAGCAAGAGGTCAGCCTGCACTGGAACTCTGACCTTTCACCTTTCACCTGCTCTTTCTAGGAAGTGTGTCTCCTTTCTGAGTCGTGAAATGGCTTGCTGTCTAAGAAGCCCTTGGAGTGTGTGTTTCTTTCTGTTATCCCGACATCCCTTGTTAAAATGTTCACTCTTTTAAGGAGGAAAAAAAAAAAAGAGAGAGAGAGATCTGTCATTTGAGAGACATTTACTGCCATAATTACAGCCACCATTTGGTGAAGCTGAGTGAGAAAACCCCAGTGAATTAAAAGACAAACCACATTCCATATGCCACAATCTGTTGGGGGCCAGCATTTGACAGAAAACAGTCTGATATAAAGTCTTCTGATGTCATTTCGAAAGGGAAGGGCACATTGTGGGGACTCCCTCTGAAACAGGGGTGCATTTTCTTTTTTACGTTACTGGGTGATGTTTTTCAACCCCTTTCATGTGCGGTCCTCTAATCTCTTCCCGCCCCGTCCTTTATCACAACCTTCCCCCACTGGGCTACAGCTCTGGAGACGATTGATTAGTGAGATCCTCTTTCTCCCCTTTCATCTTTGTTGTGGGGCCCGCTGTGGTTCCCAGGACTGTTATGTCTAAGATGCAGACCAAGAAACCTTTGTCATTACGCTCTGTAAAAAGCACATCAAAAAGGGCCCGAGAGGAGACGGAGTGGTCATTTCTGGGCCCAGTCAGCTCGAAAGACCTGAGGTTTTAATAATGCCCACCTTCCCCCTCTTTGTCTGTCTTTATGATCCTGTTATGGCTTGGATGGGAGATGTCCCCCCAGAAGCTCCTGTGTGAGATGACATATTCGGTGGTGTGATGATAGATTATGAGAAATGGGATCCAAACAGTGGATTAATCCACTTATGTGGATCGACTGGGTGGTAACTGTAGGCAGGTAGGTTGTCCCTGGTGGGCAGAGCTCTCTCTACTGCCTGGTTGTGTGTCCTGAGCTGCTTCCCTCCCCCCCACCCTTCCGCCATGATGTTCTGCCTCCACCCTGGGCCCAGAGCTATGGAGTCAGCTGACCATGAACTGAACCTCAGGAACCATGAGCCCAAATAAACTTTTTCTTCTCTACTTTACTCTTGCCAGGTCTTTTGGTCACAATAATAAAAAAGCTGACTAAAACATATTCCATGTCACCCTCTGCACATACCCATTGTCCCCAAGGCCATTTTACTCTAGGGTTCAAAGTTTGATTGAACCTCACATTGAATCAGAAGATTGTATACAAGTTGTTTTGGTAGAATGTAGATCAGTGGTTCTCCATGGGGGGGGTATTTTCCTCCCCAGGGGGGGCCTTTGGAAATATCTGGGAACATTTTGTTATATTTTAGGGGAAAGGAAGTGGGTAAGTGTGTAAACTTGCCATCACAGTGACCAAATACCTGAGAAAATCAACTTTTCCGCTGCAAGTTACAAAATACTCAAAGATTATCTTAAAGATCCTTTTAACTTTCTCATATAACCAAAATCTGGAAGTAAACTGTTAAAGAGGATTACTTAATTGAGCGAACCAAAAAGATAAGATATTTGGGTGAGTTTTCCCAGAATAGTTTTGGCTTTCCCCTCATGGTTGCAAAATAGCTGCTATAGCTCCATTCTCACCAATCACCAGGGCAGGATAGACGCAAGGCATAAAGGGATCTCCTTCCATGCTTCCATTTCTTTGTGTGTGATGAGAGAGGAAAAATCCTTTCCAGAAACCCTTCAATACCCAGTAGGCTTTCTCTCATATCCTACATGCCAAAACTGGGACACCTGCCTATTTTTAAATCCTTAAGGGAAAGTTTAGATTGGGATTACCATTCATGACATGGACCAGGGGTCAGCAGAATCCTTTTGTAAAAGGATGTAATCCTTTTGTAAAACATGGCATATGTTTTAGGCTTTGTGTGAAGCATATGATCTGTGTCTCACATTCTTCTTTTAATATTGACAACTTAAGAAAATATAGAAAATATTTTTAGCCCACAGCCTGTGCAAAAAAACAGGTCACAGGTTACTGGTTGTTGACCTCTGGATAAGGTGCTTCCTAACATGTGAACAAAATCAGGGACCTGCTCGCATGGAAAATGGTGATAATACACCTGTCCCAAAGGATGCACGAGAAAATATTAGTTATCATACAAGGACAGGCTCTGCCAAGGGTGCTCAGCAGAGGCTGTAGTCCCCAGCCGCCAAGATGGCCCCCGTGACCTATGTCTCTGGATTCATGCCCTTGAGTCAGGTTGGCCTGTTGGACAAATAGAAGTGTCAGTATGTGCCGGGTGCGGTGGCTCATACCAGTAATCCCAGTGGCTCGGGAGGCTGAGTCAGGAGGATTGCAAGTTCAAAGCCAGCCTCAGCAAAAGTGAGGCCCTAAGCAACTCAGTGAGACCTTGTCTCTAAATAAAATACAAAACAGGGCTGGGGATGGGGCTCAGTGCCGCGTCCGGCCTCAGGAACCGAGTCCGGCG
Organism: Spermophilus citellus; assembly: GCF_964194105.1. Classification (NCBI taxonomy): domain Eukaryota; kingdom Metazoa; phylum Chordata; class Mammalia; order Rodentia; family Sciuridae; genus Spermophilus; species Spermophilus citellus. The sequence continues at coordinate 59,419,992 of NC_138184.1, forward strand.
AGGGACGTCGAGGTTAAAAAAAAAAAAAATCACAGGACACCAAGGTTCTTTATCCAGGAGGAGGCATGTGTGCGCTTTATTGCCAAATTTGTTCTCCTTATATATCTTTGTAACAGCTGCGGGGAATTACTCAAAAGCGAGAAGGGAAGAGTAATAACTGGGTTACCGCCACCGCCACCATTCCCTATCAGGAGGCTCGGACAGGTCAAGATGTTCCCGAGAGACACGTATGCTCAAGGCAGATAAACAAAAAACCGCAAGCCTTCATCACGGCCTTGTGAGCTGGCCACCTGTGTCACGGCCTTGTGAGCTGGCCACTTTGACATGCAGGACAAGGAACTGGGGGCTGGGCCCCGGGGGCCAGGGAAAGCCTGCTACCAGCAAGTCCCCCTCTTTTGTTTTTTGCATGTCAAAGGGAATCAAGTAGCCCCTGTCTTAGGTCGTCCACCGCCCCTGCACTGCTTACCCGTCTCTGGGGAGGCCCCATTCCCCTGGCTTAGGTTGCAGTGCAAGCGTGGAAGTTGCCCGTCACTGGGCACTACAAGATCAGCTCTTGTCCTACGTAAATGGACACTTTTCAGTTAGGATGTCATGGCCAGCAGGACACAACTGCGCATCCCAGTCATCATCTTTGCCAGTGGGATAGCTATGACCAGGGAGCTTTCTGAACGTAAGGGTCTGAGATGACGGCACCAAGTCAGCAGGGTAATTAGGGACCTGGGCAAAAGCAGGCACATAGGAGGGCTCGGGTATTGGCTCCTGTCCAGTTACATCTCATCTCCGGATGGGTCGTAAGTACACCTCGTGGGCGGAGTCATCCATCTTCAGGCGTTGGTAGTGAACCTGTATTGGCTTGGAGGTTAAAATGTTAATCTGGTCCTTAATGAATTGAGTTATCCTATTTGCAACACCAGGTCCCAAGGTTGCAATCAAAAGAAGACTCAGTAAGGGCCCCAGGAGGGGAAGAAGGTAGGGCAGGAACCCATTCATCCCAGTCCAAAGAGGGTTCTTGAATAATTCTTTTCTCCTTTTCTCTAGGTCTTCTTGAAGCTCCTTGATTTTAGTGCGAACTATGCCTGATTTATTGGCATAGAAGCAGCACCTTTCTCCCAAAGCTAAGCAAATCCCTCCCTGATTGGCGCTCAGCAGATCTAGGCCTCGCCTATTCTGAAGGACTACTTCTGCCAAAGAGTCAATTTGGTCTTGTAGGTCCCCAATAGTGCCAGATAGGGTCTGCACATCATCTATAAGCTGCTGAGATAGACGGCGATAAGAATGTATCGCTGTACCCAGTCCAGCTGTGCCTGTGCCCACAGCAGCTGTTATCCCCAAGAGTGGCGAGTAACGGTAGAGCCTGTGTAGCTCGCCTGTGTCTTCTCACTAGAGTGTCTAGGCTGGGGATGGGCAGGGGAGAACACAGACACCTGTCCAATTTGCAGGGAGTTGGGGGAAGGCAGAGTTCCCACCACACATAAAAACAGTGCCATTAGGGGGACAGAGGGCTGGAGTGGGTGGGGAATAATTTTTTACTGTTGAGCAATTTCCAAAGGAAGTAACTCCAACATCAACATCATAGATGTTGTTTTGCATCATACCCAGGAGACATTCTGTAAAAGTGCCCATAGGTTGGACCTTGAAAGGCAGTCCGGGCTGGCAAGTATCATTACTATGCATGGTGACATTAATAGGGACCACTACGGGCATAACCGCCCCTGTTGTCATGCAGAGCCAGCAATCATTAGCAAGCATGGGATTAGAGTTGTTAAATAAGAAAAGGGTGTTTTTTAAGATATCCCATGTATTGGCATCCAGATCTGGGAGCTGAGACTTAGGCAGCACCAAGGGGTGGTATATGAGGTCAGGGACCTGTGGTTTCAAAAGCCTGATGATTTGAAGATGTTTAACAGAATCCGTGCCCCCCCCCCCCCAGTCAGAGATCCCTGTGGGGGCTTCAGTGGGCCAACAGGAGGGCTTACCGACTTGACCCTGGCACCCAGCCATCCGAAGTTTAGATTCAACTCCCCTTTGGCCGAAAAGAAACCGAGTGAAGTGAAAAGTCACTCCCACCCCCTCCCCTGACCGGATCTCCGTCAATCTGGCCTCAAAACACTGTCGTCCCTTGTGTACACAAATCGAGGCCGTCTCATAGCAAGAGACATGAACTGCTGAAGTATAAGTGAAAGTTGTGGAGCAGTTACTGAGGGTTTTTTCGGGACCAGGGGGGTTAATCTTTGGTTTGTTCACGCATACCCACTTAGGGTGGTGAAATCCCCCAATTTGTTGATGAACTTCAGCCCGGAGGTAGGCTACCCTGGTTACACAATCGGCAGTCTGGATCCAGCTACTGGGGGCCTGATTCCAATTCCCTGAATCCCAAATTTAGATTGTTTCAGAATTTTGCACTTAGCATGTAAAAAGGGGGGCTTAGAAGTTCACAGTCTGCAGAAGTTCACAAAAGGCAGTTTTTGTTTTTGTTTTTGTTTTTGTTTGTTTTTTTTTTTTTTTGCTTATACTTTGGAACAATTTCTGAAAACCTTAGAATCTATAAACAAATTATTATACTTTGATAAGAAATATCAATGAAAATATAGTTAAAACCCTTAGATATTTTGTAGAAATAATTATAATTATCTATCATCTTATGAGTTTAAACAGTAACTTTGAGAATTAGAAACTACTTGATTGTATTTTCACTTAAAAGCAAATTTATAGTAAACACATTTATCTCAAATATCTGTAACTGAAAAGGCAGAGTATCTGATAAATGTAAATATAAAACATAAATTATGGGTTTTCTGTTGAAGAAAAACAATTAGGCAAATATATATTAACTAATCAATTAGGCATGTGCTAATTAATTTATAGATTAACAAATATAGGTTATCTAAATATCTAAAATATATATATATATATATATATATATATATATATATATATATTAAGAATAAGAAAAAAAAAAAAAAAAAAGAATAAGAACTTAACTCCATGTTGTTTGCATCACCATGGTAACCATGGGGTGCCTGGCCAGAAGAGCAGCTTCCTGGTGCCACCTCCCACACTTTTGCGGGCTTCTGATTGGTTCTTCCACAGTCACTCAGACAGGACTTCTAGTCCCGCCTTCCAGCCACTAACCTGTACTACTGTGTTTCAGATTTCAACCGGAGCTGCTCAGAGCCTGTATTTTTAAAAATGCCTACCTATAAATGCTAACGAAAGATATCTTTTTCAGACAAAATTTAATTCCACAGGTTTCTATGTTACAGTCCTAAATTTAATTTAAGTTAGTTCTAAGTTAAATAACCTGACTTTTCTCTATAGTTGTGTTACTAAATAATGTTCTATTGATGAGAGATATCAAATATGCTTCTTTATATTTTACTTTTAATTTTGGAGGTTATGAGGATGCATTTGCTCGCCACAGGAACAAGTCGGCAAAGTTCCTGTGATGACCAAAAAATCCTTATTCTCATTGCTAACTATAAAAATAAAAATGTATACTCAAGGATCTTATTTCAGTTACATCAAGTGACGTCACATAGAAGAGTGCACTCCTAGTTAAAAATAAATTAAAATGGATCCAAATATCTTAAGACCACGTGGTTACATAAAGTTAATACAACATGGAGTCCGCTGTTCTGATCCTGTTAACATTTCTAGGTTACGCCATGGGAAGCCGGCGTTCAGATTGACCTGGGCTAGCTCGCGACACTTCTCTTGATTTTCACTTTTCCACAACAAAAAATCCTCTCCGGACAACACAGCCCTGCAAAGCTGTTGCCAATCACTGTTATTGAGAAAGCCTCCTGTCAGAAACCAAAGACAAGCCTGGGCTATAATTTCAATGCATTCGGTTGCTGTCTTGGTTTTTATTCCTGTTCCTTGTTTGCTTAACAGTTCTTTAACTTCGTTGGCCAGACGAAGCTTCACTGTTGAGTTACCCATGGTACGTACCCTGTCTCTTTAAATTATCTTTAAACCAATCCTCCCCCTTCTCCCTTAGAAGGTGAGCCTCGTCCGCTTACCCCTGCTTTCCGGACCTCGGTGGGTCCTCCAGATGCCGCGACCGGCCTCAGGAACCGAGTCCGGCGAGGGAACTCAGTGGTTAAGTGTACCTGAGTTCAGTCCCTGGTACCAAAAAAAAAAAAAAAAAATTGGGTGCAGTATGTGACTCTGCTCATGATGGAGGTCACTTGTACTCACTCTCATGGATTTCCCAGTGTGTACTTGTAGAGAGAAACTGAGGCTTCCTAGCCATGTGAGTAAGCTGCCTTAGAGGGGACTCTCCAGTCCCTCATCACCCTTAGTTGACCGCAGCGCTGGCCCACACCTGACAGTAACTCATGAGACACCCTGAGCTCACATGTCTGTGCTGAGCTGCCTCTAAGTTCCTGAGCCACAGGAACCATGAGATCATACGGACTGATTACTTTAAGTCCCTTAGTTTCAGGGTGATTGATTGTGTGGCCATAGATAATTAATAGGCTTCTGATGGGGGAGGGGGTGGAACATCTCAGTCTCCAGACTTAGGAATGATATTTGCAGATACCAGTGAGTCAGTCAGACGCAGTGGTGGTAATGGGGACAACAGGTGATGAATCAGGAAACCTGGGACCCCCAGTTCATTTGTCAACTCGGAGCAAATGGATTCACCATTTCGTAAGCAAATCCTGGGAAGGAGAGGGCAGATAATTATCAGAAAAAAATGAGAAAACTACCCAAAGCACATGCAATAATGTACATTGTGCTATACAAAGCTCAGCTCTATTTTCTCTGAGGTAACCTATAACCCAGCCTTTCTCCCCTTCAGTCTTGAAAAGCAAAATACAGACTCCCCCACCACACACACACACACACACACACACACACACAGCAGCAGCAGCAGCAGCAGCAGGAGAGCTCAGACTGAGTCCAGGGGTCACGTTAAGCAAAGAGATTGTGTGCAGGGTGGTTCAGGACCAAGGACAATAGCCTGCGTACCCCTCCCTCTGCCCATACCCACCCCCCAGAAAATCTGTGGCTTGATATGTACTTTCCTGGCATCCCTAGGTACAATTAAAGGGGTGGAAAACATATGATATTTAAAACTGAGATCTAATATTTTGTAAATGCACGAGGCCAGGCGATTCGCACAGCTCTCAAAGTCCCGTCAGACACCTCCAGCATCTGCCGATGCAGAAGGTCAGTCCTGCCTGTCAGATGAACGTGGTGTGAAAAGTGAAGTACTGAGCTCCTATCAATTTACCAGGCAAAGAGGACGAGCCACGGGGACTCATTTGTTTCTCTTTATTTGGCCTGCATTGACTGCTCTGTGCTCTCACTTGCCAAGCCCTGCAGGGATGAAGGAAAGGGAGCCGTGGATTTTTTTCCTTCAAAAATTCTGCAGTCTAGAGGGCAAACGACAAGGACTCGAGTCACTCTCCTTACTGTGTTTCTCTCTGTCCTCGTCTTGCTGTACACGGACTCTCAGAGAAAGATCTGGAAATGGTCATTTTTGCATGGAAGTGAGTTTAATTCTCTACAGTGCATGTAAAGTTCATCCATCTTATGCAATGGGAGGCTTAATCTCCTGCTCAAGAAATCTGAGGCTGTCATTAACAGACATCTTTTAATTTGTTCAAGCTCACCATTTATGTCTTTCCATCTGCAAAATGGGGCTCACATAATAGATACTGCCTCTATTATGGTATCTATCATAATAGATACTGCCTCTATTATGGTTTGGATGTGAGATGTCCCCAAAAGCTCACGTGTGAGACGGTGCAGGAAGGTTCAGAGGAGACATGACTGGGTGGTGAGAGCCTTAACCCAACCAGTGAATGGATCCCTGATGGGATTAACTGGGCTGTGGCTGGAGGCAGGTGGGTGTGGCTGGAGGAGGGGGCATTGGGAGCGTGGCTTTGGGGTCTCTATTTGTCTCTGGAGAGTGGAGTCTCTCTGCTTCCTGATCACCATGTGAGCTGCTTCCCTCCACCACACTCTTCCTCCATGATGTCCTGCCTCCCCTCGAGCCCCGAGGAATGGAGCCTGCTGTCTGTGGACTGGGATCTCTGAAACCGAGCCCTAAATAAACTTTTCCTCCTCTACAGTAGTTCTGATCGGTCTTACAGTCACAGCGGCAAAAGAGCTGACTAAAACAGCCTCTCTGTAGCTGCTGGCAGCTTAGCAGCCCTCCTCCTGCTGCTGAACTAGAACCCCTGATTCTAGTACTAGTTAAATCTGGTCAGACAGTCAGTCACCAGGCACATCCACTCCAGTGGCCAGGACCCCGGCCTGTGAATGATGGTCACCTGTTCCACTGGCCACGGAGGTAAGGCTACATGGCCTTAGAGCAAAGTCCAGTGGACCCTTTCCTAATGACATCGTGTCCACTTTGTCTGGAAATGCAGTTCCCAGGGGCAATGTAAGATTTAGCTGCTGAAGGAAGTCACCTGCCCTAAGAGGAAGTGACACTCAGATGTCAACAAAGGAAAGGGAAGCCCAGGCACAGAAAGGGAAGGAGAAAGAGAATGAGGGGGGATGATGACAGATGGCAAGGGATAGAGATGAAGTCCGGCCTCTGAAGCCAGCCGGGCCGAATGCAGTCCACGTTCTACAAGTCAGTAAATTCCCCTTCATGCTTGTGCCTGTTTAGGACACACTTCTTCCATTTGCAACCTAGAAGGCTCCTGACTAATATGCTAACTGCAGGAGTTACTCTAAGGACTGAGTCCCACAAGATTTTCAGAAGTCCTTTGTCCAACCATATACAAAAGCTGCAGGCATGTTCTCTGGGAGCTCGCCCTTTCATCCCTTCACATGTCCCTAAGTGCTTCATAAATATTATTCCATTCTACCCCGCAGCCCGGATGCCCTGATGATAGGGAGAACCTCCGATTTTTCCTTCCTTTGATATTAAGCTAATGCATGTCATCTCTTAAAATTTCCAATAAATTAAATAATAAACAGAAAGATCTCTGTGCTCTTTCATTAGAGGTTAAAAAGGAACAGCTACTCAAAGTTAAGTGCAACCAGGTTTTTGCAGTACTTTATAACTAGAACCTTAAGGGAAACGCTGCTCTGTGATGTTTTGCTTAAAGAGCAGAGGAACGGCTGCTGTTTGGGGTGGGAGAACATTCCGCTATCCACCGCCCTGGATTTCATCCACGCTAAAAGGAGTCACGGCAACGTTCCTGAAATTCTGAGGCAGGACAAAAGCTTTTGCAGATATTTTATTTAATTAATGAATTAATTTTAATTAGGTATGTATGACAGCAGAATGCATTTTGATTCATTGTACACCACTGCAGCACAACTTTACATTTCTCAGGTTGTATCTGATGTAGCGGTCACATCCACCATCATGGTGGATGGCCATCTCATTCCACCGTCTTTCCCGCCCCCATGCACCCTCCCTATTTTGCAGATATTTTCTCCCATTAATTTCTTTCTTCTTTTTGGGGTGCTGAGAAAGACTTACCTTTCCAGAGCATTTTTAGAGTCTTTCTGGAGCCTGACTTAGAGTCAGAACCACAGTTATTCTTATCCTCCCACCCCCCACCCCCACCAACTTGAAATACCTTTGCTAGAAGCAAAGGACTTTGCTCTAACAGGCAGCATGTGTTTGCAATATCATTTATAGCTGGTGAAGGTTTAATATTTTAAGTGAAAAGTTGGGGGGCAGGGGCAAGATCTCAAACTTCCGGCTGACAGAAGTTGTTTTGAGAACCACGTGCAAAAATGTGGCACACCTGTAACCGGCGACTCGGGAGGCTGAGGCAGGAGAATCGCAAGTTGGAGCCCAGCCTTAGCAACTTAGCAAGGCCCTGTATCAAAATAAAAAAAGAGGGCTGGGGTTGCAGCTCAGTGGCAGACGCTAGCCTAGCATGTGCAAGGCACTGGGTTCAATCCTCAGCACCACATACAAATAAAATAAAGGCATCTGTCCATCTACAACTACTAAATAAATAAATAGATAGATAGATAGAGTGAGTGAGCTGGGGATGTGGCTTAGTGATAAATCACCCTTGGGTTTAATCCCCAGTATGGGGGAATAGTAAAGTTGTTTTGAACCCTCAAAAAGCCATTTAGCACAGCAATTCCTAAAAGTTGATGGATGGATCTTTTTGTAAAATATTTAATAACTAAGCCAGGCATAGTGGCACACCTCTGTAATCCCAGTGGCTTGGGAGGCTGAGGCAGGAGGACTTCGAGTTCAAAGCCAGCCTTAGCAACTTAGCAAGGCCCTAAGCAACTCAGCGAGACCCTGTTCTCAATAAAATACAAAAAAAGGGCTGGGGATGTGGCTAAGTGGTTAAGCACCTGATACACTCCCTGGTCAAAAAAAAAGTATTTAATAGTTGAATAATTAATTAATAATTTAGTAATTGAAAACTCTGATCCCCTTCTTAAAATTTTATTTTTGGTTCCCTACATCTTCCTTATCACACACAAAGTTTATTCCTTTTATTATAATTATCATCATATTTATCAGTATTTTGGTATGAGGGATTGAACTCAGAGGTACCTAACCACTGAGCACACCCCCAGCCCTTTTTATTTATTTCTTTATTTATGTATTTAATATATTTTTTAGCTGTCAGTGGACTTTATCTATTTATTTATCTGTGGTGCTGAGAATCAAACCCAGTTTCTCACACATGTGAGGCAATTTCTCTACCACTGAGCCCCATCCCCAGCCCTGTTTTGTATTTTATTTAGAAACAGGGTATCACTGAGTTGTTTAGGGCCTCGCTAAATTGCCGAGGCTGGCTTTGAACTGGAGAGATCCTGTCTCAGCCTCCAGAGCCGCTGGGATTGTAGGCATGCACCATCATGCCCAGTGCTAGAGTCTATTTTTAAAAACCTGTTACATGGCTACTAGTTGTTATTTATGCTGACCCAGATTTAATATTCAGAAACTACACTTAGTGCATTCCTCAAATTAAATGAGCCTTCACCTTCAGTATTAATTTACTGTGTCAACTGCTGTGTTCTGTTTCCCTGTAAGATCCAATTCCTCCTGTTAGAACCTTCCAACTAGCTATTTCTTCCACCTTAGGACACGGTTTCTTGGTTCTTCCTAGAGTTGTCTCCGTCTTGCCATTTCAGCACCAGCTCAAATGACTTGCCAGGTCACCTTCTCTGCCCCACCTGCTCTAAGCCACCTTGGTCATTTTACCCTGCTCTTGGTCACTTTACCCTGATTTTATGTTTTTTTTTTTTTTTTTTTTTTTATGTTTATCATCAGTCTTGCCCCTAGAATCTCGGCTCCTTGAGACCAAGGGCCTTATCTTATTCATATCTTATATTACTACATTCTAGAAGCAATGCCAAAGGCTTGGTAGGCACTCCATAAATATTTACGGGATGCAAAATTTTAAAAAATCTGGCTTCCACACAACTTTATACTTCACATCCTTAAGATATTAAGGAGCAGAGAACAGATAGGATGCCTCTGTTCAATATTCCACAAAATGAGACTCACTTAATTCTTCTATGATAGACAGTTCCTGGCTGATGAATGGCTTTTGTCAAGAAATTCACGGTCTCTGCCAGTTCCTCATCAGAGATAAGCAGTAGCTAGAGACGTTGTACCTACGTTCACAGGCACCCCCCACCCCCCACCTTAGCATTGATATCCATGTTTCCATCTTGAACCAAACTTTCTCAAAGCTTGCTTACTCCTGAGACAAGGCTCTCATAAGAGAGACACTGTGTCTTGGGCACTTATTAATATCCATTATCATTTCTTTTTTTCTTTTTGGAGGTACGAACTAGGGGTGCTTAAGCCCTGAGCCACACCTTCAGCCCTTTTATGTGTTTTATTTAGAGACAGGGCCTCACTGAGTTGCTGAGGCTGGCTTTTAACTCTCAATCCTCCTGCCTCAGCCTCCGGAGCTGCTGGGATTTAAGGCGTGCACCACCACAAGGGGCTCCATCATTATTTCTAAAGGAAGACCCAAATGAGGTGCTGTTGTCAAGTTTATGAAAACACATTATGAAAAGTCACAAGATATTGCTGGACAAAGGATGCCACTTAAACCTGTAAAGATGTAGTAGGTTCAGTTCCTTCTACCTAGCTCCATGCTTTAGCTAACACGGAAAATGGGGAGAAGCACATGTGGATTTCCACATGAAATGAAACACAAGTGCTACTCTGAACATCAGGGTGGCTTGCAAGCCTGGTTTTTGGAATCATAGAGTATCAGTTAGGGACTAGTCGGAATTTTCCAGAAAACCAGAACTAACAGGATATATGTATATGTAAAGAAAAATATCTATTCCAAGGAAATGGCCCTCGTGATTATGGCTGCAGGAGGTCCAAAGATCTGCATAGTGCATCAGCAAGCAGGCTACTCAAGAGATCCAGTGGTATACATTCTAATTGGAAGACTGTCAGGCTTTAGACCCAAGAAGAGCTGATGTTTCAGCCCCAGTCCAAAAGCAGGAAGAGAGCAGGTGTCTCAGATTGAAGGTAGTGAGGCAGAAGGAATTCTGTCTTTCTTGAGGAAGGGCTAGCCTTGATTAGTCTACAGACCTGCAACTGATAAGATCAGGCCCACCCACGTTAGGGAGGACAATCTTCTTTCTTCTGTCCAGAGATTTAAATGTAAATCTTATCCAAAAATACCCTCATAGAGGCATGCAGAATACCATCAGACCAAATAGTATTCTACTGATATCTGCATTTCCATTTTGAACCGAGGGCCCCATTACAGGCCTCACCCATTGCATGTGGATTTCCACGGGAAGTGAAACACAATTGCTACACTGAGCATCAGGTTGGTTTGCAAGGCTGGTTTTTGGAATCAAAATTAATGATCACGCATACAGACTCAGTTTCATTCCCCGCTCCAGCCATTTACTCTCTGGGCAAATAAGTGAACTGCTCCAAGAATCAGTTTCCTCATGTACAAAATAGAAATAAATAAATATACATGGCTATTGAAGCAGAAACTAGATACATAGCATCTATTATGTAGAAACAGCAACCCTGAAGCTTAAAAAAAAAATAGGGCTGGGGTAGTGGCTCAGGGGTAGAGCGCTTGCCTAGCACACCGTGAGGCACTGGGTTTGATCCTCAGCATCAAATTAAATAAATAAAATAAAAGGATTGTGTCCATTTGCAACTTAAAACTTTAAAAATTAAGGGAAAAAAAAAGAAACCAAAAACTCTTTCCTCTAATAATTAGAAAACGATAAGTATGCTGGATCCTTTTGTTCAAATATGATTTACAGCCAGGTGTGGTGTCACACACCTGTAATCCCAGTGGCTGGGGAGGCTAAGCAGGAGGGCAAGTTCAAAGCCAGCCTCAGCAACTTAGCGAGGCCCTAAGCAACTCAGGGAGACCCTATCTCTAAATAAAATACAAAAAAAGGGCTGGGGATGGGGCTCAGTGGTTAAGCGCCCCTGGGTTCAATCCTTCGTTAAAAAAAAAAAAAAAGACTTAAGGATAAATGGAATCTTTGAAACTGGATCATAATTTTAATTTTGGAAGAAGCCTCCTACCCAGTTGCAAAAGGAGTCTTCACTGTGTGTTTGGTCTATACCTGGATGTCATTGCTTTGAAAAGTCATCTATCCATATATAGAGTACAGAGTTCTTTAAGAAAAAAAAAAAGAAGAAGAAAGTGGATATTCTGGTCTCTTCCATTGAAACTGAGAAAGGCGTGGAGATGTTATATAAGCATAAAGACTGGGAATGACGAACACTTTTGCAGCCAGAGGGGGAAACCGGGAGGGAGTCTGGATGGGAGCATCCCTCACCAGCGACACTGCTTGCTTTCTCTAATGCACTGTTCTCATATAAATGCAGGAGATGCCTGAGAGCCTAGTAAATCAAAAATACATCTGAACCTTATTGATCAAATAACAAAAATCAAATCAGTCTTCTGAAAGCTATTTGCAGTTACAGGATATTACCTGAAATTTGAGTCTATTGAAGTGGGGGGAAAATGTCAACTCAAAACACAGAGTTTAGAAGGTTTCAGACTCTTCTGTTGGCCTGACTCATAGTCTAACATGGGATTATACTGAACCAATAAAACCAATGGTGTCATTGAGAATGGGAATCAAAGGACACTTTGCATTATCCTTTTCTACTAAGGGACCCCTCAGGATTTTTTTTTTTTTTTTAGTTGTAGAGGGACACAATACCTTTATTCATTTTTATGTGGTGCTGAGGATCCAACCCAGAGCCTCACATGTGCTAGGCAAGCGCTCTACCACTGAGCCCCAACCCCAGCCTCCTCCAGGATTTTGTAGGATCTGGTTGTCTTCACTGGGGAAGGGGGTGAAAGGGGAGGAGTTAGAGGGGGGACATGCTGAGAAATCTATGCCCCCTCCAGAAAGCACAAAAGGGCAAAGGTGGCCCGACAGATAATTGAGCCTATTATCCTGATAATAAATGCCCTTCTCGGGTCTCTTTTTCAACAGAAAGCTTTGCAATTCCAAGAATAAAGCCTCCATCTAGTTACCAAGGCAATTACGGTAAGCATCCTGCCCAGGTGAAGAGCGCGATTGTGGCCAGAGTCACGCGATGATCACTGCCGTGGGCTGCTTCCCTTTGGCCCTGGGAACAGGACCTGCTTCATTAAAAGAAGGGACCCCGGATTAAGCCAGTGGACAGCCGACTGCGCTCCCCGAGAACTGCAGGAACGCTGGGCGCCACAGAGAAGTCAGCCGATGCCATCTCTGTTCTGCAGAATTTGGGACCTGCTGGGACCTTTGGACTGAACCCAGGAGGTGGTCATACAGGTTTGGGCAATGGTAGTGTTAGTGACAAGTATCAGGAAGGCTATGACCGAGGAAATCACTCAAAGACCCCTGGAATAAACTGCCTTTTTTTTTTGTTTGTTTGTTTTTTTGGGTTTTGTTTTTATGGTACCAGGGATTGAACCCAGGGGCACTCGACCACTGAGCCATACCCCCAGCCCTTTTTTATATTTTATTTTGAGACAGGGTCTCCCTGAGTTGCTTAGGGCCTCGCTAAGTTGCTGAGGCTGGAAATTGCCTTTTATTTTTATTGGTTTTTCTTAGTTATACGTGACAGTTAAATCCAATTTGATAAAGTTATACAAGCATGGGATCTATCTTATTCTAATTTCGACTCTATTCTTGTGGGTGGGCACAATGGTAGAGTTCACTTAGGTAGTTTCATATGTGTATGTAGGAAAAATATGTAAGATTTATTCTACTGTCTTTCCTATTCCTGTCCCCTCTTCCTTCCTTTCCTTCCCCTTTGTTTAAGCTACTGAACTTCTCTTCTTCTCTTTTCACACTCTATTGTGGTTTAGCTTCCACATATCAGTGAAAACATTCAATCTGTGTTTTGGGGGGGGATTGGCTTATTTCACTTAACATGGTGTTCTCCAGATTCATCCATTTACTGGCAAATACAATAAAATCATTCTTCTTTACTGCTGAGTAATATTCCATTTAATATATATACCACAATTTCTTTATCCATTCATGTGTTGATGGGCATCGAGGCTGGCTCCATAGCTTAGCTATTGTGAATTAGGCTGCTATAAATATTCATGAGGCTGTGTCTCTGTAGTATGCTGATTTTAAATCTTTTGGATATATGCTGAGGAGTGGGATAAGTGGATCAAATGATGGTTCCATTCCTGTTTTTTTGAAGAATCTGAATGCTGCTTTCCAGAGTGCTTGTACCAATCTGCAGTCCAATCAGCAATGTATGACGGTTGCCTTTTCCCCACATCCTCACCTATGCTTTTCACACCTAAGAAGGATCACAAACCGACTCCCACTGTCAGCATAAAGATTTAGAAAGTTGTCATCAAGAAAAACTCCCAATCCTTCCCTACTTTACTTCCTCGCTTGGGTCTCTCACCCTCTCCCTGCCCTCTGCCCTTCTTCCCCTTCACCTGACAATGAATACATACTGTTGCTTTGGCACTGAGAGAGCCAATGCCATGGACCCCTTTATTTTAAACAACATGCCCATCCTCTCCCCTATGGTTGCCCAGGGGATGGTAACGAGTGAGTTCAGTGGGTGTCCTGGATGGTGTAGAAATCTTCTCAGGTCATGAGCTCATCCCTTGAAGAGTAATGCAAACTACAGCTGGCATTTTGGGTATAAGGGGAAGCCAACAGGTCGTGATGTGATGTATCTAACTGAGCATCTAGCGGGTGCTGTAGTTTTAAAAACAGAAGTGGTCATTCCCTTTCATTGCAGTCTAGTACAGGCCAGCCAGGAAGATGCTGTTGGCTTCTTCACATAACTGGGAAGCTGCTCTTCCACTTGACTTAGGGGAAAGGATGTGACAAGGTGAGTCACCTAAGTGGAATTGGTTTAGTTTGTTCGGTTTTGGGGCTGCAAGAGATAGATGACCTCAAAGATGGTGACCCTTTGCTGGGAATTTGCTGAGACGGCTCATGGGAATGGAAAAATTGTTCCTTGTTGTTTGTTGGGTGTGAGGGAGCAGGGCAGGCCTACTGTGGAGGGCAGAGGCCTGATGTCACCTGATGTCCAGCTCCTGTGTCCCCAGTTGAGGATGGTGTTCACATGGCCCAACTTTGGGGTGGACCCATTGGGGTGCACAAGCCCTAACCAAATGTGCATTGTGTATCTTGTCCTGCTTCAGGGCCTCTCCGATGCTCTAGTGACCCATGGAAGATACAGCCCCAAACTGGGCAAAGGTAGAGCCAACTTCAACCAATGAGGAGGAGGGGCAGCTTGAAGGTGAGAGTTCTCAGCCTCAGTTCTTCCAGCAACTATTCTGGGCTGCTTTTGTGTGATTTTGAAGGGCCCTGATAGAATTAACTCCTGCTGCCCCTGCCCCGGGGGCAATTTCAGTAATCCACACTTACATCGACTTCTTTTGCACCTCTACTTCTTTGGGGTAGGAGGAATGTTACTGGGGATTGAACCCAGGGGCTCTCTACCATTGAACTTTACCCTGAGCCCTTTTTATTTTTCATTTTGGGACAGGGTCTCGCTACATCACCAAGGCTGGCCTCCAACTTGTGATCCTCCTGTCTCAGCCTCTCAAATCACCAGAACTACCAGTGCACGCGATCACACCCAGCGTCCTGCCCTTCCCTCTTCTGCAATTCTCCTGATAGACTAACTGCGCCCAAGTCCTTGTCTTAGTCCTCATTATTCCCTGATGTTCCATGAAGTATGGAGTATGGGTGTCTCCCAGCTCATGAAGTGTCTTAATCCATTAGTTTAAGGTAAGAGATGTAAATTGCTTTAAAAAATTAAACATTGCAAAAATGCCAGCAAGCAACATAAAGTTTCCTCCAAAGTTTAATGCTGAATGAAAAATTAACATGAAGGTACAGTAAGATATTTCTATATTTATATAAATTTGTATTCACATAAATATAAATTTATATATTCATAAACTTATATGAATTATTTATATAACTATATTCCTATAAATTTTTAGATAAATATAAATACATAAATATAAATTTATTTTTATGCATTTATATTTATCAAATATATTAAATATATTCTCTCTAGATGAATGGATAAAGAAAATGTGGCATATATACTCAATGGAATATTACTCAGTTTTAAAGAAGAGTGAAATTATGGCATTTGCCAGTAAATGGTTGGAGTTGGGGAATATCATGGTAAGCAAAATAAGCCAATCCCAAGAAACCAAAGGCTGAATGTTTTCTCTAATATGTAGATGCTAATTTACAATAAGGTGGGGGGCACTGGGAAGAATAGCGTCACCTTAGATTAGAGGGAAGTGATGGGAGGGGAGGGGAGGAGACTTGGGGATAGGAAAGATAGCAGAATGAAACAGACATTATTACTGTGTGTGTGCATGACCAATATGATTTTGCAGCATGTACACTCAGAAAAATGAGGAATTATACCCCATCTGTGTGTGATATATCAAAGTGCATAAATACATTTTACTGTCATGTATAACTAATTCAAAATGTTAAAAATATATATTTAGATATATATACTTATATAAATTATTTATGTAAATATAGATATATATTTGCATAAATTTAAATGAATTATTTATATAAATATAAACTTGTATAGTTATAAAAATACAATTGTTCAAAAACACACAAAGCCACATCTTATGTTACTGATGGCTACACATGTCTGTGACTGAAGGATACACTCCGAATTCTTTATGGGGGTCAATTTTGGGAGTCAGATAGGAAAATAAGGCTTCCAAGAAGCACAGAGAAGATTAACGACTTATCTATAATTTTTGTCATGTATTCTAAAGAAAATATTTGAAGGACAGTGGACAAAATGCTAACATTAGCTGTTTGGGTTGGAAGGCATGCACATTTGTTTTATTTGTCTCTATTATGTATTTAAAAATATTCCCAAATTACTGGAAAATTAAAGCAGCTATAAATGTTTCTAATAAAATTGAGCATACTCAAAGCTTTGAAAAAAAATAAGATGACCTATAAACTCAGCAGGCCCCAAGCAACTACAGTATTGCTAAAGTGATAGATACTATTCTTCCACATGTTTTTTGGAAACTTAATATTTGTTGACTTGCAGTGCAACTATCAGTTTTGCTGTGTCTTTAAGAGGCTCAGAATGTCTACTGTTGACTATGGTAACCATGGAGGGAAGTCTTGATAATAGAGAAATTTTGAAAATATATTTAATTTGTTTTCCAGAAAATGTGAGATTTGCACTATGAGAATTAATATGAGGTGTGGTGGTTCATGGACACACAGACAAGATTCCCAAAGAAATGTTTGTTTTTGCTCCAGATGGCAGAAAACCGACCTAGAATTTTTATTGGGAAAAATCACATTCAAGGCCAGGCGTGGTGGTGCCTGCTTGTAATCCCAGCAGTTTAGGAGGCTGAGGCAGGAGGATCTTGAGTTCAAAGCCAGCCTCACCAACAGCGAGGCACTAAGCCAATAAGTCAGACTCTGTGTCTCTAAATAAAATTCAAAATAGGGCTGGAGATGTGGCTCAAAGGTTGAATGCCCCTGAGTTCAATCCCTGGTACTACCCCTGAAATCAAGTTCAACCATATTTCTATCTTTCTCATCCATTTTTTAAAACTGTAGCATACAAGTTTTATTCTATCTTCCATAAGAACTTCCGGTTAGAGAGCTTTTATTTTTTTGTTTTCTTTTTATGATACCCTTCCTTAAGTATGCGAACTAAACTCGCAGTGTGGAATCTCGTGCATAGCTGCTACTTGGTATTATTCAGTATTATTATTATTATTATGCATGTTGGGAGACAAGAGAACATTTTGATAGATACTCATGAAATGTGCCAGATCAATGCATATTTACAGCATTTATTTGCACAAAGCAATGGCGTGAACATATAGCTCACAAGTTTTGAAGTCAGATACTGTTGGATAGATTGATGCTGGTAATTTATCATGTGCTGCTAGGAGTAGAGAGATGAATTGCAAAAACCCTCTAATGGCTTCTGGCATCCAGGCAACCAACCCCTCTGGCCATTCCCTCTTTTGCCTTCAAACACATCAGCACGTCTGTGAAGTGGGATTCAAGAGTGAAATCAACATAAAACTTTTTCTCTGGGTTTTCAGAACAGTTGGAGAGGGCTTGGAGATGGCAGGCATAAATAGAAAACACGACAGGAGAAAAACCATGATTTATTTTCCCCAGAGCCTTTTTCAAAAGGACCTGCAGTTTTGCATGCTGCAAAAAAAAATAATAATAATCTTTTTCGTCTACCTTCTCCCCACCACCACTACCCCATGGGAACCAGGAGTAATAGTTCCTAAAGGTCTAAGAGAAGGAGAGAAAAATGCAGGTGAGTTGAAAATTCTTGACTTCTCCAGACCCCGGAGTGCTAGAAACTATAAATAGGAATGCCTGGCAAAATCGCGGACGAGGGGACAGATCTGTTTACTGCTTCAAAATGCTCTTAAGCAGAGAGAGAGAGAGTGAGAGAGAAAGCAGGAACATTTTAAACGTTTTGCACAAACCTCACTTCTGTCCTTCACAGCAGAGCCGCTTGGCATCATGGGAGAGCCGTTATCCCAGCAGGACTCAGCTGAAAAATTTTTGCTGCCATAGCTGTTGTTGATCTGATGAAATTTTTAAAATTTTTCCTTGGGAGGAAAAAGCAGGCAGTGGACAACCTTTTTATTTATTTAGTGGAGGGTTTGTCTATGACATGTCTGTTCTGGACTGGAGGATGTCCCTCTCGTATTTGCAAAGAAGCCCTAGGTGACTGCATTTGGAGAGAGATCCTTTAGGAAGAAGGTAAAGAGACTTCAGTGAGGTCATAGGGTGGGACCGGAATCCAAGAGGACTGGTGTCCTTATAAGGACAAGGAGTGACACCAGGAGTGTCTTTGCACAGGGGAAAAGACCATGTAAGGGCACAGAGAGAGGGCATTCATCTACCAACTGGGAAGAGAGCCCTCACCAGACACCCAACCCTGCTGACACCTTGATCTTGAACTTCTAGCCCTCAGAACATCGAGAAAAGAAATTTCTGTTGTTTAAGCCACCCAGTCTGTGGAATTCCATTAGGGCAGCCTTAGCAAACGGACACAGCGTCTCCTAACACTGGGAAGCAAATTTTATTCCACTTGTCTATGTTAAAAGGCACCAGATACCTGGGCTGGGGTTTTGGCTCAGTGGTAGAGCGCTTGCCTAGCACGCATGAGGCCCTGGGTTTGATCCTCGGCACCACATAAAGATAAAACAAATAAAATAAAAATGTATTGTGTCCATCTACAGCTAAAAAAATATATATGTATATATTTTTAAAAGGCACCATATACATAGGAAAGCCCTGGGGGTGGGAGAAAGAATTGGTTACTGGACTCAGGGCCTGGTTCCAATTCCACTTAATCATGGACTAGCTCAGTGACCTCCAACACATTGTTGGCCCTCTTTATGTCTCCCCACCTGTAGAAGAGGGATAATAACAGATGACACTCCAAGATGGGTGTGAGGTTAAATGCTCTAATGTCATAGCAGCTCGCAAGTGTCACTCAGGAAAAAAAAAAATTGCCAGCTATGACAATGATGCGGAGGGCCTTGTTCACTGGTCATGTTTTCCATTTACAAAGTGCTTTCCTGGGCCATTCTTTTATTTGATTTTTACAGCAATCTTATGAGATTAGTTGGGGAGGAAATTTTATACCCACTCGAGGGAGGAAGAAACCAAAATTCTGAGAGGTCAAGCAACTTGTCCAAGCTCCAATTTCTAATAAATGTGGAGCCAGGCTTCAAAATAAGGTCCCTGGACTCCAAGTTCATTGGCTTTCCTCACTAAATTTGCAGTTCTCTCTGGATTCCTCCCTGCTTTAGTCCCTAACCTTCTCCACCCCACCAAACATATATTGAGTTTCTATCGTGTTCCGGACGTCTCTCTTTCTCTTTTTCCCTGAATCTGTTTCTTACCCCCACCCCGATTCCTCCTCCTCCTCCTCCTCCTTCTTTTTATTGTTTTTTTTTTTGGGGGGGGGTTTACCAGGGATTCAGGGGCACTCAACCACTGAGCCCCATCCCCAGCCCTATTTTATATTTTATTTAGAGACAGGGTCTCACTGAGTTGCTTAGGGCCTTGCTAATGCTGAGGCTGGCTTTGAACTCATGATCTTCCTGCCTCAGCCTCCCGAGTTGCTGGGATGACAGGTGTGATGCACTGGCTGGCCTCCCTCCTTTTGTTTTGACCCGGGTGTTGTGTGTGCCTGCTCGGGCAAACTCACCTGGGAGTGCAGCTGTCTGCCCGTGCCCATCTGAACAGTGCTCTCAGTCTCATTGGGGTGACCTCCTGCCTTGCATCTCATCTCTATACCTGGCAGGTTTATTTTTTTTAAACCTTAAAGAAGTCAGCACTCATCTTTCAAGGACATATTATAAATAGAGCCTTAAGGGCACTCTCCTTCCTTATCTGAAAACTGACACAGAGCACAGGCAACGAGGACAAAGAGAAACAGAGCAGTGTCCTGGTGGAACAGATAATCAATATCTTTAAATGATTTGAGAGTAGACGTTCCCCAAAGGGGAGGTGAGAAGAGTCCTGGAAATGACAGCCTGAGAAAGCTTTGGGAGATCTCTTAGAAGGGGCAGGGTATTGTTTGGAGAAACAGATTTCATATTGCAATTTTTATATCTGGGGAAAATGTCAAAAAAGAATCTCTATTTTCTTTTTTTTTGGTACTGGGAAATGAACTCAAGGACACTCGACCACTGAGCCACATCCCCAGCCCTATTTTGGATTTTATTTAGAGACAGGGTCTCACTGAGTGGCTTAGGGCCTCACTTTTTCTGAGGCTGGCTTTGAACTCATGATCCTCCTGTCTCAGCCTCCTGAATTGCTGGGATGAATATATTTTAGGGTCCCTAAAGGGGTCAAAGAGGGGATTAGGCTCCAGGTCATTATAGGCCAAAGTGAGACCAAGGCGAGGTTGTGGGTCACAGAGTAGGTGTGAGGGTGAGGTCGCCAACATTTGGGGGGTGATGGGCCACTGTGCTCCAAAGGGTGATTTGTTGTACAGAATAAATAACCAAAACAGCCACTGCACCAGGCCACATCTTTGACTCTCTTGGCACAAACTAGAGAAATTACAGCTCTGCAGAATCTCCTTGACCACTGGGGCTGGGTAGGAGTTGGGGCAATTCCTGGTGGGATGGGAGATGGGCTCTGAATTGCAAGATCATTACTGTATAGTTCAGGCCATTAGGGAAGTGAATTCTAAAAGCTGAGAAACATTGCTCTGTGGAGCCTTCAGAGGAGAAGCAGAACCAGAAAGGTAGGAGTGGGTCCCAGCAAGGTCCCATAGAGTTTGAAAGTCCACGGAACCCAACTGCCCAGTTTACAGATAGGCAACTAGAGCACAGTGAAATGTCACCAGCGTGGGATCTAATGGTTAAAGCCAGACTTGCTGGGCCAGCCAGGAAGCCAGGCATGATGGCACAGGCCTGTCATCCCAGTGGCTCAGGAGGCTGAGGCAGGGGGATCACGAGTTCAAAGCCAGCCTCAGCAACTTAGCAAGGCCTTAAGCAACTCAGTGAGACCCTGTCTCTAAATAAAATAGAAAAAGGGCTGGGGATGTGGCTCAGTGGTTATATGTCCCTGGGTTCAATCCCCAGTAACAAAAAACAAAAACAAAAACAAAATGCAATCAGGGGACATCAGTGGAAAAGACCGGGGAATCTCCAACAAGTCATACCCTGCTCCAAATATAGAGCATTACGTTGTGGAGGAGGCTGTGACTCATCGGGCCAGAAGGATGGCGCCTGAGGGAATGCAAAAGCAAAAGATCAGCCCTGCTGTTCCAGATGGTTCCTGGCAGTCCATGGCTCTCCCTAGGTTGTTCCCAGGAGCTAAAACGTAGATTGCAGAATAAGGAGTGTGGAAGATGAAGGAGCACCTGTTGGGTTTCTGGGCATACTAATGATGCCCCTGGGTGGGATAGAGTCTGCTTTGGTTATTTATTTATCTATTTATTGAATATTTATTTATTGTATTTGGACACAATACCTTTATTTTGTTTATTGATTTTTGTGTGGTGCTGAGGATGGAACCCAGGGCCTCGCACATGAGAGGTGAGCGCTTTACCGCTGAGCCCCAGCCCCAGCCCTTGGTTATTTATTCTGTATAACAAATCACCCTTTGGGGCACAGTGGCCCACCATCCCCAAAATGTTGGTGACCTCACCCTCACACTTACTCTGTGACTCACAACCTCACCTGGGTCTCACTTTGGCCTGAATTGTCCTTGAGCCTAATCCTCTCTTTGACCCCTTTAAGGACCCTCCCAAAAAAATGTGCCCTGACTTTCACAATGAAATTGGCTCTCACCATGCCCCTGAGCCTCCTGTTGAACCAGACCCTCCACCAACTTTCAGTCTGACACAGAGCGTGACCTCATCCTCTACCCTGTCCTGACTCTACCATGACTCTTACCTGATACTCCAACTCTGGCCCTAACTTTGATTCCCGCACCTTCACAACAAACTTGTCCCAAATACCAGGACCCTACGGCTGACCTCATCCTAAATCTTATCCTAGTCTTGACTCCTGAATCTCACTCGACCCTGACCTTCACTCTGACCTTCATCCTGTTGCTGACTATAACCCTCATACTGACCTTGGCATTCATTTTGATGCTGACCTTGACCTTTACCCCCATTTGACCCTGGGCATTCCCTCTAAATCTGATCCATACCCTGATGCTCAGAATGACTCAGATCCTGAACCTCCGCTTGATCCAGCCTCTCCTAGGACTCTTCCCAACTGAACGCTGACCCTTACCTTGAGCCTCACTCTGACTCTGTGACCCTGAGTGTGGGCCTGAACTTGATGCTCCTGACTCTGAATCTCCTGCTCTCACCGTAACATTTCCCTGACCCTTTCTTTTACTCCATCCCTGAACTTTCATTTCAACATGATCCTTTAACCTTCACCAGTAAATGACTCTTGACCATACCCTATGAGGTCCTCAGCCTGACCCTTACTTTGGCCTTCTCCCTAACCTTCACACTGACCTTGAACTGACCCCTAATCACAAGACCTTGATCCACATCATGAGTAAAACACTGAATCTGCTGCTCACCCTGAGTCTGACTCTCACCCTCACTCTTACCACAGCTTGGATGTTTCCCTTGACCCTAACCCTCACCCTGACTTTGTTCCTGACTCTAAAGTTTACTCCTGATACAGAACCTCATCTTAACACTGTCTTAGACTGCCCTGCCCTCACTGTGACCCTGATGAATACATGACCCTGAACTTCACCTTGATCCTCACCCTAACATAAACATTGGCTTGACTCTGACTCTGACCCAGACTATCACCCCATTACTCGACTTGAAACTCATCCGCACCCTGAATCTGACCCAAATCCTGACACTCATCCTTCTCCTGACCATGACCTTTACCATACCATCATCTTGACTGTGATATCACAGAGACCCAGTCACTCAGTAACCATCACCTGATTCTACCTTCACCCTGACCTGAACATGTTCACTAGGCTAGCTACTTGCCCTCACCTGAATTTTATATTCATCTGATCCTGCTCTGATGCTCCCCTTGAGTTAACTCTGGGCTATGCCCTCAATCACACCCTCACCCTGAACTGACCTTGACTCTGACTTTTATTCTGATGCTCTCCCTGGGAATGGTCTCCATCAGGTCCTTCCATTTCGTCTCATCTGCATGATGTCCATGATCCTGACCCTAAAACTGTCTCTAACCCTGCTATTGAGAAACTGAGATGTGACTCCATTTTTGAAAACCCAGCTTCTACCTCAAGGCCTGTCCAGAGGGAGGGGGTGTGACCCTTGTCCTTGGAAAAACCCACAGAGCACTCCTAGGCACACAGCCACCCTGCTGAGTTGTTTGTCTGTAAATAAGAGATCTGCAGCACCAGGTGTCCCTGACTCAGTCAGGCTAGGTGAGGACCTATAGCAACCCCCTAGCAAGCACCAATCAGCATGAGACAGGGAAAATACCTGGAATACCAGATGACCCCCTAGTAGTTTATGGTGGTTGATAACATGTTGGGAAACCATGTAGTTTAGCAAGTACACCCCTCATGGCCTAAACCAATCAGTTCAAAATAATCCCCCTCTTGTACTAACCAATCACCCCTACCCAACTTGTGCCCACCAGTGAATGTGCTAATCAATGTTAAGAGTTGTTGTTTGATTTGCTGTGTGATGTTGTGACACATAGAGTATCCCCCCCAAAGACCTATAAAATCTCACTGAACAAAGGACTGGGACTCCTCTGGATTGCTGAGTCAGAAATAGTTGCGAGTCCAGGAGCAAGCTTGCAATAAAGACTTGTGTGATTGCATCGGATTCGACTTCTAGTGATCTTTCAGGGTCCCCCCAAAGCCGGCATTACACTATCAACCTGACACTGCCTTTGACCTCCCTACCCCTCATCAGATACCCTCAACTTGAACTTCAACCAGACCCACCCACCTGCAGATCCCCATCCTGACCTTGACCAACAACTTGACATTGACCAACAACTTGATGCCCTTACCAAGACCCTGACATTCATGCTAACCATCAAACTGACTATCCTGAAACTGGTATTTAAAAAAAAAACTGTGATAAAATAACATAATATAAAATTCATCTTCTTTTTTTTTAAAAAAATTTATAGTTGTAGATGGATAGCATGCCTTTATTTTATTTGCTATTTTTTTTAATGTGGTGCCAAGGATCAAACCCAATGCCTCACACATGCTAGGCAAGTGCTTTGCAATGGGCCACAGTCCTAAAATTTATCTTCTTAAACATTTTAAAGTTTAAGATAGATATAAAGTGCATACTTGTGTGGCATTAAGTACACTCATATTGTGCAACCAACCTCCAGAAATTTATCATTTTGTAAAGCTGAAACTCTGCATTTGTTAAACACAACTCCACCTTCTCTCTTTCCCCATTCCCTGTCAACCACCATCCTGCTGTTGTCAGGAGCTGGATGGACAACTCTAGGTACCTCTTAGAGGTGGAATCCACAGCATTTGTCTTTTTGTGATTAGCTTATTTCACTAAGCACAAGGTCCTCAAGATTCACTCAGGTTGTAGCATGTGATAGGATTTCCTTCCTTTTTTTTTTTTTTTTGGTACCAGGGATTGAACCCAGGGGTACTTAAACCTGAGAGGGTCTCCCCAAATTGCTGAGGGCCTCACTAAAAGTTGCTGAAGCTGGCTTTGAACTTGCAATCCTCCTGCCTCAGCCTCCTGAGCTGCTGGGATTATAGGCATGTGCTAGCATGCCAGGTGATTTCCTTCCTTTTTAAGGCTGAATGATGTCTGGGTAAATGTATTTGCCACATTGTGTTTATCCATTCATCTGTCTATGGACACTTGGGTTGCTTCTACTTTTTTTTGTTTTTTTTGTAAATAAAGCTGTTGTGAACATGGAGGTGCAAATATCTCTTTGAGACCCTATCTTATTTTCTTTTGGATATATGTACACAGAAGTGAAACTGCTGGATCATAGAATCATTTTTATTTTCTGAGGAACTGCCTTACTGTTTTACATACATGCTGAGTCTTACCCTTCTCTGTCCTTTATCCTGACCTTGATACTACTTAATCTTTATATATATATATATATATATATATATATATATACACATACTAAAGATTATATGTATATATACATATATATATGTATATATATATATATACATATATACATACTAAAGATTAAACCAAGGGACACTTTACTACTGAGCAATATCTCCAGCCCTTTCTATTTATTTGTTTAAATTTTGAGACAGGGTCTTGTTAAGTTGCTGAGGCTGGCTTCTAAATTGCAATCCTCATGGTTTAGCCTCTGGAATCTCTGAGATTATAAGTGTGCCATCACACCTGATTTTTATCAATCTGTAACCAGAACTTTACACTAAACCTGTCATGCTGACTTTAACCATATCTTGACCTTTAACTTGTTCCCAGGCTGTACCTAGAACCTGCTCCATCAACCTCACACTGTCCCCGATTCTGGATCTTACATGTACATGTACATGCACTCATCTTTTTTATTTTATTTTTTTTAAATTTTTATGTGGTGCTGAGGATCGAACCCAGGGCCTAACATGTGCTAGGCAAATGCTCTACCTCTGAGCCTCAACCCCAACCCCACATACACGCATCTTGACCTCCACCTCTGACCATGAGGTAGGCCCTTAAGTTTTTCTTTACCCTGAACCTAAACTTGAACTGGATTTTCTCTTGGACCCTGTTTAGACCCTGAACCTGACACCAACATGATCCTTCCCTTGACCATGATTTTCACCTTCATATTCATCCCGATTCTGATACTTACCTATACTTTAAACCTGAACCTGCCCCTGACCATAGAGCTGACCCTCACCTTCACAAAGAACATAACTCTGACCCTAGCCATGACCATTTCGGCAATCCTAGCCTTGATGCTCCTCCTGACAGTGACCCTCATGCTCACCCACAGTAACTCAGATACCAGCAAAGACCGGACACTTATTTACCTGACTTTATCCTTCATTCTGTCAACCTGATACTCCAGTCCTTTACCTGAACTTGATCCTCACGTGACAGTGACCCAGCATGTCACCTTATGTGACACAATGACCCGGACCTTTGCTTTTTCCCTCACCCTAATCTTGACTGTCACCTTGAGACTGACTTGATTGCCTCAAGCTGGTCCAGATCCCTGACCCAGAACTTCACGCTCAATCTGACCCTCACCATTACCTTGAGTTTGTCCTTGACCCTGTCTTCACAGTTATCTTGACTCTGAACATCACATCAGCCTGATCTTATCCCTCATCATAACCTTGATGCTGACCCTGACCTACGGCCTCAGGCTTACTCTGACCCTCACCACGTCCCTCATCCCACATTTGACCTTGACTTACCTTCACCCTGATTCTGTCCTTCACCAAGATCCTGATGCTGATCTTCACCTGAACCTTGACCCTGACCCCCACCATGATTGTCACCCTGACACTGTATCTGACCTCCTTATTTCTCAAACAGTGCTCTTCCCTTGACAATCACTCCAGTTTTGACACTTACACATTAACTACACTGGCCTTGACCCAGTTGTGACCCTGATCCTTACCACAACCTGATAATACCTTATTCTTCCCTCACAATGCCAGTAGACCTGATTCATTCCTTTTTCTCATCTGGATCTTCACCCTTTATCTCCCCGGAAAAAGAACCATTATCCTGAACTTCATCTCATTCTCCCCTTGACTTTACACCCTGGCCCTGAACTACATCCATACCTCACTCTCTCGGTAACCTTCACATTGACCCTTACTGAGCCCACCTCAGTCCTCAGACCAGCCTTCCCGACACTGACCCTGAATCACATCCACTGGACCCTCTCTGTACCCTCACCCTGACACAAGTGCCCTCCCTAACCCCCAATATGTGACTCCAACATACACCGTTAGCCCTGATTAATTCTCAGCATCATCTGAAAACTGTCATCATGACCTTAACCCTCGACCTCACCCTGACTATAACCTCTCTTTGACTGTAACATAAACCTGACCCTCATAGTTTTTCTGCCCACAACAGTGACCTAAATATCAGTGAGCTGAGTTTGAATAGGAAAACTTATATATGTCCATTTAGTTTCATCTAAATTCCTGCAACTTTTAATAGGAATGTACTTTTGAAAATTATAAATAATCCTGAACTTGCTTATACTTGTACTACATGTTTTTAAATAAGCTGCTTTGATTTGAATTAATATGGTCTACCTCAAAATATGAAAGTACCTTTCAGGAGAATGTATGGTTCTCAGTGATTGGATTCAAGTAAAGCCTGGGTTAATTCTGGCAGTTCATAAGAATTTTCTTTTGAGACCAATGTCTGCTTTCTTCTTTATTGCTAGTCTGTTCTCATAAACACAATTTTCAATAATATTTATTTTAATTCATGAGACATTACTGTTGGGAACACTGTGTAAACACGAAATCATTTTCACACATATAGCTTAGATTCCTCTAACTTATTCCAACTCATGGGAAGAAAACAAAGTTCAGATGAATGTGAATTTCTGAGTGCTTTTTTTAAAAAAAATCATATAAATCTTATATACATCTTGGCATAGGCAAACAGAGGAAGCATTGGAAAAAATCTGTAACAGTGCAAATAAGCTCAGTCTCATACTTTTGTTGCAAAAGAAATTCCGTGTTGCTTCTTAGATGAAACTAAGATGAACATAAGCATGTTGAGGATGTGTCATTCATCTCAAAGGCACGTCCTTACTGTGAGATTCAACAAGGGAGGAAGATTCTAAGCAGTGGTGCTGGAAAGAAGCTGCATTAGTATAACCAAGCTCAGCTTCTCAATTCTTCTCAAAATACCTCCTTATTGCTTTTGTAGTAAATTTAGGTGAATGTAAGAGCAGTCCATAATCCATCTCAAAGGCATTTTCTGCCTTCCAGAACACAGACTGAATATTTGAATTATCTACCATCCATGAATTCATATGTTGAAACCCTAATCTATAGCCAGGTTTGGTGCTACAGGCTTGGAATCCCAAAGACTCAGGAGGCTGAGGCAGGAGGATCGCAAGTTTGAGGCCAGCATCAGCAACTTAGCAAGACTCTGTCTCAATATAGAAAAAGCGCCAGCAATGTAGCTTAGTGGTAAAGTGCTCAAGAATTCAATCCCCAGTACTAAGAAAACAATCCTAATCCATAATCTGGTGGTAGTAGGAGGTGGTCCTGAAGGTAGAGACATAAGATTAGAGTGCTTATGTCCTTATAAGAAGAGACATGAAAGCTTGTCCCCTTTCCCCTGTTCTCCACCACATGAAGGGACAAAGAAGAGAGAGATGGCCATCTGCAAACCAGGAAAAGGGCCTTTGTCAGATGGGGGGTCCCCATGGGGACTTGACTTTGGACTTCTCAGTCTCCAGAACCATGAGAAACAACTGCTTGTTGTCTATGACACCCAGGTCTATGACATTCTGTTATAACAGCCCAAGATAAGAGAGAACAAGACAAAATAAACCTAAGGATGCAAAACACATACCAAAGGCACACTCTAAATAAAAAAAAGAAACTAAACACAATTTTCGTTGACTCTTTGTTCATAAAATGTCAGTGGATTAATAAAATGTTAATGTCTTTGGCTAATAAGATGTTTGTATTTGCTTTCTCAAAACTTTTAATTAATATGAGATAAATGTTCATAAAAAATTACTTGGGGAGTTAGGAAGATGGCGGACTAGAGGAAGGGTGTACCTCCCAGCCATTCTTCAGCCCAAGATTTAAACAGCAGGAAGACTGCTCTAGAGAGGTGGGTGACTAAGGGATTCAACAATGGACAAAAGAAAAAGTCATAGAAACACAGAAAGTTGAAAGCTTTGAACCTAAAATAAGGGATAATATGCGAGGCACAGTGGGACATGCCTGTAATCCCAGTGACTGGGAGGCTGAGGCAGGAGGATCATGAGTTCAAAGCCAGCCTCAGCAAAAGCAAGGCGCTAAGCAACTCAGGGAGAACCTGTCTCTAAATAAAATACAAAATAGGGCTGGGGGTGGGACTCAGTGGTTAAGCACCCCTGGGTTCAATCCCCAGCTTGACTGATGATGGGCATCAGCTCTGCCAGCCCACCAGAGTGGAGGAGAGAAGCACAGGCAGAGGGGAAAGTGAGTGGATGGAATTGGCTTCGGGGAACCTGTGGAACAGAGAGGGAGGCTGATCTTAACTGACTCAGAGACAGCTGGGGAGGTTGTTGAGTGAAAAGTCACAAAACTCCCTCAGCCCATGGGTGGAGAGTCCAGGAGGAACCAGGGTTACCGCGGCCAGAACCATTTTCAAGTGTCCCTCTAGTAGCAAACAGAGCAGAGGCAAGAGAATGGAAGTCATAAATAAGGAAGTTACCAGCCTACCCCAGCCCTTGGATCAGGTGGGGTCCAGGGTGTGCCTGGCCCAGTGTGATTGAATCAGGCGTAGAGAGGACTGTGCTCAGGGCAATACAAGCTTGGGAGAAATACCAAGGAGAGAGAGAACTCCCTTGGTAGGTGTCATTCCATTCTAGCAACTGGGAAGATGGCAGCCATCAGCCGGATAGGTGCATCTGCACTCCAAGGCTGATCTCGGGCAAGGCATGTCCACAGCAATGAACTTGGGAGGCCTGTGGGGGTTTAGACTGTTCCCCCTAAAGGTCCTGAGACCCAGATATCCAGCAGAGATTGGCATCTGTCCAGCAACAGGGGTGTGGATCAAATTTCAAATACCCACCCACTGAGTTCCAAAGGTCAGCCATGACTAAATCCCAACAATAGGGCTTCCAGGTGAGAACGTTGCACCAGCCCTGCTAAGGGAGTGCACAACTTGTGGGCCTCCCCAGTTTATCAGGGGCTACAGTGGGTGGGAGATGGGAAGCTGAGGCTACTACAACCAGCTTTGGCTCCTGGCCACCAGGGCTGGCAGCTTGGTGAGAAACAGAAAGATGTGGGACTTAGCCCCCAGCCCTCCATCCAAGGGTCTGAGCCCTCCCCTTCAAAACCAATAAACATATAAATAGAAAGACACACAGCAAAGCAATGGTGATCTTTGTCAACAGTTTTGACTAAGTGGACACAAGCTCTCTATTTCTTTTTTTTTCTTTCTTTTTTTTTAAGATGTTGATGGACCTTTATTTTATTCATTTATTTTATGTGGTGCTGAGAATCGAACCCAGTGCCTCACACATGCTAGGCAAGCGCTCTAACACTGAGCCACCACCCAGCCCTCTCTAGTTCTCATAAAGAAATTTTTTCCTATCCTTCATCTTTTCTCTTTTTTTTTTTTTTTTTGATTTTTATTTTATGTTTCCAATTATTTTTTTTAATTTAAAAAAATTTTTGTAGTTGTAAATGGGCAGAATGCCTTTATTTTATTTGTTTATTTTTATGTGGTGCTGAGGATCGAACCCGGTGCCTCACACATACTAGGCCAGTGCTCTGCCACTGAGCTACAGCCCCAGCCCTATTTTTTCAATTTTCTCTTTAACTTTTTTCCAATCTGCATGATTGTGTGTGTGTGTGTGTGTGTGTGTGTGTGTGTGTTCTTGCTATGCTGATAGGTTTTGGAATATATATGTATATACTTTTCTTTCATTTAAATTGCTTTCTTCTTCATTCATTTATTACATAAGACTTGGTTTGGTGGAGTAAAATTGTATGTGAGTTTGATTTGTTTGGACCTTATATTTCTTTATGCCTTGACTTTTCTTCCTCATATTGCTCTTTTGTCACTCTCTTCGGGGAGTAATGGCCAGATTTTTCCTGTTCCCTCTCTCTCCTTGCTGATTTTTTAGTAGAATTTTCGGTAAAAAAAAAAAAAAAATTAGCTAATTTTTAGTTAAAAAATTTTAGTAAACAATTATTTTTTTAGTTAAAAGAACTAAAAGTTACAGAAGTAAAAAAATGACTAAAAGCTTAGTAACAATTAGTTTTTGAAAAAAAATAACTAAAGGTTATTTTTATAACTAAAAGTTATTTTTCACTCTTACTTCTTTATAGCCATCATGGGTTACCTCTCTCCTCTGTTCACTTTTTAAATATTTCAAACTTTCTCTTGCGTTTCTACCATATTTTCTCTTCACTTAGGGAAAGGTAATTCTTTTTTTTTTTTTTTGGACATATCATATTTCATACATTAGATTCAAGTGGGTTATGAACTCCCATTTTTACCCCAAATACAGATTGCAGAATCACATCGGTTACACATCCACATTTTTACATAATGCCATATTAGTAACTGTTGTTACTAAGATCTGATGGAATTATGGAGTTTTTGTAATTCCTTCTCCATTCATGTGCGATTACTGATACAGTGGGGAATGTAGTAGACACCTGCTGTTTAATGACTGATCTAGTTCAGTTATCTGTGCTGATGTTCAATGCTAACTCCACCGATCCTCTACTGGTGGTCGTTAGTGTTCTAGATGTCAAACTAGACACCAGATATTTATTTTATGGTTTTATATCATTACTAACATTATTGGTATTCCTTGTTCCCCCTTTCTCTAAGAGACTAGGAAATGATGGGGACAGTTCAAGTTCACAGAATAGAGATCCTGAGCAACACTCCCAACTCAGCCAGGTAGTAGCAAACTTCACTCCACCCATAAACTAGGCCCATTTGAGCCTCAACGGTACTTCAACACAGAGCGTAGGAGAGATAAGAACCCCAAACCAACAACCAGGCCCCACGCAGGAAAAACTAGAGGGGGATCTCAGGGCCCACTCCTGAACATCTACCCATATAACAAGTCCCCAGAGAAGCCTCTAGAACAAAAAAAGATAACCATATACTAAAGGAGATGCACACAATAGAAGAGGAATCCATCTCAACTTATGCACAGGTCCAAGACCTCTGAGCATATGAGGAAAAAAAGCAAACAAATCTCCCCCCAAAATTCAGAATACCACCCCCAAAACAGCCCACAGATATGGAAGTGGATGAAATCCCAGAGAAAGACTATTAAAAACTGATTACTGGGCTGGGATTGTGGCTCACTGGTAGAGCACCTGCCTAGCACGTGTGAAGCACTGGGTTCAGTTCTCAACACCATATTAAAAAAAAATAAATAAAGACATTGTATCTGTATACAGCTAAAAATATTTTTAAAAACTGATTATTAAAACATTCAATGAACTAAAGAAAGATCTAAGGAATGAATTTAGGGAGCAAATACAGGAGATGAAAGATCATTTCAATAAAGAAATAGATGTATTGAAAAGAAACCAGTCAGAACTACTAGAAATTAAAGATACATTGAATCAAAGAAAAAAAAAATTTAGTTGAAGGTATAATCAATAGATTAGATTACAGAGAGTGTACAACTTCAGGCCTTGAAGACAGGATATATGAACTTGAATACTCAATAGTCAATAAAAGGGGGTGGGAACCATAATTAGAATATTCAAGAACTCTGGGCCAGGCACAGTGGCACACACCTGTAATCCCAGTGGCTAGGGAGGCTGAGGCAGGAGGATTGCAAATTCAAAGCCAGCCTCAGCAATTTAGTGAAGTGCTAAGCAATTCAGTGAGACCCTTTCTCTAAATAAAATAGCTGGGGATGTGGCTCAGTGGCTGAGTGCCTCTGAATTCAATCCCCAGTACACTACCCCTCCCCCCCGCAAAAAAAAAAAAAGAACTCTGGGACATCAAGAGACTTAACCTGAAAGTCATTGGGAGATGACAATATGGAGATATAGGCTACTGGCATTAAGAACATCTTCAGTAAAATAATAGAATTTTTTTCCTAATCTGATAAGTGACAGATATTCACATACAGAAAGCATACAGAACCCCAAATTTGACAAGATCAGAAAAGAACCCCTCCAAGACATACCACAATCAAAATGTCTAACCTAGGAAATATGGAAAGAATATTAAAAGCTGCAAGAAAAAAGCATCAAGTCATATTAGATACAAACCAATAAGGTTCACTTCTGACTTCTCAAGTCAGACCCTAACAGTGAGGAGGCCTTGGAATGAGATATAACAAGCTCTAAAATGAAATTATTGCCAGCAAAATTGTTTATATCTTGGGGCTGGGGCTGTAGCTCAGTGGCAGAGTGCTTGCCTAGCATATGTGAGGCACTGGGTTCGATCCTCAGCACCACATAAAAATAACAAATAAAATAAAGGTATGCTGTCCATCTACAACTACAAAAAAAATTTCTAAAATTGTTATATCTAGCAAAGCTATCTTTCAGAATTTGAGGAGAAATAAAAACTTTCCATGATAAAGTTCAATTCAAAGAATTCATGATCACTAAACCAGCACTAGAAAAAATATTTAAAGATATATTATACATGGAAGAACTCAAAAACAAACCCCAAAGCTCCCAAATAGATGATATTCACTAGAAGAGCAACTAATTATATAAATATCAAGAACCTAATTAAATACAACAAACCAACCAAAATGGCAGGAAATAACAAAGCATCTATCCAACACAACACTGAATGGAAATGGCCTCAACTCCCAAATTAAAAGACATAGATTGGCAGAATGGACTAAAAAAGCAAGATTCAACTATATGTTGTTTGCAAGAGACTCATCTCATAGGCAAATACACCCACAAGCTGAAAATAGAAGGATGGAAAAAACACTTCATATAAATGGAGTCCAAAACCAAGCAGAAGTAACTATTCGCATATATGATAAGGCAGATTTCAAGCAAAAATTACTCAGAAGAACTAAGCATGGTGGTAACATACCTGTAAACCCAGTGGCTGGGGAGGCTAAGGCAGGAGGATTAAGAGTTCAAGGTCGGGCTGGAGTTGTGGCTCAGCGGTAGAGCGCTCACCTAGCATGTGCCAGGCCCTGGGTTTGATCCTCAGCATCACATAAAAATGGCTGGGCACTGCAAAGCATTTTGAGCAAAATACTACAAGAAGAGGAATTGAAAAATAGTGCCCAAAACTAACAGTGGGAGGTATCTCAGTAAAGGGGGAGGAAAATAACCAAAAAGTAAAAACTAGCCAAACTAAAATAAATAAATAAATAAACATGACTGGAAGTACAAACCATATTTCAATTGTAACCTTAAATGTTAATGGCCTAAACTCACCAATCAAGAGACATAGGCTAGTAAACTGGATCAAAAAAACAAATCCAACAATATGCTGCCTTCAGGAGACTCATATGATAGGAAAAGACTTACACAGGCTAAAGGTAAAAGGTTGGGAAAAATCATACCACTCACATGGCCCTCGGAAGCAAGCAGGAGTGGCCATACTCATATCGAATAAAATCAACTTCAAACCTAAGTTAATCAAAAGGGATGAAGAAAGACACTATATACTGTTAAAAGGAACCATCCACCAACAAGACATAACAATTATCAATTTGTATGCACCTAACAATGGAGCTGCAACGTTCATAAAACAAACTCTCCTCAAGTTCAAGAGTCAAATAGACTACAACACAATAATTATGAGTGACTTCAACACACCGTTCTTGCCATTAGACAGATCCTCTAGACAAAAGCTGAATAAAGAAACTATAGAACTCAATAGCACAATCAATAACCTAGACTTAACCGACATGTATAGAATATATCAACCATCATCAAGTGGATACACGTTCTTCTCAGCAGCACATGGATCCTACTCAAAGACAGACCATATATTATGCCATAGGGCAACTCTTAGTAAATATACAGGTGTGGAGATAATACCATGCACCATATCTGATCATAATGGAATGAAACTGGAAATCAATGATAAAAGAAGGAAGGAAAAATCCTACATCACATGGAAAATGAACAATATGTTACTGAATGATCAATGGGTTACAGAAGACATAAAGGAGGAGATAAAAAAAACTCATAGAGACAAATGACAATACAGACACAACATATCGGAATCTATGGGACACAATGAAAGCAGTTTTAAGAGGGAAATTCATCGCCTGGAGGTCATTCCTCAAAAAAAGAAAAAACCAACAAATAAATGAGCTCACACTACACCTCAAAAACCTAGAAAAGGAAGAGCAAAACAACAGCAAATGTACTAGAAGACAAGAAATAATTAAAATTAGAGCAGAAATCAACGAAATTGAAAAAAAAAAACATTGAAAAAACTAAAAGTTGGTTCTTTGAAAAAATAAATAAGATCGACAGGCCCTTAGCCATGCTAACGAAGAGAAGAAGAGAGAGAACTCAAATTACTAACATACAGGATGAAAAAGGCAATATCACAACAGACACTACAGAAATACAGAAGATAATTAGAAAGTATTTTGAAACCCTATATTCCAATAAAATAGAAGATAATGAAGATATCGATAAATTTCTTAAGTCATACGATCTGCCCAGATTGAGTCAGGAAGACACACACAATTTAAACAGACCAATAACAAAGGAAGAAATAGAAGAAGCCATCAAAAGACTACCAACCAAAAAAAGCCCTGGACCGGATGGGTATACAGCGGAGTTCTACAAAACCTTCAAAGAAGAATTAATACCAATACTTTTCAAGCTATTTCAAGAAATAGAAAAAGAAGTTCTTCCAAATTCATTCTATGAGGCCAACATCACCCTGATCCCAAAACCAGACAAAGACACTTCAAAGAAAGAAAACTACAGACCAATATCTCTAATGAACTTGGATGCAAAAATTCTCAATAAAATCCTGGCAAATCGAATACAAAAGCATATCAAAAAAATTGTGCATCATGATCAAGTAGGATTCATCCCTGGGATGCAAGGCTGGTTCAATATACGGAAATCAATAAATGTAATCCACCACATCAATAGACTTAAAGACAAGAACCATATGATCATCTCAATAGATGCATAAAAAGCATTTGACAAAGTACAGCATCCCTTTATGTTCAAAACACTAGAAAAACTAGGGATAACAGGAACTTACCTCAACATGGTAAAAGCTATATATATGCTAAACCTCAGGCTAGCATCATCCTAAATGGAGAAAAACTGAAGGCATTCCCTCTAAAATCTGGAACAAGACAGGGATGCCCTCTATCACCACTTCTATTCAATTTAGTTCTTGAAATACTAGCCAGAGCAATTAGACAGACAAAAGAAATTAAAGGCATAGAAATAGGAAAAGAAGAACTTAAATTATCGCTATTTGCGGATGACATGATAATATATTTAACAGACCCAAAAGGGTCTACAAAGAAACTGCTAGAGTTAATAAATGAATTCAGCAAAGTGGCAGGATATAAAATCAACACGCATAAATCAAAGGCATTCCTGTATATCAGCAACAAAACTTCTGAAATGGAAATGAGGAAAACCACTCCATTCACAATATCCTCAAAGAAAATAAGATACTTGGGAATCAACCTAACAAAAGAGGTGAAAGATTTATACAATGAAAACTACAGAACCCTAAAGAGAGAGATAGAAGATCTTAGAAGATGGAAAAATGTACCCTGTTCATGGATAGGCAGAACTAACATCATTAAATGGTGATATTACCCAAAGTTCTCTACAGGTTTAATGCGATGCCAATCAAAATCCCAACAGCATTTCCTGTAGAAATAGATAAAGCAATCATGAAATTCATATGGAAAAACAAAAGACCCAGAATAGCAAAAGCAATTCTAAGCAGGAAGTGTGAATCTGGAGGTATAGCGATACCAGAGTTCAAACTGTACTACAGAGCAATAGTAACAAAAACAGCGTGGTACTGGTACCAAAACAGGCAGGTGGACCAATGGTACAGAATAGAGGACACAGAAACCAATCCACAAAATGACAACTTTCTTATATTTGATAAAGGGGCTAAAAGCATGCAATGGAGGAAGGGTAGCATCTTCAACAAATGGTGCTGGGAAAATTGGAAATCCATATGCAACAAAATGAAATTGAATCCCTTTCTCTCGCCATGCACAAAAGTTAACTCAAAATGGATCAAGGAGCTAGATATGAAATCAGAGACACTGCGTCTGACAGAAGAAAAAGTTGGCTACGATCTACATACTGTGGGGTCGGGCTCCAAATTCCTTAATAGGACGCGTATAGCCCAAGAGTTAATAACAAGAATAAACAAATGGGACTTACTTAAACTAAAAAGTTTTTTCTCAGCAAGAGAAACAATAAGAGAGGTAAATAGAGAGCCTACATCCTGGGAACAAATTTTTACCCCTCACACTTCAGATAGAATCCTAATATCCAGAATATACAAAGAACTCAAAAAATTAAACAATAAGATAACAAATAACCCAATCAACAAATGGGCCAAGGACCTGAACAGACACTTCACAGAGGAGGACATACAATCAATCAACAAGTACATGAAAAAAATGCTCACCATCTCTAGCAGTCAGAGAAATGCAAATAAAAACCACCCTAAGATACCATCTCACTCCAGTAAGATTGGCAGCCATTATGAAGTCAAACAACAATAAGTGTTGGTGAGGATGTGGGGAAAAGGGTACACTTGTACACTGCTGGTGGGACTGCAAATTGGTGAGGCCAATTTGGAAAGCAGTATGGAGATTCCTGGGAAAGCTGGGAATGGATCCACCATTTGACCCAGCTATCACCCCTCTCGGACTATTCCCTGAGGATCTTAAAAGAGCGTACTATAGGGATACTGCCACATCAATGATCATAGCGGCACAATTCACAATAACTAGACTGTGGAACCAACCTAGATGCCCTTCAATAGATGAATGGATAAAAAAAATGTGGCATCTATACACAATGGAGTATTACACAGCACTAAAAAATGACAAAATCATAGAATTTGCAGGGAAATGGATGGCATTAGAACAGATTATGCTAAGCGAAGCTAGCCAATCCTTAAAAAACAAATGCCAAATGTCTTCTTTGATATAAAAAGAGCAACTAAGAACAGAACAGGGAAGAAGAGCATGAGGAAAAGATTAACACTAAACAGAGATGAGTGGGGGGAGAGAAAGGGAGAGAGAAGGGAGAGCATATGGAACTGGTAGGAGACCCTCAAAGTTACACAAATTACATATAAGAGGTTGTGAGGGGAAAGGCAGGGAAAACAAGGGAGAGAATTGAACAACAGCAGATGAGGTAGAGAGGGAAGATGGGAGGGGAGGGGAGGGGGGATAGTAGGGGATAGGAAAAGTAGCAGAATACAACAGTCACTAATATGCCATTATGTAAAAACGTGAGTGTGTAACCGATGTGATACTGCAATTTGTATTTGGGGTAAAAATGGGAGTTCATAACCCAATTGAGTCAAATGTATGAAAGATGATATATCATGAGCTTTGTAATGTTTTGAACAATCAATAAAAAAAATGGCTGGGGATGTAGCTCAGTGACAAAATATGCCTGGGTTGGATCCCCAGTACTACTACTACTACTAATAATAATAACAATAATCAAGTAATCAAAAGACACAAAGAAGGCCTCTACATCCTGATAAAGGGAACAATACATCAAGAAGATATGACAATAGTAAATATTTATGCCCCAAATGTCAGTGCACCTAATTACATTAAAAAAAATACTTCTTGACATAAAATCCCAAATCGACCCCAATAGTGGGTGATCTCAACATATCTCTTTCACCAATAGACAGGTCATCCAAACATAAAATCAATAAAGATATTTCTGACACAAATAGTACTAAATCAAATGGATCTAACAGGCATCTACAGAATATTTCACCCCAAACAGCTGAAATCACATTCTTCTCAGCAGCTCATGGAACTTTTCCCAAACAGGCCATATTCTAGGTCACAATGTAAAGTTTATCAAATATGAAAAGAAGAAAAAAAGATATGATCATGTGCATCCTATGAGATCAAAATGGAATGAAACTAGAAATCAACAGCGAAAAAATAAAAAATAAAAAATCCCAGGGGCTGGGGATGTGGCTCAAGTGGTAGCGCGCTCACCTAGCATGAGTGAGGCACTGGGTTGGATTCTCGGCACCACATTAAAATAAAGACATTGTGTCCACCTAAAATAAAAAGAAACTGAAAAATAAATATAAAAAAAATCCCAGAAACAACATA
Source organism: Spermophilus citellus (assembly GCF_964194105.1). NCBI lineage: Eukaryota > Metazoa > Chordata > Mammalia > Rodentia > Sciuridae > Spermophilus > Spermophilus citellus. Next base: position 59,458,910 of record NC_138184.1, read on the forward strand.
AACACTTGAAGTTTAAACAAAATTTTTAAGTGAGGAATAGATCAAAGAGGAAACGAGAGAAGAGATCATAAAATTCTTAGAAACAAATGAAAACAGACATACAACATATCAAATCTTGGGACAGTATGAAGGCAGTTCTAAGAGGAAATTTTACAGCATTGAGTGCTTACACTAAAAAAAAAAAAAGAAAAATTCCAAATAAATAATCTAATTCTACAATTTGAGGCCACTGAAAAGGAACAAAATAATGTCAAAATCAGAAATAAGGTCAGAGCTGTTCCATAGCTTGGTTATTCTGAGTTGCATTGTTATAAACATTGATGTGGCCATGTCACTATAATATGCTGACTTTAGTCTTTTGGGGTAAATACTGAAGAGTGGAATTTCTGAGCCATATGGTGGTTCCATTCCTATTTTTTTGAAGAATCCCCATACTGCTTTCCCAAGTGGTTGTACTAATTAGCAGTACTACCAACCATGTGCAAATGCACCTTTCCCCCACATCCTCACCAGCATCACTTATTATTTGTATTCTTGGTAATTCTGACTGGAGTAAGATGAAGTCTCAATATAGTTTTTATTTGCATTTCCCTGATTGCTAGGAAAATTGACCTTTTTAATATGTTTGTTGGCCATTTGTATTTTTTCATTTGAGAAGTGTCTGTTTAGTTCTTTTGCTCATATATCAATGGGATGATGATGATGATGATGATGATGATGATTCTGGTTTTAAGCTTTTTGAATTTTTCATATATTCTGGATATTAATCTCCTGTCAGGAGTAATTGGCAGATATTTCCCCCCATTCTGTGGATTCTTTCTTCATGGTCTTCATTATTTCCTTTGCTGCATAGAATTTTTGTGATTTGATGCCAACCTGCTTACTGATTCTTGCTTTTTTTCCTTGAGCTTTAGGTATCTTGTTAAGGAAGATGGTGCCTGTACCAATATACTGGAGTGTTGACTATGCTTTCTTCTAGTAGTTGCAAAGTTTCTGGTCTAATTTCTAGGTATTTGATTTTTATGCAAGGTGAGAGATAGGAACCTAGTTTCATTCTTTGACCTATAGACATCCAGTTTTGCCAGCATCATTTGTTAAAATGTCTCTCTTTTCTCCAACATAAGGTTTTGGCACCTTTGTTCAGGATCAGATGACGTAGAGGTGGGTTTGTCTCTGTGTCTTCTGTTCTGCACTATTGGTCTATGTGTCTGTTACTACAGCTCTGTGGTATAATTTGAAGTCTGGTATTATGAAGCCTCTAGCATCATGCTTCTTGCTCAGGATTGTTTTGGCTCTTCTGGGTCTTCTATTCTTCCAAATAAATTTGAAGACTTTTTTTTTCTAGTTCTGTGAATAATGATATCTTGATGGGGATTGCATTGAATCTGTATATTGCTTTTGGAAGATGGGCATTTTGACAATATTAATTGTGCCTATCTAAGAACCTGGGAGGTCTTTCTATCTTCTGAGGTCTTCTTCAATTTCTTCAGGGTTCTATAATTTTCATTGTAGGCATCTTTTACCTCCTTGGTTAGATTTATTCACTTGGGCAGTTTTGTTTTTGTTTTTGTTGTTTGTTTGTGTTTTTGATACTGGAGATTGATCTCAGAGGGACTCTACCACTGAGTTACAGCCCCAGCCTTTTGTCTTTTAAATTTTTTTGTAGTTGTAGATGGACAGAATGCCTTTATTTTGTTAGTTTTTTTAAAATTGGTTGTTCTAAATATTACAATGCTCTTGACATATCATATTTCATACATTTGATTCAAGTGGGTTATGAACTCCCATTTTTACCACGTGTACAGATTGCAGGATCACATTGGTTACACATCCACGTTTATACATACTGCCATACTAGTGTCTGTTGTATTTTGCTGCCTTTCCTATCCCCTTCCTATCCCCCCTCTCCTCCCGTCCCCTCCCATCTTCTCTCTCTACCCCATCTACTGTAATTCATTTTATTTTGTTAGTTTTTATGCAGTGCTAAGGTTTGAATCCATTGCCTAACACATCCTCGACAAGCACTCTGACACTGAGTTGTAGCCCCAGCTCCATACCCAGCCCTTTTTGGGGTGTCTTTTTTTTTTTAAGATACAGTCTTGCTAAGTTGAATCAGGACCTTTTGAAAACTTTTGTCCTCAAGGTGTCTCCTGCGTCTAGATAAGAAAAGAATTAATAGAGTAACTGACATAGATACTTGTATATTGTTACAAGGATCACAGGTATAAGATGATTTTCTGCTTGTGGATTTTCAAATGTTGTGCTGTTCATTAATATAACAAATTGAACATGACATGTTTTATTTAGTGTACTGACAATTGTGTTTTAAAGCTACAGTTTAAATTGTTTAATGATTACTTATGTTTGTCTATATATGTTTTGATGCATACAAAACAGGAATATACTATTTACTACAATTTGTTATAATGTATCAAAAGGATAAAATTAGAATCAGGGCCTTTTGTGTAAAATTGTTATTTTTATGCCTAGATTAATAGACACTCCCTTTTGCCACCAAATTATTCTAAAGAAGAAGCTTTCTGAATATTCTTTGACCATTCTTTTAGAGATGTCCTTATACATCTTGATGTAATTTTATTTGTTCAGAGTTAAAAATGCTAACAGAGTAAAATTCATCCGTAAAATACAGACACCTTCCAGAAATTGAGTCAGTTCAGATGTTCTCACTGGGTAAAAAAACAAAAGAGAAAAATATTTAGATCTATAGTAAATGAGTTTGGAGGGTAGTCCACAAATTTGGAATTATTTAGGAACAAAGGTGTTTCTAACTCTGGGGCGGGGGGGGGGGTTGCAGGATCATACAAATTGGAGAGCAAATGAAAGAATTTACCAGTGTGTTAAACAAACAACATTAATCTAAACATTTGGGGTGGGGAGGGGGCAGGGGATCACTGGGGTTTGAATCCAGGGGTGCTTTACCACTGAGCTAACACCTGAAGCCCTTTTTTTGTTTAATTTTGATACATGGTCTTTCTAGGTTCTGATCCTCCTGCCTCAGCCTCCAGAGTTGCTGGGATTACAGGGGTGACCGACCCAGTCTAAACACTAAGATAAGAAAAGTCTTGCAAGAATCCAAATAGGCTGTTCATAATGGCTGTTCATAGCAAGTCCCGGATTCAATTTAGGAAGATCATTAGATCTCAGGATGGCTGAACAATGATGTCCAAGCTTTTGAAAATGAAGTTGAACAAAAAATGCTTCAAATTATAACTGCAAAGCAAAGATAAATCAACAACAGTATCAGACCAACACTGGCAGCCTAATTTGAAATCTAGATGCCAAAAATGTGTCCCAAAACGCGTCTTACCTGTCAGTAACACAATCTTTATAAAACTCCCAAATGCAACATGAATAGGAATCAAGGGCCCTCCTAATGGACTTCAAGTACCTTTGTTAATGATTTATAAATCTGGTTTGTTTATTGTGCATTTATTCTCAGGGTGCATTGAAGTTTTTCTTGGCTGGAGAGCTATGCCTCTCCAGCAGTGGGAGGTGGTGGGGTTGGAAGAGTCGGCTTGGTTTTAATTTCCCACTTGAGGAGTTCCCACTTATCTTTCTAAGAGACACCCATTTTACTAGTATGGCTGGCTAGTAAGTACTTTCACACAGAAACTTCAGTGTCCTCAAGATGAAAACAGAGAACTCTGAATTCTAAAACTCCAAGTAACAAAGCCTCCAGAATCTCTTGAACTCCCACGGCCCAAAGCGTTACCACTGTCTTTTAATGTCTATCTCTTCAGCCTTTTCTGGGACTCACACGCCATCTCCTTGCTCTGCGACTGGGAAAACTTCCTTAGCAGGACTTAGACCCCTGTGGTCTGCCTGGGGTCCAGACGGGGGTCCCTTGGGGTAAGGGAGGGAGCCACAATGCATGCCTGCTCACCCAACCCTACCTCCTTCCCCAGTGATCCAACCACGGCTTGCAAGCTTAATGCATCTAGAAGACTACTGCAATTTAATTATTTTGGCACAGATCACTTTCTCAACGCTCCTCAACGCATGCTCGTGAAAGTGCAGGAGCGACACTCTTGGCAAAGTTTGCAGAGGGGAGAAGCCTCCCCGCCCCTGTCACAATACCCGAAGGGGGCGGGGCTCACTGTTGCTGGGAAACTCTAGCTGTCATCTCCTCCACCCTGTTGCCTGCTGAGCTCCACGTGCACACGTGCACGTCCTATTCCAAGGGCCAGGGTGGCTCAATTGCAGTTCTCCAGGACTGGGTTCTAGGGAGGCTTCGGCAGCTCTTGGAGTGGCTGCTGGGGCGGTAGGAGGAGAATTAGGGATTAGAGGGGAGATCTATTGCATTTTCCTCCTTCCTACACCGAGGCAGGGTCCGGGCCTCAGCGAAAAGCCAGATTCCGATCACCTGTTCCTTCTAGTAAGGGCTCTTGCGCGCCTGACCCTCGGGCGGAGCACGTGTGTGTGTGTGTGTGTGTGTGTGTGTGTGTGTGTGTGTGTGGTGGGGGGGGTTGCAACAAGGTGATGCGCGCGCTCAATGTCGCCACCTGCAGGTAGTTAGCTCCAAGTTTCTACAGCATTTTAGAATTTGAAGAAATAAAATGAGGTCAGGTCTATCCAAGGGAGTCCCAAAAGAATGGTTGAAGAGTATGCAAAGAGCATTAACAGAATAATTTGGTGATAAAAGGAACCTCCATCGAGTGTGAAATAATTCCTTTTTACATGAAAGACTTCCATCCTCATTTATTCCTTTAGGGCATTATTAGTAGTAGTATTGTTATTATTACTTTTAAATTTTGAGGCAACGTCTCCTTAATTTGCTTAGGCTGGACTGGAACTTTCGATCTTCCTGCCTCAGTCTCCCCAGTAGCTGGGATTACAGGTGTGCGCCCCCATAAAGAATTTAATTATATACATTTATTTATATACATTTATTTGTATAGGAATTCAGGCATGCCTACATAAAAATATTGTTTGACTAGAGCTTTAAAAAACAGCTGTTCTATATGTAGACCTTTAATTCTGCAAGCTTTATGCCCAGTACAATCAACATCTATGTTAATTACTATTTTTCATTAGCCAATACATCTTTTTCCCCTTCACTAGACATAAGGGACTCCCAGGGAATTGAGAGTTTAAAACCACCCAGCTTATTTACTTATAAGAATTTAACTTCTATGATCTTAAATTTTTGAAAAGGCAGAAACAAAGATGCAACCTTGACAAGCGGATTCCCCACTCCCCGGTCCTTGGACCCATGATTGGACTTGTCAGTGCCCTTGGGTCAAAGATCCCCAGGAACTTGCTTATAGATGGATAGGTCAGGCTTATGGCTCATCGAATTGAAGCAGAATCCAGCCCGCTGGGAACTGCCATGTCTGGGGGGAAAAGTGTCCGAAGCTACCTATTACGGAATTTTGTCTTTTGTTGGGTGATTTGGGGAGTGCCTCAGGATGTGAGGGTTTTGGTCTAGATCAGGCATTGTTAGAAAGTGGGGTCAGTTCTATCACTGGGTACTTCATGTACCTAGATACAAAATAACTTAAAGTTTCACATTGTAAACATACTTTGATTATCGGTGTGTTAAATAAAATAATAAGTGTCAAATTTATCATGTAAACAAACTGCAACATTGTTTCAAAATAAATGGAAAAACAAATAGAAACTTTCATACTCAGTATAATCAACGTCTACATTAATAATATCCAAACGAAGTCGTGGCTCTTCTTTTTCTGTAGACTTAAGTGACACCTAGAGGACAGAAAGTTAAAAACCCCTGGGCCATTTTCACTAAGCATTATCTAATACTGATTAAGTTTTTTGAGACAAATACAAGTATATATGTATTATCAATTAAAGATGTTTTCCTATCTTGTTAAAATAATTGATATCTTTTAAAATAATTGATATTTTTTAAAAATTAAGGTAAATTAAAATTAGGGTTTGTAAACGGTGTTTTATAGTTTTTTTTTTCTTTTAGCGAGAACCTGTCTTTGACATGAATGGTTTGCTGTCCTTACATTTATCTCAAATCACTGTAAGTTGATAAGAAATTTTTTTGTTTGTTTGTTTTTGCTTTTTATTATACCAATCACTGAACCCAGAGGGGCTTTATCATGAGCTGTATCTGGAGCCCTTCTTCTTTTTTAATTTTTTTATATTTTGGTACCAGGGATTGAATTCAGGGGCACTTAACCACTGAGCCACATCCCCAGCCCTTTTTTGCAGTTTATCTAGAGACAGAGTCTGACTGAGTTGCTTAGGGTCTCGATAAATTGCAGAGGATGGCTTTGAATCATGATCCTCCTGCCTCAGCCTCCCAAGCCACTGGGATTACAGGCGTGTGTCACTGTACCCAGCTTGAAGTCAATTCTTAATGATTTATTAGAATGACTGGAGTTCAACCCAGGCTTTATGAAACAAATCAGTGAGAATCACGGACTCCTCTCAGCTGGGCTTCCTTACTTTCAGGTAGACACCATTAACAGAAAGCAGGTATAAGCTTGTTCTCAAAGCTACATTCCTATTGTGAGTAACAGGAGTCTGGGTGAAACTAGAGTGTCTGTGTCCAAGAAGGTTTCATGTTCAAATTCAGCTTGGTAATGGCGACTCTCCCCTCACTCTGACTCTCACACTCATTTTGGTCCTGACCCCCTGAACTGTGATCTTGACCTTGGGCATACAGAACTGATCCATCACCTTGATCTTGGCCCTGACCTGACCAGACATGCCCCTCCACATGGCCCTCACATTGAACCATGACTCTGACTTTTGTCCTGACCCTGATCCTGAGTCTGACGGTGAGCCTGAACGTCTCCTTGATCTTGATGCTTATACTCATCCATTTTATGACACTTAACTTGACTCTGACCCTAAGGACACCATAATACTGCTTCTTATCCCCCTACCCCTCATTTCTTATTTGCCTCTGCCCCTGACCATCTCCCCATCTCCGACCAATACCCTGAATTGACCCCTATGCTGATTCTGATGCTGACTTTATTCTGAGCCTGACCGTCCCCCTCCCCCTCCCTTTACCCTTATCCTTACCATGACTCTCACTGTGAACTGAGTCAGACAGTAACTCAAACCTTGAATTAACCCTGACTCTGACCCAGACCCTTAACCTATTCCAACTCCCCAGCTCCCCTTCCCTGAATTAGGCCTTTATCCTGAACCAGGACTGGATTGTGAAGGAATCAAACTAAATGAGCCCACAAGGTTGGAGTTGTTCATTTTGTGACAGTACTTTGTCACAAAATACCTTAAAAAAGTATGTATATATATATATATACACACACACACACACAAGTTTATCATTTAGCTATAGTAAGATGCACAGCATTTTTTTTTTTGTACAGGGGACAAAACCCAGGAGTGCTCAACCACTGAGCCACATCCCCAGCCCTTTTTTATATATTATTTAGACACAGGGTCTCGCTGGGTTGCTTAGGGCCTTGCTAAGTAAGTGAGGCTGGTCTTGAACTTGTGATCCTCCTGCCTCACCTCCCAAGCTGCTGGGATTACAAGTGTGCACTACTGGGCCAGGCCCTACTATTCTTATTTGTTAATGTGGTAACCCATCTCTACTGTGGCTCGTGAGTCAGAGGACAGAAAACGCAACCTTTCCCAGGATTCCAAACTAACTTAAGCCCTCCTTGCTGGCCAGGGAGAACACTGTCATGCTTGGCCCTCCCGAGGTCCTCATTGCCTATTATTTTATTTTTTTGTACTGTATGCAATTTTTAAATTATGTTTTTAATAGTGCCTTGTACTTATACATAACAGTAGGATTCACTGTGATATTCATACACGCATGTAACATGTAATTTGCTCCATTCATTCCCCAGAACTCCCTTTCCTTACCCTCCTCCTCCTCCCAGATTTTCTTCCTCTACCAGTCTCTTATCTATCCATTTGTTTTTAATGAGTGCATTGTAATTCATGTAAAAGTGTGATTCATTGGGATATATTCACATGGCATAATCGGTTGATGGATTTCAGTCCCTAGGACCTCCCTTGTACTTTCCCTTGGATCTCTTTCCTTTACTATTCCCACTTCTATTTTTGTGAGTTTCCTTTTTATTTCTTTCTCTTTTCCTTCTACCTTCTGCATATAAGAGTAAAAAATTAACCCTTGACTTTCAGAAAGTCTGGCTTAGTTCACTTAGCATAATGTTCTCCAGTGCCATCCATCAACAAATGACATAATTTTGTTCTTCTTTATGGCTGAATGGAATTCTGTTGTGTGTGTATATATCACATTCTCTCCATCCATTCATCTCTTAACTGACACCTAGGCTGGTTCCATAACTTGACTGTTGTGGATTGTGCTGCTATAAACACAGGAATGCATGTATTGCTGTAGTCTGCTGGTTTTAGTTCTTTGGGGTTTTTATTCCTCCAAGGAGTGGGAGAGCTTGGTCATATGATGGTTCTATTCCTAGTCTTTTGAGGAATCTCCATACTGATTCCATAATGGCTGTACTAATTTGCAGTCCCACCAACAATGAATAAGGATTCTTTCCTCCCACATCTTGCCAGAATTTGTCATTATTTATATTCTCTGTTGAAGCAGATGTTGGGAGGGGCAGCTAGCTAGCAGAACAATCCAGGCAGTGAGGAAGGGAACCTAGCCCAGCACCCAAACATAAGGACTTCCTCATGGTCTGTCCCCTGACCTCCATGGCTTGCCATTATGGACCAAGCACTGTGGCTACTGTAATGGATTCTTTTTCTGTCCTTTTACTAAATAAAATAGGTTTTAAAGATTATAAGTGGTAGTTACTCTCCAAAAGCACTTCCATAGGAATGATAATATACACATTAGACATGTCTAAGGAGAGCAAAGGAGATCAATGCACTTACAAGGTCTCCCGCAGAGGGGGAAAAAAAACCCCCACAAATGTATACTTACATTTTCAGGAGCTATTTTTATAAATTGAAAAATTGGCATTATAGGCCACAGAGTTATAGTTGTTATAAAATCAAAATTAAAGCTTTTTAGAGAGCTCATATTAGGAAAGATTTTCACTGAAAACTGTCTTATAAGCAAATGCCACTGGACTAGTTTCGAGCAACCGGCAGAGTGGCGGGGAGGGGAATATCCCTAAGAATACATGTATCACCTCCACGTCTGCTACAACCCAGGGGCTGTGGCCACAAAGGGGTTAGTCTATATAATCATAAATGAGTGGGGGGGGGGGACAGACTGGTGTGTGGAACACACCTGTAATCCCAGCAGCTCTGGAGACTGAGGCAGCAGGATCAAGTCTGAGGTCAGCCTGGATAACTTACATTATCTCAAAAAAAAAAAAAAAAGCCTGGGTATTTGACTCAGTGATAGTGCACTCATGGGTTCCAGCTCCAATCACACACACACACACATACACACACACACACACATACACTACTATTTCTGCTTTAGGGATAGATATCCTGAAGGTTTTGTTTGTTTGTTTTTTAGATGGGGGGATTGAATCTAGGGGTGCTCTATCACTGAACTACATCCCCAGCCCTTTTTATTTATTTATTTTATTATTATTATTATTATTATTATTATTATTATTTTGGTACTGGGGATTGAACCCAGGGGCACTTAACCAATGAGCAACATCCCAGCCTATTTTATACTTTATTTACAGACAAGGTGTCAATGAGTTGCTCAGGGCCTCGCTAAGTTGCTGAGGCTGGCCTTGAACTTGGGATCCTTCTGCCTCAACCTCCCCAAGTCACTGGCATAATAGGCATGTGCCCCTGTGCCTGGCAACTCTGTAGTTTACCACAGCAGCCAATGGCAGGGTGGAAGATAGACAACTGACTGATTATTCATTCACAGAATGAATATTTATTTTTAAAAATGTTTTAAAAATATATTAGCCGGGCATGGTGGCACAGGCCTGTAATCCCAGTGGCTTGGAGGCTGAGGCAGGAGGATCGTGAGTTCAAAGCCAGCCTCAGTGACTTAGTGAGGCCCTAAGCAACTCAATGAGACTCTGTCTCTAAATAAAATACAATAATTGGTGTCAACATACTTTATATACAACCAGAGATATGAAAAATTGTACTGTATATGTGTAACAAGAACTGTAATGCCTTCTGCTCTCATTTATTTATTTATTTAAAAAATAAATAAATAAATAAATTGGGCTGGGGATGTGGCTCCGGGGCTGAGTGCCCTTGAGTTCAATCCCGGGTATAAAAAAAAAGAAAAGAAAAAAGGATACATTATAATAATATTTCCTTGGCTATCTTTCTCTTTACTCCCACACCAGTAGAAAAAGGAAAAGTCAAGAAACTTAAAACAAAGAGAAATGGCCTTTGTATTAAAAAAAAAGGCTTTTACTGCATCAAATTGAATCTGCTTTCAAATTGCCAAACGAGCTAATGATTTTTAATCTTTTCTCTACAAATCGAGTTCCTGCACGTTGCATGGTACTTATCTTGTTATGCTATCTCTAAGTTGGTTTCAAGCCTATCATCAGCATAATAAATGATATTATCCAGCCATAAGCACCAGACCCTAATGGGCAAAGCAGACAGCGGCACTGTTTGTGGATGTGTGGCTAGGGACTGAACTCTGAGGCCCTCTACCACTGAGCTATATCCTAGCTATTTTTGGGGGGGTGGGGGGAAGGGGGTGGGGGTGGTGCTAGGGATTGAACCCAGAGGAACTTAACCACTGAGCCCCATCCCCAGCCCTTTCTATTTTTTATTTTGAGGTAGGGTCTCACTTAGTTGCTTAGGGCCTTACTAAGTTGCTGAGGCTGGTCTCAATCGTGTGATCCTCCTGCCTTAGCCTCCCAAGCATCTGGTAGTAGAGGCAAGTGCCACCACACCCCGAAGATCAAAGCAAAAAACAAACAAACAAATAAAAGACAGGTCCAATATAGAATATTTCATACCACAAGACAAGAGAGTAAAGACAGAAGCAAATACCTACGAGTAAACCCAGCAAACAAGGGGCGCTTCCTATAAAAGCTCATGTGAGAAAGAAAAGATTTGCTTGGCTAGATTTACCTTAAAGGGGCACTTGGGTGTCCCAAACTTGTGTCATCATATATGATACCAGACTTGGAGATCGGGAAGGGATCCTCATTCCCTGGTGTTTAAGATTAAACACTTGAAAAATGGGAGGCAAGCGTAGAAAGCTCGAGAAAGAGGGAGCAGGCTTCTCTGGAGAGAAGTGAGGCCCAGCCAGAGCTGGGTGCCCAGGTGAGGGGACACTGCCCCTCCCCATGCCTAAGGGCAGGAAGGAGAAGCACAGGGGCTAAAGTTAGCCACTCCTTGTGCTGGGAAGTGCTATTCCAGAGATAAGCTGTTAGCCCCATCCTCCAGCCACCCCCATTATTCATCGCCTACACTGACTGCTGCCTACACTGACTGCTAGGCCTTCCGCCCTCTGAGGTCCCCTGTCTCTGGTTTGTTGAGGAATGTGACCTATCCTGTCCCATCAGGCCAGGGAGGGCTACAGGCAGTTGCTTTTTGGCGAAGAAGGCAGACAGGGAGTTGGTCCAGTGGGCTCATTTCACAGAATTATTCTCTTAACCTCATGTTCCCCCCATTCTTATCTTTTTTTTCCCCTTGCATATGTATGGCCTGTGACACTTGTTCAAGAGTAAGGACTCCCTCATGCAGACCTTGAATAGTATGAATTTCATCCTTCATGACCTTATGCATCAGCAAGTTTAAGAAATAACATTAAAGAATACCATTTTGCTGGGCATAGCTCAGGAGGCTGAGGCAGGAGGATCGTGAGTTCAAAGCCAGCCTCGGCAAAAGTGAGGTGCTAAGCAACTCAGGGAGACCCTGTCTCTAAGTAAAATACAAAATAGGGCTGGGGATGGGGCTCCATGTTTGAGTGCCCCTGAGTCAATCCCCGGCATCAGTCCTCCCTACACCCCCCCCCCAAAAAAAAAAAGCCAGACTCAGCAACTTAGTGAGGCTCTAAGCAACTTAGAGAGATCCTGTCTCTTAATAAAATATAAAATAAAATATTAAAAAAGGGCTGGTGATGGGGCTCAGTGGTTAAGTACTTCTGGGCTTAATCTCTGGGAAAGGAAGGAAGGAAGAGAGAGAGAGAGAGAGAGAGAGAGAGAGAGAGAGAGAGAGAGAGAAAAGTAAAAAGAAAAAAATGAATTCCATTTTAATGTCAAGCCCTCAGTTTGATTCCCAGCTCTGAGAAATAAAAAAAATAATCATTTTAAAAAGTAAAAAGATACAGACCTAAGAAGGAATTGTATTAAGTTGCTCTGGACAGTGCCATTTAGATAACTCCACAGGGAGTGAGTGGCAATTCTGAAGCTTCAACATCATTGAAAAAGTACAATATTTTCCTTAGTTCAAGACCCAAGTGACATTTAAAATTAAAATTATTTATTCCGGACTCTCAATTAACTTTTATAACTTGGACCTAATTTAATTAATAAATTATCTTTAAATGCCTGTAATTTCTAAAGGAAAACATACAAAAACTGCTGACCAAATAGAATTTTAATTTACCCATTTTTCTTCCAGCACCATTAGATTAATAAAACATGAAAGTACCTTTGGATGATAATACATATATTTAGTTTTGCCTTTTTTAAGTTTTAAAATAATGGGCAATAAGTGCTCATAAAAATATTCTCAGAATGGTTTTTAGCTTTTTCTTCTACGTTTAGGGAGAAAAGAAAGGGTTGTTTACATTTAAGGTAGTAGTTATTTTAGGATAGTAAGTAAAAGTAATCCCTTGCTTCAGAGCGTTTCTGGTAACAGTTCTACAGTGGGCTGACGACCTTCCACAGTCGCCCTGTACAACTGGCTGCTGAGTTCAGGTCCTAGGACTTCAGTGGGGCTGGAGTTCATGTCCTTCCATTCCAATGGCAGAGAATGAAATTTAATCCTTTTTTTTTTTTTTTTTTTTTTTTTTGGTACCAGGGATGGAACCCAGGGGCACTCCACCACTGAGCCCCATCCCCAGCCCTATTTTGTATTTTATTTAGAGACAGGGCTCACTGAGTTGCTTAGCACCTCACTTTTGCTGAGGCTGGTTTTGAACTTACAATCCTCCAGCCTCAGCCTCCTGAGCCCCTGGAATTACAGGCGGGCACTTGCCTCCCATCCGCCTGTCATTAAACGGCTCTTCTTGCCTTGGCTAGCAGCTAACATGTTAGACAGTTGACTACAAAGAGGAAACCATGGAACTAGGAGTTGGGGAGGTATCAATTAGTAAGACTAAAAGGGACTCCCAGGGGGAAATGTAAATCTGAGAAAACAGGTGCTGTGGGTTCCATGTTGGGCTAAGAACACTGACTTTGGGGGCAAAGAAAGGATATCCAGCTTTGATATTTGTTGGTTGTTTGTTCTACTTGGTTTTCCCAGAAATTAAAAGGTTAGGTTTATAACGCAACAGTGTTTTAACATTTCACTAATTGAATGAAGCTAGTGATGTGCAACAAAAAGGTTTTCATGTTTATTTGTTGAGACTGTGCATGTGCTGTATTAATTTCACACTCCTTGAACATGTATTCCTCTTCAAATTAGAAAGTAAAAAGTGGTGTTGAGACTCAGAGATAAAAGCATAATTTTTAAACAACATAGACATGAATTTAAAATTCCCTGTCCCCAGAATCTTCTATCTTTTTTTCTGATTAGGAAGCAAATGCACTCATGGGTCTAGCTATTGTCTCCAAACTAGATTATTTCAAGGCAGACAATTTTCAGGGATGTTGTCACACATGCACTTGAGGAATGCCCAATGTTTTTTTTTTTTTCCTTTTGTACCAGGGTTTGAACCCAGGGGTGCGTAAACACTGAACCACATCCCCAGCCCTGTTTTATATTTTATTTAGGGACGGTGTCTCACTGAGTTGCTTAGGGCCTCGCTAATTTGCTGAGGCTGGCTTTGAACTTGTGATCCTCCTGCCTCAGCCTCCCGAGCTGCTGGCATTACAGGTGTGTGCCACTGCACCTGGTGCCCTGTGTTTCATTTTGACTTCCACCTTTCTGATCCATGGAGACCACATCTGACCCTTTGTTTGAATGATTTCTTCATTCAGTCAGCAAATATTTAACCATGGGCCAACAACACTCAATGATACCCAGCTAAGACCATTTGTTCATAAAGGCATCTGTCCTAATTTGGATTTCATCTATGCTGTTACCCAAGACAAAGACAAACTACCAAGGCAGGTAGATTCTGGGGAACATGAACCCTGAAAGCACAAATCAGAAAGTAGAGAACAATATTTTTCTGTACACAATGTAGCAGGGTTTCAAGCCTCATATTTGAGAAACTATCTGAAACAAACATAAAATCTTGATTGTGCTGCAAACTTCTCATGGTGCAGCCCATGTAGACAGGGTGAGAAGTACCAGTTCCAGAGATGGGACATTTTCAATATGCCTGGGATTGTCTCCTGTAGCCACAGGTGAACTCAGGTGAATCAAGAGGATTTGGGGCCGTGCAATACAGTATCTACTGCAGAATTCTACCTTTTCTATTCTGAGGCTGGGTCCATTTTAGAACTAGTAAAGTTCAGACTGGGGTAGACCCAGGGCAGCCACACATGACCATGTAGATTGTGTACTGGGCAGTATGAAAGACTGCCATTTGCATAGACTGTGACATAATTATTGTCCCCTGGATCTGTACAGTAAAAAGCCTGTAAAACGTTCACACGGACTTCAGTGTAGTTGACACACCTCAGTGCCATGGGATGTACCGCCTGCAGAGTCATGCACAGTATTTCTTTTACAAGAAAATCCTCCTACAAAGGGTCAGTATTATTTTTGCAAGATGAATAAAGTTACTATAAAGCAATAGAGGACATTTCAGAATAAAGGAGACTTACTTAACATACTTAAGTTTCTATGGGGCAACCAGACTCAAAAAACCCAATAGGTTTTAAAACATAATTAACATCTCGTCTTAGCTTTTACCTTTATTTATTTATTTTTATGTGGTGCTGAGGATCGAACCCAGTGCCTCACATGGGCTAGGCAAGTGCTCTACCACTGAGCTCCAACCCCAGTTTTTTTTTTTTTTTTTTTTTTTTTTTTTAGCTTTTTAGATGGATCCAGGACCCTAGGTACAGCTTCTGGGTCTTGTTGGAATACCCATTTGCTGCCCAAATGCCCAGATTTTTGATACTTCTTCCCTACAGAGGGCAGGTATAGCTGCCTTACCTTCAAGGTGCATCTGTGCTACCTTAACACAGAGAAACTGCAGCCTCAATTCCCATGAATCCTTTAGACCATCCCAGTCCAGTTCTTGGCTTTACCACATTCAGTACAGTTCCAATAATTAGGGGTTTTTACAGCAAATAAGGCAGATGCAACCTCTCACATAAATCTGAATCTGTCATTTCCAATGGAATAGTCTCCAAATTCCTAACTTCCTTCCTCTCTCTCTTCCTCTCTTTCTTTCTCTTTCTCTCATTCTTTCTCTTTATTGCTTTCTTTCTCTTTCTCTCTCTCTTTCTTTCTTTCCCAGGAATTGAAGTCAGGGGCACTTAACCACTGAGCCACATCCCCAGCCCTTTTAAATATTTTATTTGGAGACAGGGTCTCCCTGAGTTGCTTAGGGCCTCACTAGGTTGCTGAGACTGGCTTTGAACTCTCCAACTTCCTGCCTCAGCCTGCCAAGCCTCTGGGATTACAAGCATGCGCTACTCTGCCTGGCTCCAAATTCATTTCAAAGGCAGTTCTTAGTTCAGCACAATCCTGATATTAACATTTTATTCACAACATTTAACTGTAATTTTATTTTATTCACAACATTCTACACAAATCCATTCTTAAAAATGAAGTAACTTTTTTTTTTTTAAATATAGCTGTATGTTACTCATTTTTTTAATGTGGTGCTGAGGATTGAACCCAGGGCCTCACATGTGCTAGGAAAGCACTCTATCACTGAGCCACAACCCCAGCCCCTACACAAATCTTGATGAAGAAGATTTGTATTTGTATGTGTTGTACAAAATCATGGGCCTCATCTCCAAATTCTATCTTAAAACAATTGAAGATGCTGTAGACTTTCAAGTGAACAAATGCATAGGCCAAACTTTTTTTCCTCATTGTAAATTAATCTCATTGTGCATTGAGAATATTTTGTAAAGAAGCACATAATATATATTTTAGAAACACAGTTAGCAATTTAAGTTTAAATCTTTTTTTTTTTTTTTTTTTTTTTGGTACTGGGGATTGAACCCAGGGGTGCTTAACTACTGAGCCTCAGCCCCAGCCCTTTTTATATTTTTTTAAGAGACAGGGTCTCACTGAATTGCTTAGGGCCTCACTAAGTTGCTGAGGCTGGATTGGAACTCTCCATTCTCCTGCTTCAGCATCCTGAGCCACTGGGATTACAGGCATGCGCAGCAGCTCCCTGTGAGTTTAAATCCTTATGATAACACTTGTCCTAATTTCTTTCCCATTGCAATGTTTCTTGCACAGGACTATAATCAAATTTGAGAAATAGAGGTGGGAGAGAGAGGTGATCATCAACTGTTGTTATTGATCAACTGTTGAAACAAATATTTTATTAATAAAACTGAGGTCATTTTCCCAAGAATTAAAAATCCTTTATAAACCAGGTGTGGTTGCAAGGGCCTATAGTTCCAGCTACTTAGGAAGTTGAGGGGGGAGGATTGCTTGAGCCCTGGAGTTCAAGGCCAACCTCAGCAACATAGAGAGACCTGAGACTTGTCTCTACCCCTCCAAAAAAAGTCCATTAAATCTACTATACTGGGGACCCAGGACTTCCTGAGTACTTACCAATGCTTATTTTTATACGGATTATTTGTGTGTGAGGACATTACATAGAAAACATTGTAGAAAATGTCTTTGTTTCCGAAGGATTAGTCAGTAATATTCTCACTTATTCTCTCTTATTCTCAGGGTTAATGCACCTGCTTTTATTCTGCAAGTGGCTTGCTTGTTCATTAAAGGCAATTTTACCTGTTGTTATTCTACTAAATAAATGAGAACATTTATTTAGTGATGCTGGGGATCAAACACATGTACTCTACTTTTGAGTCACATCCCCAGCCCCTGGAAACTTTTATTTATAATCATTCTTTCTCAAGCTTTACTAAGATGAAAAGTTTAGATTCTTCCTTGATTGTCCCATTTTGTATCTGCAAGCATCGTAGAGTTGGTCTCATTGATCATCATAATGATTTTTTAAGGGAGAGATGATTTCTTGCTCTTGTGACATGGCCAATCTGTTGCCAGCTGGGTTATGACAGACTGATTTCTCATTGTCCTGGTTGAAAGCAGTTGTATTTCTGAGAGCAGCATGCCCCCCCCCCCCGCCTTTTTTTTAAAGGAAATCATGGCAGGCAAATGGCATTGAACTCTGGCAGAGCCCAGGGATCGGGAAAATTAAGAAAGAGATTGCCACACGGAATTCACATGCTGTCTTGTGAGAAACCCATATTGCAAATTGATATCCTCTGTATTCCAATTGTTGCAAATGTAGGAGCAGTACTTTTCTGGGGGAAAGAATACCTTGAAAATTTCAGTACAAAGCCTGGGTCTGTGGGAGTCTTGGATGCCTATAGGACAGTCAGCCAAGCCAGAGAAATAGGTGGCTCCCAACTGGCTGTCTTCTGCCTCCCACCTGCGTAGGAAATAAGCACCTGATGTAAAAAGGAAAAATGAATTTTATGCAGTTTGATTAAACTGGAAAGAAGCAGCTAGGTTTTTTTTCTCTGGTGGTCCTACAGGAAGCAGTTATAATGTGGAGAAACCAAAGCCAGGTGATATCTGTGTGTAGATTTAGCTAGGCTGGGCTAGCCAGAGAACAAGTCAGGCTCAGCCTCCTTGGCCGGTCCTCAGCATTCGGGATTAAGAAATCAATGGTTCCATTGATTTTTTCAGCACACATAAGCTTTGTTACAAAGTTGAAGATGCAGTTGTGGTCTCCTTCATCCTCTTCCTCTCTTTGCTCTTTCTTCTCTCCTGCATTCCAACAGATGAGCTTGTACAATGTATCTGGCCCTGAGGATACAGTGGTGAACTTGACATTGTCCCTGCATTTTTCAAAAAAATTTTAAAATATTTATATTTTAGTTGTGGTTGGGCACAATACCTTCATTTTATTTATTTATTTATCTATTTATTTATCTATTTTTGCATAGTGCTGAGGATCGAACCCAGGGCCTCGCACAACCCCAGCCCTTTCCTGCATTTTAATAAGTGGGTAGAGACTAATGTTCCAAAAATGAGCACATAAATATAGAATTACCTATTGCAGTAAGTGCTGGGGGGGGAATGGGATGTTATGGGGGAAAACTTGGTCTGAGCGGGGCAACATGAAGGAAAAGAATCTGAGGGGATCACTTT
Source organism: Spermophilus citellus (assembly GCF_964194105.1). NCBI lineage: Eukaryota > Metazoa > Chordata > Mammalia > Rodentia > Sciuridae > Spermophilus > Spermophilus citellus. The sequence continues at coordinate 59,477,213 of NC_138184.1, forward strand.
AGAAAAGTGAGTAAAGAGAAAGAAGAAATGTGGGAACAGAGACTGATCTTGTAGGAAGATCCTGAGACTAAAAAAGTCTGAGTTAACTTGACTTACCTGAGGAAACAAAAAACTGAGTGTTGCTAATGCTTTATTAGCAAAGAAAGGTAACTTCACGCAGTTGAAGCGAAAATCAAGGGCCAGGTGGCTCACTGCTGAAGGTGAAAATATAAAGTGTCTGTTGGGAAATAAAACCAGTAAAAGGAATAAAACTAAAATTTAACAGAGGAGGTGGGCCTGCACCTGAATGACACACTACCCTATAAGTGGTAACAGGTTCTCTTGTGATTATTTGGGGAAACAGTGGCCATTTTGCAATATCAGCAACACTGAGCCTGTGAAATGACAGAACAAAGGTATTCATTCACCTTTTAATTATTTAATTAATCATTACTTTTTTGGTATTGGGGATTGAACCCAGGCACGTTTTACCAATTATTCCCCAGTCCTTTCTGTTAGGTAGCAGTTAGTAATGAGCAGTGAAATGTGAACCAATAACATAGCAGGGTCACAGGTTTCTTTGAAAGAACAATCAGGTCACTTGTAGAATAACAGGTGCACTAACCCTGAGAACAAACAGGGAGAAAAAAAAAAGAGCCAATTAAGAAATGTGTCAAGGAAGAAAGATCAATGGGGTTCACTCCTGATATAGGGTCTACTGTCAAATCAGAACCTATGGCTATAGGTTTCTCAAGGTATTTCAGAAGGGAAATTTCGTTCACAGTGCAGGAGCGCCAGGTGTGGGAATGCACACCTGTGATCCCAGGAGCTTGGGAGGTTAAGGCAGGAGGATTTTAAGTTTAAAGCCAGCCTGAGTAACTTAGCAAGGCCCTAAGCAACTAACCAAGAGCCTGTCTCAAAACAAAAAGTATAATGGTCTGGGGATGTGGCTCAGTGGCTAAGGGCCCTCGGTTCAATGCCTGGTACTGCCCCCCACCAGAAAAAAAAAAAGTGCAAGAAAACTAAAATGAAGTCAGCCTGGTTATTGACCCCAGCACCCATATGAACATAGGATTGCCTTGTAGATGAGCTCTCCTGAATAGGATGGTCGCCATGAGGGTTATGAAGAGGACCAGGGTCAAACACTGTCCCTCCCAATGAGGAGGAGGAGTCAATTATACGATTGGTCTAAGATTGCAGAAGGTGGAACCCAGTTCTCCAGGCAAACATCAACAGTAAACATTTGGAAGCAGCGTTATGTTCCTTGTTCTCTATTTGCAGAGGACACACCATTCAATTCTCGTGCTTGGCTTCTCACATCTGACTTTAAATTTTCTTTCATGGGGGTAGAGTAACTGAGTTTGGAACTTCAGTTCCCCACTCTCCTGTGACACTTTTCTTTTTTTTTTTTTAATTTTGAGACATGGTCTCAATAAGTTGCTAAGGATGGCCTCAAATTCGCAATCCTCCTGTCTCAGCCTCCAGGGTCACTGGGATTACAGGATTACTATGGCACCATCTCATTCACTCTTTAAAAGCAATCCTTTTGAACTGTAAATGGACTCACTGGGAGAAAGATCAAGAAGATGAATGGTTGGCCTATAACATTTTAGCCTAATGTGTTCATTTAGAATGCATCCTGGTGGCTCAGAGTAAAAGATGTTGCCCTTTTCAGTGGAGGCCTGCTGTTTGTTTGACAGAAGGTAGTAAATAAAAAGACCAGTGCCCCAGGTTTGCAAGGGTGAAAATAAAAATGGCAAACTAAGCCTGAGATAAAAACACGCTATTGAGGGAGCTGGTGAAGGGAAATTCAAAATAATACCTATCATTCTTTTAGGCTAGTCCATATTGGTGAATTTTCTGGAGTCCTGTGGTTCTCTTTATTTTTTTCAGAGTTTTCTAGCTCAGAATCTCCTTTATCTAATTTTTAATTTGTTTTAATTAGTTTAATACATGACAGTGGAATGCATTTATGTACTTTGATATATCATACATAGATGGGATAAAATTTCATTTTTCTGAGTGTACATGTTGCAGATTGGCTTAATTTGCTTAGCATGCTATTCTACAACTCCAACCATTTACTGGCAAATGCCATAATTTTACTCTACTTTAAAGCTCAAGTAATATTCCATTGATCTTTATCCATTCATCTATTGAGGGATACCTAGGTTGGTTCCATAGTCTAGCTATTGTGAATTGTGCTATTATCATTGATGTGGCTGCAATCTGTGGTTCTCTTATTTTTTAAAAATACTTTTTTTTTATTAGTGTATTTTATACAGAATAACTGGTTTCATTGTGGCATGTTCATACGTGCAAATAGCATCCTTTCCTGTGGCTCTTACACAGAGCCTTTCACTAGTTGCTGCTGCCCTCCAGCAAGTTTAACTTGGAAACACATGGTATTGAAGGAGGTGGGAGAACTTCTATTATTTATTGATTAAAGAATGTCATATGTCAAGTATTTTTGGTGATACTAAAAACCTCTTCATCTTTGAAATTAAATACAATAAATATGTTCTGCTTCCCATGAAGAAAATGTGTTTTTCAATTGTGACAAATGTCTATAATATAAAAATCACTATTTTAATGGGCTGGGGATGTGGCTCACTGGTAGAGCACTTGCCTAGCATGAAGGAGGCCCTGCATTAGATCCCCAGCACGCATGCGTGCACAGAACCTCTTTAACTGTACAGTTCAACGGTATGAATGAAGTTTTTTAGTACATTCACCTTGTTGTGCTTTTATCTCCAGAATATTCTCATCCTCTCTAACAGAAACTTGGTAACAGTAAACAATAAACTCTCTATTTCTCCTCCCCCAAACCCCTGGAAGCCACCATTCTGTAACAGAGCCCCTTGGAAATTAACAGCCCCAAACTCCCCAATTTCCTGATGCATTGTTTTTCTGCAACCAGAGTTGCCCCAGTCTGAGAATGGAAACTGAGAAACTGGCCCCGAAGCCCGGGCAGATGCCAGGAAGGGTTGGAAAATGGAATTGTAATGTACTCTGTGGCTAGCACAGCCTAGCTAAATCTATATATGCATAGTTCCTGCTTTGTGTCTCACAGTACCCCCTTTCCTCTTATAAAAAGCTGTTTGCACCCCCGAGCCTTCCAGAGAGGGAGATTCAAGACAACACAGACTTAATAAACTGGTTTTCTTCCACCAACTCTGTCTTCCCTGCTTTGGTGGAGCAGTGAGCAGAAGAACTCTTGATTCCAGTAACAATTTTACTGCATTTGACAACTCTAGGTACCTCGTATATGTGGAGTCACATAAAATTTGTCTTTTTGTATCTGGCTTATTTCATTTAGCCTAATGTCTTCAAGGTTCATCCATGTTATAGCATGTGTCAGGGTATCTTTACATTTATTTTTATGCATGTGTGTGTATGGGGGGAATACTAGGGATTGAACTCAGGGACACTCAACCACTGAGCCACATCTCCAGTCCTATGTTGTATTTTATTTAGAGACAGGGTCTCACTGAGTTGCTTAGGGCCTCGCTAAGTTGCTGAGGCTGGCTTTGAACTTGTGATCCCCCTGCCTCAACCTGCAGAGCTGCTGAGATTACAGGTGTGCGCCACCATGCCTGGCAATTATTAAGGCTGAACAGCATCCCATTGAAGGTATAAATGTTCGTGCTACATTTTGTTTATCTGTATATTTGTGGATGAACATTGGGTTGTAGGAAGTTTAAAATGTGGAGCAGAGGGCTGGGGCTGTAGCTCAGTGGCAGAGCGCTTGCCTAGCATGCGTGAGGTACTGGGTTCAATCCTCAACACCACAGAAAAATAAACAAATAAAATAAAAGAGCATTCTGTCCATCTACAACTACAAAAAGATACTTTAAAAAAAAAGTGGAGCAGAGACACGATCCTTCTATTTTCTTACATTATCTTACTGTGTTAGCTTTGTGTTGTGAAATACCTGACAGGAACAACTGAGAGGAGGAAAAGCTTACTCAGGCTCATAGTTTCTGAGGTCTCAGTCCATGGCCAGCTGATGCCATTGCTCTGGACCAGATCTGAGGCAGAACAGCATGGTGAAGGGGCACTTGGAGGCGGGGGGAAGGCTGCTCAGCTAATGGCAGCCAGGAAACAGAAGGGAAGGGGCCACAGGGAAGATGCAGCCCTTTCGGGCATTACCCCTGTGGCCCCCCTCCTCTACTCATGCCCCACCTGTCCACAGGTACCACCTGGTACAGGATCTTTTCAAATTATTGCTCCATCAAATTTATTAATCCACTGATTAGGTTACAGCTTTCATAATTTCCACATCCTGCAGTAACACAGGACTTTGGGCGAGACACCTCATATCCAAATCCTAACACTTCCCCTCTTTTTCTTTGTCCTTTTCTTCATTCCTTCTCTTCCTTTCCCCTCCTTGGGTAAAAGGAGGATGGATCGGTGTTTTTGTTTTTTTTTTTGTTTTTTTTTTTTTGCACCTGGGATTGAACCCAGCGAGTGCTTAACCACTGAACCACATCCCCAGCCTTTTTTATTTTATTTTTTTATTTAGAGACAGGGTCTCAATGAGTTGCTTAGGGCCTTGCTAAGTTGCTGAGTCTGGCTTTGAACTCTTGATCCTCCTGCTTCAGCCTCCCAAGCCACTGGGATGACAGGTGTGTGCCACTGCGCCTGTCAAGGTTGGAATTTGGCTAAGGGATGTTATCATTGGGAATCTCAAGGAATAGTAAAATAATTTCATTAATTTAAAAAAAAATTGTTTAGAGTGGTTTGAGGCTCTCAGTAGCATTGATCAGAAAGTACACGGTTCCCCTATTCCCCATGTCACCACATATGCACAACCCCTCCTACCCAACTAACTGCATTCCTTATCAGGATGCATTTATTACAGTTGATGAACCTGAATTGAAATATCATTATCGCCCAGACTCCATTGTTTACATTGGGTAAATCACTCCTGGTGTTGTACACTGAGTTTTGACAAATGTATAATGATATGCATCTATCACTGTAGCACTAGACAGTATAGTTTCATTGCCCTAAAAATCCTCTGGGCTCTTCCTATATCATCTCTCTCTCCCCACAATCTCTGGTAAGCATTGATCTTTAGATTGATTTCTTTCACTTAATAATATGCGTTTAAGCTTCCTCCATGTCCTTTCATGGCTTTAACTCATTTTTGTCAACTTTTCACTCCTGTGGCAAATACCCCAGGAGAACAACTTAGAGGAGGGAAGATTTGTGTTGGTTCATGGTTTCAGAGGTCTCAGTCCATGGTTGGCTGGTTCCATTGCTTTGGACTTGAACTCAGGCAGAACCTCCTGGGGAAAGGTTGGTGGAAGAAAGCTGCTCTGCCCCTGGCAGCCAGGAAGGAGTGGGGTGGGGAGGGAGGGAGGTGTGTGTAGATGGGTCCAGGGCATGCCTCAGAGATGGATTTCCCCAGCCATGGCCCACCTGCCAGCAGTTTCTACCACCTTCCAGTAGTCCATTTGGCTACCAATGGATTAATCCACTGATGAGGTCAGAGGCCTCATGATCCAATCATCTGCCCAAAGCCCCACCTCTGAACATAGCTGCATTGGGGACCAAGCCTTCAACTCATGAGTCTTTGGGGGACATTCCAGATCCAAACCATAACAGTATTGTATAGTATCCCCTGTCTGGATGATCACAGCTCATTTTTCCATTTGCGTACAGCAGGATTTCTTGGTTGCTTCCAGGTTTTTCCATTTAACATAAAAGCTGCTTTAGTCATCCATGTGCAAATTTTTGTGTGGTCATCAATGTTCAGCTCATCTTAGTAAATACCAAGGAATGAAATGTGCTGTGTCATTTGGTAAGAACGATGTCTACTTTGGTAAGAAACCTCCAAACTGTCTTCCAAAATGGCAATCACTTCCTCTTGGCATTTATTGTTTTCCTTTCAGAAACCAGGACTCTAGACTTGTAACAATTCATAGGGTGGCAGTTTGGGCTAATTGAGAAAGTATAGGGTTTGTAAGTCAGTCATTTGGATAGGGCTTAACATAAAATGGTTACAGTTTCTTCTAAAGGAGTGTCACTGTGAACTGAGAATTGGGATATCGAATCATTAGGGGCTTTTTTTGTTGTTGTTTTTTGTACCACAGTCTGAACCCACTCAGTAGCTTATCCACTGAGCCACCTCCCTAGCCCCTTTTTATATTTTATTTAGAAACAGGGTCTCTAAATATGAGTTGGTTAGGGCTTTGCTAAATTGCTGAGGCTGGCTTTGAACTTGTGATCCTCTCTCCTCAGCGTCCCAAGTCACTGGGATACAGGCGTGAGCTACAGTGGCCAGCTAATAGGTTTTTTAGATGACTGTTTGAGCCATTAAATAATACCTAAACCAAGGTGTTTTGTAGAGGAGGAGATGAGGAGAGTCTCTGAAGGGACTAATGATAGCTTGGGCATTCTGGGTAAACAAGGTGGACAAGATCCAGTCTTCTTAATCAGCAGACTGCAAGGACAGTGGATCCAGGGTAAAAAGTCAAGTTGGGAAGGTAAGATGTTTATAACAAAAAGCTTTTATAAACAAACAGCTGGTATTTAGCACTTTCTGATGGAATAAATTAATTTGAAAAAAATAATAAAAACTCCTATTCAGGCTTAGCTTAAAGACTAAGAATGAAATGATCCTGTATGATGCTATACTGATGGATACACCTCAATGGGAGGCATTTTTTAAATTTTTTTATTTTTACGTGGTGCTAGAGATTGAACCCAGTTCCTCACACATGCTAAGCAAGCACTCTACCATGGAGCTTCGGCCCAAGTCCCACAGTGGGGGACATATTTGTTCAAATTTATTTACATGACTTACAGGTAAATCACAAGCCCCGTTTCTATTTTCTCTTTATTTCCTGGGCTACAGAGGAAAATAGCCACAGTTGTCCTTGAATATAATGATAGAGTCTGAGAAAAATCATTTGCCAGTCATACTCTGTCAGGTGTCACAAGGGTGACCTATAATTACCCATTACCACTTCAATAGAGGGGAACAATTAAAGCAAGGGCACTTCTCTGTCACATTTCAGTGAGACAGGATTGTGAACCTGATGGGCAGTCAATGTCCAGAGCACCAGGTTTTAGAGTGGAGATCTTTGTCAGAGAATGTGAAAATTAGCCAAACAACATTTTATTCCTGGTTATTGTTCTGTAGGTCTTGGAAACCTAGTCATAGCTTCATTTTGGGTCAAATACTGAACAACATTCAATTATGGAAGATAATTGAACCACTCTTTGTGAAGTCTAGGCAGGTGTCTTTCAATCTGCTCATGGAAAAGGTTGAGAAATGAAGCAGCATTGTGTTGAGTGGCTGTCAGCTAGACACAGGTCGGCAACAGAAGACTTATATGATACAGTGATAATAACTATTTATCAAAAATGGCCCATAAGCGAAAAGAAAACAGATGCTTTTTTCCCCCCAGTACTGGGGATTGAGCCCTGCCCCCACTCCCAGGGCCTCTCATATGCGAGGTGAGCACTCTAGCACTGAGCGACAGCCCCAGCCCTTTTATTTTATTTTCTGACAGGGTCTCACTAAGTTGCCCAGGCTAGCCTTGAACCTGCAATCCTCTTGCCTCAACCTCCTGAGTGGCTGGGATTACAGGCATGGAATACTGTGCCAGGCTAGCATGCATCATTTTAATATACACCGAGGTAACCAGTCTTTACACAGATTTTCTTTTGTTGTTATCTGTAAGCTATATATGGCATCTAATGATTCCTCCTGCTATATTCTTGTCCTACTGGAATCCTCTGAGTGTGGTGTGGCAAAAACAATGGGATGTCACTCAGAGATTAGGTTATAAGGGCTTATTTTGGGTGGGGCCTGGGGTTTTAACCCCAGGCCTCTCTCATGCCAAGCACATGTCCTATCATTAAGCTGCAATCAATGTTTGGCCCAGGACTGGCTTTTTATCTTAGCTGTTGTCTCTTGGTTGCTCACTTACTCTGATGCTATGTGGCAAGCCCCTGTATGGAGAAGCCCTTGTGGCAAAGGGCTGAGGAGGCCTTCCATCAGCAGGCTGTGTGAGATTGAGTACCTCAGCCCACCATCCTATGAGGAAGTGAATCTTGCCAATGTATATGAGTGAGCTTGTTGGTAGACCCTCCATTGTTTGAGCCTGCAGATGAGAATGATGTCATGCATGAGACTCTGAGTCCGTAGAACCTCCTAGCTAAGCCCCATTAGGATTTCAGACCCACAGAAACTCTGATATGATAAATGTATGTTTTTTAAAGCTGTCAAGTATTGGGGTAGTTTGTTATATAGCAACAGATAATTAATATGCATATGTTACAAAGTCAGATTAGATTGTCTTTTGTCATTTGGAGTTTATATATATATATGTTGTTGATAGACTTTTATTTATTTATTTATATGTGGGGCTGAGAATCGAACCCAGTGCCTCACACATGCCAGGCAAGTGCACTACCACTGAGCCCCAGCCCCAGCCTGTCATTCGGAGTTTTAACAGTAAACAGAAGGCACTGGACTAGGATTTTGGAGAGAACTGTGGGCCGTGTCATGAACTCAGTAAGTTCTGAAAAGGAAGCCAAGCCTTCCAATGGTGGAAAGCCTTGATCATCCCTAGAACTGAAGGAAAAAGGGGAGGCAGAAGCATTACCAGAGGTTGAGGAGAGGTGAATCACAGTAAGACTGTACATGGGAGTCTGGAAGAGGGCTCGGCACCTGTTAGAATTGGGTGCAGGCAGGGAGTGGGCAGAGATACCTTGACTTTTCTCCACCCCGAACCTTCATATCTGCCTCTAACTTTCACCATCCATATCTAGCTGTTAACCAGAGATCAACTCCTAGGGGTCAGCCCCTTTGGGAGCAGGGATCAAGGCAGAGAAACTAGATGTCTCTTGGGGCATAGAGAGAAAAATGAGCACATGAACAAATTACTGGGTAACTGTTTTTACGTTTTATACCTTTTTGTTTCATGATAGATTCTTCTACATAATTGTTTTAGGTATCTATATATTATACTATAATCAAATTATCTAATCACACACTAACATTTTGACTATATACATTCTTATTTTTCTGTGATAAACAGTGAAATGAATATCTGTATATTATATTTCTGTGAATTTTCTCAAGTAAAATGGGAATAAATTGCAAAAAAGCAGAATAGTTGAGGACATATTTTTAAGGATTTTGATACATCTTACCATATGACTTACCAGCAAAGTTTCTCTCTTTTTCCTCCTGAAAAAAACCTTTGCCTATTTGATTATTACAAATATTATTTTTCATAGTCTTCATTTTGGAATATGAGTGTGTTTTAAAATATTTTTTAAATGCTCATTTGTTAATGTTGTTTTTTTAACTCTGCCCATTTTTCTGTTGGCATTCAGTCTCATTGATTTATGAGCACTATTTACATATTAAAATTTCGATGTTATTTTATATACTGCAAATATTTCCTGGTTTAAATTTTTTTTTCATTTATAGCACTTGTTTTTTAACCTCAAGAATGTTAAGATTTTTTTTTCTAGTATTCTTTTAATAGTTATGTCAAAATAAAAAAATATAAAGGGCTGGGAATGTAGCTCAGTGGTAAATCACCCCTGGGTTCCATCCCCAGTACAAAAACAAACAACAACAATAAACCCTGGCCATTCAAATAGGCCTTCTACAGTTTTAATCTGACTTTCTTTCCATTATATATATTTGCTACCCTTTTTAGATGGATTAAAATATTTCCATGAATATTTTTTATTGAAAATGATTCCAATCATTGTCTTGCTCTGACAGTGCTGCTATAACAAAATAACACAGATCAGGAAACTTATAAAGATCAGAAATTTATTGCCACAGTCCTGGAGGCTGGGGAGTCTATGATAAAGGTGCCATCAGATCTGTATCTGGGGAGGCCCCAGGCTCTGCTTTCAAGATGGCGCATTGAATGTGACATCCTCCTATGATATGAGGTGGGAGGTCAAAAAGGCCAAGTGCTATGTGAAGCCTCTGTTATGAACACTTTAATCTCTTTCATGAGGGAGAGGCCACCATGGCCAACTCATCTTCTAACGGTCCTACCTATTAATGCTATCATGTTGACAAGTAAGTTTCAACATATAGATTTGGGGGAGCATGTTCAAATCATACCAACTACTATATATTTCAATAAATATCAGTAACAGGATTCTAGATGGGCCTAGCTGAAGATTATGTCCTTGTTTTCCCCTCAAATTAGGCCTAATTGGTTTTTGTTCATTTGTTTGTTTTATTCTTGGCAGTGCTAGTGAACAAACCCAGGGCTTCTGCAGGCTAGGCCAGTGCTCTACCACTGAGCTATCCCTAGCCTCAGGCCTGTTTTGTGGCCTCATGTCTTGAACCTCTTGATAATTTTTATAAATACCATAAATATTTTAGAGCTTGATTAAAAGTAATTTTGGCAGATCCAAGAGAGGCAGTATTATTAATATAGCGTCACATGTGTAATGCAAAGAAGTGCTTACCACAGTGCTCTTCTTTTAAAATGAAAAATATGAGGACATTCGGCACACGTGAGTATAATCAGTCTTTGTGTTGGCATTCCATGAAAAGGGAGCTCCAGGTCATGTTTGTAGTATGTGTTTTTCCCAAAGGGCTTCAAGAAACACCTGGCACAAAAGAGAATATACATTTCATTTTGATTTCAGAACATGATTTCTACTTTAAAAGTTAAAGACAATCTTTACATTGGAGAGGAAAAGAGTGTTTCCTTAGTTTTTGATCTGATGACGTTTTAAATCAAAAATCAAATTGAAGCCGGGTGTGGTGGCACACACCTGTAATCCCAGAAGTTTGGGAGGCTGAGGCAGGAGGATCACAAGTTCAAAGTCAGCCTCAGCAACGTGGCGAGGCCCTAAAAAACTCAGTGAGACCCTGTCTCTAAATAAAATACAAAGTAGGGCTGGGGATGTGGCTCAGTAGTTGAGTGCCCCTGAGTTTAATCCCTGGTACTAAAAACCAACCAAACAAACAAAAATCCAAATCCAAAACCAAAAACCAAAAACCAAAACACAAAACATTCAAATTGAAAGTCTGGGTAAAAGTTTCTCTTAAAGCTTGTGCATGGTGGGACACACATGTAATCCCAGAGACTCTGGAGGCTGAGGCAGAAAAATGTCAAGTTTGAAGCCAGACTGGAAAACTTATCGAGAGCCTGTCTCAAAATAAAATAACAAAAGGAGAGGACTGGAGATGGAGCTCAGAGGTAGAGTACCCCTTGGTTCAATCCTCAGTACCACAAAACTTTTTTTTTCTTGTAGGTGAGGAGTTATATCTAAAATTTCCAAGAACACTGGAAATAAAATTTATTTTCATTTAGAAAATTATGGTGGTGTGTGATACAATGTGGTTATATACCTTAATAATTTGTCAGTATCTCATTTACAGTACTCTATAACTTAAATAGGATCTATAACTTAAATAGGAAAATACAGAATAAATTTAATATTTTTCTCTATGCCAAGCACTGGGCTAATTACTTTCTATAAATATTTTATTCAGTCCTCATAATTCTGTGGGATAAGTATATTTTAAGGAAATTTATTGAGATAAAACTTACATATAATAATTGCGTCCATTTTAATTGTGTGAGTCAATGAATTTTAGTGATGTATTGACCAATGCAACCACCATCATAATGATTGAGTCTATTTTAATCATTGCAAAATATCCTTTTGTTTCCCCTTTTAGGTCTTTGCCCAGCCCTGGGAAAGCACCAATATGCTATCACTGTAATTTTGTCTTTTCTTGAGTTTTAATGTAAGTGGAATTACAAATATGTAGCCTATTGGAGCTTGCTTTTTTCACTTAGCATAATGCTTTGAGCTTAATCCATGTTGCTTACATATGTCAGGAATTAATGGCTTTTTATTGCTGAGTAATATTCCATTGTGAGGGTGTACCACATCAGTTGATAGTCAGTTGGGTTGTTTCTATTTTTTGGTTATTATGGATAAATTCGCTGTTTTAGTCAGCTTTTTTATCACTGTGTCTCGGTGGGCAAAAGGTGTGACTTATGCAGTCGAGGGGGAGAATAAAAATTGTCCACACCTTCTGCCCTTTTCACTGCTTTCTTTACTCAAATTACTTAATACAATTTCACTCTATAGATTCTTAATCAAGAAAGTGACAATCCTTAATACTAGGCACTCAATAGACATAATCAGTTCACAGCAAACAATTCTATAACAATTCTAAGCACTGCAAACACACTTAATCATGACAGGCTCATGATAGACAGTCCCTCTGCATGGTAAGTTCAAGTGTCAGATCAAAGCCTCAAGTCTTAGGCTCTAAGTCCAGCAGATGCACACTTACTCATACTGTGATGACATGATCAGGAACCAAGGCAGGCTTCTGGGGTGGAACTGATGGCCAGTTGAGGAGAGGGTCATGGGGAGAAGTCCTTTTCTCACCAGAGTCAAGAGACTGCGGTAGAGTTTGAGAATGGTAAGAACAATGCAGAGGATCGGGCAGATGAGAGAAGAGTTGGGATGTCAGTCTAGGTCCTCATCAGGCTCTCAGCCTTGTGTGCATCAGTGTCAGCTGGCTGAATGTCTGTTCATTTGCTCCATCATTTATACTAAACTTGGGGGCTTCTGACCACCCTTTCAATCTCTATCAGCTGCTACTGGATTTCTCAGTGATGTCATTTGCCTCGGCATTAAAGCATCTGTTCTGGGGGTCCCCACCCTGATTTTCTTGCCTCTCACTCTGATCAAGGGAAGGCAACAAGCCAGAGACTTCACTCTGAGTTTGTCAGGGTGGGGAGAAGTGACTTGTTTGGGCCTGAGGGCCATATTGGAGGTCTCAGTAGGTGTGCCTGGTGAGACCTCAGGTTTCAAACTGGAGTTTTAAAGCGGAGTTGCTTAGGCTAAGGCCCAAGGCTATCTTTACACACTGTGACCAAAAGACCTACCAAGAACAATTAGAGGAGAAAAGGAATTGTTTTCGGTGTGAGGTGAGGAAGAACTTCATGGCAGAGGAAAGCAGCTCAGGACATGGCAATCAGGAAGCAGAGAAAGCTCTACCCAACAAGGACAAAATGTAAACCCCACAGGCACCACCAGTCTCCTCCAACTGCACCCTACCGGTTTATAGTTACCACCTACTTAATTCATTCAAGTGGATTCATGTACGGATTAGGTAAAGACTCTCAAAACCTAATGATTTCACCTCTAAACTTTCTTACATTGTCTCACATGTGCACCTTTGGGGGAAACCTCATATCTAAATCATAACAGTTGCTTTGAATAATAATGTAAACCTTTATATGAAATTACTCTTATTTCTTAAGAGAACATTATGTTTTTCTAGGGGTTGTGTTGCCTAAAGTTCAGTCCTTGTCCCCAATGCCAATTCAATGATAAGGACACAGTTTTGAGAAAAAAGGAAAAAGGTCTATTGCTTTGCTAGCAAAGACAAATACCCGGGTAGGGTGGTGATGGTGGTGGTGAGGGTGTGGGGGTATGTGGGGGTGTTTCCTGTTCCAAAGGCTGTGATTCTACCCATCAGGAGGAACAGGAGGATTTTAAAGGAACTCTTCAAAGGTTGCATCCCAGGTGTGTTCTGGTACGGGATCTCAGAGCACCCTGATGGTATGTTAGGTATTCACTTCTTAGATCCTCTGGCAGAAATCTCCTTCCTGTGGTTGGTGTGTTCAAGGACAATTAATTAGGGGAAGAAAAAGGTGACACTGTCTTCCTAATCTTGTTAGGGACCCTGAGAGGGGAGAAAAAAAAGAGAGAGGAAAAAATGTCCTTTTAAAAGTAAGACTCAGAGCAAAAAGAGCTATATTCAAAGGCTGAAGTGGACCACTGTAACATCTGTACTATATTAAATCCCCCCAAACAATGTACCAGTTGCTTTTCATTCTTGCTAACAGTTGGTCTTTTTGTCTAATTAAACACACTGGTGAGTGTACAGTCATATCTTTCTTTTTTATTTGTGGTGTTGGGGATAGGACCCACACAGAGGCTAGGCAAGGAGTGCTACCATGGAGATACCCCCTCCCCAGCCCTAGGGTAATACCTTATTGTGGGTTTTCACTGCATCTCCCTAATGTGGTAGCTAGTTTCCAGCCTGGCATCCACTGATCCTGACTTCTGCGTATTCATGCCTTTGTGCAGTCCAACTCCAGAACAAGTAAAAGGCTCTCTTTAAGAAGTAAATAATTTTAAATGAAATAAGTGCCAGTAAGGAGAAGGGGAGGGTGTTCATTTTTTTGGTTAGGTAAGGAAATTTGTGAAGTCTAATTTTCTCTGTTTTTATTTGATAATCTGATAATGAGTTAATTTAGTAGGCATTCAGGCAAATTCTGTACAGATAAGACCAAAAATTACATCAAAATCAAATAACCAGGGCTGGGGTTGCCGTGGCTCAGCGGCCCATAAAAACAAATAAATAAATAAAGGTTTAAAAAATTAGATAACCGATTTGGGTTGGAATAATAGGAGATCACAGCTAAGGCGTCCTGTAGCTCGTCTTGCGGCTCCGCGGGGCCTCCCTCCAGAAGAGCCTCCCCTCTCTGGGGTTTACCATTTGGAATCACCTGGCTCTCCCTTCAGGCACCTCTCCTACATCTCAGCTTGGGCTCCTTTGCTCGCGAGAGTTTCCCTCCACCTAGCGGTATCATCCCAGGGCTGCCGGAAACGGAGGCCGAGAAGAACCGCGAGACTTGGCTGGCCACACCCATCCAGGCCGGGTCTCTCTTCCCGCGCGCTCCTCCAAGCCAAGCTCCCCAGGGCTGCACGTGCAGTTGTTGTGGTTGACGTCACTGGAACCCGGAAGTGCACCCAGCGAAGGTCCCGCCTCCAAGATGGCGGCGCCCTGCGCACGGGGCCGCTACCGGCTTCGGCTCAGTCTCTGGTGATATCCTCGACCCGGTCTGCGGGGACATGGAGCAGCCGGGGTTCACCGCCTCGCTAGTGGTGAGTGCGGGGCAGCAGGGTGGGATGCTCGGAGTGCCTCAGGCCTGCAGTGGAGCCCATGGGGATTTCTGTGCACGAGCGTTTCCTTCCGGTTTGGCGCGCGGGCTTGGCGCGCAAGTCTGTCCTCGGGTTCCTGACCGCAAGGTCTCCCAAGGAGCTCCTGGTCCCAAGGCCACGTGTGGTGACCGCACGTCAAGAGGGGGAAGGAGAGGTACTTACTGTTCTCTGCGCCCTCTCTACTTCCTTTATACTCCATAATCACTTCAAACTCGAGATTAAGTATATATAACTAAAGGGGGAAAAAAACAACAAAATAACCTGTCAACAAAATCGCTCATAGAGCCTCTCTACAAGACTAAGTTGTCATTTTGCTGTATCTTTTTTCCGTCGTAGAAAATGACATTTTCACCTAATCATTCAATACATAATTAATCTGCTTATTCTGCTCCAACCTTGGACTTTGAGGAAACATTGAAAAGCGCAGGTAGCTTTTCTGTGGAGTCCATGGGTGGCTTATTAAATTCCTTAGAAAACTATGAGCGGCAACACGTTTTGACTTAAAAGAGCAAGAACATAAAGTCCTTTCTCAAATATTTTGGAGCTTCTATTTGGGCAGGTCCACTAGGGGACACGTAAAGAGGAGAACAGGACAGATTGACTCTCTTCATTTTTATTAGTTGTAGATGGACAGAATGCCTTTATTTTATTTATTTTTATATGGTGCTGAGGATGAACCCAGGACCTCACGCATTCTAGGCAAACGGTTTGCCTCTGAGCTACAGCCCCAGTCCATAAACACATAATTTTGAAAATGCATCTCATAGAATAAATGAAGGCCTACAACTGTTTATTCACTTACATAACCAATGTTGGGAGGCACTCTTGGATATAATGTGGTGAACAAGACAGACCTACTTACAAGGCTCAGGTAGTGGAGACAGAATAGTAAAATGATTGTAGGGATAAATGACATGTAGTCTAGGTTCAGAGTCTTGTGGGCACATGTGGAAGGAAGAAGTTCCTTAGCCAAATGTATGGGATGATAGCTTTAGATTTGTTGAGATGTGTATAAGCTAGGTTTGTAGAGATGTACAGACATACATAACCACTTTCATTGAGTTTTCCAGTCTAGCAGGTGAGACAGCATTAGTAGTTTTGACAACTAACATTCCTGTGTCAGGAACTGGGATAACCTCTTATATATTATTTCATTTTAATTCTCACAGACAATTGAAGTCTTACCCTAGTTTTTCAGTTGAGGGAACTGGGTGGGATACAAAGAGGTTAGAAAACTTGTCCAAAGTCACACAGTTGAGGTTCATTTTGTGTTAAAGCTCAATCCAACCTAGGTGGTGCAACCTGGGGGTTTGTGTCCTTAACTGCTTCCCTTTATTTTCTCAAGTCAATAACAGTAGCAATTACTAAACAGAGATGAGTGCTAGAGTTAACAAAATAATTATTTTGGGCTGGGGCTGTAGCTCAGTGGTAGAGCGCTCTCCTCGCACTGTGAGGCACTGGGTTCGATCACATAAAAATAAAAAAAAGATATTGTGTCCAACTACAACTAAAAATATATCTAATAAAACAATTATTTTAAAGTGAATTTTATTAAGGTGTGATACACATGCAGGTATATTCTTTTCCTGTCTCTTTGTAGAGATTAAATTAGGACCAGTGGGTGGGAATTGCAAGAAGTTCGAGTTCATTCCAAGAGAAGGAAAAGCATTTTATTCTTTTAGCACACAGTTAATGGTTCCGCCTTTCCTTTCCCTCCTCCTCCTTTTTCTTTTTCTTCTTCTTCTTCTTTTTTTTTTTTTTTTTAGCTCAAGAGAGGACTACTTAGAAAGTTTTAGTTTTGGGAAGTTTAGGTATAAATGACTTTTAATGTACTTTTTTTTTTGTACTGGGGATTGAACCCAGTGGTGCTCTACCACCTAAAGCTACACCCCCTACCCTTTTTTTGTTGTTGTTTTTTAGACAGGGTCTCACTAAGTTGCTGAAGCTGCTTTTGTACTTGTGATCCTCCTGCCTTAGCCTCCTTAGTTGTTGAGGCCATCATATTCTGTTTGTTAATATACTTTTGTTTCCATTTCCAAACCCTAATACTACATATTGAAAATCACTTTAATTTTTTTAATTATCAGACAAAATTTGAGTAAGAATAATGCTGTGCCAAATAAAAGAAACATAGTAGTTCCAGCTACAATTGTCCCACCTCTACAAGTTAGGTTTAAGCAGATATATTTTTTGGCTTTTGCTCTGGTACTAGGGATAGAATGCCTCAAAGGTATGTTCCCTGCCTTCATGGATTCATACTAGAAGGTGAAAATTAAATAAGGTTGGAACTATAGAGCTTAGAGGTGGAGCACTTATCCAGCGTGCTCAAGGTCATGGGTTCTGGTCCCAGCATGGCAAAACAAAACCCCAAGTAAAGCAAAAATTAGCTGTGTAATTGCAAATAGAGATACAACTTAACTGCTTATTGAGCATTTTAACATGTGCTTTTACACCTTTTTTTAAAACTTTTTAAAATTTATAAGTGAACACAGTACCTTTATTTATTTATTTTATTTTTTATTTATTTTGAGAGAGAGAGAGAGAGGGAGGGAGGGAGAATTTTAAATATTTATTTTTTTAGTTTTCGGCGGACACAATATATTTGTATGTGGTGCTGAGGATCGAACCCGGGCCGCACGCATGCCAGACGAGCGCGCTACCGCTTGAGCCACATCCCCAGTCCCCCTTTATTTTATTTTTATGTGGTGTTGAGGATCAAACCTAGTGCCTCACAAGTGTGAGGCAAGTGCTCTACCACCGAGCTACAATTGCCGCCCCTTACAACTTTTTTGTAACTGAATTTATAACACAGTTTGGTGTTTAACTTTTAAAAAATTAACTTATAAACTCAAATCCTAGAATCATAAAACAATGTGAACACTAGTATTTCTCTAAGGTTTTTGAGCATTGCATGATTTAGGTTTTCTTTTGCATCAGCCAATGGATGATTTTTGTCTAGAGGGCCAACTTTGAGGAGAGCTTTTAATTCATTATTGCTAATGAAAGACATGTACTCTTAAGTCTTTGGTAAAGTATTTTTTTTTTGTGTGTGTGTGTGTGTGTGTGTGTGTGTGTGTATTTTAATATTGGCATGTCAGATTGGTATTAGTAAACTTTTAAGAATAATTATAGTCACAGAATTCTAAAGAGAATAGTATATTTATTTTGAAGATTGTTTAAGGGCCAGGCATTTTGCTGAGCTTATAATAGGTTCACTTATTTGTTTTTATTCTCATTTCACCTTAAAGTAATTCTCAAAAACTAGTGAAACATAGACAGTATTTTCCTCATGTTTAGAATGAAGATAATATTGGCTAAGAAAAGTTCCTAAGTAGACCCCAGTTGAGATTGTCTTTCTGATGCCAAACTTGGCTCTTAGGCAATACTTAATCTGAAAGAATTTCTAGAGAAATAGAAGAATATTCAACTAAGAGTCTAGAACTATTATTGCATTCTTGAGAACAGCCTCACTAAACAAAACTGAACTCTGCACAGCCCTTTTAAATAAGAGGTGCTGATAAACAGGATTTCTGGAGAAGTCTCCTGAAATACACCGTAAAGCTGTCCTTGTGGCTGGGGAATGCTAAGAAGAAGAGCAGCAGACGGATAACACTGGCTTTCAGTTGTTGTAACTGCTGTAGCAGACCAGAACAGGGAGAACCACATAGTGATCCGCTGTGATTTTTCTTCTGAACACTCAGTCTTTTCATAAGGTGTTAGCTTATCATCTTCCAGTTCCATTTGGGAAGCCCTGCTGTGTAAATGATGCTGGCTTAGATATTTAGGAAGACAGAGGTGCACTCTGAAGGATTTTCATGCAGAACATCATGGTTAGAACTAAAGTGAGATATAAGCAAAATTATGTGGAGTCAGGGAAGTAGCATTTAATTCTGTCTGGGAGATTGGGAATGGCATTATGAGCAATATGGTATTTGGTTGCAGCCACAGGAATGACAGGATTTTTTTTCTTTCTTTTTTGCAACTGCACCAGTGTATTTTATTTTATTTTTATTTATTTATTTGTTTTTATTTATATACAGCGGAATGCCTTACAATTCTTATTATACATACTGAGCACAATTTTTCGTATCTCTGGATGTTTACAAAGTATATTCACACCAATTTGTGTCTTCATATCTGTACTTTGGATAATAATGATCATCACATTCTGCCATCATTTATAACCCCATGCCTCCTCCCTTCCCCTGTCTAGAGTTCGTCTATTCCTCCAATGCTCCCTCTCCCTATCCCACTATGGATTAGCCTCTTTATATCAAACAAAACATTCAGCATTTGTTTTTTTGGGACTGGCTAACTTCACTTGCATTATCTTCTCTAACTTCATCCATTTACCTACATATGCCGAGATTTTATTCTCTTTTATTGTGAGTAATATTCCATTGTGTATATATGCCATATTTTTTTTTTTATCTATTCATCTAGTCTATTGAAAGGCATCTAGGTTGGTTCCACAGTTTAGCTATTGTGAATTGTGCTGCTATAAACATCGATGTGGCTGTGTCCCTGTAGTATGTTGTTTTTAAGTCCTTTGGGTATAGACCGAGGAGAGGGATGGCTGGGTCAAATGGTGATTCTATTCCCAATTTTCCCAGAAATCTCCATATTGCTTTCCCTATTGGCTGCACAAATTTGCAGTCCTACCAGTAATGTATGAGTGTACCTTTTTCCCAACATCCTTGCTAATCCTTATTATTGTTTGTCTTCATAATAGCTGCCATTCTGACTGGAGTGAGATGAAATCTTAGAGTAGTTTTGATTTACATTTCTCTAATTGCTAATGATGTTGAACATTTTTTCATACTTTTGTTGATTGATTCTATATCATCTTCTGAGAAGTGTCTGTTCAGGTCCTTGGTCCATTTATTGATTGGGTTATTTGTTTTTTTGGTACTTAGCTTTTTGAGTTCTTTATATATCCTAAAGGTTAGTGCTCTATTTGATGTGTGAGGGGTAAAGATTTGCTCCCAAGATGTAGGCTCTCTATTCACCTCATAGATTGTTTCTTTTGCTGAGAAGAAACTTTTTAGTTGAGTCCATCCCATTTATTTAATTTTTTTTTTTTTTAGAGTGAGAGGGAGAGAGAGAGAGAATTTTAATATTTATTTTTTAGTATTTGGCGGACACAACATCTTTGTATGTGGTGCTGAGGATCGAACCCGGGCCGCACGCATGCCAGGCGAGCGTGCTACCACTTGAGCCACATCCCCAGCCCCCATTTATTGATTCTTGATTTTAATTCTTGTGCCACAGGAGTCTTATTAAGGAAGTTGGGGCCTAGTCCCACATAATGGAGATTAGGGCCTACTTTTTCTTCTATTAGATGCAGAGATTCTGGTTTTATTCCTAAGTCCTTGATCCATTTTGAGTTGAGTTTTGTGCATGGTGAGAGATAGGAGTTTAATTTCATTTTGTTGCATATGGATTTCCAGTTTTCCCAGCACCATTTGTTGAAGAGGCTATCTTTTCTCCAATGCATGTTTTTGGCACCTAAAGCAATCCTTTAGCAGGAAGAGTGTAGCAGGTGGCATCACTATACCAGGCCTTAAACTATACCACAGAGCAATAGTAACAAAAATAGCATGGTATTGGCACCAAAACAGACTGGTGGTAGACCAATGGTACAGAATAGAGGACACAGAGAAAAACCCACAAAATTATAGTTATCTTATGTTAGACAAAGGAATGGACAGGATTTTGATAGGTGTGTGTGTATGGGCAAGTAAGGGGAATGGGGGCAGGTAGGGCAAGACAGGAAAGTGATCTGCTGGATGCAGTAGGTGGGCAACAGGAGGATAGGATAGCATTCTAGGCTTAGAGAGAAACCTAAGTGGAGTACAGAAATGAGAGGTTTCAGGCTATGTTGGGAAAGCAGAGTAGTTGGATTGAATGAAGCCCCAAGTTCTATAGCAGAGTGCAGAAAGTAGCTGGAGAGGAGGTAGCTCAGGGTTTGTGAAGGGAAGTTTGGTTATTTCTGCCGAGTACCTACTGGGTATCAGTGAATTTGGGACTTTTTTTTTTGAAAGGTGGAAGTATTGATTTCAAATGTCCTTTCTTTTAAGCAGATGTTTGTAATATTCAATTCATAATTACAAAATATGAGCAACATAAAAAATTAACAAGTTAACAATAATACCTCTTGTCCCAAATCTCTTTCCATAGATGTAATAGCTTCCAGCAGTTTGTGTGTGTTTTCAGATTTAGTTATTCCTGTGCAGAGTTATGTGTGTTCTTAAGGGGGGATTATACAGCACATATTCTATATCTCACTTAACCTCAAAATACAACATGTATGTCAGTGCTAGTGAATACAGATCTACCTTGTTCTTTTAAAGACAATGTAGCCATTCGTTATTTGGATATAACATTAATTTAACATGACTCCTGTGGATGGACATTTAGATTCTTTTACTTTTTTTTTTTTTTTTTTTTTTTTGAGATGTAGTCTTGCTGTGATTTCCAGGCTGGACTAGAGGGGGCAAGGAATGCTGTGGGGAGAATGCCTGGCGAATGCAAAGATCGTAGGAAGCAGCAGTTCTGCTCCGAGGAGGATGGTGGTGGGTGCTTCAGATCTGCTGGCTTCTCAGTTATGGAGGAAGCTGAGAGTGTCTGGGAGGGAGGGTCCTCTGAGCAGCCTGGTTCTTCTTGGCTGTTGTTTAGGCTGATGGCCTGTGTTGATTTTACACAGTTTCATTTTGTCCAGAGGTTGAGCAGTGATGATCTCCTGTCCCTGGTTTTCGTGTGTCAGCCTCCTCTTGAGAAAAAGGCTTTTTAGCATAAAACCTAGATATTTTTAAATTTCCAGTAATTTCTTTCTTTTTTTTATTATTGGTTGTTCAAAACATTACATAGTTCTTGACATATCATATTTCACACATTTGATTCAAGTGGGTTATGAACTCCCTTTTTTACCCCGTATGCAGATTGCAGAACCACATCCATTACACATCCACTTTTTTACATATTGCCATACTAGTGTCTGATGTGTTCTGCTGCCTTTCCTATCTTCTACTATCCCCCCTCCCCTCCCCTCCCCTCCCCTCCCATCTTCTCTCTCTACCCCATCTACTGTAATTCATTTCTCCCCCTTGTTTTTTTTTCCCTTTCCCCTTACTTCCTCTTATATGTAATTTTGTATTCAAAGCACTAATTAAATACTTCTTCTCTATAGCCTGGCAGGACTTCTTACATTTATTAACTTAAGGTAGGGCGTGTAATTTATCCATGTGTATGATTTTAAGGTCTTGATAACTTCTTGTGCTTATCAGAGTTTATTGCTTATCTGGGTTATTTGGTTTCTTTGGACTTTGTCTAGTTTTTAATTTACGATTTTTAGTGTAAGCTACTGTAAGTCTTGACACTAACAAGTTGCCTGATAACTTTTGGATAAATGATCATGATAAAATAAACTTCTCAGACTACAGAACAATGGAATATACAGATTTCTTTATAATCCAGTTGATGTTGGCTAGTATGATCAAGTATAAAACAATATTGATGTAAAATTAGAAGCACTTCATCAAATATTTATTTAAATCTTAAATATGTTGTGTGGTTGAAGATAGAGGCCTTCTTCAGGTTCTGGGTTAGCTGTTCTGTTTCTGTTTTTCATTCTCATGAATTTAAATGACACTAGTTAAAGAAGCTTGAAATCCACAGAAGCAATTAGTACCTTGATTAATGTTACACTAGATAAGTAGATTGAATCTGCTCATTTTATTCTTAGAAGACAAGAATTCAGATGAAACTGCGTTAGAGAAATCAATGCATGCAAAGCACCCAAGTAGATTAAAAGACTAACTTATTGATTAAAACTGAGTAACAGATACTGCTCATCTCACTAAGCCCTCTCCTAAGGTGAAAGAGAAAATTAGAATAAAGCCCAGCATGTTTTCAAAGAATCCACTTGTATCAGACCTTCTCATCATATTTTATTCTTTCCATGTTTTAAGAAAATTAAAAGGCAGGCAAAATATTTCATTTACTTATTGAATTTTATAAAAAAATCTCTATGAACAAGTGACAGGAGCATTGAAAAGGTGGCCTTTCAACTTTTTTTTTTCATTACCTCTGAACCTTTTTACCAGAACTGAGAAAGGCTACCTTTATATCCTGAAAGAAAAAATCCCATACCTCTGGTTATCCATCCATCCATCCATCTATCTTTCTTTCTTTCTTTCTTTTTCTTTTTTTCTTTCTTTTTTTTTTTTTTTTTTTTTTTTTTTGAGATGAGGGTCTTGCTTTGTTGTCCAAGGCAACAAAGTCCCAGAACTGGAACTGTAGGTGCACACCAGGCCCCCCAGGTGGTTGGTCTATTAGTACTGTGTGTAGCTCTCTCCTGTGCTCTTTGGATGACTGGTTTCCCTTTCAGGTCTTGTGCCAGGCAGACTTTCATGGTTTTTGAAGTTCTTTCTTGTCTTCCAGAATAATTGTATAGTACTGCAGTATCAATAGTATGGTGTCAACTTTTCTAGTGTAAACTAATTTTTAATAATTTACTTATGTTAGTTGATTAAGAAATAGGCCTTATTGGATTTCTCATCAGTTATTTTTCTAGTTAAGTCTTGCAGTAGCTTTATGGTGAATGTCAGGTAAAGCAGATTTAAAAAATTTTTTTTTAGTTGTTGATAGATCTTTATTTTATTTATTTATGTGGTGCTGAAAATCAAACCCGGTGCCTCATACCTGCTAGGCAGGTACTATACCACTGAGCTATAACCCCGGCCCAGGTTAAGCAGATATTGTTTGCTAGGTACCAAGCTTTATACCACTTGAGTATTTAGTAAACTCAAAAATGGAAAAAACTAAATTTGAATTTTGCCTGTGTGTTTGACTAGTACTGATTTTTCTTTCTTTCTTTCCTTTTTTTTTTTTTTTTTTTTTTTTTTGTTGTTGTTACTGGGTATTGAACCCAGGAGCAGTCTATCACTGGGCCTCATCCCGAGCCATTTTTATTTTTTGAGACAGGGTCTTGCTCAGTTGCTTAGAGTCTCACTAAGTTGCTGCAGCTGGGCTCAAACCAGCCTGCTTCAACCTCTTGAACTGTTGGGATTACATGTGGGAACCATCACACCCAGCTTGATTTTTTTTTTTTTTTTAAATTTCATGTTGTGGAGTGTATAGTTTTTAAATATATATTTTTATATTTTGAAAGGTAATACATTCACTTGTTTCAAAATTCAAAAGAAAGGAAAGGTTAGCCATTCAGTTAAATTCTGTGTAGGAAACATACTGAGTTTCCTCTTTATTTCTCTTCTGTCTGCTTACTGTAATCTGATTTTGATTCACATCTGTAAATGATGCCTTTAGAATATCTAAATTATATCTATACTGATCTATCTTTGTGTTCATATTTTTTGAAATTTCATTTTTCTTCCACTTAGGTATAATAAGTTTAAAAATATTCTACATATATTGCATTATAATCATGAGATACAAACTTAGTTTTTAATCAGCTTAATTTGCAGCTTCTCTATAGCAGCATGATATTTCTCGGGAGATGACTAGCTCAGGCCAATTTTTTTTAATTGATTTACTCACTTAATTTTAAAATTATCAGTGAATTTTTTAATATAATAAACAATAAAAAGTACTATATGGATCCTTAGATATGTAATTCTTAAAATATAGATCTAGATGATAAAGATTTGGAGCTATTTCAGAAAACAATCTTAAAAAAAACCCTTAATGCAGATTGACTACTTACTAAGCTAAAAAGACAAAAATATTACATTGGATCTGATATGGAAAGGTCACCAAGATAAAATGTGAGATGAAAGAAAGCACAGAGTAATGCATATTGTATACCATCTTTTGTTTTTTTAAAAAAGGAAAAATAAAATGTATGTTCATATTTGCTTTTGTGTGCCCAAGGTAACTTTGGAAGTATACAACAGGAAACCATTAAAAGCAAATGAGTAGGAGACTGAACTCTTTACCTTGCTGAGTTTTTTTTTTTCCCTTTTGTGGCTTTAAAAATTTTTTGAGTATATTAAAATGAATGTTAAA
Organism: Spermophilus citellus; assembly: GCF_964194105.1. Lineage (NCBI taxonomy): Eukaryota > Metazoa > Chordata > Mammalia > Rodentia > Sciuridae > Spermophilus > Spermophilus citellus. The sequence goes on from NC_138184.1 coordinate 59,502,206, forward strand.
TTTGTTTTAAAAAATAAATTTAAATAAAAAAATTTTAAAAAGAAAATTTAATATAAAACAGTTTGCAAGTTTAGTACATTTTTTGTTATTTTCCTAGGAAAATCTCTAGAGTAGAGATAGAAAGTCCTTGGATTTTTTGCAAAGCTTTGTGAACTGAAAGGAACAAGAAATATGTTTAAATACTACCTCCTTCTTCCTCTTCCTGCCCCTAAATGGCAGAGGCCTTATTTTATTGTAACCTTTTTTTCTTTTTCTCTCCTCCCCTCCTTTTTTTTTTTTTTTTTTTTAAAGGCTGGTGGGGTAGCAGGTGCCTCTGTTGACTTGATATTATTTCCTCTGGATACCATTAAAACCAGGCTGCAGAGTCCCCAAGGATTTTATAAGGCCGGTGGTTTTCGTGGAATATATGCTGGTGTTCCTTCTGCTGCTATTGGATCCTTTCCTAATGGTAAACATGACATTGATATTCTCACTGCTATAAAGCCAAGATAATAGGATTTATTTTCAGAATGGTATGAGGTGATAGATAGTTCCTTCTGTGTTGTAGCTAATCTTCTGATTTTATTTTCCATTGTTTAACCCACAATTTTTGAATAGGTAGACTGGGGATTCCCTTACAGTATCTTTGTAATAGAAAAACAATTTCCCAGCGACTCAGGAGGCTGAGGTAGGAGAATCACAAGTTTGAGGCCCACGTGGGCAACTTAGCAAGGCCTTGACTTAAAGTGAAAAAGGGTGGAGATGTAGCTCAGTGGTAGAGCACCTCTGAGTTTAGTCCCCAGTACAGAGAGAAACAGGAACAACCTTGCTTGCATATTGGAATCTCCTGGGCTTTAAACAATACTGATGCCTGTATTTCACCCTCAGAAATAGGTTCTGGGTCTTGTCTGACAATCAGCAGTTTTTGTTAGCTTCCCAGGTGATTCTAGTATGGAGCCAAGTTGGATAACTTGGACTCGCCTGATCACTGAAGAGTTTAAAATACTTGGAGATTCTTGTGTAGCAGGTGAGCTCAATCTTTTAGTCTTTTAATTGTACTTAGATGATGCAGGTGTTTTTTACAGGCTTCCACCTGGTATTCTGATTTCAGCATCTTTTTTTTTTTTTTTGTACCGGGGATTGAACTCAGGGGCACTGAGCTGCATCTCCAGCTCTGTTGTGTATTTTATTTGGAGACAGGGTCTCACTGAGTTGCATAGCGCCTCGCTTTTGCTGAGGCTGGCTTTGAACTTGCGATTCTCGTGTCTCAACCTCCTGAGCCGCTGGGATTACAGATGTGCAGGTGTGAGCCACTGCTCCCCGCTTTCAGCATCTTTGTTTTGGTTTTGAAGTCATGTGACTTGTGGCCCTCTTATTCTGCAACAGTATAATCTGTTTTGTGGAATCTACTTCTTGGTACATGCCTTGCTGATACTTTTCTCATTTCAGTTGTTTATTTTGCAGTGCTGAGGATTGAACCCAAGGCCTCATGCATGCTGAGCAGGTACTCTGCCACTGAGCCACATCCCTAGCTGGTGATGGATGCTTCTTGTGGCACTGAAAATAAACTAAACCAATAATAACAAAAAGGCACACAATACACATCCATAAAATCACAGTCCTAGGAGATTCTTAAATTCTGGGTTTTGATTTATTTTTTTCAGGATAATTCATAAGAAATTTTTCCTCTTAGGTTAATCTGACCTTTAAGTGCCAGATCTGTGAGCGTATCATTCACATAAAGATTGTACCACAAATAATAGTATTTCTGTCCTTTTGTTTATTACTTCCCTTTCTCCTCGCCCTGAGCTGGTTGAACAGCAAGCTGTTTTGGGTTTACCTTGACTTTTTGTATGCCTTAATACTTTGAGTAATTGATTATAACAAGTTATTATTGAGCACCTATTCCATGTCAAGCATGGCTCTAAGGGTATGAGGGGCATGGATATGTCCCAAGTTTGTCCACATTGGACTCACCTGATCACTGAAGAGTTTAAATACTGATTCCTGTGGCTTACCTCAGAGATTATGATTTAATCCATCTGAGGTATGTCCTGGTCATTGATGGTTTTAAAAAATTCCAAGTCGATTCTAATAGGCAGACAAATTTAAAAACCTTTGAGCTAGGGAATTGTACAGGAATATGTCACTAAGTCCTCATCTTTTGGTCACAGATTTATTTGGTTTTCTCCTTCACCTATACTCATTGTTCTTTAGATCTTTGTCTCTTACATATGACACAAAAGCATTCCTGTGGGTTAGGTATAGTATTAGTTGTAGTCTTAGAGTACATGATACTGTCTCAATGATCACAGGATTATTTTACATTCTTTACTGAGGATTTACATACAGAATGTGGTTTTGAACTTGTGTGGGGGGGTGTGTGTGCAGAATGGGGGCAGTGGTATCTTTTTTGCCTTTCTTGCTTTTTTTGCCATCCACACAACTTCAGCAGATGGAGGGTGCAAGAGAAGTCAAAGCTTTTTTTTTTTTTTTATTCTTTTGCTGTCTTCCTACAGATTTTGAATGAATTGCATTTTCCTTTCTGCTTTCTTTTGTCTTTAACTGTTGGTTAAGGTTCTAGTCTAGGTACAGAATGCCACTGTAATCATCAGAGCTGAGGGGTTGGCATGGAGGGGACAGAAGATTGAAAGACCCATATTGAAGGCCCACATTTAGGAGCCTTATTCCCTTTATTTTTATTAATTTTTTTAGGTATAGATGGACACAATAGCTTTATTTATTTTTATGTGGTGCTGAGGATCGAACCCAGTGCCTCACACTTGTGAGGCAAGTGCTCCACCACTGACCTACAGCCCCAGCCACCTTATTCCCTTTTTAATAGCACATGTAAAGAAAGTATGGCATGTTTGTGTTTTTTTTTTTTGCTGGGGGCGGGGGATGGGCTAGAAGAGACTCTTATCAGCCCATTTCTCCTTGTTTGATTACTTACTCTGATCCTCATTTGGAATTTTATTGTGCCATCATTTTTCATTAGTGCAGTCTTTTTTGGATGCTGTGTACTTGGGGACAGGGGTTGAGGTTACAGACCTAAAAGACATGAAGTTTCACACAAGTAGTCACAAAATTGGGCAAGCTTGAGGCAGCTGACCATGAAACTTAGGAAGTTTTAGTACTTTCTTCCTTTGCCTTGGGGTGGGTATAGAGATGCTAGTAGCTGCAGAACCTACAGCTGAATGCCATCAGGGATATTGTAGTGGGCCAAAGTGTGACAAGTTGTATGAAGAACACACAGGAATAGGCCTGTGTTAACTGTGCCAGGTCCCTGAATTGGTAGTGACTTCTGTGGACTGCGGGCCTGCATGTTTGTTGGCAGCCTCAGATCACTGAGTTTTACTATCAGGCAGTTTTTCTGAGTGTTTCAGACTTGACTGATATATTGTAATGTCCTTCAAAAGATGAATTTGTGATTCCTTTTTCTTTCATTCTTTATCTTTTATGGACACGATAAACACTTTTTGATTAACAGTACAAGGTTTAAAGCCCTCATGTGCAGCTATAATTAGTTTATGGTGATAGAGATAGCTCTTCTGAGATTTTGATTTATAGTTCTAATTAAGCATTTGATTGTTTCCTTGTTGTAGGGGTAAATTGATGTAGGAGGGTGCGTGGCGCACATCTGTATTCCCAGCAACTTGGAAGACTGAGGCAAGAGGATTGCAAAATCAAAATAAAAAATAAAAAGCCTGGGGATTAGGTGGGCACAGTGGTGCACACCTTTAATCCCAGCAACTTGGGAGGCTGAGGCAGGAGAATTGCAAGTTCATAGCCAGCCTCAGCGGCTTAGCGAGACCCTAAGCAATTTTGTGAGACTTTGTCTCAAAATAAAAAATGGGCTGGGGATGTGGCTTAGTGGAGGACACCACTCTTCAATCCTTAGTGCCACCAAAAAAAAAAAAAAAAAATGTAAATTGACATTAAAAAGTAGCTATGGCTATTTTGGGTAACCAGCAATAATAAAGCATTATAGAATACACGTTGTATTTTAAGTAAAGGCATATGTTCACATTTTTGACTTATTTATAAACCAGTGTAGATGTTTGTTTTATGACCAAGTGTGAGATCACATTGTCTGCATTTGTCTAATTTGGGATTGGGCATGTAATATGGGCTCAGTAAATTCTGAAAGAGTGATGGAAAAAAGTTACGTTTGTTGTCTCATAGTGTAATAATGATTGTCATACCTTTCGGAAAAAAACTATTTCTTTACGGTAGGAATGTGTATTTAAGCTTTGTAAAAAGACTGGCTTGTTTTAAATTTCAGCTGCTGCATTTTTCCTCACCTATGAATATGTGAAATGGTGTTTGTACACTGATTCATCTTCGTATTTGATGCCTGTGAAGCACATGTTGGCTGCCTCTGCTGGAGAAGTGGTGAGTTGCAAGTTAATATGTGATAGACTTCAGAAATATAAATCATGCATACTTTTGTTTTGGTACAAATTTCTTTTTTTAAAATTTATTTTCAAATGATACATAAAAATGCAAAAATTGTGCCTGTTTAGGGGATACCATGTAACATTTCAATATATGTATATGCTGTCTAATGTTTAAATACTTCTTGACATTTTTTATTTTTTTTTATGGTGGTATTTATTTCTCTTAAATAATTTTTTTTTTAATTATGAAAGGAAGAGCTGGGGTTGTGGCTCAGTGGTAGAGCACTTGCCTGGCATGCATGAGGCACTGGGTTTGATCCTCAGCACCACATAAAAATAAAAATGAAGGTATTGTGTCCACCTACAACTAAAAAATTATAAATAAATATTTTTAAAAAATAAAATAAAATTATGAAAGGCATAAATCACAATAAATGTAGGTGAATCATACATGTCAGTTAAAAGATAGTCTTGGGGATGAAAGAAAAATTCAGCTGTTCTAAAACAAGAGAGAGAGTTCTAAAACAATGACACACAAAACATTAAATGAAAGAAATGGAAGAACCCTTTCACCTGTAGGTTATGTTGGTTTTGTATTATGTCAGAATAATTGAGTTGGAACTGTTTTTCCCAAAATTCCTAGTTATGGGTCAGGTCAGCCACAGAGAAATTTGCAGAAGGTTCGTAAAGGAAGTTAAGCAGCAGCTGCATTTATGCTCAGAAGGTGGGCTTAGGGTTGGGCACTGTTGCAGAATCTCTCTGTCCCTGATCTCTGCTGGCTTACTGTCTTGGCCTCTGGCTAACAGTTCTCCAGCTCCCATCTTTCCCTGCAGCTTCTCCAGATTGTGGGTCGAGTGTCTGAGCCCTGCAGGGCAGGATGCTAGCTTAAATGTAGTTTATCTCATAGGTTAGTGAGAAATAGATGGAAATTATGATTTGTTTTTTTCCTCACTTTACTAAATTTAGGGAATACTGATGAAATAGAGTTGTGTTATGTTAATACTGGGCAAAAAGAATTTAAGGCACCAGAGAGTCTAGAACATAATGACTCAAGGAACAATTCTGGGAGATGTAACAAGCCTGAACTATATGAATAACATAGTCCAGAACATATGAAGCAAAACCAGACAAGATGATAAGAAAAATAAACAGCAGTATAGTCTTACTTGGAGATAGTCACATCTCTGAAAGCATTCAGACTAGGCAGATGTAAACTTACTCAGGATGTAGAAGATGTGAACAACACAATGAATTGGTCTAATGGATTTATATAGGACTTCACCTCAACAGTTAAGAAATACATATTTCAAGCATACTTGGAAGGTTAACAAAAATGGACACCCTATTCCACAGGCGAGCTTCAACAAGTACAATAGAGACAACGTTGTACATATGGTTTGACAACCGACTATAATGAAAACGAATGCTAGGTTGTCATTACCATGAGTTTAGAAAACAAACCCTTTTGTAAATAATTCATGAGATAAAGAAAAACTCATAATGTGAATGGAAAAATGTCTTATACCCAAAGTGTACATAGTTATGGTTTAAAATAGACAAACCAGGGCTGGGTTGGTGGCTCAGTGGTAGAGTGCTTGCCTAGCATGTGTGGGGCACTGAGTTCGATTCTCAGCACTGTATATTAATAAACAAAGTCCACTGACAACTAAAAAATAAAAAAAAAAATAAAATAGACAAACCAAATCTAATTTAGAGGAGCACTAATAAAAGCCAAACTATCTTCACTCTTCTCATTAATATACCTTTCTCTGTCCTTTCTCCCCAATATAAGGGAGAATTTCTCACTAATTTCTACTAACATTATTTTTGTTAGCTAGAAATTGTCTATTCTCTACTAGTGTTATTTTTCCCCCTTATTTCCCCCCCCTTTTCTTTTTAAATTGATTTTGGTCATACCAGTAGAAGTGCTCTACCACTGAGTTACATCCCCAGATCTTTAAAATTTTTTAAAAATTTTCGGACAGGCTGTCACTAAATTACTCAGGCTAGCCTCAAATTTACAATTCTCCTCCCTCAGCCTCCAAGTAGTTGGAATTATAGGCCTGGGTCACCACTTCTGGCCTGCAGCATTGTGATAGGCAGAGTGTGAACAGGAATGGACCACACAGTAAAGGAAAGGGTCCTTAATTGAATACCATCTTTTTTCCTCATAATGGTATATGTTTACATTAGAAAACTTGGAAAATGAATCAGCAAATATAAATAATATGTAACATTTACATAAAAACAATATATATGTATAAAACAATTACAGTATATTATGGTTTTGTGTTCTATGCACTTTTTCTGCCTTAGCAAATTTGACTGAGAATCTAAATTGTTTTGTAATCTGCTGTTCTTCGCTTACAAATATGGTAAATTAGGGGTAAGGAAAAGGGAGATCTTAACAGAAAAATAAAATAAATACTAACTTTAAGAAGATAGTTTTAGCCGGGTGCAGTGGTGCATGTCTGTAATCCTAGCCGCTGGGGAGGCTGAGGCAGGAGGATCTAGAGTTCAAGGCCAGCCTCAGCAACTTCGTGAGGCCCTAAACAACTCAGTGAGACCTTGTCTCTAAATAAAATGCAAAATAGGGCTGGGAATGTGGCTCTGAGTTCAATCCTTGGTGCCAAAAAAAAAAAAAAAAAAAAGATAATTTCAAAAACAGCTTTATCGAGATATAATTTATACATCACACAATTCATTCATTTAAAGTACACAATTTAGTGATTTTTCGTATATTCGTAGGGATGTGCCATCATCATGAGAGTCAATTTTCAAATATTTTTATCACCCCCAAAAGAAAACCCCTGTTTAGTATTAGTCATTCTGTGTTGTACTCCAGGTCCTGCCCCTCCAGATGGCCACTGGGCTACTTTTTGTCTGCATGGCTTGGTCTGTTTTAGACATTTCATATAAATGCAATCCTGTAACTTGTCTTTTGAGATTTTTTTTTCCCTATTAAAGTAGTTTTCCAGATTCATCCATGTTGTAGCATATATCAGCACTTCATTTCCTTTTTTGCCAGATATTTCATTGCATGGATTTTTAAATCTTACTTATCTGCTCATCAGTTGATGAACATTTGGGTTATTTGCAATTTGGGGCCATTATGAATAATGTAGTTATCAATGTTCATGTATAACTTTTTGTGTGGACACATGTTTTTATTTGTCTTGGTATATAATTAGAATTATGGCCAGATGGTAACTTTAACCTTTTTGGGAGTTGACCAGACTTTTTTGTAAAGTGACCTCCATTTTATATTTTATATTCTCATCAGCAACAGTGAAGTTTCCATTGTTATCTGTCTTTAATTATAGCTATCTAGTAACTATTCTTTGGTATCTTATTGTGATTTTGATTTGCATTTTCCTAATGGCTAACAGTTTTGAGAATTTTTTTCTTTTTTAATTTTATTTTTTAGTTATAGATGGACACAGCACCTTTATTTTATTTTATTTATTTTTATGTGGTGCTGAGGATCAAACCCAGTGCCTCAAGTGTTAAGCAAGTGCTCTACCACTGAGCTACAACCCCAGCCCCTTGAACATTTCTTGTGTGCTTGGAGAACTGCTTATTCAGATCTCTACTTCTTTTAAATTGTAGTTTTTTTTTGTGTGTGTGTGTGGGTGTGTTGTTGTTATCAAGTTATAGTTCTTCATGTATTCTAGACACAAGTCTCTTATCAGAGGTATGGTTTACAAAATTTTTCTCCCATTTTATTTATTGTCTTTCTACTTTCTCTTGAAGACTTGTGCTCTGAAGCACAAGTCTTCAAGAGTTCAATCCCCGATACTGCAAAAACAAAAACAAAAAGCAAAATAGGGCTGGGGATGTGGCTCAGTGGCAGAGCACTTACCTAATATGTGCAATCCCCAATTCCTAGTACCAGCCCCCCAACCTTGCAAAAAAAGAGTTCTGAATTCTCAGTTCTATTCCATCTCCGTATGTCTGTCTTTACACCAGTACCATGTCATCTTGACTATGTAAGTAAGTATGGAAATCGACACGAGTTCTTCATCTCTGTTCTTTTCAGTATTATTAGTATTCTTTGGAGGGGGCAACTTTGTCTGTCCATGTGAATTTTAGAAGCAAACATGGTAGAATTCTGAGAGGCATTACTTTGAATCTGTAAATTAGTTTGGGGAATATTGCTATCTTGAACAGTGTTAAGTTTTTCAATCCATATATGTGTTTGTCTTTCCAGTTTCTTTCAACACTGTTTAGTACTTTTTTTTTTTTTTTAAAGAGAGAGAGAGAATTTTAATATTTATTTTTAGTTTTTGGTGGCACAGCATCTTTATTTGTATGTGGTGCTGAGGATCGAACCCAGGCTGCACGCATGCCAGGCGAGCGCGCTCCCACTTGAGCCACATCCCCAGCCCACTGTTTAATACTTTTTAAGTTTTGTACTTTTGTTAGTTTATACATAAATAATATATTTAAAAAAATATTTATTTTTTAGTTGTAGGTGGACAATACCTTTATTTTATTTTTATGTGGTGCTGAGTGTTGAACCCAGTGCTTCATGCATGCTCTACCTTGGAACCATAATCCCACCCCCAATAATATATTTTTAATGCTGTTATATGATTTTTTTTCTTAATTTTGTTTTAAATTAATTTATTCTACCATATAGACAATAATTTTTTTGTATATTGATCTTACATCCTGTAGCCTTGCTAAACTAAATTTTTTTTTTTTTTTTTTTTTTTTTACTGGATCCTTTAGGATCTTCTTTCTATTCCTCTTCCCTTCATTCTCTTCCTCCTTCTCTATCAAAGCCAGGGCCCTATGCATACTAGGCATGTGATCAACCACTGAGCTATATCACCAACCCTAGTGTTTTCTATGTACAAAATTATATCTATAAATAGAGATATTTTTCTTTCTCCCTTTCTGATCTTTATACTTTAACTGTTTTTTTTTTCCTCCATCTTTTTGGCACAATTGCCTTGGTTGGAGACCCCAGTACAATTCCAGATAGAAGTGGTAAGAGCAGATATCTTTGTCTTGTTTAAGATTCTTAGAGAGAAACATTTATTCTTTCACCTGTAAGTTGTGAATTTTTCATTAATGCCCTTTATGAGGTTCTGGAAGGTACTTTCTGTTCCTGGTTTGTTCAGTGATTTATTTATTTACTTTCGCGTCTTTGGAATTGGGGATTAAACACAGGAGCACTTAACTATTGAGCCACATCCCCAACCCTTTTTTAAAAAAAAAAATTTATACTTGTAGATGGACAGCATCCCTTTATTTAATTTAATTAATTTATTTTTTTATGTGGTGCTAAGGATCGAACCCAGTGCTTCACATATGCTAGGCAAGCACTTCTGCTACTGAGCTGCAGCCCCAGCCCCCCAGCCCTTTTTAAAGTTTTTATTTTGAGACAGGGTCTTGCTTGCTAAGTTGCTTAAGACCTCACTAAGTTACTGAGGCTGGCTCAAACCAGTGATCCTCCTGCCTCAGCCTCCTAAATCTGTGGGATTACAGGCACGAGCCACCATGCCCAGCAATTTATTTACTTTTTATTTATGAAGGCATGTTGAATTTTGTTGGATGCTATTTCTGCATCTCTAAGATGTTTGTGTGTTTTTGTTCTTTATTTTGTTGTGTCACACTGAGAGATTTTCACATGTTGAAAGCACCATTTTATTTCTGGGATAAATTTCACTGGTCATGATATACAATGGTTTTCATTAATTTTTAGATTCGGTTTGCTGTTATTTTGTGGAGGACTTTTGCTTATTTATAAGATGTTGGTTTGTGATTTTCTTTTTTTTGTGATATTTTTGCTGGTTTGGTATTCAGATAATACTGGCCTCACAGATAATTTTTTTTACAAATTGTTTTAGGAGCTAGGATTGTAGTTCTTAGGTAGAACACTTTCCTAGCCTGTGGGAGGCCTGGGGTTTGATCCCAGCACTGGAGAAGGAGGAGGGGCGAAAGAGGAAGATAAAGAGGAAGAAGAGAAGTTGATTTATAGAAATGTAGTGAAATTATTCCATTTTGATCAATGAAAATACATCAGGTTATATATTGAAAATCCAGGGAAAATGAAATTATGGAACAAATAGTCTCAGTTCTAGAATAAAGGAATTATTTTCTCATTCCTGTGATAATTTGAACTGTTGAGGCTGTGGCGAGTCACAGGGAAGAAGGATGATCTCTAATCCATTTTGGTATTTTTGCATTTCATATTCTTTTATATATCTATCTGGCCATAAAATTTTATACTTTCCCATTATTTTGAAATAAATTTTTTGATCTAAGAAATCAGTTCCTTGAAAAACAGGTTGAAAGAAAAATTAGTCTGATTGATATTATAATCAGTGAGTTGTTTTTTTTTAAATAAGCTTTCTTTTGATATTGGTTTAAAAATGATTTTGCCGAGCCTAAGTTCAACTCTGGATTCTAAAGTAAAAGTCTCTACCCTGGGACTGATGATACAGTAATTTTTGAATAACAAACAGCATAAAGTAGTTCCTCTCATAAGTCATAGACACTTTTGGAATCTAATGAAACCTGTGGCTGTTTTGCGTTCCATTTCTAGGGACTTTCATTCCCTGTATGCATGGACCCAAGGTCAAAACTCCAGTGCTAGACTTCTACCTGAAAACTTGTTTAACCTTTAGTTTAAAAGCAAAAGCTGGGCTGGGGTTGTGGCTCAGCCGTAGAGCGCTCGCCTCGCAGGTGTGAGACCCTGGATTCAATCTTCAGCACCACGTTAAAAAATAAACAAAATAAAGATATTGTGTCCGTGTATAACTAATTTGAGTCTTTTACTAAAGACTCAAATGGTGTGTCTCTTGAGTTGTGGAAATTCTGTCCTTATGGCAACTTTTATTTTAGTGTTCTTTCCTTCCTTTCTCCCTCGCTCCCTCCCTCCCTCCTTCCTTCCTTCCTTCCTTCCTGGTCCTGGGGATTGCCAGGGCCTCAAGCTTGGTAAGCACGCTTTTCATCACTGAGTGCGCTCTTGGTCCCTGTCTATCTGTATTTTGTAATTGCATGTTAAATTTATTAGCTTCAAATGTAATTCTATAAGTTCTATATTTAGCTTACGTTTTCAAATATGTTGTTGAAAGCAAGTGGCAAATAAAGAATTTGTCCATTCTATTTCACATGAGATCATTTTACAGGAAAACTAGTTTGCCATGTTGAAGGACAGGCTTTCTTCTTCAATTTATAAACCTTCTGACCCTTAAACCTACTAAGAAAATATAAAGTGATACAATAGCTTAGGATAGATAGTAGTTGTTAGATTGTTCATGTTAATGACATAGCTCTTCATTTTTAGAAAATATTGTATATTCTGATGTTTCTAATACCTATAATTAATATTTTTAAGAATTGAAGCTTTTTAAATGGAATCATGTTCTTGTGTGAACTGTTGAGCATAAGGGGTGGGGAAGGTAGACTTTAGAATTAGGAAATAAGTATCCATAAGATTGGAGGTAACACAGTTCTAGAATGTTCTTATCATTGTTGTTTCTCATAGGGATTCCACAGTCCCTGATAAGACCTAATGTCAAACACCTGTTTATAGTTTCCATGGTTCCTAGAGAAGCTTAAGAGGAAGATTGATCAGCAAGTGGGTCCATGGATTTAGGACATAACACATGAAACATTTCTTGATACTGATTTTTAATTGATTTTAAATTCAGGTACAGTTTATTATGTTAAAAAGTTTGCCAGATTTATAAAGTTTGTGGAAACGTTGGTTCTGATGCTCTGATAAACTTGGACATTCTTTTAGAATTTCCTGATACTGTTCAGAATTAGTTTTCCCCATAAATACTAGAGAAATAGACATGCCCCCTCCTGTCTAGGTAACTTGTTTCAGTTTCATAGAACATAATTTTGGTTTCACATTCATGCAAAAGCCATTTCTAAAAATAGCAGAATGAAACAGGAGAATTAGAGGAGGTAAATTTTTAAGTGTAAGGTAAAAAGGAATCAAAACCAAAAACATTTTTAGCTGTCAGTGGTCAGAAAGGCATAGAAACCCAGACAGTAAGAAATAGTTTAGCTATTATTCTTCAGCACATTTGCTTTGATATAAACTTGTTACGTTAGAGATTCCTTAGAAATGATACCATATTTTTTTGGTGTCGGGTCTGTTTGTTTTAGTGATTATGAAAGCACCTTGGAAACAAACAAAAAAAAAAAAACACTGCCAAAATAACAACTATTCCCTGTAGCAGCAGCTTGATTAAATCTTTTTTTTTTTATTTTTATTTATTTTTTAGTTTTCGGCGGATACAACATCTTTGTTTGTATGTGTGCTGAGGATCAAACCCAGGCCGCGCACATGCCAGGCGAGCGCGCTACCGCTTGAGCCACAACCCCAGCCCTTGATTAAATCTTAATGATGAATCAGTACAACTATAATTACAACCTTCTATCTTATGCTTGTAAATTTGGAATATAGTAAATTGATCAAATGAAATTTAATATGTTACTACAGCAAGAAAAATCCTGCCATTTTTATTATAAAGTTTGCTGTACCAAATCTCTAAATCCTTACCTCATTCACTTTGCAGCTCAGTTTCCGACACACAGAACAAGCCCTGTGAGAAGTAGAATCTATAATTAAGTCCAAGGTGGGGGCAGGTTTACTTTAATAGGATGGATACTGTAACATTAAAATGGTAGTGATTCTACCCCCGGGTCCTGGGGTGTGAACCCAGGGGTTCTCTACCACTAAGCTGCCTCCTTAGCCCTTTTTATTTTTCTTTTGATGTAGGGTTTCACTGAGTTGCCCAGGCTGGCCTTACATTTGTGATCCTCCTGCCTCAGCTTTCAGCTTTTTTTTCAGTTGCTGGGATAACAGCTGTGTGCCACCACACCTGTGGTAGTCATTTTTTTTTTTTTCTTACAGGTTTTCAGATTTGACTTTTCTTGTGTCTTTTCCTCCTTGTACCTTAGCTTATGTTATTTTCAGAAATGAAAGAACCTTGGAAGTTTTTTGCAGCTAAAATTGTGTGTTTAGTATCTGAGTATAGATGACACAGATATCCTTACACACAGGTGCTGTTAGATTGTCCTCTCCAAGTGTCGTTCAGTTCCATTCTCACTAGAGATAAGAAAAGTAGGGAATATATCATGGTTTGTAAAAGCCTTTTCTGATAGCTTCTTATAGCACTTCTCCAAGTGTGGGCCAGGGAGCAGAAGATGTGTAGATCTGGGTTTTACCGAAGTATTTATTATAACCTGCCCTGATGTTTTCTTCAAGGCCCGTGGTGCGTAGAGTTCTATAGCTGGAGGCTCCTGTGGCAAGGTAATTAACAAGGCCAGTGGACCTGCTTTGTGCTGCAGGCCATCAGGGGTCTTACTGGATACCAGATGAGGGAAAGCCTTCCCAGCAGTGTGGCTGTTTACAGGATTAGGTTCATTAACGATATGAGGTGTGTTTGTTAGCCACAGACACATTCTAGTTATTGTGTCTTCAGTAGTGGGAATTTAAGCTTTTTCATTTATGCTGTTGTTAATATCTCATTTTAAAATGAATGTGTAAATATCTTCATGATGTTTTCTGACTGTTTTTTTTTTAAACATCATTTTTTATGGTTGTTGTTTATTTTTTATGTGGTGATGGGGATTGAACTCAGGGCCTCATGCCTATGGCAGGTACTTTACAGCTGTGACCAAAAGTCCTGACAAGAACAATTTTAGAGGAGGAAAAGTTTATTTGAGGGCACGTGGTTTCAGAGGTCTCAATTCACAGAAGGCTGGCTCCATTCTTTGGGGCTGGAGGTGAGGCAGGACATCATGGAGGAAGAGTGTGGTGGAGGGAAGCAGCTCACATGGTGATCAGGAAGCAGAGAGAGACTCCACCCTCCAGAGACAAATAGAGACCCCATATTCCTGTTTCTGATGAACCACTTCTTCCAGACACACCCACTTGCCTCCATTTACCACCCAATCCACTGATTGGGTTAAGGCTCTCATAACCCAATCATTGTACCTCTAAACCTTGCATTGTCTCCCATGTGAGCTCTTGGGGGCTGCCTAATATCTAAATCATAATACTGACCTCTTCTAAGAAGAACCACTAAGAATTCCGAGTTCCAGGTCAGCCTAGACAACTTAGTGAGACCCTGTCTCAAAGCATTTTAGAAAAATGATTGGAGTTGTAGCTTAGTGATAAAGTACCTCTGGGTTTAATTCCCAGTACTGAAAGCAAAAAGCAAAAACAAACTCCTACAACCAAAAACTTTTGAAGTGTGGCCTGTCTTTTGAATTAATCATGATTAATATTCACAAATTAATACAGGTTAACTCCCACTTGGAATTGTAATATTTTGCTAAACCCTGTGCGGCTGTATAATTTAGTCATAGGGGACTATGTGAGTAGAAAAGCAGATGGCTTCCCTGGGCCCCAGGAAAGTGCACTTATCGGATCAGAAGGAAGCTCACAGTAATGCACCAGATAGAAATGCTCGTACATTAAGATGAACAGAGGTAGAATTGTTTGGGTATTCAGGAAAGGCCTCAAGGGTAGTTAATCTTTGAGCCACATTTAATTTAACTGGTTTATTTTGAAAATAAGTTCTGTTGTCTATATGGTGTTATAACATGCTGTATTGATTGCAATAGTGAAGCAAATTAACATTTCCATCACTTCACATAGTTACTTTTTTTTTTTTTTTCAGTAAGAGCCTCTAAAAATCTCATACAGCAGGTACCTCAACTACAGTCCAATTCCCTTAGCTGACATTTGGGAGTGTGCTGGTTTGTTAGGTGGGCTGGTGGGAGAGGGGTCTTGGAGTCCCAAGAAGCCCCTGGTAACCACTTGCAGGTTCCTGGTGGTTGAGTGTGGGTGTGACTGGGTCATCCTGAGGTGAGCAGCTGGAGGACCTTGCCTGCCACCGTGAGGATTCTGGCTTTTACTCGAGGGCCCACAGAGCGGGCGACAGGGATCAGGCTTGATGTTTAGGTCTAGCAGCTGTGTTGGGAGAGTGATAGGGTCATCTCCAGGGAAGATCCCCAGCGCTGGAGAAGAGGGTGAAAAGGAGAAAGTGGATTCAGGAAGAGGTGGGAACTCTTTCAGAAGCCTTCCTGCGGTGTCCCTTCAGTGTTCAGCCAGGACACCCTTGTTAGTTGTTGTTCTGTGGGTGCTGACTCTCCAGCCGACTCTACTGAGTTGCATTTAGTAAGCACTCCCCACCTGTCCACCTGTGGCTCAGAACACATGCAGAAAAGAGAGGAGGAGGACTGGGACAGGGGGGAAGGCTCGTCCTGGGTGACGCTGCCTGTGAGTGGCAGTTGTGGTGCACCCCTGAATGGGCTGGAGGATCCCTGATGAACATAATAAAGGGACACCTGCCTCCGATTTCTTTCTGACTTCCTTTTCTAATGCACTGCAGACTTTCCATCGCACTGCAGACTTTCCATCTCTTGGATTCTCTTTTCCTTTCCTAATACGGTATGCAGCTTTAGTATTGATTCATGATCTCCGACAGTTTATTTCATTGATTATGATATTTAGTTAGTAGACAAGAGGGAAGGGGATTTATGTGTTAGCTTTTTAAGAGCAATTTCAATTGCTGGAACCCAGTTAAACTAAGTTCTACTTTATAGAAAAAACAACCTGATTTTCATAGAGGATGATGAAGCTGAAGAAACTATTTTAAGTCATGAATGTATTTGATCAGTTATTGTTCTAAATGAAAAGTTGAATCCTCTCAAAGGGCCAAATAATGAAAAGAAGTTAGGAAATTGTGAACCTGAACTTTGTTAATGAAAACTTTTATTTTGTGAAATACTGATTTAAGATTTCTTGGTAACACAGTTTCCTTTGATTTATTCAAAATATGAGTGACTCTTGTTTATCTAGCCTTGAGAGATGCTAAGAAATGGGGTAAGAAAGTTTGATCCCTGTTTTTGAGGAGCATATAAATAAATAATAAGTTGCATCCATTCATTGAATAGCCAAGGACTGTTTGGAGGGCCTCTGTAAGGAGACGGCCTAGTGTGAACCGTGGGCTATGAGTTGACCCAGATCCAGATCAGAACCGTGACTTGTCCTCGTGTTTGCCATTTACTTCACTGAGCTGCTGTTCCCTCATCTTGAAAAACAGGGTTAATGCTGCCCCAATCACAGCTCCTCTGGAATGAAATGGTGTAACACTACATGGTGCTCAGCCTACCACCTGACATACAAAGTGGGTAATAAATGCTGATTCTTAGTCCCATGTCACACAGATTGCTGTGTGGCACATTTTTAGACTTCTATAGTTTTGTAAGGCAAACCAGCTCAGAAGGTGAAGAAAGTCAAGTTCAAAAAAAGTTTAGTGACTTGCTCAAGGTTTCCTAGGTTAGATCAATATTTCTCTTGTGTTGTCAGGAGCACCTCTATATAGACTTCTGCTTTTTATGTCATATCTAAGAAATAACAAAAGTAGAGATGAAAAAGTGTTTTCCTTGGGTAACATTAAGAATTCAGATCGGGGCTGGGGATGTGGCTCAAGCGGTAATGTGCCCGCCTGGCGTGCGCGGGGCACTGGGTTCGATCCTCAGCACCACATAAAAATAAAAAATAAAGATGTTGGGTCCACCAAAAATTGAGAAATAAATATTAAAAAATTAAAAAAAAACAATTCAGATCACTTTGGGTTTCTTAAAATAATAAAAGGTCAGGTTCTAAAAGTCTCCACTGGGGCTGGGCACGGTGGTGCATGCCTCTGATCCCAGTGGCTCGGGGAGGCTGAGGCAGGAGGATCACAGGTTTGAAGCCAGCCTTGGCAACTTAGCAAGCTGTATGCAACTGAGAGAGACCCTGTCTCAAAAATATATAATAAAAAGGGCTGGGGATGTGGCTTAGTGGTTAAGTGCCCTTGGGCTCAATCCCTGGTACCAAATAAAATAAAATTTCCTATTGAGTTACTGTGGTAGGCAAAATGATGGTCCATCAAAGATGTCCTATCCCTGAAACCTGAGAATGGCTTACCTCATCGGGCAAAAAGGACTTTTTAGATGCAACTAAGGATCTTGAGATGATAAGCAGTTCTTGGATTATCCACGTGAACTCAGTGTGATCAGAGGGGGATCTGTATTCCAAAGTGAGAGCAGGAGGGACAGAGAGGGAGAGACTAGATGTTAAGCTGCACCTTGAAGGTGGAGGAGGGGGCCCAAAGGAGAGCATTCATGTGGCTCCTTGTAACCTGCAGAAGGCATGCTGCCCACCACCATGATTTTAGCTCAGGAAGAACCGTTTTGCAGGCTACCCAAACCTACCATTACCACTAAGAACGTGGTAGTTTGTTACAGCAACAATAGGAAGCTAATCCAGTTACCATTATAGTCTCCTCCCCTTTCAGTTTTGTTTATTGGTAGAAATCTGTAAATTTGTTTCTGAAGCTTTTGTCATCTCCCATGAAGTCATGTCTAGTTTATAGAAATGTTCAAAAGAGAAGGAGCCATTTAAGTTAAGTGCATTGTGTCCAGTTCTGTGAACAGCTTTTAAACACGTGGCCTAAAAGTCAATATAATTGTTTTCATTGAGAAGACTGTTGGTCTATGTAGTCTGGATTATCCAGGGAGGGTGGTAGTAGTTTTGTCAGGCCAGAGGTCAAGGCTTCTTACAGAGATTTTCATTTTCTTACAGTGCCTATTGGCTGTTGTGTAGGTGGAAAGAGTCTGATAAGGAAGAAATATAATCTTAGGCCTCAGTGAAAGTGGATAAAATTTAAACCTGAGATTGTGACACAGTGGTAGAGCACTTGCCTAGAATGTGTGAGACCCTGGGTTTAATTCTCAGAACAACATATAAATATATGAATAAAATAAAGGTCCTTCAATGTCTTAAAAAAAAAAAAAAATGCCGTTGGGATTTGCTCTTTGGTTTACCAACAGCTGCAATTCCATATGCAGCCAGAAGACAGCAGACTTGACACACAGATGAAGGTTTTTCATTTTAAATGGAGGTATAGAAAGATATGTTAGGTATTCTTAATTGGAAGCCTGATTTCTAAAGAGAATTTTGGGAATTACAGAAAGAATGTGGAATAAAATACATGTCTGCGTTCAAAAATTTCAGTATTCTGAGTTGTCTCCCTCACAATCATCACCTCGTTTTAATTTGCCATGTTGCATTTGCTCTGCAGAGTCCAGCATGGATTTGACTTTGTGATTAAATTTTGATTGGCTTTATATAGCATAGTATTAAGTTTCTGTTGACTTTTTAGTAGAGTTGCCAGTTGAAATATGAAGCATTTGCTGATATTAAACCTAATGGATATGTGTTGGATATGTGTGAATCTGTTATTCCTTTACCAAAAAATAATTCTGGAGATGGTAATGAAAATATTTATATTTCACCCTTGCTTCATGAGCCAGATAGCTCTTTGACTTTTAGTAATTTCTGTTATTTCAGGTTTATGCATATGCAAAGGGCTGACACAATTAATTTCTAATATCAGAGAAATATTTATAGGTTGTGGATTGAGTTTCTCATAGAAAAGTCTTAAATCAGTGTTTTTTTTTTGTGTGTGTGTGACCTTTACTGAAATAATTGGGGAAAAGATATAGTGTTACTGTAAGGTAGCATTTTTAGACTTAGAGGACTTAGAGGACAGAAATGAGATTGTAAAGTGCTGATAGCTAATGTGTTGGAGATGTGGACCTTGGCTGTAGCTGATGAAAGACCAAGAAAGTTTACTGCATCCAACTCTTATTTTTCCTTCATTTTACCTATTGTGATGCTGAAGTTCACTGTAATGTATCCACTTACAAATGCTTAAATCTCTGTGCTACTTTCAGAAAAGTTTTTATTTATGTCAGATAAATAAAGCAGCATCAGTATTGTCAGTATTTAATTCAATTTTAACCTGAGGTTTATAATATTGTGTATGCTAATTGAATGAACCTAGCATTGCATTTTAATGTTGACAAAAGTTTGGGACATGTATTTTCTTGAGAGCTTGTTTGGAGATTCTAGCAGGGGAGCTCAGCTACTCGTATACCCTTGACTAAAGAACGGTCCTCCTCTATCGGGGAAGGTCGTCCTCTTTGACCGAGCGCGCAGCTTCAGGAGGGACGCACGTGGAGCGGTGAGGGAGGAAGGGGACACCCGCCTAGCCAGCCAGATCAGCCGAATCAACCCTGGTGATCAATGGGGTGACAGATGTCGTAGCCAGATCGCCCTCACATCCATGTATTTTCTTTATGGAAAACCTTAGTTGTCTTTTGATAAAACTTTAACCTCCAAGACATTGGGTTTTACTGAAAATGCCACCATTCCTGTATCATGGATTTATCCTGAACCCCATGTATATGAGGAAGGAGTGCTGTATGGAATGGATTTACAAGAGCCCCGTGGATTACTTTATCTTTATTTCCTTTCATAGAACTACAATACTGTAGCAAGTTGTAGCAGTGAAATACTCTGGTATCTGGATTCAAGTCTAAGATCACAGTTAGTAGAAAACCATACTGAAAAGGCACACAGGTACTAGAGGAAGTGGCTGCAAGCATTCCTGTGTAGCTCTGCTCCTAGGCCAAAATGCTGCTCCACAGAAGTCAGCAAGCCCCTCTGGTGCTTTGTATCCCTTCAGTTATTTCGATTACTTTTTATCTGAGAATATTTTCAGAGTTTTTCTTCTGCTTCTGTATTTTAAAGAAATAAAAACATGAAGGGTTGTGAAGTGTGAAGTTCCATAAATATTTATGCCAAGCCTCGAAAGTACACAATTTCTATTTTCTTGACATATTGGGGTCATATTTCACTATTTACCACTTGAACTGAAAAATACAAGAAGTTAGTATGCGCTCCACCCCCCCTTCCTTTTCTCTAGTATTTATTGTTTGAGTTTTAGGTGCTGGGATCGGTCCTTTAGGTTTATGTAAGCCATTGGACTTTATTTTCTATCATTGTTTATGTTCCTGAGTTTTATACTCTTATTAAAAGAAATAATGTATATGCAATTTTAGGCCTCACAGTAAACTACTTAGTCTATTTTTGTGGATTTATTGTTACTAAATTAAAAATAAATGTTTTTCTTATCAAAGCTAATTAGTAGGTAGGTTTGCAGCTAAAAGCTCATTTTAAATTATTCCTTTCGTTTTCTGTTCTTCCTCACTTGAAACCTTCGGTCCATACCAGAAATTTTTGTTCTTTGAAATTGCTATTTAAAAAAAAAAGCCAGATGCCGTGGCGCACACCACTTGTATATCCCAGCACTGTGGGAGGCAGGAGGATCGCAGATATGAAACCAGCCTCAGCAGCTTGGCAAGGCCCAAGTAACTTATCAAGACCCTGTCTCAAAAAAAAAAAAAAAAAGCTGGGCTTTTTGAGACCCTGTCTCAAAAAAAAAAAGGTCAGTGGCTCAGTGATAAAGTGCCTCTGGGTTCAATCCCCAGTACCCATCCGTACCCTTCCCATTAAAAAAAACAAAACCTTAAGAAGTAATAATATATGCTAATTTTAGAAAATATAATCAGAAAAGAATCATTACCTATAATTCCACTTTATTTATTTATGTTTTTAGTCTTCATATAAGCATATGTGTAGGCTATTGAGTATAAAGAAAACATTTAAAACATTATGGAGTATTGGAAAGTCATTTCTCTGGCATTTTTTTGTGGGGGGGTGATTTTTTCCTCTTGGGTAATTTGCATGCACTTTCTATGTAAAATAATATAAAAAATATATAGTAGAGAGATTTTTCCCTCAGTTGATTAGTAAGGTTGCTACATATTGTCTTCTTTTTAAAAAAATATTTATTTTTTAGTTGTAGTTGGACACAATACCTTTATTTTATTTATTTTTAAGTGGTGCTGAGGATCAAACCCAGCACCTCGCGCGTGCTAGGCGAAGCTCTACCACATATTGTCTTCTTGACCAGAAGGTGCTTATGATTTAGTAGAAGAGAAAATAATGTATGTATTTTTAAAGTTATACAGATTAAGTTAATAAGTAAAAAAGAAGGTCAGAGAGTTTATATAGGAATTAAGAATAAGGAGGGGATATATTTTTAGGCAGAGAAGAGAAAGTGTGATGGTGGGAAACTAAGAATTATAGAATCTGTAACCTAAAAGGATGCTATAAAGATTTCTGGTTCAGGTCAAATAAGAAAAATGATACATAATTATGTAAGCATATACATTTTAATTTTGTCAGTTAAAAAATAAAAGTGAAAACTTCAGAGAAAAATGAGACCTAAGAAAGCCAGGGAGTGCTCAGTGGCCACATAGAGTTGGGGGTCACAGTTACAGCCTGAAGACCTTTAGCCAGACCTTCTCGGGTTGAACCTGTGCAGAAGCAGGAGGTGGCACCTGAGCCTAGGGTGGTCTGGGTGCTCTCCACACCTCCACGCTCCACCTTTTTCCAAGCTTCTGAGTCTTCTAGTGTCCATCTCTTTCCCCTATTGTTGGCCTCTCCCTGCGCTTCCTTCATCCTGAGTGCAGATACAGCCTTTGGCACTAAAACAGGAAGGCAAGATACTCACCCCCTTTAACTATGAGCTCCTTTCTCTCCTTCCCCTGCTTCTGTCCTGTTTTGTGGTGGTACCATGGCTTGACCCCAGGGCATCAGGCCAGCTAGGCAGACACTGCACACTGAGCTACAGCCCCAACTCCTGCCGGCAGCAGTCTACATTTTCCCCTCTGTGTCTGTAAACCACTTTTTTTTCTCCTTCTTATTTTTAAAAATTTATTTATTTTTGTGGTACTGGGAATTGAATGCAGAGCCTCATGCATGTGAGGTAAATGCTCTACCACTACACTGAGCCATGTCCCCAGCCCCTGTAAATTACTGGTGACTTCCCTGCCCAACCCCTCTGTTGAAATGGCTCTGTAATAACTCTCATATTTGTCCTGCTCAGGTCTCGCCACGCACTGCTGTGCAAATCTCCATGTGGGGCTTCTGGTCCCCTTCAGTGTCAAGCTGGTTCTTGGTTGCTTGCAGTTGAGCTGATCCTGTCTACACAGTGGAAAGAAAAGGTAGTCCTGGAAGACTGGCGGACATGGTTGAGCCACCTTCTGCGGTTCCCTGGCCAGCAGAATACTGACCGGGCTTTGATGCAGTGGTCCTTGCCCCTCCCTAGACCTGCACATGCTCAGCCTTCCTAATTGGGTACAAAGCGATACCTACTAGGAAGAATTTGAGAAAGAAAGAGGAGTCTGTTTGTTGCTTGAGCAGTGTGATGAGGGGTGGTGGAGGAGAGATGACATGCCTATGTGCCAGGCTTTCACTTTCTTCCTTTCTTTTTCTTTTAATATTTTTTAATTGTCAGTGGACCTTTATTTTATTTATTGATATGTGGTTCTGAGCATTGAACTCAGTGCTCCACACATGATAGGCGAGCTCTCTGCCACTGAGCCCCAGCCCAGCCCCTTTGTTTTCTTTTTTTATGGTGCTGAGGATAGAACCCAGGCCTCACACGTGAGGCAAAAATGCTCTGCCATGGAGCCACATCCCCAGCCCCAGTGGGATGAGTTTTAAGAACATATATTATTAAACCTAACACATCCCTAGTGTTACTATTTCAGTGTGTAACCAGTATTGTTAATGAGTATTTCCCATTTTTTCATACCCAGTTTAAAAATCTGATGTGTATGGTGCACTGGGTTGGGGCTATGCACTCACTGCTGAGTTGCTTATTCCCAGACAAGTTGTGACATACCAAATATCATTTATTGACATAATTAAATATCATTTATCATCAGTGTTTTGATACTTTTGTCCAGAAAAGCTGTTACCTCTGTGACTGACTCAGATTCATTTGTGGCTCTTAAAATACATGCAGGACCAGAGAGAGACTGGGTGGTGACCAAGAAGGCTGGCCACAGTGAGGCCTGCACCTCAGGTGTGTGTGGCTTGATGCTGCCACTGTTGGGTTGATCCAAGACCCCGGTGCCTCTGTCACTGAGTACTGCTTCTGTACTGAATGTTAAACTGTCCCCGTCCTCTGGAACAGTGGAAACATAATGCAAGAGGTTGAAGCAATTTTACATTTTCTGGTAGCTGCATTTAAAGAAAGTAAAAAACAATGATGTGGTTTTCATATCAGTTTTTCAAAAGCTGATGTACACTCAGCACGTTTCAGTTGTCCTAGCCACTTTTCAAGTGCCCTCTGTGTTGGCCACTATAGGTCTAGACTCAGAGCCCTGGGCAGCACTGTCTGATGAGCTGAGCTCCCCTGGCTTGCTTGGAGTTCTGTGTGGGAGGAGGGGGACTAAGCCCCACACAAGAGTTGGAAGAGTTGGGCAGGTGAGGCGCTCACTGTAGCCTGTGTCCCTGCTGCTCCTCATGTGTCTCTGACCAGTTCGTCCCTGCTACTAGCCCTTAAAAAAAGTTGATGTTTCTCTGGGATCCATTTTTGGTCTTCTGGTCTTTTCTCTTGGCCTGTCCGCCTTCTCTCCCTCCCTTTGATTGAACCCAGGGCCACTTACCCACAGAGCCACATCCCCAGCCCTTTTTAATATTTTATTTAGTGTCAGGGTCTCACTAAGTTGCTCAGGGCCTTGCTAAGTTGCTCAGGGTCTTGCTGAATTGCTGAGGCTGGCTTTAGACTCGTGATCCTCCTGCCTCAGCCTCCTGAGCCGCTGGGATTACAGGCATGCACCACTGTGCCTGGCTCTCCTGGCTCTTTCTTTGGGTGATGTTATCTTTTGGTTTCAGCCATCCTTTGTATGCTGATGACTTCTGTATATTTGTATCCCCACCTTTTTTCTAGTTTTATAGTTACATATTCATTTCTTGATGGATATAGTTTCTTATATGTTCCCTGGGCCTCTCCTACTCAGTTTCCCATTTTGAACTTAATCTTTCCTTTACACCTGCTCTTCCTCTTCTTTCCCCTAGTCTTATTTAATGGGACCATTATATGTTAATTGTTTAAACCCAGTCCAGGGCAAGTTAATCCTGAATTTCCCTTCAAATTTGGCCCTTCTCGGTCCGTTCCTGGTGTCTTATAGACCTTTGGTAGTAGCCCTTTAACTTGCCCCCTGTCTTCTTACAGTCCTTTTCTCCCCACCCCCAGTTGTTCCAGGCACTGTAGCCACCACTCCACTGCTTGAACTTTTTCACTGTCTGTGGAGGGAAGTTCAGGCTGTGTGGTGGTGTCAGGGCCTCCCTGTCTGTGTCTTCAGTCTCCCTGATGCTCCTGACCTCTACTCTGGTCCCGTGATCATCGCTTGGTGGCTACCTGTGGAGCGATATTGTCTATACAGCCAGAACTGTTCCCCCGGCCCTCTGTGGATGTGATGTGACTGTTCACTCTCCCCGTTGTGCCCTTTCTTGCAAGCCGTTTATTTGGATGTTCTCTGAATTAATAACCTCTGGCTGTTTTCCCTGGTCGTGGAGGCTGGGCTTCAGACCCAGACTCTGTGTTTCCCAGGGTCCTTGTCTGTGCAGTGTCTGGCTCACTATATTTTTATTGAACTGAATTAAACAAGTTTGAAGGAAGTCTAGGTGGGAAGATATGTTGGCTGCAGTTGCAGACATCTCTATGAATAATGAACATTCAAATGCTTGATGGAGAAATGAAAATCAGATTTTATTGTTTTGCAGATACTGTTAGTTTGGGGAGAAAATAACTTCAGGAAACGAATCTTGTCATAATCATATCTCTTGTGCATTAACATAACGAATAGCTAGTTGAGCTAACGAATAGCTAGTTGAGCTAGTTTTTAATATTCCGTCGTATTGTGTGCATGCTGAATGTCTCTGACATCTAGGATCACATTATATATCATCTTTGTCCCTTGTATCTTGGGGTGCTGAGGATCACATGTGTTCTGTGCCTATTTTGCTCCTGCCAAGGCTGATATCAAAGAAGAATTTGCCAATGTTTATTCCTTGAGCAAGGGTTGGCAAACTAGTAGTGTTTTGTAAATAAAGTTTTATTGGAACACAGCCAAACCATTGATTTACATATTATTTATTCATAGCTCCTTTGTGCTGAAACAGTGTAGTTGAAGAGGCCATGTGGTTTGCAGTCTAAAGTGTTTATTTTGGTTTTGACATAAAAAATTTTGCCAACCTTTGCCTTAAAGCCACTTAATTATGGAAAGAAAAAACCTTACATTAGATCTATCCAAACTGGGCCCTACTCTCTGATTAGGAATTAAAAGAATACAGAAGAAAAAATATAGACCTCCTTGACCTTGTGTTATTTATTTGGTGGGATGGTTCTGTGAAATTTCTTGTTTTTCTTTCATTCTGCTACGTGTGTTATGGAAGAGATTGTCCACATTTTCTACTGTGCCTCAGATGTGAATATTATATTTTTATTCTAAAAATTTAAAATTAATGTCTTTAGTCACATGGAAAACAGTGGATACCCGAGTTAGGTATGTGAAATCTAAAGTGCAAAGTTTGTGTCTATGGCAGACTGTGTAATGCATAGAGGATTTCCATTAAAACAGTTTATATTTTCAGTGTAAGTGTCTTCTTCCCTGTGCCCTCCCGCCCTTTGTCCACCCTTGCCTCTATCCTTCTGTGGGCAGAGTACCTTCTGGTTTGGCAAATTCTTTATTTGTCTCCCTGTTTGTGAAAATAAGTAAGCTACCTTTAAGCATAAAGGTAAAATCTTGGAGGTGTGAACTTAAGGTGCTGTATACTTTACCCAGTGTTGACTGGTAAGGTATAGGCACATGCAGTGTCACCTGGAAAGCAATGTCAGCAGCAGTGTCACCTGGAAAGATGGCACTGAGTCGAGGGATACCAGAGCCCTCCTCAGCTGTTGCATAGTGGGGGTCTAGGGACTTGGGTGGTGGCCAGGATAGGGAGGGGTACCAGTTGATGATCAGTCTTGCTCTGACATCTTTCTATAACCTGTACATGATACATATTTACTGTGAATTTTGCTTATGGAAACATTTTCAGTTTTTGTGACAGTTATTTTCTTTTCAGGATATAATTAAATTTATATATTTTAGATTGCCTGCCTGATTCGAGTTCCTTCAGAAGTGGTTAAGCAGAGGGCACAGGTATCTGCTTCCTCAAGAACATTTCAGATATTCTCTGATATCTTATATGAAGAGGTGAGATGTTTTTAGGTTTTCTTTCCTTCTCTTTGCTGAGTAGCATTTTATAGTAGTTAATAGAACTCTGTGTGGCTCATGACCAGAGCCTAAGAAGAAACCTTGGAGCTGAATTTAATGTTCAATTATAGTAACTTTTAAACTAAGATTATCTTTGCCTTTTCTTTGTTTTTGAATTTCTAGTTTTATTTCTTTTTCAAATTTCTGACCAAACATACAGGGAGTACCATTATATATGTATCCTGTTGTTATCTTCCTATATTTATTTTAGAACCAGACACAGAACAAATGGTAAATATGTAAAGTGAATAACTATATTAAAATATCCCTATAGAATTTGAGGGCCCAAAAAAGAAATATAGTAATGGACCTAGAATAGTGACCAACTTCATAATATTTGTGTCAAAATATAATTTCTCTTTTTCTGATCAGAGTTAGCTTGAGTCAAAAATTATTTTTTCTAGACATTGACTAGGGAGGGAGCACTTAGCTGTTCTCCTTTATAGTTTTTATATAAGCTTTCATTTGTTTTATTTTTTTGAAGCAGGATCTGATTATGTTGCCTAGTCTGGCCTCAAACTCTTAGGCTCAAGGGATCCTGCCTCAGCCTCCCTAATAGCTGGACTATAGGCCCATGACATGGCACCTGGTGGTTTTTTTTTTTTTTTTTTTTTTTTTTTTTTTTTTTTTTAAATAGGGGTTATTCTCAGCCTGTGGTGGTGATGCACACCATCAACTCAGGAGGCTGAGGCAGGAGGATCACAAGTTCGAGGCCAACCTTGGCAGCTTACTGAGACCCTGTCTCAAAATAAAAAGGGCTGAGGTGTAGCTGAGTAGTAGAGGGCCTCTGTGTTCAATCCCCAGTAACTAACACCACCCCCCCCCAAAAAAAAAAAAAAAAAAACAAATCAATCTCAATGAATGTAGGTTTTAAGAAAGTTGTTCTTAATGGTCTGTCGCCCGAGCAAAGAATGAGGAGACATTGAATACCTAATGAATGAGATCTGTCCTATAGGATCCTTATTGGACCATGCATATAAATCATGGTTTGTCTGGAAATATATACCACTACTTTATTGAGCAATTATTAATAAATTTGTGATGTTATGATATATTTTCTTTTTATATGAAAGGATAATTGACATTTATATGCATCTGTTTTGGAAATATATTCAAAGCATCTCATGCTTTTTTCATGAGAAGAAATATTGAATAATAGCAACTAAAACTAAATGAACATGTAGGCAGCCAGTTTGTTTTTAGAGATGCTCACAAGGGAACTCACTTGAGTTTAGAACCTACTTCTTGTAGAACTGAGGTGTGGGTGAATGTTTTAGAACCCACGTTTTAGAGCAGATGAATCTTTTTTTTTCAGAATGTCATTTAGAAATCTTCTTTGCCTTTCTGACTTCACAAGTTCTTGTTTTTTTTGTTTGTTTCAGGGCATCCAAGGCTTGTATCGAGGCTATAAAAGCACAGTTTTAAGAGAGGTAACTCATTTAATTTCCACTATTGAAGTGCAAAAGAGTGATGTG
The DNA here is from genome assembly GCF_964194105.1 of Spermophilus citellus. NCBI lineage: Eukaryota > Metazoa > Chordata > Mammalia > Rodentia > Sciuridae > Spermophilus > Spermophilus citellus. The sequence goes on from NC_138184.1 coordinate 59,530,113, forward strand.
CTCTGTTTGGTATGTGTGTGCATGTACGTATTTGTTTCCCCCTCCCCCGTACTAGGCACTGAATCCAGGGGTGCACTACCCCTGAATACATCCCAAGTCCTTTTTATTTTTTATTTTAAGACAGGGTCTTGCTAAGTTGCCAAGAAAGACCTTAAGCTTGCAATCCTCCTGCCTCTGCCTCTCAGGTAGCTGGGATTACAGTAAATTTATGTGTTTTTAACAATCAGAAATAAATTTGGAGAAACTAGTTTAAAAGACCAAAAAAATGGGCCGGACACAGTGGCACATTCCTGTCATCCCAGTGGTTTGGAGACTAAGGCAGAAGGATTGAAAGTTCAAAGCCAGCCTCAACAATTTAGCGGGACACAGTGGCACATTCCTGTCATCCCAGTGGTTTGGAGACTAAGGCAGAAGGATTGAAAGTTCAAAGCCAGCCTCAACAATTTCGCGAGACACTAAGCAACTTAATGAGATCCTATCTCAGAATAAAAAATTAGAAGGGCTGGGGATATGGTTCAGTGTTTAAGCATACCTGGGTTTAATTCCTGGTATCAAGTAAATGAATAAAAATAAAGGGAATTATGCTCAATCTTTTTTAAAAAAAATATTTATTTTTTAGAAGTAGTTGGACACAATACCTTTATTTTATTTACTTATTTTTACGTGGTACTGAGGATCAAACCCAGAGCCTTGCACGTGCTAGGCGAGTGCTCTACCACTAAGCCCCAGCCCCAGCCCTATGGCCATTCTTTTAAACACTGTTTAGTTTTGTTTTGGTTCTTCCATCTAAAAGAATGGTAGAAGGGGTTTGCTGGAAGAGCCACCCTCTGTGGTCAGAGTGGCCACACATCATGCCATGTAGCTTCACTGTCACTGTAGGGTCACTAAATATCTCTTAGAGCCAAAATATTGAGAAATAACTAAGAATAAGATATCCAGTTAATCACTGTAGTTTAGAGAATTAATAAGAAATTAGTAATGAAAGAAGCACTCTAAGAGATGAGCGTGCTTTCCTTATAAGCACCGACACTGTTAAATGTAAAAGGATTTTTCGCAAGGTGACTATCTGCAGTGTAGCCTAGTTGTTCAGGAGCTTTGAAGAACTTCCTTTATTTGCAAACCAAATGTTTCAAAATGAGTTATTTGTGTGAAGAGGACTTCAGTCTTTCAGAAATATCACCTATACTGTATCTTCTTTCTGTACTTGTTTTCTGACTTTCTAAAATGTGTTATTTATTCAGATTTCACCTGGGCACAGGGGAAAAGGGCCCTTTCTTTTTTTTTCTAAAGTGTGCTGAATAAATGACTATATTTACATTCCAGCGAGTATTGGTTTTACATATAAAAAGGCAAAACACAAGGTTACAACTGTATTGTATTCTTCTGAAAATTTGTTTTGACGTATGTTATGATAGTAATTAATTTTTTGACTACAATCCTGGCAAATAGCTTGACCTCCCTGAGACGACTTTGTTTGCTCAAAACATCAGTGCTTTGTTGGAAATTTAATTGGGGTCTTCTGCATTGTGGGTGTTCATAAAAGATCCTTCAGAACCAATTTTAGTTGAAGTCTTGCTTCTGTGCAAACTCTCAGATAGAATGAGTGAGTTATTGCTGAATGAAACATAGCTACTTTTCCAAGTGAGAAAAACAAGAAGTTTGCTTTGAAAAATTTTTTTGCTTTATAAATAGTTCCAATTCTTAGATTATTCTTTTTTTTTTTTTTTTTTTTTTTTTTTTTTTTTTTTTTTTTTTTTTTTTAAAATCTTTTTTTTTTTTAAATATTTATTATTTTTTAGTTCTCGGGGGACACAACATCTTTGTTGGTATGTGGTGCTGAGGATCGAACCCGGGCCGCACGCATGCCAGGCGAGCGCGCTACCGCTTGAGCCACATCCCCAGCCCAATTCTTAGATTATTCTTACACCAATATCAAATCTTTTCCCCAAGAGCTCCTTTGATTGTTCCATCAACAAAATACATGGAAGCTTTAATGAAAATTGTGAGGAGATTTATACATTTATTCTGAGTGCAATTAAAAAAAGTAGTTTCCTCTCTCTAGCAATAATGTATTAAAATTAGATCAAAGTTTGAATCCATGTATTTATTATATAATAGATTATGTGTGTTCTGTGGACTTTGTTCTGTAACTTTGCTGTTACACTTTTTAAATATCATGTGATGTTTCTGGAAATTGGATGCTTATCTCTTATGTTCTACTATTTTAGTTGCTGTGAATTTCACACTGAGTCTAAGCAAGGTGAGCAGATTATACTATTTACCTTGCCCTTTCAGTTATCGTTTTTCTCATGATTTTTGTCAAATTAGATGTGGATAAGCATCTTAATGCAAGGGTATTGTTTCAATGAGATGAAAGCGGGGAGCAGAATCATAGCTGCTGTTATAGCCACAGTGATTTCAGATGGTCCATTGGCCTAAAAATTTTGTGGAGAGCAGCCTTGTGATGTTGATATGAAGTAGGATTTCTATAGAGAACCAGAGAAAGGTAGTTTGTTTTAGAAGAAGCAGGAATAAGCTCAGCAATGATCTTTTATCCACAAATTCTTTGCAACATTTTTAGAATGTCTGCTGTGTGGGGGGCATAATGCAGAACACATCTGCCCTGAAGGATTTTCCTTATGGGGACACACATCAGCGAGTGTCTTTTTTTCCAGGTAGGGCAGCAGTGAGGTGTGTATGTACAAGTGCACCTGGGATTGTAGAGGAAGTGCTGCTTGTGGTAGTCAACTAGTATTTTATATTAATAAAGATGAGCCTTGGCTGAACTCTGGAAAAAGTGGCCGTTGAAGCAGTCAAGGAAGGCAGATATAATAGCAAAGGCACAAGGAAGGAACATGTATATTTTGCTTGTTTAAGTAAAATTGGGGATTTCATGCCCACAGAAGACAGTGACTTCCCAGATGTACCTTAAGCCAAGAGAGGATGCTTCAAAGCACACTCACAAAGTGGGATATTTGCAAGGAGCAGTTGAACTGTCACCTCAGTTAGATATTTGCTAAGCAACTAGAGAGGGCCATATGGGAAAGGCCTTGAAAGAGCCTGATTATTATCCCTTGGAGTTTGGAGGACACATGAATGTTGTGTGGCTTTAGCTGTGCAAATCTGAAGGTACTAAGCCGGTTGGAGCTGTCTGAGTGGTAGAATGTTGTCATTTTGGTAATGAATAACTCCTGGCTTCTTTTCGATAGATGAGAGTAGCCACTGAAGGATTTGGAGGTAGCTGAGGATTGTTTCTGCTATTCCCAATTTTGCCGCAAGCAATCAAGCAGTTCAGACAAATCTTTCAGCCTGGACTGTAAGTTCCTTGAAGCCACCAAGATTTAGGTATAAAAAATCACCACTCACTGAAAAGTTTACTCCAAATTGCATATAGCAGCTTTCCAAACGTGGTTACCCTTATCACATCCTTCATTTATTGAGAATTTCCTCTCAAATCCGGTGCCCAGACACAGGCCCCTTTAGGGACCAGCCTTTGGATTGCCTTTTTTTTTTTTTTTTTTTTTAAAGAGAGAGAGAGAGAATTTTAATATTTATTTTTTAGTTATCGGCAGACACAACATCTTTGTTTATATATGGTGCTGAGGTTTGAACCTGGGCTGCACGCATGCCAGGCGAGCGTGCAACTCCTTGAGCCACATCCCCAGCCCTTTGGATTGCCTTTGAAAATCTCCTGCCCAGCTCTGTTGTCTGCTCAGTCCAGGTCTTCCCCTGACACTCTTCATGTTGTAGTAGTCTTCTGTGTCTTTCTGAAGGTATTCATTCCTTGGGTTATATATCATGTAGTCTTTTTTTGTTTTCTTTTTTGGGTACTGGGGATTGAACTCGGGGGCACTTGGCCACTGAGCCACATCCCCAGCCCTATTTTGCATTTTATTTGGAGACAGGGTCTCACTGAGTTGTTTAGCACCTTGTTTTTGCTGAGGCTGGCTTTGAACTCTCAATCCTCCTGCCTCAGCCTACTGAGCTGCTGATCTGTTTTTTGTTGTTGTTGTTGTTAATCTGTTTTTGAGATCATTGTTAATGGTTTCATGAAGCACACCTTCACTTTTCATGATTGTGTGATACTGTTTTACAAATGAGCCTTTATGTGCTCAGCCACTCCCTAGTGGTGAGCATTTCAAATGTGCTGCCATGCCTCTGTTCAGATGTCTTTTTGTATAGTTGAGAGTGTTGGTAGGTTACATGCCTGGAAGTAAAATTACCTGGATAAAGGGTGTTTACAGTTTTGATGGATACACCAAGTTGCTTTATGAAGATGCAGAGGGCACTTTGCCTCCCTGTTTTCCAATCCTCAACAAAGGTACCAGCAATCTGTGAAATGGAAAAGATCATTGCAGTTTTAATTTTAGTTGTAAATGAGGCTGAGCATGTTAACATATTTCGTTTCCTTCACTGTGTATTGATTATTTGAACTACCATGAAATTCTTGTGAAAATTAAATAAGGGGTACTTTCAGGGGTGACTGACACATAGTATGTGCACAAGAAAATGAACTGTGGTTGTTTGTATGGTAACTAACAGAACCTTTGTCAGTGAAGGACACCTAAACGTGAATTACAGCTCTGCCCTTACCAGCTGTCTGCTCTGGGCATGTTATGTGCTTCTGAACCCAGCTTTGCCCTTTTGTGCTAAGAACTCCGCATAGACTGTTCTTTTTGAAATGTTGAATCTCATGGCCATCCTGTGGGATGGGTGTTAAGGCAATAGGAAGCTTAGAAATTAAAGCTGCCCTTGGATTGTTAGGTTCTTGAACGGGATGTAACTTAAATGTGTAAATGTGGTTTCATGATGAGGGGTAACAGTTGCTGTTTTTGAATGGGAGGCCACACAACCATAATTGCTTGTAGCCACATTTGTTTCATCCAGATGTTTTGTTGAGAGGAATTTCTTACAGTTGAATTAAACTGTAGTCTGCCAACTGATTTTGTGTTCCCTGGCTACTTCTGTAGGAAAAACAGCAGCTTGATATAATAATAGGAAGTTACCCTACCTGATGGTTGAGCTGATCAAAATGACCAATGTTATTTTAGAAAGGGTTAGAAATACTTTATGATTACTCTTTTTTGAATCAAATTAGCAATTTGTTGTAATGTTTGTTTCAGGGAAGATTACCCATTCAGAGAAAGACTTTCTTGCTGAGATTCCAACACTTACTGTTTTCCATTGAAAAATGTTATGCAATACCTATAGCTAGGACTTCTGTTACTTATTTACAGTATTTAAGTCTATATGCTACTTCCTGCTTTCACAGTGGTAAAAAGAGGAAAGATAGGTGAGGTTTTTTCTTCTCCTTTTATTAGTGCTGTGTGTCTGACTCTGTGTTTATATGAAGTTGTTTTCTTTGATTTACCTCTTTCTTTTTCTATTGGTTTGTCATGTTTTAATTGTGACTTGTCTTTTCAGGTGGCATGTAAGTTCTTTTTGAAAGAATTGGATTTTTACCTCTTTATAGCATGCTCAGGCACTAGCATGAAACCTTCTCCATAGGGAGCAAACAAGAAATATTTGTTAGGTTCTTTTTGTTTATTTTTTTGTAGTTCCTTTAAGCTTGATTCTTTCTTTGTCCACATCCCACCAGACGCCATGGTCATTTCAAAATGGTGAAGGAGCTCTAAAAGGAATTGGAAATAGGCAGAGGGTAACTGCCTATATACTTCATTATTGCAACCTTTGCATTATATAGATGAAGAAATACCAAAGAATGTAAAAATTTCTAGAGTTTCAGTAACCCTAAGATTTATGAGAAAATAGTTTTCATGCCTGGCTTTATTAGAAAAAATAGTATTGTATAATTCACTTATTTTCTGTATCTTAGTAATTCTACCAAAAAAAAGAAAAATAATGATTATAAACCTTTAAATTCTTTTAATGTGAAATTGTTTTTCAGTTAAAATTCAAGGCAAACATATTGAACTCTATTTTAATCCTACATAATTCATTTTATTAACTATGACCAAATAGAACATCTGTTAAAATTCCATAATGTTAGCTTCATGGGAAAAGGGGAAAAAAAAATCCCTGTTTGTTCTTGGAATTTGTCCATTGTTTTATTGTTCAGACTTTCGGTAAATGTGTAATGAGACAGTCTTATTAATGGGAATATTAAACAGATGAAAATGAAATTTTCCCTTTATTCACAAAGGTTTATAAAATGAGTCATTTAACTGCATTTATATTATTATGACTACTGTAGAGTTTCTCTATGAAAAATGAAGGATAGTTCATTCAGTTAATCCTCTAATGCAGGAACCTAAAATTATTAGTCCTCAAATCTGGATTTTAGCCTACAGTTTTTCATCATTTCTTAAATAAACATTTTTAGAAAGAACAATTTAGTAAAATTATCTTAATGTAGAAAAATTACTTTAGCCCTTTAGTGCATATTTTCTCATGTTTTGTTTACATGAAACCAGCTGCTATTTGCTTTTCTGATTCCTTGGACAGATTTTGTTTGCACTGTAAAGTTTTGCGAATGGCACGTCTTTTTGTTTTTGCACATTGGTCACATTTTCCCCAGGGGACACGAGGTCCCGTGTGTGGTTTAGTGGAAGGTAAACGCAGTGACAGGACTCTTCAGTGTAAACACAAGAAAACCGGTTAAAGGTGGAAACTGTGGCTTAATTCGTGGTTTAAATGTTACAATCACAAACCATACTGCTGTAGTGACTCTTTTGTTCCTTCTTGTTTTTTGTACCCTGTGGAGTATCATCTTCCTTCAAACTTTGCGAGTTAGTTTGGATTGCTTTTAGGCTGCTGCTAACAAAAAATCTGAACATAGAGCTTTTTATTTACTTTTTTATTTTGGTGATAAGTGCTTTCTTTCTTTTCTCATAACAAGAAATTTAATTTAGTGAGGCCCTAAGCGACTTAGCAAGACCCTGTCTCAAAATAAGGAATAAATAGGGCTGCGGTTGTGGCTCAGTGGCTCAGTTCTTGCCTCATACGTGTGAAGCACTGGGTCTGATCCTCAGCACCACGTAAAAATAAATAAAATAAAGGTATTATGTCCATCTACGACTAAAATTAAAAAAAAAAAGAGAGAGAGAGAGAATACATAAATAAAGAGGGCTCAGTGGTTGAGTGCTCTGAGTTCAGTCCCTGGTACCAAAAAAAGGAAAAGAGAAGTCTGCAGGTCAGTGAGGCAAGGAGGATCTAGCCCCTTTCCCTCTCCTCCTCCTGAATGACCTCCATGCCCTGGCTGGTCAACTCAGGGTCACAGAATGGTGGCTGGGCTGCTAGGCCGTGTGGCCCCATTTCAAGTGTGAAAAGGGGAGGGCAGGAGGCAGTACTAGCTTTGTCTATTCTTCGGGGACTGGAAAGCTGAGGGTGACTTCCAGTGTGGAAGATCTGGGCCACCACAGTGGGTGCCATTTTCTGTCTACTCAGGTCCTTCCCAGCGCAAGTTCCATCCTTTCAAAAATCTCTGACTTTAGCCCACACTCGAGTATTCTGTTGAATTCATGAGCCTTTGCCTGCACTGAATTTGTCTGGACATTTAATTCTGTTTTGTAAGTTATCATGTCTGTTTTTATTTTATTCTGTCACCTTTATTCCTTGGGGAACCAACGTGGAAGCTCTTCTTTAAAAGTAATAGACAACTAATGTCATGAAATACTGTTGTACAAATATTTTAGCCTTTTTGAGGCACACAGAATGTTCTCTTCCATTTTTTAAACTAAGAACTGCAAACCAAGGTCTTCTCTATCCTCTGACTCAAATGGGGCATAAAAATCAATACTGACTATAAAAGCATAAATTCATGAAATCACATGGCTACTTATGTCATCATTATCCATTGTATACAATGTAAAGGAATTTAATATTGTATTTTGATATAAAATAATGTCTATTTCTTTTCTGAGTAAAAAAAAATCAGTGCATGCTCTTTATAATAAATTATAAAATATGAAAGTAAAAATTATTCATAGGAAAAAAATTGTTTTGGTGTTATCTCTGAAATTAGTATTTTAAAGCCACGAGTTTGCCTCAAAGATATTTGTTTGTTTATATATATTTTTTTGGGTTTTTTTTGGGGGGGGTTACTCAGGGGCACTCGACCCCTGAGCCCCATCCCCAGCTCTATTTTGTATTTTATTTAGAGACAGGGTCTCACTGAGTTGCTTAGTACCTCGCTTTTGCTGAGGCTGGCTTTGAACTTGAAGTGCTTCTGCCTCAGCCTCCTGAGCCGTTGGGATTATAGGCGTGTGCCACCAAGCTTAGCTGTTTTTTATATAGTTTTGATGTTAAAGTTAAAAATCTCAAAATATTTATATTAATATAATCATACATAAACGCTTTTGTTAAAAATGATGTCAGTGGCTTTTTTTGTTATTTTTGTGGTACTGGGGGGTTGAACCCAGGTGCTTGAGCATGCTAGGCAAGCCAGCCCCATATTTTATTACACTTTTAATTTTATTTTGAGACCTTAAGCTTCAGGTATTATAAAGTAAATTTCATATTTTGAGCCACTGTGAGGATCAAATGAAACAATGTATGAAAGAATTTAGCCCAGTGACTAGAACAGTGTGATTACTCAGTAAACATAATTTATTACTTCAATTTAAAAGGTAAATTACAAACCCAACATAAGGCACATGCCTCTAATCTGAGCCATTCGGGAGGGTGAGGTAGGAGAACCAGTTTGAGAGAAGCCTAGGTAACAAAGACACTAGAGGGTGCACAGTGCCTATGTTTTAAACGCCTGTGGCAGAAACCTCAACCTGTAAGAACCTGGGAGAACCTGGGAGCGTGGACTGCTTGCCTGGTAACAGTGGTTTAAATTAGAAAATGAAAATGCGGGTATGACCAATGTTGTATGATCCAACATGCTCAAATGCATAAATTTGTTTTTATCTTTTGATACATATGTATATATTTATTTAGGTTCTAATTTTTTAAAAATACTTTTTCCATGGAAAAATTTAAAGACTTAAATTTAAAAGAGGTTAATTAAATGAATTTTGGTAGTCCAATCACCCAGCTTGAACAGTTACCAGCTCTTGACCAGTTTTGTTCTATCTATACCATACCTACTGCCTGCCCTTCTGTATTAATTTAAAGCAAATACCAGCATTTTATACAGAAATGCTTCACTGAGCATCTCAAAACCATGACTATACTGTATTTAACCTACCAAAGATGAGTGTCATAACAGAAAGTCAGATACTCTGTGATCTCACTTATATGTGCATCTAAGAAAATTGAACCTATAGATAGAACAATGATTCGCAGGGATGGGAAGGCAGACTGGGGGGATGTTAAGGTCCTGGTTGACCCAGGGCCTCCTATCTAACAAAGGAGAGAACTGAAGAGTCCAGAGCCCAAGGGTTGTAACCACTATGATGAGCTGCATAGTTTGCATTTTTATATGTAGGTACAATTTTATGAGGAGGCAAAGGCACATTTATTTATTTATTTTTAAACATTTATTTTTTAGTTGTAGTTGGATACAATATCCTTAATTAAGTAATTTTTATGTAGTGCTGAAGATAGAACCATGTCTTGCACATGCTAGGCAAGCGCCCTACCTCTGAGCCACAACCCAAACTTGCAAATACTCATTTAAAATGAATAGTTTATTTCTCTCTTTGGTCTTAAAACTTTAGATATACATTAGTGCTAGGAGTTTGAGAAAGAAGTTATTAGCAAGCAGAAGTACATACAACATTACAAAATTGAGGACATAAATGTAGAGAGTCTCCTTTTGATAGAACTGCCCACGGAGAACAGTGGCTTCTATGTGCATATTATCTGATGTTTGCTCAATGGCTCATGCCATCTAGGTTTTAGGGGCCTCGTGTGACCACTCAGGCTAGGATAGATCTGTGCCAGCCCCAATCACTCACCCATCACCCTGACAGGCACTATTATCTGAAATTATTTCTCTTACTTACAAATATATTACCTGCCTCACTTCTTCTACGAGAATATCCACAATAAAGGACAGATATCTCCTGTCTGTTTTGTTACTGTTTATCATCTAGAAGAATGTCACACACTACACACTCAGAAAATCCCAAATGAACGAACCAATGACTTAATCACACTTGCTTCTCAGATGTAGATTGATTTCAGGCGTTTAGGCAAGATTTCCAGTAGATGTGTAGGCAGACATGCATTTGGCAAGAATGGAGTCTTCACTTAATTCCCAGGCAAATTAATGGTTTTCTGCCAAATAAACATTCTACATTTCCAATGAAGTCTATTTTCTTCTTATCTTTCTTAGTGTATTTTCTGGTATTCTTGTGCCTCCCACAAATAGCCCTTCCACAAATTTTGTCATTTTTCAATTAAGGTTGCTTCTATGAACATTTTATATATGCAAGATATTTTCTGAAATGATGTGCAAAAATAGTAAATGATTCATGAAGAATGTCCTTCATCAGATACATGCAAACGATGTCCATTTAATACTGTGTAGGTTGAGAGTTAATCTTGAGATTCTCAGTACTGAAAATTTCTTATTGTTTGAACCAACAAACCTTCATCTTATAAGGAGGATTAAAAAAGAAACTATGTTCGTGTATTAAAATGAAATTCAGAGCCAAATCTAGAATTTCTTTGAGCAGTTCAAAGACAGTGTTTGAAGGTAATTATTTAAAGGAACTGTTGAAAATGTTTTTATCTGTAGAATTTGACTACATTACTGCAAATTACCTTGGAATCATATAACGAAAGTAGTTATATTTTGAATGCTAATTACAGTCATGCATATTTTTTTCAATTTTCAAACTAAAATATTTACTATGGAGTTTTTTTTTTTTTACACATCAGTAAATTGAGGCTTAGAAAAATTAAGTTATATGATTAGAAAGTTGTAGGACTGGAGTTTGAGGTCATATATATAATTCCAAAGGCTTCATTTCTTTTCAAGGTTTGCCTCCTGCTCATGTCTTATAAATAAAGCACTAATTATTTCTCTAAAAATTTTGCAGTAAGTTCTGGGAAAATAAAATAATGGTAGATCTGTAAGGCACTGACCAAAATCTATTGATTTGAAAGTAGGGCCCAGTTTCCCAGTATTAGAGGATTCTGTGTAGGTGGAACCCATTGAGATGCTTCTGGATTAGGCATTAGTGCCTGCAGCAGCCTCCTTTATTTAGCCTCTATTAAGGTTGCTTGAAAATGTTTTGACTGATTAATCTTTTGTCCTCTAATCTGGGCTTCATCAAGCACATGTTCTGAGACATACCACCATAGGTGGGAAGAAATTGATAATCATCTTTGTTATTGAAATTGTTCTGGTGCATAGGTAAGTAATTTTTAGATAATTTTTGACTGGTGGGGAAGCAGAAATTGATGAGAAAGGAGGAGATTTCTTTTTTGAAAATATTCTGCATTTTGTTCCTGAACTTGTCAATGCAAAATTTGTGCTATAGAGTAAGACACTAGAGGGTGCACAGTGCCTATGTTTTAAATGCCTGTGGCAGAAACCTCAACCTGTAAGAACCTGGGAGAACCTGGGAGCGTGGACTGCTTGCCTGGTAACAGTGGTTTAAATTAGAAAATGAAAATGCGGGTATGACCAATGTTGTATGATCCAACATGCTCAAATGCATAAATTTGTTTTTATCTTTTGATACGTATGTATATAATTATTTAGGTTCTAATTTTTTCTTATTTATTTATTTATTTTAATTGTTGGTTGTTCAAAACATTACATAGTTCTTGATATATCATATTTCACACTTTGATTCAAGTGGGTTATGAACTCCCATTTTTACCCTGTATACAGATTGCAGAATCACATCAGTTACACTTCCATTGATTTACATATTGCCATACTCATGTCTGTTGTATTCTGCTGCCTTCCCTATCCTCTACTATCCCCCCTCCCCTCCCCTCTTCTCTCTCTACCCCCTCTACTGTAGTTCATTTCTACCCCTTGTATTATTTTTCCCTTTCCCCTCACTTCCTCTTGTATGTAATTTTGTATAACCCTGAGGGTCTCTTTCCATTTCTATGCAATTTCCCTTCTCTCTCCCTTTCCCTCCCACCTCTCATCCCTGTTTAATGTTAATCTTCTTCTCATGCTCTTTGTCCCTACTCTGTTCTTAGTTACTCTCCTTATATAAAAGAAGACATTTGGCATTTGTTTTTTAGGGATTGGCTAGCTTCACTTAGCATAATCTGCTCTAATGCCATTCATTTCCCTCCAAATTCTATGATTTTGTCATTTTTTAATGCAGAGTAATACTCCATTGTGTATAAATGCCACATTTTTTAATCCATTCATCTATTGAAGGGCATCTAGGTTGCTTCCACAGTCTTGCTATTGTGAATTGTGCTGCTATGAACATCGATGTAACAGTGTCCCTGTAGCATGCTCTTTTTAGGTCTTTAGGGAATAGACCGAGAAGGGGAATAGCTGGGTCAAATGGTGGTTCCATTCCCAGCTTTCCAAGAAATCTCCATACTGCTTTCCAAATTGGCCGCACCAATTTGCAGTCCCACCAGCAATATACAAGTGTACTCTTTTCCCCACATCCTTGCCAGCACTTGTTGTTGTTTGACTTCATAGTGGCTGCCAATCTTACTGGAGTGAGATGATATCTTAGGGTGGTTTTGATTTGTATTTCTCTGACTGCTAGCGATGGTGAGCATTTTTTCATGTACTTGTTGATTGATTGTATGTCCTCCTCTGAGAAGTGTCTGTTCAGGTCCTTGGCCCATTTATTGATTGGGTTATTTGTTATCTTATTGTTTAATTTTTTGAGTTCTTTGTATACTCTGGATATTAGGGCTCTATCTGAAGTGTGAGGAGTAAAGATTTGTTCCCAGGATGTAGGCTCCCTATTTACCTCTCTTGTTGTTTCTTTTGCTGAGAAAAAACTTTTTAGTTTGAGTAAGTCCCATTTGTTGATTCTAGTTATTAACTCTTGTGCTATGGGTGTCCTATTGAGGAATTTGGAGCCCGACCCCACAGTATGTAGATCGTAGCCAACTTTTTCATCTATCAGACGCAGTGTCTCTGATTTGGTATCAAGCTCCTTGATCCATTTTGAGTTAACTTTTGTGCATGGCTAGAGAAAGGGATTCAGTTTCATTTTGTTGCATATGGATTTCCAGTTTTCCCAGCACCATTTGTTGAAGATGCTATCTTTTCTCCATTGCATGCTTTTAGCCCCTTTATCAAATATAAGATAGTTGTAGTTTTGTGGATTGGTTTCTGTGTCCTCTATTCTGTACCATTGGTCCACCCGCCTGTTTTGGTACCAGTACCATGCTGTTTTTGTTACTATTGCTCTGTAGTATAGTTTGAAGTCTGGTATCGCTATACCACCTGATTCACACTTCCTGCTTAGCATTGTTTTTGCTATTCTGGGTCTTTTATTTTTCCATATGAATTTCATGATTGCTTTCTCTATTTCTACAAGAAATGCCGTTGGGATTTTGATTGGCATTGCATTAAACCTATAGAGAACTTTTGGTAATATCGCCATTTTGATGATGTTAGTTCTGCCTATGCATGAACAGGGTATATTTTTCCATCTTCTAAGATCTTCTTCTATTTCTCTTTTTAGGGTTCTGTAGTTTTCATTGTATAAGTCTTTCACGTCTTTTGTTAGGTTGATTCCCAAGTATTTTATTTTTTTTGAGGATATTGTGAATGGAGTGGTTGTCCTCATTTCCATTTCAGAGGATTTGTCGCTGATATACAGGAATGCCTTTGATTTATGCATGTTGATTTTATATCCTGCCACTTTGCTGAATTCATTTATTAGCTCTAATAGTTTCTTTGTAGACCCTTTTGGGTCTGCTAGGTATAGAATCATGTCATCTGCAAATAGTGATAATTTAAGTTCTTCTTTTCCTATTTTTATGCCTTTAATTTCTTTCATCTGTCTAATTGCTCTGGCTAGTGTTTCGAGAACTATGTTGAACAGAAGTGGTGAGAGAGGGCATCCCTGTCTTGTTCCAGATTTTAGAGGGAATGCCTTCAATTTTTCTCCATTCAGAATGATGCTAGCCTAAGGCTTAGCATAAATTGCTTTTACAATGTTGAGGTATGTTCCTGTTATCCCTAGTTTTTCTAGAGTTTTGAACATAAAGGATGCTGTACTTTGTTGAATGCTTTTTTCGCATCTATTGAGATGATCATATGGTTCTTATTTTTAAGTCTATTGATGTGGTGAATAACATTTATTGATTTCCATATATTGAACCAGCCTTGCATCCCAGGGATGAATCCTACTTGATCATGGTGCACAATTTTTTTGATATGGTTTTGAATCTGATTTGCCAAAATTTTATTGAGGATTTTTGCATCTAGGTTCATTAGAGATATTGGTCTGTAGTTTTCTTTCTTTGAAGTGTCTTTGTCTGGTTTAGGAATCAGGGTGATGTTGGCCTCGTAGAATGAATTTGGAAGTTCTCCCTCTTTTTCTATTTCCTGAAATAGCTTGAAAAGTATTGGTATTAGTTCCTCTTTAAAGGTTTTGTAAAACTCTGCTGCATACCCATCCGGTCCTGGGCTTTTCTTAGTTGGTAGTCTTTTGATGGTTTCTTCTGTTTCCTCAATTGATATTGGTCTGTTTAGGTGGTCTATATCCTCCTGACTCAATCTGGGCAGATCATATGACTTAAGAAATTTATCTATGCCTTCACTATCTTCTATTTTATTGGAGTATAAGGCTTCAAAATAATTTCTGATTATCTTCTGTATTTCTGAAGTGTCTGTTGTGATATTGCCTTTTTCATCCCGTATGCTAGTAATTTGGGTTCTCTCTCTTCTTCTCTTCGTTAGCATGGCTAAGGGTCTGTTGATTTTATTTATTTTTTCAAGGAACCAACTTTTAGTTTTGTCAATTTTTTCAATTGTTTCTTTTGTTTCGATTTCATTAATTTTAGCTCTGATTTTAATTATTTCTTTCCTTCTACTTCTTTTGCTGTTGTTTTGCTCTTCTTTTTCTAGGATTTTGAGATGAAGTATGAGATCATTTATTTGTTGGTTTTTTCTTTTTTTAAGCAATGAACTCCAAGCAATGAATTTTCCTCTTAGAACTGCTTTCAATGTGTTCCATAGATTCCGATATGTTGTGTCTGTGTTTTCATTTATCTCTAAGAATTTTTTAAGTTCCTCCTTGATGTCTTCTATAACCCATTGATCATTCAGTAACCTATTGTTCATTCTCCAAGTGACGCATGATTTTTCTTCCTTCTTTTATTGTTGATTTTCAGTTTCATTCCATTATGATCAGATAAGATGCATGGTATTATCTCTACTCCTTTATATTGTCTAAGCGTTGCCCTGTGACATAATATATGATCTATTTTTGAGAAGGATCCATGTGCTGCTGAGAAAAAAGTGTAACTGCTTGATGTTGGGTGGTATATTCTATATATGTCAATTAAGTCTAGGTTATTAATTGTGTTATTGAGTTCTATAGTTTCCTTATTCAACTTTTGTTTGGAAGATCTGTCCAGTGGTGAGAGAGGTGTGTTGAAGTCTCCCATGATTATTGTATGGTGGTCTATTAGATTCTTGAACTTGAGAAGAGTTTGCTTGATGAACATAGCTGCACCATTGTTTGGGGCATATATATTTATGATTGTTATGTCTTGTTGGTGTATGGTTCCCTTATGTATTGTCCCTCTTTATCCCTTTTGATTAACTTTGGTTTGAAATCTATTTTATTTGATATGATTATGGACACTCCGGCTTGTTTCCGAAGTCCATATGAGTGATATGATATTTCCCAACCTTTCACCTTCAGTCTATGTATGTCTTTTCCTATCAAATGCGTCTCCTGTAGGCAGCATATTGTTGGGTCTTATTTTGTGATCCATTCTACTAGCCTGTGTCTCTTAATTGGTGAGTTTAAGCCATTAACATTTAGGGTTATTATTGAGATATGGTTTGTTCTTCCAGCCATATTTGTTTATTTATGTTAGTAAACATGGTTTGTTTTCCTCTTTGATTATTTTCCCCCCTTTACTGTCCTACCTCCCACTGTTGGTTTTCATTGTTATTTTCCATTTCCTCTTCCTGTAATGTTTTGCCGAGGATGTTTTGAAGAGATGGTTTTCTAGCTGCAAATTCTTTTAACTTTTGTTTATCGTGGAAGGTTTTAATTTCATCTTCCATCCTGAAGCTTAATTTTTCTGGATACACGATTCTTGGTTGGAACCCATTTTCTTTCATTGTTTGAAATATGTTATTCCAAGATCTTCTAGCTTTCAGAATCTGTGTTGAAAGATCAGCTGTTATCCTGATTGGTTTACCCCTAAATGTAATCTGCTTCCTTTCTCTTGTAGCTTTTAAAATTCTCTCCTTATTCTGTATTTTGGGCATCTTCATTATAATGTGTCTAGGTGTGGATCTCTTATGATTTTGCACATTCGGCGTCCTGTAGGCTTCTAGGATTTGGGATTCTGTCTCATTCTTCAAGTCTGGGAAGTTTTCTCGTATTATTTCATTGAATAGATTGTTTATTCCTTTGGTTTGGAGCTCTGTGCCTTCCTGTATCCCAATGACTCTTAAGTTTGGTCTCTTTATGTTATCCCATATTTCTTGGATGTTCTGCTCATGGTTTCTTAACAGTCTTGCTGAGCTGTCTATGTTCTTTTCAAGTTGAAATACTTTGTCTTCATTGTCTGATGTTCTATCTTCTAAGTGTTCTACTCTGCTGGTAGTATTCTCAATTGAGGTTTTAAGTTGGTTTATTGCTTCCTGCATTTCTAGGATTTCTGTTTGTTTGTTTTTTATTACCTCTATCTCCCTGTATAGTTGATCTTTTGCTTCTTGGATTTGTTTATGTAATTCATTGTCGAAGTGATCTTTCATTGTCTGATTTTGCTGTCTAATGTCTTCCTTGAGACTCCAGATCATCTGAAGCGTGTATATCCTGAATTCTTTATCTGACATTCCATCTGCTGCAGCCGTTACCTCTTCTAAAGTTGGGTTGACCTGCATTGCTGGTGGTCCTTTCTTTCCTTGTCTTTTCATACTGCTCGCTTCTCTTTCTGCTTGGTGAAACTGTTGTGTTTTTGAAAATTTCCCCCTATTTATTTATATTGCTCTTGTATAGTTGAAAAGTCTCCCTTGCAGGGGCGGGCAGCGGCTGTGCTCCTCCTCCAATTGGGGTGATCTGTCTACCACGCTGATGGGCCGCTGGGTCTGTTCTGCCGGTGGGTCACAGGTCTGCCTACCTTGCAGGCGCGGGCGGAGGCTCTGCCCTGCCCTTACTCCAATTGGGGTGACGTGAATTCCACGCCAGCGGGTCGCTGAGCCTGTTCCGGGCGTGGGCGGCGGCTTTGCTCTGCCCCTACTCCAATTGGGGTGATGTGACTACCACGCCGGCAGGCTGCTGGGCCTGTTCAGGGCACGGGCGGCGGCTCTGCTCTGCCCCTACTCCAATTGGGGTGATGTGTCTAACACGCCTGCGGACCCCTGGGCCTGTTCTGCCTGTCGGTCACAGGTCTGCCTACCTTGCAGGCGCGGGCGGAGGCTCTGCTCTGCCCTTACTCCAATTGGGGTGACGTGACTTCCACGCCGGCGGGTCGCTGGGCCTGTTCCGGGCGCGGGCGGCATCTCTGCTCTACCCCTACTCCAATTGGGGTGATGTGACTACCACGCCGGCGGGCTGCTGGGCTTGTTCTGGGCGTGGGCGGCGGCTCTGCTCTTCCCCTACTCCAATTGGGGTGACGTGTCTACCACGCTCTGGGACCGCTGGGCCTGTTCTGCCGGTTGGTTGCAGGTCTGCCTACCTTGCGGGCGCGGGTGGCGGCTCTGCTCTGCCCCTACTCCTATTGGGGTGACGTGACTACCTCGCCGGCGGGTCGCTGGGCCTGTTCCGGGCGCAGGAGGCGGCTCTGCTTTGCCCCTACTCCAAATGGGGTGATGTGACTGCCACGCCAGCGGGTCGCTGGGCCTGTTCTGGGCGCGGGCGGCGGCTCTGCTTGGTCCCCTACTCCAGTTGGGGTGATGTGATACCACGCCGGCGGGTCGCTGGGCCTGTTTCAGGCGCGGGCGGCGGCTTTGCTCTGTCCCTACTCCAATTGGGGTGACGTGACTACCACGCCGGCGGGTCTCTGGGCCTTTTCCGGGTGCAGGCGGCGGCTCTGCTCTGCCCCTCTGGCTTGATGACAAAGTGAGAGAGACTCGGTGTATGTGACTCACTTTCTTTACCAGGAGACCAACTGAAAATATGGTTGTTATACTCCCAAGGATTTTAAAAGACTAGCAAAAATAATTCTACAAAACTCTACATGAAGTCTCTTATGTTCTATTGTCCCGACCGGCAGGACACATCAACGTGGGCAGCGAACCTAGATGGGGAGGAATGAAGGGACAAAAGACACGAAAGGTGACAGCAAGACAGGAGTCTGATCAAGCTGCCTTAGGTTCTAATTTTTTAAAAATACTTTTTCCATGGAAAAATTTAAAGATTTAAATTTAAAAGAGGTTAATTAAATGAATTTTGGTAGTCCAATCACCCAGCTTGAACAGTTACCAGCTCTTGACCAATTTTGTTCTATCTATACCATACCTACTGCCCGCCCTTCTGTATTAATTTAAAGCAAATATCAGCATTTTATACAGAAATGCTTCACTGAGCATCTCAAAAACTATACTGTATTTAACCTACCAAAGATGAGTGTCATAACAGAAAGTCAGATACTCCATGATCTCACTTATATGTGCATCTAAGAAAATTGAACCTATAGATAGAACAATGATTCGCAGGGATGGGAAGGCAAGGCAGACTAGGGGGATGTTCATCAAAGGGTACAGACTTTCAGGTATAAGACGTAAAGTCCAGCCTGGATGGAAGTGGTGGGTCTTATTAATTTGATCATGGCACTCATTATACAATGTATACATATATATCCAATCATCACATATATCTTGAAAAAATATATAATCTTTGTCAATAATTTTTAAAAATGAATGTCATCCTCTCAAAGTTATTTTCCCTAAACTATTTATCAATTGTAAAGAGAAAAATAATAACTTCCTATTTGGAAAAACTGACAGACACTATCTTGTCCAAGTGATCAAAGTTAACATCACCAGTAATAAGATACATTAACATCAGGCATCCCCAGTATGATGACCAAGAGGGACACAACATCACTTCTTTGGTCTTCTTCAAAAAAAAATTTTTTTTTTCAATGCAATCATGGGAAAAATATCAACCCAAATGGAGATATG
This sequence comes from Spermophilus citellus, assembly GCF_964194105.1. Taxonomy (NCBI): domain Eukaryota; kingdom Metazoa; phylum Chordata; class Mammalia; order Rodentia; family Sciuridae; genus Spermophilus; species Spermophilus citellus. The sequence continues at coordinate 59,549,290 of NC_138184.1, forward strand.
TTGCATAAAATTGTCAAGGTTATGAAAAATAAAGGTGAAAGAACTGCCACAGATAGGCAGGGACTCAAGAGACTAAGTAAATACAGTGTGGGATCGTGGCTAGCATCCTGAAACAGGGAAAGGGAGTGAGCGGGAAACTGCTGGCATGCCAATGAGCTCTGTGATTTATCAGTACTGGTAGCTGTTTTGGATAATTATACTTTGGTTAAGTTGTCAACATCAGGGAAGCCAGTTGTAGAATATGTGTAAACTCTCTACCATTTGAGCATTTTTTATATGTCTCTAAGTTATTTTTTAAAAAAGATTTTTTGGGGGGGCCTGGGTTCAAGTGGTAGTGTGCTCGCCTGGCATGCATGGGGCACTGGGTTCTATCCTCAGCACCACATAAAAATAAATAATTAAAATAAAGGTATTGTGTTCAACTACAACTAAAAAATAAATATAAAAAAATTTTTTTAAAAAGAATGCCAGATTCAGGCATTATGTGAGATACTTATTCCTAAAATGGTCTAAAATTATGACAGGTTAAATTTAAAGTTTTTTAAAAAATATTTTTTAGTTATTGATACATCTTTTTTTTTTTAAATTTATTTATATGTGGTGCTGAGAATCCAACTCAGTGCCTCACACATGCCAGACAATTGTGCTACCACTGAGCCACAGCCACAGCCCCTTAATGTTTTTTTTTTTAAAGTTTAAATATGTGCCATGAGTAACAAGTAAGATGATACAGAACTTAAGAGTTAAAGTGATAGTCCCCTCTCCATTCTTCCCCCACTCTCTAGAGGTAACATTTAAAACTATTTCTAATATTAGTTCCTCTGTTGCATCCATGCTTCTGGCTAATGTGTTTAAATGTTTGTTTCTTATTTTTTCAACTTTACTTACCATCTGTTGAATCTTGGGGATGGAGGATGTGAGTGAGCTCACATTATGCTCCTCCCTAACACTGCCTTATCCTAGTATTCCAGATGTATACATTTCTTTCTTTTGGTTGTTTTGGGAACTTTAAGTCTTTTATTTGTGTCTGTCTGCTTCCCCTTCCTGCCTTCCTGGTCTTTTACTGGTGCTGGGAAGGACCAGGGCTTCACTCATGCTCATCAAGCGCTCTGCCCCTGAGCTACACCCCAGCCCCTGTGTCTTAAGATTTTCTCTGCAATGGAGGCTGTTTACTTCCTTTTTTGCTACTTTGCCTTACTTATAAATTCCACATTTTGGAAAGTTTCAGCTGTACTTTCATCCTACATTGTCAAAATGGGGCACAATCTCAACCTGTCCACAACTCACAATTGCTTCTTCTTTGACTTTTCTATATTGATTCTAGAAATTGAATACTATGAAGAGGGTCTGTGTTGTTGAGACTTCATGAATGCACACCAGGCCAAACTGTGTGAGGGTAATGTTCCTTTTGTTTTGGTGCTGTGTCACCCTGAAAAAGATAGAATCAGATAGACTCCCTTTTCTTGCACTACATCTATAGCTTAAACTTAATCCTATAATTCAGTTGGCTGAACATTAGGGGCATGAACTTATTTTTTCGTGAGTTTCTAATTGTCTTGTGTGTGTGTGTGCGCGCGCGCGCGCACGTGCTATCAACATTTCTCCTGTGACCACCTTGACATCATCTTATCTTTTGTGAGGAGTCTCTTCCCCTTGGGAATTTGGACTCTTCCACCCTCCTGCTCTCATCTGGTATTCAGGGCGTCTGGTGTTGGATTTGCTATTTCCCAAAGGCTGCAGAGCATGGCTTGGCTGTAAGGCTGCCTGGGGTCCCACCTCAGCTCTGCCTCTGCCGCACTCCCACCTCTGGTGCCTCAGTCTCCTTGCTGAATGAACACACGTTAGGGCATAATAAATGTAAAGATAGAGTTTGTTTGTTTGAAGGCCTTTATTTTATCCTGATTTTTTGGTGGGTAGTTATCTTTCTCTAATGCCTGATGTAATTTATAAGTCTCTTACTAAAGACACCTGGTAAAAACCATTCCTAATGATTCTTTGGCCTCAAATGTGTTTTGATGATTTTTTTTTTCTGTAGGAAGGAATTCTGTTAATGTTATTATTCTTAGAGAAGCATTTTTTAAACATATATTTTAGTTGTAGATGGACATAATATATGTTTTATTTGTTTATTTTCATGTGGTGCCAAGGATTGAACCCAGTGCCTCACGTATACTCTACCACTGAGCCACAACCCCAGTTCTGTAGAGAAGCATTTTGATCTTATCAGTTTAGTGTTGATCCCAGTTATTTGGGAAATAAATGATTAAATTTGTTTGTAAGAATTTTATAAAGTGATGACCAGGTTTTCTGGTAAAGCTCATCTAAATGTCAATCCACATATTGTAAGTTTTTCCTGTTGTTCATCTGGTGAATTACTCTGTACTTCTAGAAGCATTGGGTAATGAATTGATGATCCAGGTAGAAATTATTTTGGGATGAAATTTATTGTGCCTCTTAGGATGAATTAAGTAGATCATTTGCCTGGTAGAAGATATCAGTTACAGTGTTCAGGTGTTACAGTGATGTATCTCATTGACTAACACATCTTGTTGAAAGTTACTCTCTCTTTATTTTTCTGTTGGGTCACACAATTGTTAACCAAAGATTTTTATTTATCCTTTCAGACATTTAATAATCATTAGCAACAAATGTTTGTGGTGCTGACAACACATCTCAACCATTACATTTTTTTTGGGAGGGGATGGGTACCAGGGATTGAATTTGGGGGCACTTGACCACTGAGCCCCATCCCCAGCTTTATTTTGTATTTTATTTAAAGACAGGGTCTCATTGAATTGCTTAGCACCTTGCTTTTGCTGAGGCTGGCTTTCAACTTGCAATCCTCCTGCCTCAGCTTCCTGAGCCGCTGAGATTACAGACATACGCCACCATACCTGGTCTCAACTGTTAAATTTTGGACTGGTTTTGATTAAGTGAAAACCCCAAGCAGAGGGGAAATGGTAAATTCTTATATTATTTTCTGTAGTTTAAAGAGAATGGAAATTGAGTTTACTCAGCATCTGCCATGTGCCAGACCGGTATTTTTCATGTTTTCTCATTTAATCTTCCCAGTAATCCTTAAAGAATCATAGCCAACCTGGGCATGGAGGCACGTGCCTATAATCCTAGTAGCTTGGGAGGCTGAGGCAGGCAGATTGCAAGTTTATTTTATTTTGAGACAAGGTCTCAATTTAGTGAGACCTTGTCTCAAAATAAAACACGAAAAGGGCTGGGAATGTAGCTCAGTGGTAGAGCATACCTGGATTCAATTCCCAGTCCCACCAGGGGGGGGAAAAAAAAAAAAAGGAATCATAGCCAACTAAATGATTGGACCTGTTACTTATCTAATCATTATTCCCAACCAGTCCATACTGTTATCTTTCCTATAAACCATTTTATATACAAACAGATATTTTTTCTGTTTGTAATGAGTGAGAAAACTAGCACTTAAGTGATTTAAATAACAGTATAAAATAACACTAATAATAGAGGGCAGAGTTGAGCTCTGAATTCGTAACAGTGTCTATATTTCCTTTTCTGTGTAAGGGTATGAATGAGCAGGTTTTATTTTACTTGTTGTTGATAAGGGGGTCTCACTGTGTTACCCAGGCTGGTTTCAAACTCCTGGTTCCAGTAATACTCCAGGCTTGGCCTCCTGTGTAGCAGGGACTGTGGGCATGTACCACTGTACCCAGCTTAAAAAAAAAAATGCTTTTTCTTCCCCCCTCACCTCATCTCTACCATCTTATTTTGGAAAATTATAACTTGCAGAAAAATTTAAACATAATTCTTTTCCCCAGTTAACTTTTTTTTTTGGGGGGGGGGGACTGGGGATTGAACCAAGGACTTTGTGCCGTACCACTGAGCTACACTCCCAGCCTCTATGATTGTGTCATTTAATTTATTCTTTCTTTCCTCCCTCCTCTTCTCCTTTCCTCTCTTCCTTCCTTTCTTTCTCTGCTTTTTGCCCTGAAACATTTAAGTTAGTAGTAAACATTCTGTCAGTCATTAAATAATTCAGCATGTCTCTTTAGAATCATAGTTCTTATAACTATAATACCATTATGATAACTAAGAAACTTGCTATCTGTATGTTAATAGTATCTAATATATGATTAGTTTTCTCTATTATCCCAGTAGTAAAAGCCATAAAACAGTTGTCTCCTCAGGATCCAGATGGCACATTGCATATGGTTGTTAGATTCCCCCCCCCCCCCAACTGGCCCGTGACATTGACACTCTTGTAGAATCCAGGGTACTTGTCCTGAAAGTTTCCATAGTATGGATTGTCTGGGTTTCTTATTATTACTGTTATTATCTGCATGGATACAACATAAGCGTTGCTGAGTGTTTCATATTGCATTATACCAGGAAGACCTGATGTCCCCACTTGGTGAGGCTGAGCTTCGTCACTTGCATAAGTTGATATTCTCCAGTTTTCTGTGCACTAAAGATGCAACTCTCTTGTTATTAAGAGTAATCTGTGGGGCAATAATAATTTGAGACCATATGATTATCCTGTTTGCCAATAATCTTTTACCTAATAGTTTTTAACATCTGTGGATGCTTCTTTCTGCTAACATTTATTACATAGGTATCGCAAAATGATGATCTTTCTTAACACTGTTATTTTTCTCTTGGTTCATTAATTGGCATTCGTCTGTAAATAGAGCTTTTCTCATTCCAGTTTCTGTGTGTGTGTGTGTGTGTGTGTGTGTGTGCGCGTGCACGCGCGTGTGTGCGCGCGTGTGCATGTATGTTCTGCTATTCCTATGGACTCATTTTTGCCGTGACTCAGTTTCAGGAGCTATGATCCATGTACTTACTACCTCACTCACTCATTTAAAGTGACCATGTTGTGGGCCATAGTATATTCACAGATATGTGCTACCTGTGTCCACAGCCATGGGTTCTTTTTTATTCAGTAATTATAGTCCATTACCATTATTTTTGATGCTTAAGCTGTCCTAAATGTGGCCAGTGGGGGCCTCTTTGGACTCCTTCTCTGTTCTTAAGACCTTCCTCATTCATCTTTGAGAACCTCCTTTACTGGTATAACAAGCCACACCATCTTGCCCTTAGTCTCTCTGCCTCAGCCACCTCCCCTCGAGCCCTTGGTTCCTTTTGGTGGGGAGTGATATTTGGAAACCAAGATCTGGCACTAGGTATGTTATTCCTTCTAGGCTTTTTTATTGGGCAGAAATTTAAAAAATTAAATGCATGATTTTCTCCTTCCCATTTCAGTATATTGATCTCAGGCAAGAACAACACATAATTACTGTTTGTTTTTAAAATTACCTTATTATAAAATAGACTTTCTTCTGGAGTACAGTGCATGAATTTTTTTTTTTTTAAAGAGAGAGTGAGAGAGGGAGAGAGAGAGAATTTTAATATTTATTTTTCAGTTATCGGCGGACACAACATCTTTGTATGTGGTGCTGAGGATCGAACCCGGGCCGCACGCATGCCAGGCGAGCGCGCTACCGCTTGAGCCACATCCCCAGCCCCCAGTGCATGAATTTAACATGCATGTAGATTGGTATAGCTGCTGGCACACTCAGGACCCAGAGCTGCTCCATCAGCCCCCAAACTCTCTTGTGCCTCCGATTTGCAGTCATACCATTTTCCTGCTTCTACCCCTTGACCAGCATTGATCCGTTGTTCATTGCTGTAATTTGTTTTTTTTGAGAATATCATTTAAGCCAGGTGCGGTGGCACATGCCTGTAATTCCAGTGACTTGGGAGGCTGAGGCAGGAGGATGGCAAGTTCAAAGCTATCCTCAGCAATTTAGGTTGTTTTTATATTTATCATTGTTACATAATCACATAGTAATATGTGGTCTTGACGTTTACCTAACTTTGTGAATAAGATAAAGGTACTAAAATGCTCAGCTTGGATCTCCTGCCTGGAATCACATGATTACATACATGTTCTGAAATCCTCTGGGGTTGGAGTTTGGCTAGTTCTTTTGTGTGTTTGTGAACCTTACTCTGGACTTAAGTTAGAGTAGAAAAGTAGAATTAAGTTAGAGCAGACAAGGTGGGATTTGTTTGAAATGCCCTGTTGTATTGTTCTTATGTAAATTATAAGAATGGGTTATCTTATTCCTGTGGAATAGAAAAACTGAAAAAAAAAATCCACCTGGTACCAGTTGCCCCCTCTCATCTCCATCTTAGCAGTATTAGCTAACACTGTTAAAGACATAGTAGTCTATTTCTTATGGATTTTTCATTGGTTATTACAAGTAACTGATAGGAAAATCTTGTAAGAAATGTGGGCCTGGGTTCAAATGTGTGGATAGTAAAGGCATATGCTTTGCCTTTGTCTCTTGTGTGGAGTTTCACTTAGATAATCTTGAATGAATTTTTTTCTCATTGCATTCAAAACAGAAAATATTAACTTTTTTATCAGGAGTACTTTACTGTGATTCTTTATATTGAGATAAAGTTAAATATAAGCCAAGTCTTACAAAGAATGATTAGATACAGAATAAAAAAGTTACTGAATTAGTCTCATGCAAATAAAAAAACCCGAATAGTTTTTAGCCCCTTTCACAGTTTAGAGAGTATTAAGTATATGTCACTTATGCTATTTGAGGAGGCTTTTTGAGGCAATATTCAATACATGTGGCTTTGTCAACAGGGACTAGTCTTAGGTTTTTCTCAAATTTGCTTTTGCGTGTGTTTTAAAAACTGTTATTTATATTCTACTTCTTAGAATAAAGAATTAGAGCCATTAAAATTGGCATGCGTTAAGCATGCTAATTAGTTAAACATACTGACCAGTTCTCTGAATTATTAGTTCAAAGAAGCGTGTGGACAGGGGTGAAATTAGATTTGGGCATTTTTCATTCTTGTTGTTTTAGGGTACTCTGAGTTGCTTTGATCTGTAAATAACAGATGTTTTTTCATGCATGCTTCAGGAGACATCAGACATGTTCAAAATTTTGTTTCAGATTTAGGACTCATCATTCTTATCCTGAATTGGATATGCACATTTTGACTACAGTTACATTAGAAAAAAAGATCATGAGTGATAGTGAAAGCTGCCCTATTTTAGTTTTGTTAATGTGTGTATATTAGCTTTATTTTTAAAAATAAAAGCAGTACAGAGTTTACTTTATCCATTACTAAAATATATTGGTTATTTAAATACTGGTCTTAAGAATAAAAGCTTAGGCAACTGTGAAAACATGAAGATTATGTATTTATGTGTGTATATGCATAGGTGTATATGTGTGTACACATGTACACACATATACAGAATTCTATATGTGTGTGTATATATAGTGCATACTTTGAGATGTCTGTGAGGTAAAGATAAACATGTTTGAAAAAAGGATAAAACGTTTGATTTTGTTATTCAGTAAATATTTGTTTAACAATTGTATAATAACTAGAATTAAGGTCAAATCCAATAGATTGCACAAAAATCATGTTTTTAACTTAAATCACAGTTTATACCTCTTTTGGCTGTTATGTGAAACACTTTTAGTATTAGGAAGACTTTAGGTAAGGAATGGCATCAAATTTATGGCAGATGGGATGAAAAAGATAAGACCAAGAAAGTTAGAACGAGAAATCCTCTAGTCCTGTTTTCCACACTCCCTGATCAGAAGGTGGGGTGCAGACCCTGCTCCAGTCTGCTGTAGGAGCAGGAAAGCCATGTGATGAGAGTCTCTGACTTTGTAAGACTCTTGTTTAGAAGTAATGTTAGAAATAATAATGTCTTGTGTTAATTCCAGTGAGGTGCTATTTTGTTGAGTAAAGTCTTCTTTTCTTTTTTTTTTTTTTTTTGGTTAGACTACCTGAGATTTAGCCATGTATTCCATTTGTGGTTTTCTTTATGTGGTGTATATATTCAATGGAATATTATCTCCACTTTAAAGAAGATTAAAATTATGGCATTTGCCGGTAAATGGATGGAGCTGGAGACTATCATGCTAAGTGAAATAAGCCAGTCCCCCAGAACCAAAGGCCAAATGTTTTCTGTGATATGTGGATGCTAATTAACAGTGGGGTGGGCCCTAGGGAAGAATAGAGTTACCTTAGATTAGGTAGAGGGGAGTAAAGGAGGAGAGGGAAGGGGATATAGGTATTGGAAGGGTAGTAGAAAGAAACAGACATTACTTTGTGTACTGCATGACCGATGTGATTCTACAACATGTACAATCAGAAAAATGAGAAATTATACCCCATCTATGTACGATATATTAGAGTGCATAAATGCATCTACTGTGATGTACAACTAATCAAAACAAATTTTAAAATGTTACTGTAATAGTAGTCTCTGCTACATCAGACAACAGAGTACTGAAAGTCTTGTTTGTGATTATGCACTTTACTGTCTTATGCCTTCTGAAGTTTTTCATTCATTCTGTGCGTAGATTTCCTCATTTAAAAATGGTTGGTAGGGGCTGGGGTTGTGGCTCAGTGGTAGAACACTTGCCTAGTATGTGTGAGGCACTGGGTTCAATTCTCAGCACCGTATATATAGACAAAGGTCCATTAATAACTAATAAAAAATATTTTAAAAAATGGTTGGTAAACTGTGACCAATGGGCCAAATCCAGATGAGACCTAATTTTTATAATAAAGCTTTATTGACATTCAGCTACTCTCTCTTCTTTGTGTCTGCCTGCCACCACACTAAATACCATGGCTGAGTAGTTGTGACAGAGACTGTATGGCTTGCAGAAATCTAAACTACTATCTGGCTCTTTACTGAAAAATGTTTGTTGAAATTTAGAGTAGGTAATCTCTAAGACCCAGGCTCTGCTTTACGTCAACTTCTCTTTAATTCTAATATCCCAAAGTCTTTCCAGAGAATGAAAACATCATCTACCTACTAGTTTTCAAAGTGTAATGCCTGGACCAACAGCAACAGCATTATCTGGGAACTTGTCAGAATTTGAAGGCCCTCTCCAGATCTTCTGAATCAGAATCTCTGGAATGGGGGGCTCGGTATTTGTGTTTTATACCTTGCAGGTGATTCTGATGCATGTTAAAGTATAAGAACCATCGGACTGGACAATACCAAGATTTTCTTGTGGCGCTAAGAGTTAGCTCAGTGTTAGAGTGCTTGCCTAGTACATGCAAGGCCCTTCTGGGTTTGATTATCAGCACTGTCATAAAAACAAAAAAAACCAAACCAAAACAAAAAAACCTATTGCTCTGTTTTGAAATAGAGATAAATTTAAATTCTATAACCATTTGAGAAATGAATCAGGAAAAAATGAAATATGTTCAATAGTATTACAAAATCTGTTGATATTAGTAGTGAATCTTCTCTACTGAAAGTTCCTGTGATATTGTGAATTTTTGTTAATGTAATGATGGATTCCTGAAAGACATATCATTGTCACCTTCACCATGATACTTTTAATGAACAAAAAGGAAAACAATGTATGATTCATTTCTTCATGAAATTTTTTTCACTAACATATTACACTGAATTATTTTAAAGTTGAAATAAAATAAAAGATTAAATCAAGAATGATTTTGCTCATAAGGAAAATGCTTTAATAAAAGAGCATTTAATCAACCATTCCACTACAGCTGGATTTCTTACCCATTTTAAGTGAAATCACAGTTCAACCGACTTTATCCTCAGAAATGAGCTCCAATCAGACTCCTCATCTTTGGTAGGCAAGATTACAAACACTGTGCTTTGTATGAAATCTCAAAGAGAGGAACAGCAAAATTGTACATGTCAAGAGAGCATTACAGGATGACATTGTTATTTGGAGAATTGCTTTCATCTCTTGAGATATCTCACACCTGCTTCATTTGGCCCAGAGTATTTTCATCTCATGAAAATGTCTCTGCCCTCCCTGCATCCCAAGGTGTATGGTACATAGCCCAGTAACAAGGGAAAAATCATAACCTAAAAACTCACTTTAAAGTGCCCTCTAAGAATTCAGGGGATATAAACTGAGTTAACCAACTTTATTTTGTTGAAAAAGGACCATTGGTTTTGTGTGTGTGTATACATGACTCTGTACACACACATATACACTTATTATATGCTACATATATGCTTGAACATTATATGTACACTTAATTTGCATGAATCTGTATGCCCATTTTTTCATATGTATATGTACTTATAGCAAACTTTTGATTGTAAATTCCATTATTAGTATTTTTTAACTACTTCTAAGACCTGGGTTGACTCTCAGTCACTAACACATTTCTGTAGGCCACATATGCAAGCTGGTTGACTTTGTTTTTCTTTCTTTCTAATGTGCCAAACATATAATGTGATTCAAGGGGTGTACCAATTGTGTGTGTGCGCATGCAAGGGTGCATGTTTTTATACAGCAAGAGTTAAATGTTTCCAAATGATGTTATGTTCCATTGTGTGAACTTTTAGGTGATAGGGTTTTTGTTGTTGTTGTTGTTGTTTTGTTTTTAATTAAACATCATGCTTATTTGGTTGTCCTCAGCTCCCTGGTAGTATAATGTGTACTCTCCTTGAGCAGCTTTCTCAGGCTGCTGGTGGGTTTTGAAAAAGAGTTATTTATTCACTTCAGGTTTTCGGGAGGGGAGTGTAGAATTGGACTTCTTTTTCATGTTTTGTAGATGACACATTTGGTTGTACCTGGCAAAATCCAGTTAAAAATAATAGTATTTAATTTTTAATAAACTACCAGGCTTTTGAACCATCTGGAACTGTATTTTCTTTGTACGCAGCATCTGAGGTTCAGCTGTTAGCATTTCTCCTTTGCTCTGGGAAGGGTCAATTGCTTTTCAAGTCTTTGATGCTAGCTGTGTCAGCCTTTTTCATATTTTCAAAATGCCCGTGTAAAAGGGCTTTTCATCCATTCATGCTGATAATTCTTTTGAACTTGAGGTTTGAACCAAACTAATCAAATTTAATTATAGCTCAAATCCCGTTACAGTGAACTCCAGTAGACGTCTAGGGTAGGTTTCTTCTTTTTTTGTTATACTGGAATACAGCCATTACCAATATTATATTAAGCGAGTAGGCCATTGACTACAATTTGGGAGATCTTTTGTAATGACCAGATTTTTGTTATATTGACATTGGTAATATTATTTGAACTTCATTCTTTTCTAAAGCAAACAATAGATTAGTTGCCAGTAAAATTTCTCTGCATAATACTTTAGGTGGTCTTTTCCTATTCATCTTTAACACTTTTAAACCATTAAAATCTAAACTGCTTACATAAAGAATCCTTTGGTTTTGTTGTTGCTAAGGCTTGTTTGTTTCTTTGTTTGTTCTTAAGATATGAAACCAAATGAGGATGTGTATCTATCCTCCTGGGATTTATGCATTTTTGTTAGATTAAAAAATTTTGGGGGGGGGAACAGTATTATTTACTGGAAAGAAGTAGGAAATATAAATGTTTAAGTCTGTAGCATATATTAAAGAGGTGGATTAGTACTGATATTTTTAGTGCTTCAAAATGATTGCTAACACATGTGCATTGTATTTTAGTATCTTGTTAAATTCACTTGTTAATCTGTATTTATGCTTCTGGGTGTGCATAGCGCCTTTCCCAACACAGTTTAAAATTTAAAAATTAGTTTGTTTGGATTCTAAGCTGATTTGAGAGTAAAAACTTTCTTTTCATCCCTAAGTAAAATCTATACACTGGACTTATTTCTGAATAGTAAGAATCAACAGAATTCATTTTTTCCTGAAGACATTTGATTGCAAAATGAAATGAAAATACAGCTTATGAAGAAGAGCAAATAGCAGAGCTCCTATTAACGTGAAAATTGGCTTTTCATTTTTAATTTAACTCAAAACTACTCATTTTCTTGAATCACCTTTAACAGGGTCTCTTATTTTATAATGAAGTGAAATGTGAAGTTAATTTACATGCTAATTACTTTGCAGTATAATTCTGCTTGCTAAGTTGCTATTGATTTTGAATACATATGTTTAAGGAATTTTAGTGATAATACTGCCACGTGTGGGACAGATTCATGCCATCACTCTTTGGTTATCCTTAGAATTGTTGGCTGCAGTTGCCGCTCTGTTTGGAGGGCCTGGCCAGCAGTCTTGTGTGCCACTTTTGGCTGAAGTGCCACAGAGTGCGACATCTGCGTGGTCTGTCAATGCTCTTAGGTAAGCAGAAGCCCAAACTTATCTGACCAAGGAGGACTGACTCCTGTGAGGCCAGCGTGATTTCTAGAGAGCAAGGGCTAACATTTTTATCTTTCAAAATGCTTTCCGTTCCATACATGTTCAGACAGAGTACCCTCTCAGTCTTTTAAAACATTCATTTAGTCTTTTCTTGTTTAGGTGTTGCCATTTAGAACTTAGTTGATGAAACGGATTTTATCTGTCGGTGCCAATGATGAGAGATGTGTAACTAAATGCCTGCAGACATAAGGGTGAGAATTTTGCGAGTTGGTGGTTGGGGCTACAGGTAGCCTGTCTGGGTTCAAATCTCAACTCCAGCTGTGTGGCCTTAGGCAAGTTATTTAAGCTGTCCTATCTTATTTTCTTCATCTTTGAGATGAGACTAATAACAGTACCTACCTCATAGGGTTGCTGGAAAAATTTCATATGTTCATACATAAGGTGCTTAGGCAGTGCCGGAAACACAGACCTATATAAATGCTTGTTTTGATTTATTGTTATTGTTGTGGTGATGATGACAAGGATGTTGCTAGTATCCCCCTTGAAACTTCCTGGATGTGTTCAAAGCCTTATTTAGCTTTCTCCAGGTGTGTCTCCTCCTTTATCTGATATGTGGTGTGTCTTGATTCAGCCCATTTGGAGTGTCTTCATTTGCCCTTGTAATTTCTAGACTATGAATTTCAGAGAGGTGGTCCAAGATGTTCGATTCACATAATTTTTTAATAGTATAAGCCAACATGTTAAAATTGAGTGGTTTCATATACAGTCCCACTTATCCAAGTTTTCTTGGAAAGCCCGAGAATCTGTCTGTTGGCAGAGTTGGCTTGAGTGGGAGGCAGTTGCCTTTTTAGACAAAGCTGTGCTCTTCAGATCACCAGAATTGCCGCCACTTCCTATTGTTTTGATACCTTCCTCACTTGGGCTGCAGGCCATGTGGTGTTTGTTGCTAGTGGTTTAGACTAAGCGGTGGTTCTCAGCTGCATGTTCTGCATGCTCGTGTTCCACTAGCCCCTCCCTGGTCATCACATTTTGATCAGTGTATAACAGGCTTGTTAAAATTAGGTCTGACTGGGTTTCACCTATCAAAATAAATCGAGCTGTTTAGACGGGTCTATACTATTAGAATCGTGCTGTTATTTGCTGAAAAGAAGAGATGAAAAAAATTAGCTTAAGTTCAAGCCCCCTACCTCTCCAAATGATTAAAGCCATGCCAAAATTATTGAGGTTAGAGAGACCTTTGGCTTCAAGAGAACACTGTTGGGGCAAGTCCCATTGCAGCTCACTGTGGCGAGAGGCAGTAAGGATGAAAGGGGTAACTGAGGCCTTCAAGCAGGGCTTACGAGCCTGGTCATTCTGAGCAGAGGGGATGCCCTGTGCATTGCCAGAGGCTTAGCAGCATCCCTGGCAATCCCACACCCACTAGATGTCACCTCCCTCTGAATAGTGACTAGAGTTGCCCTTGGTTGAAAAACTGCTGCTTTAAAGGTTTGGGAGACATTATTATAATGTAATAGTTTTGCGCTCTAATTACCATGGGCATCTTTAATGCTGCTTCCGATTTTCAAATCTTTTCACATACACTAGCATGCTGCATGATGTTTTGGTTAATGAGGAACCATGTGTATTGTGGTGTTTCCTGAAGATTATCGGGGAGCTGAAAATGTCCTGTTGACTAGTCACATCCTACCAGTCATAGTGTTGTAATACAGTGTATTACTCACGTGTCTATGGTGATGCTGATGCAAACAAACCTGTTATATTAGTCAGTTTTGTGTTAATGTAACAAAATACCTGAGGTAATCAACTCAAAAAAGGGAAAGGTTTATTTTGATTATGGTTTCAGTCCATGCTCTGTTGGTCCCATTGCTTCTGGGCCTGTGCAAGGCAGCATTTCATAGCATGGGCTACGTGCAGTGGAGCAGGCTGCTTACCTCGTGGCACTTGGGAAATGAAAAAGAGAGGAAGGGCCTGGAGGGCATGCCCCTGCGACCCAGTTTCCTTCTCCTAGGCTCACCTCGTAAAGGTTCCACCACCTCCCAATAGTGCCATAGGCTAGGGACCAAGCCCTCAGTACATGGGCCTTGGGCAACATTTCAGATCCAAACTACAACAACTGTTTAGACAAATAGATATGTGGATACTTACCGTTGTGTCCTGATTGCCCTCAGTATTCAGTACGTGCTGAACAGGTTCAGAGCCTAGGAGCAGTAGGGTGTGCCGTATAGCCTAGGAGTGCAGGAGGTGATACCATCTAGGTTTGTCTAAAGCACTCTGATTTTTGTGCAGTGATGAAATTGCTGCATGATGCACTTCTCAGAACATATCCTGGTGATAGGTGACATGTGACTGTAGCTGCTTTAAAGCCCACATTCTAAAACATGCAGTATTTGTTTTGTAGGCATTTTAATGAAGTGGAAGAGAGAAGAGATACTCTTCCTCCTTCCGTAGTTCTTTTTAGCTACTACTATCTGTAAAAAGAGACCACTTGGGCCAGCCAAGAAGTTAAAATTTTGGGCTCTGGCTCCTCGTCTGCTTTCAGGAGCTCTTTGAGCCTACAGAGGGCAGCTCCCTCTCTGAATCTGGACTAGAAAACAGAAAACAAAGTGGCTGGATCAGATGTCTTCAGGATGGAAAATTCATGCTGAGTCAGAAGATACTATAAGGTTTCAGAAACTTAACAGTTAGTCGGGATGATTTATTTGGAGTCCTACACTTTTCACTGCATTAAAATGACTAACTTCTCTAAAGTACTAGGTGATATCAGCATCACTTAGGGATTATCTGGAGGCTCTTTGGTTGACTGTATTCCTTGTTCTATTGCTGTATAACTAATTACCGAAAATTTAGTAGCTTAAAACAGCCTATGTTTATGAGCTCATCGCTGTACAGACCAGCAGCAATCCAGGCACACTGGGGCTGAGTCCTTTGCAGTCAGGATGATGGCTGGGGCTGCAAACTCATGGAGGCTCCAGGTCCTCTTCCAGACTCACAACCACTGGTAGATCTCATTTCCTTGTGGCTGTATGATGAGGACCCTGTTTTCTTGTTGGCTGATGGGTGGCTGGCTGCTCTCAGGTCCTCTCCATAAGCCCTTTCTCAAAAGAGCAGTTTTCTTCTTCAAAGCCAGCAAGAGAGTCTCTCACACCCTGCTAAAGACTCGCCTTAGAAGAAGACAGGACTGGCTGGGCACAGTGGTACACACCTGTAATCCCAGCTGCTTGGGAGGCAAGAGGATCATAGATTCGAGGACAGCTTTAGCAATTTAGTGAGACTCTGTTCCAAGACAAAATTTTAAAAAGGGCTGGGGATATAGATCTGTGGTAGAGCATCCCAGAGTGGGGGTTGGGGGGGGGAGCGTGGGTGCAAAACAGGCGCAAAAAAGTACCTTTTGATAAACTTGGAATCAACTCATTGAGGACCTTAATTACATCTGCACAGTCCCTCCACTTTTGTTAATAGTCACAGGACTGGGTTCCATTCTTTACATAGTCCTCTCCTCATGTGAGGGGGCAGGATTACTGAGGGCATGCACAGCAGAGTGGGGAATCTTGGGGGACAGCCTGCCATGGTGACTTGTAATTGAAAAGGCTCTTGAACCTCATATCTAAGATAAAACTTTGCCCTTTTCTGCTCAGAATTGTTAGTTCACATGCCCGTTCTCATGTTTTACTTCTAGTTTTGTAGGAGAATTAATCAATCTCAGGTGTGGGCTGACCTTGAGTTTCCACTAGCTGTCTTGTGCAGCCTGGGTGAATCCTGCTGGGCTGGTGTGCTCTGTAGTAACCTCTGATCACTGAACGTGCCTTCCACATCTGTATGCACGATCCATGCCACGCTCTGTTGGATTCTTGTATTCTTGTGTTCAGGATTCTTTATGCATTAATACTTTTTAAAAATACTTTTAGCTGGTGTGGTGGTAGCCTATAATCACAGTGGCTTGGGAGGCTGAGGCAGGAGAACTGCAAGTTCAAAGCCAGCCTCAGCAACTTAGCGAGGCCCTAAACAACTCAGTGAGACCCTGTCTCTAAATAAGATATAAAACAGAGCTGGGTATGTGGCTCAGTGGTTAAGTGCCCCTGGGTTCAATCCCCAGCACCAATAAATGAATGAACAAATAAATGAATGAATGAAATAATAAATAAAATATTTTAGGATCATTGTATCTCATCTCTCTCTTGGTCATGGAACTGATTGACCATCTTGTAGGTGAAAATTTTGGGTAATCTGTTGCTAGATGCGGAACTTTGCAGTTTTCTATATTTTAGAACTTTTTGTTTATCAGATGAACCATGATAAAAATTAAAATATTAATATCAAAAAGATGAGTTATGGGGGCTGGGGTTATGGCTTGGTGGTAGAGCACTTGCCTAAGCATGTATGAGGCACTAGGTCGGATCTTCAGCACTACATAAAAACAAACAAATAAATAAAGGTATTGTGTCCATCTGCAACTAAAATATTAAAAGAAAAAAAGAAAGAAACTAGGTTGTTTTAAGATCAAAGAGACCCGGTAAGCTCATCAACATTTTACTCTGTAATATTAAGAAACTTAAAAAGATTTTGTCACCAAAAAGAAGATTTTGTGGTTTTTATAACAGTGGAATCACTTGCTAAACCCTTGAGATTCTTTACTAAGCAAGAGTAATAGTTTTCTAGAAACTAAAATTTATACTTGGCAACAAGTATTTCCAAATCATCTCCCTCACACTCCCTCCAAATAATAATTTTCAGGCTCATTAAATCTGTTGGGTTCTCATGCCTGTCTTTGGTGTTTTCAGGGTGGTGAGAAGTTTGAGTAAACTGGGTTAAGCTTCGGGAAGGATGCTGGGTGTGGTGGTGCATGCCTATAATTCCAGCCACTGGGGAGACTGAAGCAGGAAGATTACAAGTTCAGAGCCAGCCTCAGCAATTTAGTGAGGCCCTAAGCAACTTAGTGATACCCTGTATCAAAATAGAAAATAAAAATGGCTGGGGATGTGGTTCGGTTTTGAAGCACTCCTGGGTTCAATTGCTTGTTTAAAAAAAAAAAAATTAGGGAAGGGCTGGGGTTGTGACTCAGTGGTAGAACACTCACCTAGCACGTGTGAGGCCCTGAGTTCAATCCTCAGCACCTCATAAAAAAAATTTAGGGAAAGAGCTTTTTCCCATCAATTAGGGTATTGCTGTGATTCCCCTCCCCTTCTTTTCAGGACTGGAGATGTAACCCAGGGCTTTGCTTCCACGTGCTAGGCAAGTGCTCTTACCCTGAGCTACCTACCCCAGCCCTATTGTTGTAATTTAAAAACAGGATCAAATGGATTATCATATTTTTTTCCCCTAAGGTGGTTCTCCAAGAGTAACGTGAGATCTGACCAGTGACATGATTATGTAATTTAATCAACACTGTGGAACCAAACTCCTTATTAGTATTTTAAGACAGCAAGTTTGTGTGTTAAGGATAGAAGGGGTTTTAGATTGATAAATTTGAGTGACCCTCCCTTTCAGGATGACTTTTGCTGTTCTTAGAAATTCCACTTCACGCTGATGTTTTCTGTGTGCCAGAGGCTGTGGCATAGAGTAAAAGCTGGGCCACCACCACTCTCGAGGGCTTTTAATTTTGAGGAAAGAAAACTAGAGGTGGCATCACCTAAATCAGGTTAATGTTTATAGAATGGAAGTTAGTGAAGAGCATCAGAGAGCATGGCTTGCTGGAGATTTCCAGCACACCAGGAGCCTCATTCTGTCATTTAGGTCCAACGTTATTGCTTCTTTTCTTGCTTTTATTTTTTATTTTTTTTCCCTCCTAACTATCAAAAGTACTGAAAGCTGAGGGGTACCAGAAGCAAGGAAAGGCATATGCATCTGGAAATTCATACTATGTTTAAGGACATGAAAAATTACAGGGAAGCCTGCCATTTGGTGATACGCTCTGGTGGTCTGTGTTGTCCCATCAGAACACGTCTTGTGCTTCACTAGGCAGCTGATGTTTCATGATTGGGGAGATGAAATTAGATGATGAAACAAACTCTATGAAACAAACTCCACTTATCTAGTATTCTTACACTTTAGTTTGTTAATGAGCTTATATGTTGTGCATAATATAAAAAGTTTATATACTTTATGTATATATATTTTATTATAAAAATAGTCTTTTGACTATTTCTCTTAGTCACTTTGACTAAATTTGGTTAAAACTATTGTCCAGTCTCCCATTAACAGTTTTTCTTTGTGACCTTATAAGTACTATTGACAAAAAAAAAAAAAAACCCAATAAGACACATCTTCATAATTTAAGGGCTTATCTAAACTAAAATCAAGGAACTGATGACAGCTGTTTAATCTTTTTTTCTGAGAAGTGTCTCCATATGATGCCCAAGTTGGTCTTGAACTCTTGGTCTTGAACTCCTGGGCTCAAACAATGCTCCTGCCATGCAGCTGGAACTTCAGTCAGATGCCACTGTGTCTGGCTGAAGACAGCAGTTTACTCTTTAGTGGACTTTTAGACATAAAATTGAGAGTAAACTTTCATTGAACCTAAAACTGTTTTGGTGGTAGAATGTATAATAACAAATTTTGCCATTAAAAAATTTAAGTGGGTAATTCAGTAGCATTAATTATATTCATAGTATTGTACAACTATTACCACTAGTTCCAAAACTTTTTCATCACTTTAAACACAAACTCTGTTACTACTATTAAGCAATAATTCCCCATTCCCTCCTTACCCCAGTCCCTAGTAACTTCTAATCTACTTTCTTTCCAAATTTTCCTGGTTTTGGTATTTCATATAAGGAGATCATGCAATATTTGTGCTCTGTGTCTAGCTTATTTCACTCAGCCAGTGTTTTAAAGTTTATCCACTGTTCTAGTTTGTAACATAACTTCTTTTTTGAAAATATTTTTTGGTTGTCAAAGAACCTTTATTTTATTTATTTGTATACGGTTCTGCAAATCAAACCCAGTGCCTTACACATGCCAGGCAAGCAGTCTACCACTGAGCCACAGCCACAGTCCCTATAACATAACTTCTTATAGCTGAATCATATTCCATGGTATGGATGCACCACATTTTGTTATCCATGCATGTGTTGATGGCCATTTGGATTATCTTAAGCTTCTGACCATTGTGAATACTGTTGCTTTGAACACTGGTGTGCAAGATCTGTTGGAGTCTCTGCTTTCAGTTCACCTGAAGATACACCTGTAAGTGGGATCGCTGGGTTGTACAGTACTTCTGTTCTTAACTTTGAGAGGAAGCACCACTGTCTCTTCCACAGTGGCTGCACCATTTACAGTCCCACCAGCAGTGTGTGAGGGTTCCAGTGTCTTGCCAACATTTTCTTTGTTTAAAATGTTTTGTATAGTTATTATACTAGGTGTGAGGTATTAAAAACCATTTGAGTTTTTGTATGGCTTTCTTTCCTTTTTTAAAAAAAATTTATTGGGCTATTCTAATTATACATAATAGATTCATCATGACAAATTTGCACATGCACATGATCTAATTTATGTTCATTCCCAAGTACTTTCTCTTTCACCCTTTTCTTTCCTCCCCTATCCTCTTTCTCTACTGATCTCCCTTCTGTTGTTAATATATGTCAATTATTGCATCCTAACTTCATATACAGCAGCAGGATTCGTTGACCTATTTGAACTCTTACATGTAAATGGAAGATAATTTCTTAATGAAAGTTTTAACTTTTTTTTTTTTTTTTTTTTTTTTGGTACCAGGGATTGAACTCGGGGGCCACCACTAAGCCACATCCCCAGCCCAATTTTGTATTTTATTTAGAGACAGGGTCTCACTGAGTTGCTTAGGTCCTCACTAAGTTGCTGAGGCTGGCTTTGAATCTTCGATACTTCTGTCTTAGCCTTTGGAGCCACTGGGATAACAGGTGTGCGCCACCACGTCCAGCTGAAAGTTTTACATTTTGTTTAACAAATTCCCTCAGATTTGAAGACATTTTCTTTCATGTTTTGAAGTATTTTATATAATGACTGTGGTCTGCATGTTTGTGTCCCTTCACCCCATCCTTGTGTTGAAAGGCTAACCCATGAGGTTAGAAGGTGTGTCCTTTGGGAGGTTGTTAGGTCATGAGGGTAGAGCCTCTGTGTTGGGATTAGTGTCCTCATAAGAGAGGCCAGGGACCCTCCTTTATGAGGACCACTGCCAGACACTGAATCTGACAGTACCTTATTTTCCTCATCATACAGAACTGTCCAAAATAAATTTGTGTTATTTATTAACTACTTAGTATTTCATTATAGCAGCCCAAATGGACTTAAGACTGTAATCAGAATAAAACTTGTCAGACCCTCTAGTTCTTTTTCTGAAGCTTAAAAACAATTACCTTAATTAACAAATAAAAATTGCAGATATTTATTGTGTATGACACAATGTTTTGAAATGGAGTACTTTGGGGAATGGCTAAATCAACCTAATTGACATGTATTACCTCACATTTGTATTTTTCATGGTGAAAAATACTTAATATCTACTCTTGTAAATTCCCAAGAATATAATACATTGTTATAAATTATAATCATTGTTATACAATAGATCCCTAGAATTTTATCCTCTTATCTAATTGAACTTTCATATTCATTGACCAGTAAACTCCCCAATATTTCTCAGATGTGTCCCAACTCCTGCAACCACCAGTCTACTCTCTGCTTTTGTGAATTTGACTTTTTAAAGACTCTATGTAAGAATAAGATCATGCAGTATTTATCTTTCTGTTCCTGGTTTATTTCCCTTAACACAATGTCCTCTAGGTTCATCCATATTGTTGCAAGTGATAGAATTTTCTTTTTAAAGGCTGACCAGTGTCCCACTGTGTGTGATACTACATTTTCTTTAAATTCTTTCCTTGATGGACACTTTGTGGTAGATTCCATATTTTGGCTATTGTGAATGTACTGCAGTTAACATGGAAGCTCAACAGACTTATTTTACTTCCTTTGGAGATTAATCCAGAAGTCGGATTACTGGATGTTATGGTGGTTTTCTGTTCAATTTTTTGAGGAACCTCCATATTGCTTTCCATAAAGGTTGTACTTACATTTCCCCCATTAAAATCCAGGGGTTCCAGATTGTCCACATTGTCTCCAACACCTGTCGTCTTTTGTTCTTTTGGTAGTAGCCATTCTAACAGGTTTGAGTTGGTATCTCATTGTGGTTTTGATGTGCATTTCCTTGATGATTAGTGATATTGAACATTTTTTTCATGTACCTGTTAGACATTTGTCTTCTTTTGAGAACTGTCTGTTCAGTTTCTTTGCCTATTTTAAAAATAGGGTTGTGTTTTTGCTATCGAGTGGAGCTCCTTATAAATTTTGGATGTTAACCTCTTATCAGGTGCACAGTTTGCAAGTATTTACTTCCATTCTGTAGTTTATGTCTTTACTCTTTTGTTTCATTTACTGTGCAGCTTTTAGTTTGATGTGATCCCAGTTATCTGTTTTGTTACCCTTGCTTTTTTAGGCCTTTAACAACAATTCTGCTTTTTATTCCAGTAGTCCTGATCTCTAAGGTGAAGATAGCCCACCTTAAAAAAGGAAAACAAATAGAAACATTTTGTAAGAAAGAAAAAAAAAACTATAAATTAATACCACGCTGTATTCCAACCACAGGAAACTTAACTAGGGTTCTCCAAATAGTTAATGCATATCTGCTTATGCCAGTGGTCCTCAAAATGTGGTCCCTGGATGAACAGCACCAGGATTACCTGGGAGTTTGATAAAAATGCAAATCCGCAGGCTCTGACTAGGTGGGAAATCTCAGGACAGGGTCCAGAATCTGTATTTTGACAAGTCCTGCGGATGATTATGATGCATACCAAAGTTGATACCATTCTCTCTATTTTGAGTATTCTCTTATTGTTTGTAGCATTAGGAGAACCTAGGCATCGTGGTTGAACTTGGACATAACCTCTTCTTGGAAGGCTCTCCCCCAGCCCCAGCCACCTCCTCTCTTGGTGCTTGGACACATTGTTACCGAGTGCTGATAGTTAGTTGCATATTTGCATCTCTTTCACTAATTTATAAATCATAAGGTTTAACAAATTGTGGAGGTCTTTTTAAAGGTTGCTGATTTAAATTGCATGCCAATTGGGGTAAGTGATGGACAGGGTGAACAGAGTAATTAGAGGGAATGAGAGGTGAAGTAGGTTTGATGTTCAGGGTGGTAGAAACAGTGGTGAAAGTTCACTTTAAAATTTTAAAGAATTTTCTTGGAGAATTTTTTTTTATATACTTTCTTGTTCTCAGTACCTGGAGCACTTCATTGATTTTGGTCTTGCTTTAATAGTGGTTGGCTATTTAGAATTCCAAATTGTCAGGGGAAACTTCCATTTTGTGCTGATATAGCAGAATATCACAGACTGGGTAACTTTTAATGAACAGAAATCTTTTTTCTTACAGTTCTGGAGACTGAGAAGTCCATTATTGAGGGGCTGGCAGTTGGAAAGGGTCTTCTTCCTACTTTTTCCCAAGGTGGAAGGTAGAAGGAGAAAGAGTGTGCTCAGATACAAGAAATCAGGAGAGGCTTGATGTGTTCTTTTATAAGGAGCTCTCTCCTGAGATAAGGAGTTAATGGCATTAATTCCTTTAGGGGGCTCCATCTTCATGGCCCATGCACCTTCTCTTAGGAGGCCCACCTCCCAATTCTTCCACATGGAGGATTGAGTTTCCCTTTGTGAATGTTGGAGGACACATTCAAACCTTAGCAAATTTGCTTTCAAATACTTACAAGGTTGTCTGAAACGAATGTTGAAGATAGTTCCTGGCATAGGGTATTTTGAGATCCTTAAGGATCTTTGAAAGAATCCTTTGTATTAAGATCACTTTACTAGTTTGATATATGCTTTAGTTTTTTTGTTAAGTTAGTACTTTTAAATATATTTCTGTTACTTTTAAATATACTACTCATTAACGATATCATTAAAGTTTTGTAATACAGTTTCTCATTAAACAAGTAATCAGATCCATGTTTTCCAATTTCTGGGATAAAAATAAAAACTTGTTCATTGGTAGGCAGTTTCATTCTCATTCCAGCTGCAATGGAGTGTTTTTTTTTTTTTTTTTTTTTTTAATAAGCAGACTTCTTTTTAACCACAGATAGGCTTAGTTTAGGCTTCACAACCTGGGGTTGTGTTGGAATGGAGTATCTTGCCTTTGACAGACTTCTAGGGCTCTGTTGGTTTCCCACAATTTTCTGCATGTTTGTTTCAAATGAACCATAAAAGGATTCAGTGCCAACATGTGGTTTTAATAGCAAATAAGTGTGGGCCAATGAATGTGGACTTGGAATCCGAGGTTCTGTACATATGCCATGACTGAACTTCAGTTTTCAGTGTGGCACCTGGTCAGTGTTGAGCGACTTATCAGTTACCATGTGAAACTTCAGTCCAGTGTCAGTTATTTGGGGGCACTTGCTGTTGATTGGAAACCACATATTTGATGTCGAACAACTTTCTGCAGGTTTTTCATAATACATTTTTAGTCAAGGTTTATGATTAAGTGGGAACAAATTCCCCCTGGAGTTCTTTTTTTTGCGTCTGTTTTTAAATCATTATGGATTATATTGCCTTAAAATGACAATATGAAAATAATTAAATATGGTGTTATAAAACTTACTACTTTACAAAAGTTTCTATTAAAAATGAGACTTTGAAAGTAGGAATTTACTTACAGAACCTATTTTGGGATGAGGATTAGGTATAAATGGAGATTCCTTCTTTCTTCCCTCTGTGGTGGAACATTATGAGAAGCTCATCTGTGTGAATGTGTTCCTACCCTTGGGGCCAGTAGAAGGGAAAGGGAGTGGGAGGGCTGAGAAGGGGTGATGAGAGAAAGAGAGTGAGTAGAGGCCACATTGGAACTGAGTGTCGTGCCTTTAACTGGTTTTGACTAATCTAAACCATATTTTCCAATCAAATTTACAGTAACAAAAATAATATTCTGGTTAAAAAATAATATGTAAATTCTAAAACAGTGTACTGTGTATGTTATTAAGGTTAGTTGGTAAGCCCAGTGTTCTTTAGGCTCATGTTTTTGTCTACTGGAGAGGGGAAAAAAACTCTTTTATTTAGATTTTGTGATTGAGGGCCTGCAAATTAAATTGACAGAAGACAGATTTGCAAGAAAATTGAAACCAGATTTAAATAGGAATGTATACAAAGATGGTTACAAGGAACTGTAACTGAGGGAGGTAGTTAGAATTTGGGGTTTGTTTAATATTTCTGTGACAGTGTCTATCTATGTGGTGTAGGCTTCTCTAAGAAGAGAAGTTGAGAATTGCTCCTGAGGAGGGGAGTTCTTTTAAATTCTTTTAGGAGGATCTGTTTTTAAGCAGATAAAGGATTTCAGGAACTCTTATACCTTCAGTTCAAAAATAATTTTCTTGCCACAGTTATTTATTCTTCACCTTTTCATATCACAGCTTTTATTTTTGTAATTTTTAACTAATTACTGGGACTAATATTTTGTCTTTACATCATGATTTTCCCTCTTCAAGGTACTTTTTCCTTTTAAATCTATGTTATTGAGATGTCATTCTACATATAGGAAATATGTCCATTTAATGGATGTTGCATTTTGATGTAGTCATACAATTCTATGACCCCATGACTTCAAATAAGAGTGAGACCTAGAACAGGTGTAAGTTTTTTTACATAATGGGCCAAATAGTATTTCAGACTTGGCAGGCCATCCTGACTCTGTTAGACCTATTGTGGCACATAAATGGGTACTGAAACTTTATTTACCCAGACAGGCAGGCAGCCTGCAGCTCCTGGTCTGCCTTTTTCGGTATTGGATATTTTCATCACCACCAGAAAAGTTCTCTTGTGCCCTTTATATCAGATCTCCAAGCCAGCCACATGCTGTTCTGCCCTCTAGCATTTTAGATCTAGTATATGTGTTCTAAAGCATTTAAAATACATGAAACCATATAGTAAGTCCTCTCCAGCGTCTAGCTTCTTTTACTCAGCGTAGTATTTTCAGGAGTTCGGCCATGTTGTACCTAGCAGTTGCTTATTCCTTTTTGTTATTAGTGGTATTCGGTTGTATGAATGTGCACAATTTGTTTATGCATTCTCCTGTAGATAGCCATTTAAGTTGTCACTTTGGGGCTGTGATAAATAAAGCAGCTACATCTATTCTTTGTGTGGGTATTTATTTGTTTCAGTTTCTTTTGGGTAAATACTTAGAGTGGAAAATATGGGTCATATGTTGTGGATGTAACTTTTTAAGAAACTGCTAAACTGCTTTTGGAAGTGATTACACTTCCTCCAGCTGTGTGAGAGCATTCTTAGTTGTTCCATATCCTCGCCAACACTTGGCATTGGCAGGATTCTTTTTTACTTTTCCATTCCAACAGGCAGTCATCTTATTTCTTTTCCTTTCGATATTGCCCTGTTAAGGCCCTCCCATTGAATGGAAGTGTTGACTGTTTTGCAGTCTTGGGTGAAAGAAAGGCATGTGTCCTTTTGTCATTAACCATTGTGATAGTTGTGGCTTTTATATAAATGTTCTTTGTCAAGTTGGAAAAGTTCCCTGGAAGTTGGCTTATCTTTTTATTCAATTATAATGGGTGTTTATTTTTTCAAATGCTCTTCCTGCACCTGTTGAATTGATGGTGTGGTTTTTCTTCTTTGTTTTATTACACAGTAGGTCATATTGGCTTTTTAGAATGGCGAAGCAACTTGGCATTTCTGGGATGTATCTTACTGCACATGATGCATTATCATTTTTAAGTATTTCTGAATTTGCTTTAGTAATATTTTGTTACAAATTTTTTTTTCCTACTGCTTTGGATTTATTTTACTGTTCCCTTTCCAGCTTCTTAAGCTTAGAATATTGATTTGTAGACTTTTCTATTTTTCTCATGGAAGCATAAAACGTGTAAGTTATCCTCTAATCACCAAATTGGTTGTATCTCCCAAAACTCTTGATAATTTTCATTTTCAGTCATTTCATAGTGTTTTCTGATGTGTCATTTCACTTAGGCTGTATAAGGCCATGGGGAGAAAAAGTCAGATAATATGTACAAAAAAAGGGTAGATTTTTTGTTTGTTTGTTTGTTTTGAGCTCGTCAAAGAGCTGAGATGGCAGGGCAGCCAGGTGAACTGAATTAGAAAGGATTATAAGCCCATCAGGAACAGACAGACCACAGCAGTTGGTCTGGCCTTTGCCAGGGAGGTAGAAGTGGTGCCCATAACAGTGGTAAGAAGAAAATGGAAATCTTTCTTAGCCTTCTTTCACTCTGAAATTCGGTCCATGTTGTTGTATGTAAGGTCGTTCTTTTAAAATTATTTTTACTTTGCATATTCATTATATGAATATACCACAATTTGTGTTTTATTTCCTCAGTTGGTAGATGAAGGTTATGGATAGTTTATGGCTGTGTGAGTGAAGCTGCTGTGGACATTCTGCACATGTTCTGTGAGTTTAGGTACTTACTTAGTTGTATATACAGGGGCAGAAGTGCTGTGCTGTGAGGTAAGATATGCATTTAGTCTCATTGGTATAGCTAAATTCTTGTCCAAAGTAGTTGAACCAACTTATACTCTCGAAAAGGCACATATTCTTATTTTCTCTTATTGGAAAGTTTTTTATGGTTTACATATGCTAGGCAAAAATTATATTTTACTTCATCTTCAAAATATAATATTCCATGTGAGAAATATTTTGTATAGTTGAGTGACAAAATACAACTCTGTGGAATATGGCTGTAGATCAAGGCCTACTACCCCTGCCCATCTCAGTATTCTTAAAATATTGTTGGAAAAGCAGTTATTCTTTGGCTCAGTATATTCCTTTCAACAGCTTATTATCAGTATATTCATATACATTCTTAAGGTAGAATAAGGATTGTTGTCAGGGAGGATTTTTGTGGTGATTTTATTAAACAAAATTAAGAGAGGGGACTTTTTAATGTATCTTATTTAGTTGGGTATATTTAAGTGAAGAACATAAGAATGGTTTACCCTTTATTTAAGGCTATAGGTAGTTCTGTTGTCCCTAAATTCTGCTTTACATGGAAGTCTGTAGGATGTGTTGGAGACCCTCGGGACCATTCATCTTTTATTGCCATCTATAAAGAAAGCCATTCTTGAGCTTGTGTCATTTGTGCTTGGCTTGATGGGAGAAATGGCAGGTTGGAGACAGTTGGTTAGAAAATGGTGTTGGCACAGGAAAAGAGGTTTAGATGTGGAATATCTGGGTGCTCACAAAGTCTTCAAAGTCAAATACTAAAAAGCATAGGATTCTCTAAAGCTTGGTCCACTGCCCATTAGCTTCTGACATGGGGGTTTTATCTTCTGGCTTAGACACCTGTAAATATTTTGGTCCCACCAGGGGATCAATCCCCAGGCCCTCATTTTGCCCATTTGGTCATTTTCCTGTTCCCCGTATGTTCTTAGACATTTCCCCTTTTCTTGCTCTTGGGCCTGACTGTGTCCTGAGATGAGTGAGGTGGCAGGAAGAGCAACAAGGAGCAGGCTCTCCTTTTACACCAAGAAGACCAGGAGCAGCTGACTTTGTTCTTTTCTGTAGCTTTTCAGAACAGCCCGTGTGTGGTTTTGAGTTAACAAACCACAGATTTAAATCCTACACCTGCTCTGTGCTAGGCCCTGTGCTAGTGCAGTCCACGTGTACAGGCATGTCAGTCTGTGGGCCTCTATCATGGTTGAAGGAGTTTCATTGTATAACAACATTGATAACCCCACAGGCCAGGAGATCACTTTGGATTGCTGTTCTCTTCCTTTCATCTGACAGCCTCTTAAAGGCAGAAGGATTCGAGTGCTCCTAGATCTACATTTTGCTTTCTCTTTACTCAACTGTATATAAATTACTGTATATAAATTCAGTGTATATAAATTACTCTATAAGGTTGTACATAGAAGACCAGGTATCCTAAACCTGTAGGGCAATTTAAGAGAAATTTGTGGAGAATTTGAACTGACTTGCATACTGTCTTCCTTTACTGTGCTTAGCTAATAATAGTTCCTTCTCACCCTGTCCCCCCACCCCACCCTGTGTTGATTCCCTTTTCCTGTGTGCTGGAAGATTCCACAGTTCTAGTGTAAGCTCTCCTAAGGCATTCATAAGTTCCAGTTGGTAGGAGATTTAAAGCATATATTGAATAAAAAAGAACAGATAACCAGAATAAAAGTTAGATAGAAATTCTAAGGCAAGGTAGGGCATGTACCCTGCTGTGTTCAAAGGTCCACTAAATGAGGTTTTACAGATCAGCAGATGGACAGGTCCTTTTGCAGTTGAATCCTGTACTCTCTCTCAGTCTTTCACATGGAGGAGGTGCTGTGTGTAGGGGAAACATCTGTTAACAAGGTAAACATGTTTTTCCCAGCTTTCAGTCTGGTACCGAAGCAGACATTGTTTAAACTGGATATACTGTGTGCCTCACAGGTGGTGTGCGAATGTCATAGTAGGACTTCTGATTGACTCCAGACCAGTTAGTGGCATTTTTCTAAAGGTAGTACTTTCAGGTCAGGGATCTCATGTGTGAACAGAAGTTAGGTGAAGGAGGTGGAGGCCTGGGAAGGTGAGCCTCTTTAGCTTTTAGGCCCCTTAGGCCCATTTAGGGGGTGGTGAAACCTTAGTGGTAGAGCCTAATCTCTCTCTCTCCTCTCCCCCAACTCTCCCTCTCCCCTCCCCCCCTCTCTCCCTCTCTCCCTTCCTCCCTCTCTTTCTGGCCATGGGGTGAGAGGTTTTATTTTGCCACCTGCTTCTCCCATGATGCACTGCCTCACCACAGACAAGCAGTACGACCAGTCATCATGGACTGAAAACTCCAAACATCGAGCTAAAATAGACCTCTGAGCGAATTAGCCCAGACAGCTTGTTGTGGTGAAGGAGAGCTAATATAGAAGGTAATTGCTTTTGCTTGTTGGTCTTTTTTTTCCTGATGCTGTCTCTGGGCCCTCTGGAAAATGGGTGGTGGTGAGGCAGTGGAACGAGAGGCTGGACGGAGAGGAGTCGGGGTGTGGCCATTGTCCATGGGAGAGGTAAGGTAGTGGGAAGAGGGAGGCAACAGAAAGGAACAGACTTATTGATGAGAGATTTTGGAGAGCAAAGTGACAGGACAGGATTGGCTACCAGTCTGTGAAGAAAAAGGAGGCATCAAGAAGGATCTGCAGGTTCCCGACACTTAACACCTGGACAGAGAGTGAGCATGTTCTTCAACCTGGGGAACCTGGAGGAGCTGCACCCTGAGTCTGGGCCGGAGGGTCATGAGTTAGATTGTGGGCACTCTGAGTGTGAGTGTCCTCCTGGTGAGACAGCTCAGTGGACCTACTGAGGGGACAGTAGCTCTGAGTCAGAGAAATTTCAGAAGGATTTTTAAAAAACATCTATTTGAGTTCGCCAGCAGCTTTGTGAGTCTTATAATTTTTCTTGGAATAGTCCTTATTATAGAAATCTACAGATACTACAGATAAGGCTAATGAATTCTTTCTTTTAAAATAAAATATCTTGCATGACAGCAGCAGTGAAGGAAAGCAGAAAGATAAAAGCCGTGAGAGAAGGTATTCTGTGGAACCATCCGTACAGAAGCTGCCACCCACACAGAGTGCCCAGGTCCTTATTATCTATTTCCCAGTGAGTGCCTCTCTTTTATGGATTAAATAAGTAAGTCGCTCAAGGTCTCTTGGCAGATGTGGATTCTTACAGTCTCCTCGATGTCATAGATTTTGCTCTTTCCACTAGTTTTGTTGCAGTCAAGAAAGCAGTTAAGCCAAAATTAGGAACTCTGTCAACTTAAAATCAGTTTTGAAGCGTCTGTGATCCCACAGATGTGTGCAGTAGCCTTATTCCAACAGTGCATTTCTTGACTTCCTGCCTGTGCCGTGAATCGGTCAACACAGTTTTAGGCCTTAGAACCTTAGAATGGCAAAACTTCAATGCTGCAAGGGCCTTGAGCAGTCTTGGTATCTACTAGCTTTACTTTATAGATAAGGAAACACAGGATCAAAGTCACAGATCCTGTTAATGGGAAAGGCAGACTGTGTAGCCTAAGTATGAATGTACCAGTGTACACTGCCATTCTCATCTTTGGCTCTTCCACGAGTTCTTCCAGAATGCCTCACATACCTATTCCTAGCTCCAGCTCCTACTTCTAGCCTAGAAGAGTCTCCCATCTCCCGTGCACTCATGCATTGCTGCAGATCCTTCTCATTGTCGTCTTTTCCTAAAGCACACGTGCCTATGTTTCATGTTCTGCTTTCAATGTAGACCAAACATGTTTGTGTCTTTCCACACTGTGAGAATTTTTGGAATAATTAGTTTGATAAGCTTCTGTGTCTGGTTTCTGATATGATTTGGCATGTCCATGTGTCCAGGTACTTCTTGATTCAGCTTGATAAGTTAACACGCATAAATGATTTATCAGTTTGTGCTTTGTCGTTGTGTTGGGCAGATGCAATTATTTACTTATATAAACAAGGTGTAGAGTCTTTCTTCCTTGGCACTTGTATTCAAAGCGGAGTAGCTCATGGCACATTGCTGCTTTACAAAATGGGGTAACTCGGTTTTAGGCACAGCCGGAAAACCACTGCCCTCTATATTATTAGGGCATAACTTGGATCGGGCCTGCCCTCCACTGTGTGTCCCCCTCTCCAGCTCACACCAACTTTAAATTTGCCCCAGAGCCTCCTATTTTGCATTAGTAGACTTCTCTTTAGACTGTATCCATGGAGTCTTACGCTGAGGGCCCACGTTCCATGTTTCCTTTCTGTACACTCGCACTAGCTCTGTCCTCCGTATGTCAGGAGACTTTGGAACTTGGAAGAGTCATTGTTTCCCAGTGACTTTTCTTTGTCCTTTCTGTCAGAAGACCCTGCTCCCCACCTTTACCTGTCAAAAAACGATTTTCCAAAGCCAGGCATGCATCTTCTATCAGCTGCCAGAAATGATGATGGGTGTCTGAGGTCTCTTCTTGCCCGTCCCCATTCATCTTCTCTTCTGCCTTGAATCTTGCAGGAAATGTGTGAATGTTTGTCATATAAGTACTTTGCTATTATTATATTTTCTTCAAAGTTACATTTTCTTAAAAGGGTGTTGAGTTTGCCTCAGTCATTTGGATTTTAAGACTATAATTATCTTTGGATTTTTGGTGACTTTGGACACCTGTGTTTTGCTATGCCATTTGTCTCTGGTTTCCATGTCACTTTGACATTGTCGCTGGCTTCTGAGGAAAGGGATCATAAATGAATGGCAGCTGGAGTCATAAGAAGTTGGTGGAAATAGGCCTGATTTGAACTGTTTATTCTTTTTCTGGTGCTAAGGATCCAGTGCAGGGCCTCACACATACCAGGCAGGTGCTCTACCAGTGAGCTACATTCCCGGCCCAGGAGACCTTTTGAAAACTGAAATTGACTCATTGGGAATTTACTATTTTTAGGTACTGGCATTTGTATAAGTGTTTTTAAATTATTTTGCAGAGACCATTACTTAAGTGCTGTACTATCTATAGCCTATGAAAAATGCTTCTGTATAAAGTGTGATACGTGTATACATATGTACAAGTCAATTCTATAGAGTGGGAAACCTGCATAATATCCAAGAATAATAGTTTCTATTTGAAGGACTCTGATCATGAGTCCATATTCCAGAGGTGACAAGGGCAAGGACCTCGAATAGTTCCATCTAAACATCTACAAAAGGATATGTTAACTAACATTAAGAACCCTCTAGGATTTCCTGTGTGTCCTCAGGATCATGTCTCCTGAAAGCTAGCCATCAAACATGATTGTATTTGCCTTAGACTACCTGAAATAACAGAGCATGAAGATTTACTAAATTTAAAATTTGTTTTTTATTTTCCTTTGTGACTGTTTGCAAATCCCCTATGACTTCTTTTCATTGTAAATATCACTTGATAAGGAAGCTGGAAGGAGGCAACCTTTAGGGCTTGCCTACCTCACCTTTCTTGGCTTTGCCAGTATTTAAAACAAACAAATCTAGTCCCGTGGTAAATTAGATCCCCACCAGCAGCCTACTTCCCCCACACATATGCCTGCATTTACACACACACACACACACACTCTCTCTCTCTCAAGAGTTGTGATAGCTTGGTTTGGTTCAAGCAGCTTGACATTCTAGAATACGGGTTTAGAGCTTCCCACTTCTCTCTGGATCTCCTTTACTGCATCATCCACATAGGTCCCAGAGTTCCTGCCTGGATTTCATGAATCTTTGGGATTTTTCCCTTGTTGTTGTTGTTGTTTTTTAATGGTATTTCAGATTAATTGACTTGTTAAAGCTGTGTATTTCTTAAACTGTCAAGTTTTTTTGTTTAATTTTGCTCTTGTTTTTCATTCTTTACACAGAAAAGATCAATTATGAAAGAATTCTGTTACTAGCAACCAACCCTGGCAACCAGCCTGGATCCTGGCTGGCCACCATAAGAAATAAGCAAACATGTGAAAAAGGAAAACTGGATTTTATGCAGTTTGGCCAAATGGGGAGAAGCAGTTAGGATTTATTCCCTGGTTATACAGAAATGGTTACAGTTTATAGTAACCAGAGCCAGGTGACATCCATGTGTAGAGTTAGCTAGCCTGGGCCAGCCAGAGAACAGGTCAGGCTCGGCCTCCTTGGTGCCACGGGGTAGGTTTTGTTTTCATTCTCCTCATGAACAAGTTCTGGAGGCAGAAAAGTAGTTATCAGGAAGTTGCTTTTAATTTTAAAGGATCTCTGTTTCAGTTCCAATGAATATTTCCTTACTTTAGACAACAAAACAAGCAGTTTCTTGGTTAGTTCTGCACATTGAGTACCTCTTCATAGCTTCTACCAGTGGAAGATGGAGATTCCATCCTGCCTGTGTCACAGGTGTGTCTTTTGGTTATTGGTACTGTTATGCTTAGAGAGATAGTTATGTTTTTGGTGTATATTTACACCCACAATTACGTGTGTGTGTGTGTGTGTGTGTGTGTGTGTGTGTATATGTGTATATAACAATTTGAAACACAGGGGCAATACTGATTTTAATTGCCCCCCCCCCTTTTAGTGGTATTAGGGATGGAACACAGTGGGGTTCTATGTCTGAGCTACATCCCTATCCCTTTTTATTTTTTATTTTGAGACTGGGTCTTGCTAAATTGTCCTGGCTGCTCTTGAACTTGCGCTCCTGCCACAGGTTCCCAAGTTTCTGGGATTGCAGGCATGGGCCACCATACTTGGCTCATCTTTGTTTATAAACTGGTAGCTGGTTATCCTTTCTGTGGTCCAGAATCTACTCTTACCAAGGAGCACCACAGAATTGGTTCTCAAAGCCAAAAATCTTGTTTTAATCATGTTTTATCCCCAGAATCCCCCTTAGCTCTGGATTCTTAACTGGGCCTTCAGTGAGTACTCATGGTGTTAATGGAGATTCAATCAGACTAAGTGTCTTTGAACTTCATATTGTTTTTCTCAGAAAAAGATTTTTCATACTTTTTAAAGGGTTCCTAAATTTTTAGTTCATTCTGTCATGACAGTACTTTACATTCATTTCTTATTTAAGGCAATGAATGATGATGAAAAGGCAAGTGATAATTTAGTCCTCAGTCAGTATATTAATATAATAAGCTCTTTTGAGAAATCAAGTATTTATACAGTTACTACAGTTTGGTTTTGTTGGGTCAAATTGAAAGATATTTGTAATATAGATATAGACCTTGATTTATATTAATAAATGTACTTCTTTTAGGAATTTGACTGAAAAACAGTAAATGTCCTATGAAGTCATGTTTTGTGTTGGTGTAGTAATTCGTCCTCTTGTCTCTGTCCTTGCGAGGCTGGGCCTTGCTCTGTTGCCTGGGCCACTCTGAGCTTGTGTGCTCCAGCAGTCCTGCACTTTCGCCTCAAGTGGCCACCACTGCGGGCATGTGCCACCACACCAACATTCCTTATTTCTTATTAATACGTTTCAATGGGAAAGGAAAATTGCAGATTTTTAAAATTACGTTGATTTTTCTTAGTGTTGTGGTGGTGGTGCCTTTTTTTTTTTTAATGTTATGAAAAGAGAATAGAAGTCCTATTAAAATGCAACTTAAAGGATAGGTTATCTTATCCTTGTTTTCTTTATAGATTTCAGCCATTTCCGTTTAATTAGTATGAAGAGCTGCTTCTGTAAGGCCCTCTGTGTGAACCGGTGTTAGACCTTCCTGGTCTTAACTTGGTTTATGTAAGAAGGAAATCTGTGGTGGCTTATCATTTCCCCATCAGATCCCGTATTTTCATAGGGCTTACTGCTATCCTGTTTTCTTAAGTGATGGGAGTCTAAAATGTTTGCTGACATATTTCTGTTTCCTATCTAACGACATCTTCAGTCATCTACAGCCGTTCAAGCCATCTACAAGGTTTTTACCTTAAAAGTGCCCTCAAATACCAGGTGTGGTGGCACACCATATAATCTTGGCAACTTGGGAAACTGAGGCAGGAGGACCACAAGTTCGAGGCCAGCCTGAGCAACTTAGTGAGACCCTGTCTCAAAATATAAAGGGCTGTGGGTGTAGCTTAGTTGAGCCCCAGGGTTCAACCTTAGGACCCCTTCCCCCCCAAAACAAAAAATAAACACCCCTATGTTCAAGGAATAGTGAAAACATCTTTCATCAATAAAAATTGTGTGTTTTGAACATTTGTTAGTTAATGGCAAAGTGTATTGTGTTTTTGCTTACAGGATTTTCTTTGATAATTACTTACCTTTAGATTTTGCATCTTTAAGATTCCATTTGTTATCTGATTGACATCATTTAAAATGTTTTCAGAAAGCATTAACATTCCTTTATTGAAATGGGAGAATATTATCTTTGAGAAAAAAATGACCTGTAACCAGGTGATTTACAGTATTTTCTCTTGGCCAACTTTTGTTAAAATACAAAATTTATGCTGGTTATTTTTAAATTTTATTAGAATTAGTTTATATTACAACCTAGTTGTAAAGTATAGACAGTGCTTTGGGCACATAACCCTAAGGATTTGTCATTAATAGATTTTAAACACCAGGAAAATGGGGATAAAGTGACTTTTTTTCTTTTTAAACTGGAATTCCATATTAAGTCAATAGAAATTATAATAAAATTATAATTACCTTTAAAGTGCTACTATTATCATTATTATTATTATTAGTTATAGTTGGACACAGTACCTTTATTTTCTTTATTTAATTTTATGTGGTGCTGAGGATCCAACCCAGTGCCTCACACAGTTAGGCAGGTGCCCTACCCCTGAGCCATAACCCCAGCCCCTAAAGTGCTTTATAAGAGATTTTCCGTATTCAATTTTAATTTGCCTGCATGCCATATTTGTTTTTTCTATGCTTCCTCCTTTTGGGCTTTCTCTGTAGATATTTTTAATGTGTCGTACTTAATAAGAGCCTTTTCATAAGATTCTCCATCTTTCTGCTAACAAAACACATTTAGAAAGTCATCTAGTTTTTAAAAAAAATATTAAATTTTTTTTAGTTGTAGGTAGACACAATACCTTTATTTATTTATCTATTTTTCTGTGATGCTGAGGATGGAAGCCAGTGCCTCACATGTGCTAGGCGAGTGCCCTGCCACTAAACCACAGCCCCAACCCTGTCATCTAACTTTTATGCATGTAAGCAGCACTAGATTTTGAAAGCAAATGATTGCTTTCCCCAGGAGCAGGCACTACTGTAGTATTAAGTACACCTTCTTAATAAAGAAGACTGCTGAAATGAACTTGCTTTTAAAAATTTCTTTATCCCATTTTCTCCCTTCCGTAGAGAAGGTGTTAGACAATGGAGATGAGTTCTGTTAGAGTCTATTTTGTTTTACTTTGTTGTTTTAAAATATATATTTATTTTAGTTGTAAATGGACCTTTGTTTTATTTTTTATATGTGCTGCTGAGACTCGAACCCAGGGGTCACACATGCTAGACAAGCGCTTACCACTGAGCCACAACCCCACTCCTACTTTATTTTTTTATTTTTATTTTTTTAAATACCTTTATTTCACTTATTTATTCTTATGTGGTGCTGAGAATTGATCCCAGGGTCTCGCATGTGTGAGGCGAGTGCTCTACCACTGAGCCACAACCCCAGCCCTCCTACTTTATTTTTTAATGTATGGATTAAACCGGGGACCTTGCACATACTATTCAAACACTCTACCACTGAGCACACTCTACCACTGAGTGTTAGAGTGTTAAAGGGAATTTTTTTTTACTTTAAAGGAATTGCGTATTTATTATATTTTAAAATATAAGTAAATTGAAAGATGATTACTTAAAAGACAGTGTTCCTATTTTGGGGGTGGGTTCCAGCTTTAGTGTTGATTTTAAATGGAGATTATAAATCAGCTTCTAGATGCAAGATCTGTGGCATTTTGCTTTATAAATGTCTCAATATGTTTCTTCTAGGGATCTCTTCATTTGTTCAGTAAATATTTATTGAGAACCTGCTTTGTACAGGATGCTGGTGTAGGGGCCTTGACTTTCCACATCCCCAGCTCCCAGCGCATCTTAGCTTTCTTACTTTCTTCTCATCTTCCAGCCCACTCTTGAGGTTCCAGTCCATGGCCTGTTAGAGAGGATGCCCTTTATGAGGGAAAGAGAGCAGCAAAAGGTGACCCAGGACCAGGTGACCTCTACAACTGGGCCTGTGTAGATGCCTTCAACCTGGGAGAAACTGGTTTGGAGGAGAGCCAGGAGTTAAGTGTCAAACACCCAACTGGAAATTGAGTGGGTGGGGAAAAACATGATGTCCTCAGGAGACACAATAGGATACCAGACAAAACTATAAATGTTAGATTTACCACATTATAATTTAGATATAATTTGAACATATGGAGGTTTTAAAGAAAAGAGCCTCATTTCAAATGCTTATTTAATTATTATTTCAGTTTTTTTTTAATCTGTAGTTACACAAACTAAAGTTTTCCATTTTGAGCACTATTAAATCTTTAAGATGTTAGTCATTTAAAAAATTTATTTGTTAGCTTTTCTAGGTTTAGTATATGGCCCTAATTTTTAAAAAGAAATTATTTAATTAAGATGTTATAGTGGTTATAATACAAAGAATAATTAGCAAATAGTCTGCTTTCTCATTTAGAATATTTTCTATAGGGGCAGTAATGATTCCCAAGGCTTCTGGATTTTTAAAATTTTTAATGTGTATTTTTTTAGTTGTAGGTGGAAACAATATCTTTATTTTATTTTTATGTGGTGCTGAGGATTGAACCGAGTGCCTCATACATGCCAGGCAAGTGCTCTACCACTGAGCCACAACCCCAGCCCTGGATTTTTAATTTTTGAGAGGCTTCATCTTTCTTATTTTGAGAAGAGAAAATGTGGATTTTTCTAATTATAATTGTGCTCCAAAATGCAAATAAAAAATGGCAAATAGTTGAATCCTTTAAAAAAAAAAAAAAGCACTTCCCTGGAATCTCAGCTGCTGGGGAGGCTAAGGCAGGAAGATCCCAAGTTCAAAGATAGCCTCAGCAATTTAGTAAGCTTTAACCAACTTTGTAATAAGCTGAGGATGTGGCTTAGTGATTAAGCACCCCTGGGTTCAATTCCTGGTACCAAAAAAAATAAATAAATAAATAAATAAAATAAAATAATAAAATTTTAAAAATAAGCTTATTGTTAAGAGTGGTCTTAATTTGTAAATTATTGCCAAGTTAACACAGCATTACCATATATCCCATTATTAATGACTTAGATTTGTTAGGTGTATTTGTTATAACTAATGAACCTGTATTGATGTGTTGTCATATATGTAGGCTCCAAGAAGCTTCTGAAGCTTTACTTAATTTTGGTGACCTTGATGGTTTGGAGGAGGACTGGTTAGGTATTTTGCAGACTGTATTTTGGGATTTGACAGATGTTGTTCTCATGGTTATATTGGTGTTGGGGTACATACTACCTTGGCCACTTGACAGTGTGACACCGTGTCTGTCACATTTCTCTACTGTCAAATTACTCTTTCCTGCTTGCCATCCTGTTACCTGTAGAAGGAAGTCACCGTGTGCACAGCGCCCCCTTCAGGAGTGGCGAGTTATACTGCACCTTCTCGTGTGTCTCCTGGCATTATTTAGAATCTTCAGCAAGGATGTGTCCCTTATCTCAACTAGATTCATTTATTCAGTTATTCATCATGGCAGTATGAATTCATGGATATTTGTTTTGTGCTTGAGTTGTAATCCAATGCTACTTTATTTATTTTCTTGTTTGATTGATTCTAGTTTTTGCAGTTGGGTGCATTTTCACCTGATACTTTTTGTCCCTGGATGTATCCCATGATCAGTGTGGATGTGGGGTTTTTCTGCTTCTGGCTACTTCCTTACTCTCTGGCACTGCAACTGCTCTAGTTTTGTCTTGGAAATGTCCTGCTTCTGTACTGCAGTCAGCCATTGCTCCAAGGAACCCTGGTCTCCTCTCTCTTCCCCTGCCCCCTCTTCTGTAGTATAAAACATGCTTTGAGCACTTGTAATTTGCTTACCATTGCATCAGGCACTCAGTGTCCAAGATGACACAGGATAAATGCCATATTATTATTCCTATGTAACAGACTTCACACGCCTAGTAAATTTTTGTAGTTCTTTTTTTTTTTTTAAGTTTTATGATGTCTTGCTGGGCATGGTGGTACATGTCTGTAATCCCAGCTATTCAGGAAGCTGAGGCAGGAGGATGGTAAGTTCAAGGTCAGCCTGGGCAACTTAGCAAGACCCTGCCTCAAAATAAAAAATGAAAAGGGCTGGGGATGTGGCTTAGTGGTAGAATGCTGCCTAGCATGCACAAGCCTTTGGGTTTAATGTCCTGTGCTGCTAAAATAACTGTTTTAAATGATGTCTCTTTAAAAATGTGATCATATATATTAATTTCTTTAAAAAAAGATTAATATCATATCTGCTGAGAGTTGGGATTTTTGCTTTTCCTTTTACTTCATTGCTCAACTTCCTTCCGCCTTTTTACTTCCCATAGTTCAGATTAACAACTTAATATGTGTGCATGTATTTGTATATATCATTTTATTATAATTTTTTTTGTATTGGGGATTAAACCCAGGGGTATTTAACCACTGAGCCACATCCCCAGCCATGTATATATATGGTTCAATATATATATTGAGATGAGGTCTTGCTAAATTGCTTAGGGCTTTGATGTACTGTGTGTATCTTTTTATATTTTCTTCCATACTGTCATAATCATATACACTTTTGTTTTATACTTTATAAAAGGACTTTACATTATATAGTTTTTTATATTTTGTTTTTCTCTCTTAACAATACCTATACAAATCCCTCATGTCATCTGTTATATTCTTACATGCTTACTGTTATGTGGTAGAGGATTACTTTACTGTATCCAGTTGTTTCCCCATTAATGACATTTGTTTCTAGGTTAGGCACTGTGAACAGTGTTGCAATAAACATCTCAAATATCCTTATGATGCTTTATTTCTGTGGTATACTCTTCTAGAGTGAGATTGTTAAATTTAAAGATATGTTTTTAAAATAGACTTTTCTAGATTATGTTCTTTAAATATGTATTTTTTTTTAGTTGTAGTTGGACACAATACCTTTTTTTATTTATTTATTTTTATGTGGTGCTCAGGATAAAACCCAGTGTCTCACACATGGCTCTCTTCTCAAGTTTGGCTTCTGGATTTAAGGTCTTCCTTGCCTACAGAATATTCATATGTTCACTTAGATATTTCTTTTCTTGGCAGGTGTTTTTCTTGTCAAAGCATATTGTTTTATATTTATGTGGAGTAGAGAGGGCCCCATTTTCTTCTCTTGTCATTAGGTAATTATATTAGCCCTTTCCCCTACTTTTTTGTAATTACATTC
The DNA here is from genome assembly GCF_964194105.1 of Spermophilus citellus. Classification (NCBI taxonomy): domain Eukaryota; kingdom Metazoa; phylum Chordata; class Mammalia; order Rodentia; family Sciuridae; genus Spermophilus; species Spermophilus citellus. The sequence goes on from NC_138184.1 coordinate 59,589,212, forward strand.
TCACATATATTCAAATTTATTATTTGCCTGTCTTAGTAGTTTTAATCTACTTTTAGGCTACTAAGGTATTGATTTGATTAGAATTAGTTATAGTATATTCTGATAACTCAGTGTGAATCATCCTCCACTTTCCAGACCCTTCTCTTCCTCCTCTTTTTCAAAATATTCTTGGCCATGCATGGACATTTATTTTTGCATGTAAGTATTAAGATTAATATACGGACTGGGGTTGTGCCTCAGTGGTAGAGCGCTTGCCTAACATGTGTGAGACACTGGGTTTGATCCTCAGAACCACATATAAATAAATAAAACAAAGGTCTATTGACAATTAAAAATATTTTTAAAAGATTAATATATAATTTAAAAGAGTGAGATAGCTTTCTAAATGAAAGACTATTAAATATATGTATTCATCTTGGGATAACTGAGAAGAATATAGTATATTTTCTTCATGTTTTTCAGAGCTTGTTTTCTGTCTTGATATAATTTAATATCATATATTTAATAATATATAATTGGCCATGTGCTGCTCATTATGAATTCAAGGTATTTTCTAGCTTATATTACCATTGTGAATGTTCCCTCACCCTCATATTCTTCCAACTTCTTTTTTTTTTTTTAGGATTTAATTGACAACACTTTTGAAATGTACTGAGTGTTAAATTTTCTTTGTAACTAGTGACATTGCTCAATCTTCTGATTAAATCCAGAACTGTGTGAGTAGAAACACTGGCATTTTCTATGACAAAAGTCATTGTATTGAGAGTAGGAGGGGCTCTTTTCCTCTCCTTCCCTTCCTTTCCCCATGTTTTTGCAAAATGATTCCTCCATTTCTTAACTGTGTTCACCAGCACCTTTCAGGAATGATGACTATTGCTGATAGCTGGCATCTCTCTCATTTCATTTCTTGAATCATTTAGCTTTTTTGAAGGGGGGGGGGTGTATTGAGTATGGGTTTGTGACATACTTCGTAGATCACGGCTGTTACATGACTTAAAATCCTTTTTTAAAATCTCATTTAGTCATTTTAACCTTTTAAAACTAATATCTGTGTATATCCATTTGTTTTCAGTATTTCTTCATCATTTTGTTTTGCATTTTTCTTTTTAAAATATAAATAGGTCTTTTAATGGTCATTTGTAACTAGTTGTTTGTTTTCTTCCTATGTCGTATAAATAGCTCTTTAATCTTGTTTGCTATATATAATTCCTTTTCTTATTTTTTATGGTTTGATCAAGTTATTTTGGATTGATTTTTCTTTTTAATTCTTGTTACTTAGAAACATTTATATGCCATTCATTATTGTAACAAACCAGTGACAAACCCTACAATTTGGCTTTGCTGTGATTGGTTCTCCGGTGTCTCTGCTTGTAGTCATCTACATTCAGGTGAGAGCTTTGGACTGTTTTCACTTCTTTCCTCTTCTGCCACTCTCCTTCACTCACCTGAGAAGTAGAGGATATTTTTACTCATTCTCTAGTTAACCCTTTTCCCAATTCTTCCATATTACTGAGATATGGAACATTTAGTTCAGTTCTTAAACAGATACCACTTTATGTATATCTGGTGTATTGCAAGTATTCTTATTTAGAATTCATTACATGCTGCTAGATGGTTAATCTTTGCTCATTAAACAAAAAATCTAAATGCAACCCATCAAGAACTGTACTTTCAGGGATCATTTGTATAGTTTGTTATATACCAAACTCCTAGGATTGATTGATTGATTTTGGTACCAGGGATTGAACTCAGGGGCACTTGACCACTAAGCCACATCCCCAGCCCTATTTTGTATTTTATTTAGAGACAGGGTCTCACCCAGTTGCTTAGTGCCTCACCATTGCTGATGCTGGCGTTGGATTTGCGATCCTTCTACTTTAGCATCCTAAGCCACTGGGATTACAGATGTGTGCCACCACGCCTGGCTTTTCAAACTCCTATAATTGATTTGTGTATGTGTGTGTGTGTGTGTGTGTGTGTGTGTGTGTGTGTGTGTTGCTGGGGATTGAACCCAGGGCCGTGTGGGTGCAAGGCAAGCACTCTACCAACTGAGCTATATCCCCGGCCCTATAATTGATATTTTTAAAACACCATTTTTGTTTGTTTGTTTTCATTTCAGCACCTCTGAAATTGAGATGTGCTTTATAGTGAATGTCTTCTTAGAATTAGGTTTATAATTATATTTGGCAGCATTTTGAGTTCTTGTACTCAGTGGATTCAGTGAAAACAGTACAGATATTAAAACTATAGAGAGAAAGCAAGTGTGAGTATATGAACAAGAATTATTTCTTGTAATAATTTTATTCTCATGATAATAATTAATAAATAATTTATTTATTTGTTACTCTCTTGTATCCTTCTCCAGACATCTCTCTTCTAATTCATTTAAACAGATGGGGTCTCTTTTTTTTCCCAAACTGGCCCTTAGTTCCTCTGCTCAGGTGGTCCTCCTGCCTCAACCTCTGGAGGAGCTGGGCCTATAGGAACATGCCATGGCCCCTGGCTCATTTGTTCTTTAATCAAAGTCCTTAGGTATTTTCCTGCAGGACATATGTGGGTGGCACATTTCCCTAGTATCTATTATCTTTCTTCCCAGATAGGTGACAGGTATTGTGTTTGGGCATTGCCATTTTTCTCAGAGACCGTAAGAGCCCTTACTGTGGCCTCAGTGTGCAGGTGAGAAACCTGGTGCCTCCCTGCTTTTACCCCTCTGTAAGTTACATGTTCTTTTGACCTCCAACTTTGCACATTTTTCCTTAGTTCAGGAGTTAGATAGGGTTTGCTTCCTAGAGCAAAACAAACTCCTCCAGTGTGCAGACTGAAGTCTTCCTTTGGCCCAGTTTTCTTCGTATCTTCTGTTACTGCTTCTCCTCGGCTGTTCATCTCATTAGAGCTCTGCTCCAAGTCTCTTATCTTTTCTGTCATCATTTCTATTTTGCTACTTGATCTGTTTTGTTTTTCTATTTGATTTTCCAGAATGTAAATTTGAATCTTCACCATGACCCGTTCTTTCCTTCAGTTAATCTTCTGTGTGGTTTATTTGGAAAATCATTTTAAATGCAGGAAGGCTTCTCTCTGATATAGTAAATCTCCTAACTTCCCCTCTTATGTGTTGACCTAGATTGGACTCTTCTCTTCCGGCAGCTGTTTGATGGTGGATTTATTGCCTTTGTCTCAGTTGATCATTGTCTTTCTGAAGCTCAGCCTTCCTGGGTGTTGTCATATTTTCTTTGTGATCTTATTATGGCCCTGATCTGCTCTTGGCCTTTTATGATTCCAGGAGATGTAGGTCTGCTGTCCCCCTTTTTACCACTGAGGATCATCAGTTCTCTACAGCTGCCCTAGAATTTTCCTAGAAATATTAATTTATAGTCCTTGTTCCAGGGTTCCAGGAGACTGGTCTTCAGCTCCTTGTCTAATCCTAGAAAGTAAAACAACACACACTTCTATTCCGTTCTTGATACACCAGAGAGCCTTCTTCTGTATTTGTGTTGTATTTAGCTGGTTGTAGGCTTGAGGCCTGTGATCCATGGCAGCAAGCAGAGGGAAAAGGGTGGGAGATAAAGGGAAGTGAGCTCAGATTACCATCTTCTTTTTTATTTTTTATTTTTGGTAACAGGACTGAACCCAGGAGTGCTTAACCACTGAGCCACATCCCCAGCCCTTTTAAAAAATTTTATTTTGGGATACGGTCTCACTAAATTGCTGAGACTGGCCTTGAATTTCTGATCCTCCTGCCTCAGCTTCCTGAGTTGTTGGAATTATAGGTATGTGCCAGCACACCTGGCTCAGGGTACCATCTTCTAATATGGGGCCTGAATATTTTTTCATATTTTTCATTTTTTTGACAGTTGAAGATGTGTGTTCTGCCCTAGAATTATCAATAGCTGGGAAAAAAGCATTAGGCATGGAAGGTCAAGACATCTAGGACAGATGTTGTCGACCTAACTCTTTGCTGCTCTCCCTGATGATCCTTCCTGGTGGTCTTCATGTTTGGTAGCATCCCCCTGTGCATGGTTCAGAGGACTCCTTGCTTTGTCCAGTGGAATGTAAGTGGGAGAGGTAGCGCCCCCGTCCTGAGCAGAAGCTTTCAGAGGTAGGTGTGACAGGTGTCTGTCAGCCCTCCAGATCCTGGCTTCTTCTGCCTTGAGAATGGCATGTTGGCTTCTTTTGATGAGGTCCAGGAGTAGAAGACACAGGGACCCAAAGCCAGTGCCTTGAGGGCAGCCATAACCAGCCTGTAGCTGACAGGCCACCTGACTGGGAAGTAGAAGTTTGCTGTATGCCACTGAGATTTGAGGACTGCTTTGTGACTGCAGCAAAGCTGACTGATAACATCCGGCTTAATTTCTTGCTCTTTTTATTAGCTAATATTAAATTTTCTACTTTATTTCAAAATCTGCATCTAAAAAATTCTGCATCTGACTCTACACTCTATTTTCTGTGTCCTAATTTTTTCTCTTAATTGGCTGATAGAAGTTAACTATCATTATAATTAGGGGCAAACACTGGTTACAGCATTCACAATTATATAATGGGTCCTAACCCACACCACAAATGAGGAGAAGATAACTAGTAATAAAGATAACTAGTAAACCTGGGGCAGTGTCTTATGGCAGTTTATTATTCAGTATTACTCATGTAGTGCCCTACACTCTATCCAGAACCATTATTTTGGAAACAAGTGATTCGTAGCTCTGACACCTGGTCTTTCATGTTGTATTCTGTTACCACAAATACGAGTTCATTGGGAAGGTGTGTGTGGAGTGGCTCTCCACGTGGTGTTTCCTGGGAGGTCTGGGTGTGGTATTACCTGGCTTGTTGCTTTCACTGACAGTCTGGGTCTGCTTTCATATTTTCTCCCTTTTGTATTGATCAATATTGAGTTTCCCATGTTCTTCTTATTCTTCTCTCTGTTCTAACAAGTATTTGTGAATCAACGTGTGATGAGAGGAAAGAACACTGCTTGGCTGGAGCCAGGAGACCTGTTTACCACCTAAGCTGTGCCACCAGCCTTACCCTGTCTGTTCCTCCTCCCTCCCTTTGCCTTTGCTCCACTCATTCAGGTGACAGATATTTATTGGGCACTCTCTAAGACACTGGGTATGATGGGGATAACCAGATATGTCCCCGTACCTGCTGTTATCCAGCTTTACCATGTCCCTTCTTGTGCTCCCTCGCCCCTCCTTAATTCTGACCATGATGTAAATTGGTCGGGGGTACATTGCTGCTCAGCCTCCTTGTTGTCAGTTAATGTTAATGGCACTGCTGTCAAACATGCTTTTTGGGCACTGGGGTTGTGGCTCAGTGGTAGAGTGTTTGCCTGGCATGTGTAAGGCACTGGGTTCAAGCCTCAGCATCACATATAAGCAAATGAAATAAAGGATTGTGTCCATGTACAACTAAAATTTATTTTTAAAAAGTGCTTTTTAAAATAAGTGCTGAGAAGCAAATGTTGCATTATAATCAGAAACACCTACTGCCAGCCTACCACTTTTGAACATAACTTGCATGATTCTCAAGTCTCAGTTCAGAGTGATTTAATTCTGGGGAGACAGCTCTGTTTCTCTGGTGGCCTCCTGACTTAGAGCAGGCATGCACAGATTACATGGGCCAGCCGTGAACTGAACCATACCACCTCTCCCACATTAGCCAAGCAGCAGGCACCTGAAGTAACTATCATCTGGTGGACCAAATTTCTAAGTATGGTAACATAAAATATTGCTTTTTTAATTCTCTACATTAATATTGCCTCCCTATGTATTAAATAAATGTGTATTGAAAATCATACACAATAGCTGGACATAGGGCAATGAACAGTACACATTGTTTTCTACCATAAGACCTGGTTTAAAAGAAATGTTTGCAGAGACTGGAGGATGTCTCTGAGCTTTTCCTAAGAGTCATTGATGATGTCTGAATTGCTTCAAATAAACCTGAAATTGCACTTGGGGGCAGGGGGAGAAGGATGAAAATCATGTACAATAAAATCATTTATTATGGGGCTGGGATGTGGCTCAAGCGGTAGCGTGCTCGCCTGGCATGCGTGCGGCCCGGGTTCGATCCTCAGTACCACATACAAACGAAGATGTTGTGTCCGCCAAAAACTAAAAAATAAATAATAAAATTCTCTCTCTCTCTCTAAAAAAAAAAATCATTTATTATGCATTAAAAAAGTGCTTTTAACACCTGCTGGTTGTTTTGGGGAAGTTAGGGATGGTGCTGAGGGAAAAAGGCAGGCCAGTATGTAGGTAAGTAGGAAATTATGATTTTACATAAATACCCACAGGATGATTTGATTATTAACTCAGAACTTTTTTTTTTTTTTTTGCCTCCTGGCTGGTTTTTAAATTTTTATTTATCTATTTTTTTTTTGAAATTTTGTAGAGTTTAGGAAACCATCCTTATTTTCAGAAAAATTGCTTCAGAAGTGGGGAAAGCCTGAATTAGCATGTGCCTTTGTTAATAAAGACATTTGGTAGAATTATGAGCAGCTTATTGTTTATTGTAGTATTTGTATAACATGTTTGTACAGGTTATCATTTTTTTCTCTTGTTGCTCTCTGGGTTAAAAAAAATGCTAAAATGTGCTGTCAGAAGGAAGGAGTTATAGGTGGGAAAAAGTTGGCTGAACTGTACCTGCTAATATTATTATCAATTGCAAAAAATAAATCTTAAAGCAACCCAATTACATTTTATAAAGGATTGAAGTTGCACGGGAATTCCAACTGAAACCGTCTGTTCCTTGACTATGTGCCAGGCTCCAACATCTTGACATGAGTTCTGGTTTTGGAATTTCTGAGTTTCAGATACCTCCTTTGCTATTTTCTTCAAGGAGTTAAATCAATGCTGCTTAACATATTGGGAATGACTATGCAAAGAACTGAAGATGAACTTCTTCATGTACTTCTTATGTGCTTTTGGAGAGAGAGTGCTGAGGATTGAACCCAGGACTTCACTACAAGCTAAGCACACATTCTACCAGCGAGCTATAGCCAGCATCTGCTGTCCCTATGTTAATAATTTAGAAAAACTTTTTCAAATGTTTCTGATTTTATTTCTTAAGAATTCCAACTAACAAAATAGTTCCTTATTAAAATTTTTTATGTTTAGGTATAACTTGTATCTGCTCATGACAGCATATTTGTACAGGTTTAATATCCCTTATATAAAATGCTTGGGATCACAACTGTTTCAGATTTCAGATGTTTGTGAATTTTGAAATATTTGTATACACATAATGAGATATCTTGGGGATGGCACCCAAAACTAAACATGAAATTTGTTTGTTTATATGGGATACATGTAGCCAGAAAGTGATTTTATATGATAGTTTTAGTGCACCTGCATTTTGACTACTACCCAACATATGAGATCAGTTATAGAATTTTCCACTTTTGGCATCATGTCAGCACTCAAAATTTTTTTGATTTTTAAAAAAATATTTTGCTTTTTAATTGTAGTTGAACACAATACCTTTATTTTATTTATTTTTATGTGGTGCAGAGGATTGAACCCTGGGTCTTGCAGGTGCTAGGCGAGCACTCTACCGCTGAGCTACAACCCCAGTCCCTTTTTTGATTTTTTAGCATTATAAATTTCAGATTTTTGAAATTAGGTGTGCTCAATCTATGTTTTGCTTAATGAGACTTCGGTTGGTGATTCTTTTTTTTTTTTTTTGGTGGTGCTGGGGATTGAACTCAGGGCCTGTGCATGTGAGGCAGGCAATCTACCAACTGAGCTATATCCCCAGCCCCATGGCTGGTAATTCTTGATACCATAATTCTGTTTAAGTAATGTTTATAGACTACTAGAAGTAGGATTAAATTTTAAAGCAAGTATTGAGTCAATTAATATTGACTGTTATATTTTGTGAATTTCATTTTAATTTTTTGGTTAAATTAAACTTGATACCTAAGAGAAGATTTCCTTGTGTTGGAATACAGCTAGATGTTAACACTAGGTATTTTCTAAGGATGATTTGTACAGGAAGTGTAACTAATGGGCCTTAGTCTCTCAGGTTATTCTTAGGTATTATCAGAAATCATATATTTACAATTTGTATTAGGTATCCAGAATGTCCCACACATTTGAAATGATTGATGGAACAAAATAACATTTTATGAGAATAAAAATTAGAAATAAGCCATTAATAGGGACAATTAAATATTATGAAATATAATGTAATGGTCAGAAAGAATGAAGGTCTATATAATAAACATGGAAATATTTCTAAGGCATTATTAGGAAAATAAATTTTAGAGCTTTATATGTACTAATAATGCTTAATCAAAAACAAAAAACTATGGGGATATAGCTCAGTTGGTAGAGTACTTGCCTCGCATGCACGAGGCCTTGGTTTCAATCCCCAGCACCGCCAAATAAACAACCAACCAAACAAAAAAACCCTAAATGTGTTGAGATAAATGAGAAGATAAATCCAAGAATATTAGTGGCATTTACTTTGGCTTGACTTCTGTATATTAATTTTAATAATAAGAAGAATTTAGTCATTTTTTTGAGGGGGGTACTGGGAATTGAGTACTCAAGGGCACTCAACCACTGAGCCACATCCCCAGCCCTATTTTGTGTTTTATTTAGAGACAGGTATCACTGAGTAGCTTAGTGCCTTGCTATTGCTAAGGCTGGCTTTGAACTCGAAATCCTCCTGCCTCAGCCTCCCTAGCCTCTGGGATTACAGGCATGCACCACCATACCTGGCATAGTCATATTTTATTTGCACACTTACTTTTTATTATGGAAGATTAGAAACTTCCACAGAGTAAACACATTATTATAATGGACTCTGAAGTACTCAACACCAAGCTGAAACAATCATCAGTATTCTGGTTTTATTTCATCTGTTTCTCTTTTGACCAATTCTTTTTTTGTTATTGTTGTTTGTTTGTTTTCAGTACTGGGGATTGAACCCAGGGGTGCTTTTACCACTGAGGTACATCCTCAGCCCTCTTTATTATTTTTTTAAAATTGTGAGAACAGGGACTTGCTAAATTGCTTCGGCTGACCTCAAACTTGTAATCATCCTGCCTCAGCTTCCTGAGTTGCTAGGATTACAGGCATGCGCCACCATGCCCAGCTCTCTATCAACTCTTTACCTGGATTACCATTGTATTTTGCATGGTATATTTTATGTAAAATTTCTGAACATTGAAATGCACACATCATATACGTATACTTTTGACATAACCATATTCATGTAACTCACACTTGTATCATGATATTGAATATTTCTGTGTCCCTAGAGTATTTGATATCTCATATCAAAATGTCCACTTAGATAATTTTTGCCTTTTCTAGAACTTTGTATAACTAGAATCATACAATATGGAATCTTTTTGTGTCTGACTTCTGCTGTGCATAACTTGTGTGAAGGCCACAGTGTTGGGCCATGTGTTAGTAATTCTTTATTACTAATTTTCCTTTGTTGTATAAACCACAATTGGTTTTGCTTTCTCCTGTTGGTGGACATTAGCTATTATCATGAAAACTGTTAAAAGTATTCATGCACAGATCTTTTTATGGACACCTGTTATCACTGCTCTTGGATAATTATCTGAGAATAAAATTTTCAAGCAACTGAAAACAAACATTTTCAAAAGCAATTGTTCCATTTTAAGTTCCCGCCAGTAAAGTATGACAGTTGTGGTTCCCCACCTCCTTACCATTATTTGGTTTTTCAGTCTTTTCGAAAAGAATTTTAAAACAAATTATGGTCAAATAGACAACCTTTTTGTGTATGTTCTTTGGAGAAAAGTCCTTTGCCCTTTTGAAGCCAGGTTACTTGGGGGTTTTGTTGTTGAGATCTTTATATATTCTGAGTATTACCCCCTGATATTAGCCCCTTATTGAATATATGATTTGCAAATATTTTCTTTTCTGTAGGTTGCCTTTTCACTCAGATTGTGTTCATTGAGGCATTTTGGGTTTCAATCTTGATGTAGTCCCTTTTGTCTGATTTTGCTTTTGTCGCTATTTTCCAGTAAATCAGCCAAACCAAATGTCATTAAGATTTTTTCCCCCTGTGTTTTCTTTTAAAGATTTTTTTTTTGGTGTGGTAGTTTTAGGTATTATGTTCATTTTGAATTAACTTCTATTAGGGTGTAAGATATGGCTCCACCTTCATTTGCATGGGGATATTCAGTTTTCCTGAGACCTTTTCTTTTTTTTATATATATATTTTTTATTGGTTGTTCAAAACATTACAAAGCTCATGATATATCATCTTTCATACATTCGACTCAATTGGGTTATGAACTCCCATTTTTACCCCAAATACAAATTGCAGAATCACATCAGTTACACACTCACAATTTTTACCTAATGGCATATTAGTGACTGTTGTATTCTGCTACCTTTCCTATCCCCTACTATCCTCCCTCCCCTCCCCACCCGTCATCCCTCTCTACCTCATCTGCTGCTGTTCAATTCTCTCCCTTGTTTCTCCCCCTTTCCCCTCACATCCTCTTCTATGTAATTTTGTGTAACATTGGGGGTCTCCTACCATTTCCATATGTTTTCCTTTCTCTCCCCCCACTCGTCTTTGTTTAATGTTAATTTTTTCCTCATGCTCTTCCTCCCTGTTCTGTTCTTAGTTGCTCTCTTTATATCAAAGAAGACATTTGGCATTTGTTTTTTAAGGATTGGCTAGCTTCGCTTAGCATAATCTGCTCTAATGCCATCCATTTCCCTGAAAATTCTATGATTTTGTCATTTTTTATTGCTGCGTAGTACTCCATTGTGTATAGATGCCACATTTTTTTTTATCCATTCATCTATTGAAGGGCATCTAGGTTGGTTCCACAGTCTAGCTATTGTGAATTGTGCCGCTATGATCATTGATGTGGCAGTATCCCTATAGTACGCTCTTTTAAGATCCTTAGGGAATAGTCCAAGGAGGGCAATAGCTGGGTCAAATGGTGGATCCATTCCCAGCCTTCCCAGGTATCTCCATACTGCTTTCCAAATTGGCCTTACCAATTTACAGTCCCACCAGCAGTGTACAAGTGTACCCTTTTCCCCACATCCTCGCCAACACTTATTGTTGTTTGACTTCATAATGGCTGCCAATCTTACTGGAGTGAGATGGTATCTTAGGGTGGTTTTGATTTGCATTTCTCTGACAGCTAGAGATGGTGAGCATTTTTTCATGTACTTGTTGATTGATTATATGTCCTCCTCTGTGAAGTGTCTGTTCAGGTCCTTGGCCCATTTGTTGATTGGGTTATTTGTTATCTTATTGTTTAATTTTTTGAGTTCTTTGTATATTCTGGATATTAGGGCTCTATCTGAAGTGTGAGGGGTAAAAATTTGTTCCCAGGATGTAGGCTCTCTATTCACCTCACTTATTGTTTCTCTTGCTGAGAAAAAACTTTTCAGTTTAAGTAAGTCCCATTTATTTATTCTTGTTATTAACTCTTGGGCTATGGGCGTCCTATTAAGGAATTTGGAGCCCGACCCCACAATATGTAGATCGGAACCAACTTTTTCTTCTGTCAGACGCAGTGTCTCTGATTTGATATCTAGCTCCTTGATCCATTTTGAGTTAACTTTTGTGCATGGCGAGAGAAAGGGATTCAGTTTCATTTTGTTGCATATGGATTTCCGATTTTCCCAGCACCATTTGTTGAAGATGCTATCCTTCCTCCATTGCATGCTTTTAGCCCCTTTATCAAATATAAGAAAGTTGTCATTTTGTGGATTGGTTTCTGTGTCCTCTATTCTGTACCATTGGTCCACCTGCCTGTTTTGGTACCAGTACCATGCTGTTTTTGTTACTATTGCTCTGTAGTACAGTTTGAACTCTGGTATCGCTATACCTCCAGATTCACACTTCCTGCTTAGAATTGCTTTTGCTATTCTGGGTCTTTTGTTTTTCCATATGAATTTCATGATTGCTTTATCTATTTCTACAAGAAACGCCGTTGGGATTTTAATTGGCATTGCATTAAACCTGTAGAGAACTTTGGGTAATATCGCCATTTTGATGATGTTAGTTCTGCCTACCCATGAACAGGGTACATTTTTCCATCTTCTAAGATCTTCATCTATCTCTCTCTTTAGGGTTCTGTAGTTTTCATTGTATAAATCTTTCACCTCTTTTGTTAGGTTGATTCCCAAGTATTTTATTTTCTTTGAGGATATTGTGAATGGAGTGGTTTTCCTCATTTCCATTTCAGAAGTTTTGTTGCTGATATACAGGAATGCCTTTGATGTATGCGTGTTGATTTTATATCCTGCCACTTTGCTGAATTCATTTATTAACTCTAGCAGCTTCTTTGTAGACCCTTTTGGGTCTGTTAAATATATTATCATGTCATCCGCAAATAGTGATAATTTAAGTTCTTCTTTTCCTATTTTTATGCCTTTAATTTCTTTTGTCTGTCTAATTGCTCTGGCTAGTGTTTCAAGAACTAAATTGAATAGAAGTGGTGAGAGAGGGCATCCCTGTCTTGTTCCAGATTTTAGAGGGAATGCCTTCAGTTTTTCTCCATTTAGGATGATGCTAGCCTGAGGCTTAGCATATATAGCTTTTACAATGTTGAGATAAGTTCCTGTTATCCCTAGTTTTTCTAGTGTTTTGAACATAAAGGGATGCTGTACTTTGTCAAATGCTTTTTCTGCATCTATCGAGATGATCATATGGTTCTTGTCTTTGAGTCTATTGATGTGGTGAATAGTATTTATTGATTTCCGTATATTGAACCAGCCTTGCATCCCAGGGATGAATCCTACTTGATCATGGTGTACAATTTTTTTGATATGCTTTTGTATTCGATTCGCCAGGATTTTATTGAGAATTTTGCATCCAAGTTCATTAGAGATATTGGTCTGTAGTTTTCTTTCTTTGAAGTGTCTTTGTCTGGTTTCAGGATCAGGGTGATGTTGGCCTCATAGAATGAATTTGGAAGAACTCCTCCTTTTTCTATTTCTTGAAATAGCTTGAAAAGTATTGGTATTAATTCTTCTTTGAAGGTTTTGTAGAACTCCGCTGTATACCCATCCGGTCCAGGGCTTTTTTTGGTTGGTAGTCTTTTGATGGCTTCTTCTATTTCTTCCTTTGTTATTGGTCTGTTTAAATTGTGTGTGTCTTCCTGACTCAATCTGGGCAGATCGTATGACTTAAGAAATTTATCGATATCTTCACTATCTTCTATTTTATTGGAATATAGGGTTTCAAAATACTTTCTAATTATCTTCTGTATTTCTGTAGTGTCTGTTGTGATATTGCCTTTTTCATCCTGTATGTTAGTAATTTGAGTTCTCTCTCTTCTTCTCTTCGTTAGCATGGCTAAGGGCCTGTCGATCTTATTTATTTTTTCAAAGAACCAACTTTTAGTTTTTTCAATGTTTTTTTTTCAATTTCGTTGATTTCTGCTCTAATTTTAATCATTTCTTGTCTTCTAGTACATTTGCTGTTGTTTTGCTCTTCCTTTCCTAGGTTTTTGAGGTGTAGTGTGAGCTCATTTATTTGTTGGTTTTTTCTTTTTTTGAGGAATGACCTCCAGGCGATGAATTTCCCTCTTAAAACTGCTTTCATTGTGTCCCATAGATTCCGATATGTTGTGTCTGTATTGTCATTTGTCTCTATGAGTTTTTTTTATCTCCTCCTTTATGTCTTCTGTAACCCATTGATCATTCAGTAACATATTGTTCATTTTCCATGTGATGTAGGATTTTTCCTTCCTTCTTTTATCATTGATTTCCAGTTTCATTCCATTATGATCAGATATGGTGCATGGTATTATCTCCACACCTGTATATTTACTAAGAGTTGCCCTATGGCATAATATATGGTCTGTCTTTGAGTAGGATCCATGTGCTGCTGAGAAGAACGTGTATCCACTTGATGATGGTTGATATATTCTATATATGTCGGTTAAGTCTAGATTATTGATCGTGCTATTGAGTTCAATAGTTTCTTTATTCAGCTTTTGTCTAGAAGATCTGTCTAATGGCGAGAGCGGTGTGTTGAAGTGACTCATAATTATTGTGTTGTAGTCTATTTGACTCTTGAACTTGAGGAGAGTTTGTTTTATGAACGTTGCAGCTCCATTGTTAGGTGCATACAAATTGATAATTGTTATGTCTTGTTGGTGGATGGTTCCATTTAACATATATAGTGTCCTTCTTCATCCCTTTTGATTAACTTAGGTTTGAAGTTGATTTTATTCGATATGAGTATGGCCACTCCTGCTTGCTTCCGAGGGCCATGTGAGTGATATGATTTTTCCCAACCTTTTACCTTTAGCCTGTGTAAGTCTTTTCCTATCATATGAGTCTCCTGAAGGCAGCATATTGTTGGATTTGTTTTTTTGATCCAGGTTACTAGCCTATGTCTCTTGATTGGTGAGTTTAGGCCATTAACATTTAAGGTTACAATTGAAATATGATTTGTACTTCCAGTCATGTTTATTTATTTACTTATTTTAGTTTGGCTAGTTTTTACTTTTTGGTTATTTTCCTCCCCCTTTACTGATATACCTCCTGCTGTTAGTTTTGGGCACTATTTTTCAATTCCTCTTCTTGTAGTATTTTGTTCAAAATGCTTTGCAGTGCTGGTTTTCTGGCTGCGAATTCTTTTAGCTTTTGTCTATCGTGAAAGATTTTAATTTCATTGTCAAATCTGATGGTTAATTTTGCTGGATACAGTATTCTTGGTTGGAAACCATTATTTTTCAGCGTTTGAAATACATTGTTCCAGGATCTTCTGGCTTTTAAAGTCTGTGAAGAAAAATCAGTCGTTAACCTAATTGGTTGACCCCTGAATGTAATCTGCCTCCTTTCTCTCGTAGCTTTTAATATTCTCTCCTTGTTCTGTATGTTGGCTATCTTCATAATTATATGTCTTGGAGTTGGTCTGTTACGGTTTTGAATGTTTGGGGTCCTGTAGGCTTCCAGGATTTGGCAGTCCATTCCATCTTTCATCTCTGGGAAGTTTTCTAGAATTATTTCATTTAATAGGTTTTCCATTCGTTTGGTTTGATTCTCTATGCTTTCTTCTATCCGGATGACTCTCAAATTTGGTTTTTTTATGACATCCCATATTTCTTGAATAGATTGCTCGTGGGATTTAAGCATCTTTTCTGAGTTGACTATATTCTTTTCAAGTTGATAAACTTTGTCTTCATTATCTGATGTTCTGACTTCTACTTGATCTAGTCTATTTGTAATATTCTCGTTTGAGATCTTAATTTGATTTATAGTTTCCTGCATTTCTAGGATTACTGTTGGATTTTTTTTTAAGATCTCTATCTCCTGGTAAAGCTCATTCTTTGCCATTTTGTTTAATTCTTTTTCAAAATATACTTTTATTGCTTGGACTTGCTGTCTCATGTCTTCTCTAATATTCCTTTCCATCTGAGTTAGGTATGCCTTGAGTTCTTTCCCTATCCCTGTTTCTGATGCTTCTAGGTCCTCCTGTAGAATTAAGTTGTCCTGCATTGTTTGTACTCCTTTTTTCCCTAGTTTTTTTATGATGTTCACGCTACTTTCCAGCTCTATTTGATTGCTGTGTTTCTGCTCTCTTCTATAAATTTGTTTTGGTTTTTTATATCTCTGTTGTCTCTCCTTTGTGTTGGTAGACTATGCTTGCTAAAGTGGATTCCACTGGGAAGGAATTCCGACCGCCGAGCTCCAGTGACGTCACCTCTCTGCTATGGCGGGCCCCAGGCTCCTTACTGGGGTGTCCAAATGGAGGGGTGGGACTGGACTGTCTCTGGTTGGTTTCAGATCCCGGACGCAGGCGGCCGGGTGGTCTCCAGCCGCCCAGTCGCTCTGGCAGCCGGTGGGTGATTGGTTGCTGGCGGGCATGCGGTCTCCAGCTGCAGTGGCAACGGGCCAGCTGTCGCTGGTGGGCGGGCGATCTCTAGCCGCCTAGTCCTGCGGTGGGTCGCCGTCGGGGGGCGGACTCCATCTGCCCAGTCTTGCAGGCGGCGGGTGGAGTTTCGCTGGCGGGCATGCGTTCTCCGGCCGCCCAGTCGCGAGGGCCTGGCCTCTAGTCCCCTGGTTTCTCCTGCTAATCCTGGTTTCTCCTGCTAGACCAGATTTCCCCTGAGTGATGCCTCTCAGCAGTTCAAACTGTACTCTGGGCCTGCCGTTTGTTGGGCATGGAGGATGGCTATTGAGAACCCCCCCACACACTCTATTGTTTTGATTTTTTCCGCTTGCCCCTCCCCCTGCGCTGGCAATACAGGTTTCGTTTTCCCCGCTGATGGGAGGGGGAGTTGAAGGTCGGGTGTCTCTGGTTTTCCCCACGTCTTTATGCAGGCTTGCTCTGATAATCCCTCCCCCGGAGAGCCTAGGAGAGATTTTATGTGAATTTCCCGCTGTATGGGAGATGAGCTGAGTAACACGCACCTGTTTTATTGTTGCAATCTGTCGGAGAGTGGCGGTGGTTACTTCAGCTCTCCAAGATGGTGGCTGCTGGTTTCCTTGGTGGAGTTTCCGTTGTGGGGGATAGAACTGTCCTGTTTCCTTTCCTGTCTGAAATCCTGAACTCAGCCCGGGGCTCTGTGAGTGCTCAGGTGGCAGGATTCCACAGAATCTGCAGCAATCTCCCTGCTTGCTGGTCGCTTCTCGGCGGCTCCCCGCCGTCTGTAGCCGAGGGGCGGGCTGCTCGGATCAGTCAACCCAGATCCCCAGTCGCACAGTTGGCTCGTGTATGAGACTCAATTACCGGACCTCGGTGCTGGAAATCCTTCCTCTAGGTTTCGGTGCACCCCCAATTTGCTGTAAGTTCCTAACAAGGTATTTTTTTGTTGTTCTAACTCGTTATTCACCCGCGCAGTGGCGCGGTACACAGGGTGTGATGCACTCTATTTGCGGCCATCTTGGGGATCCTCTCTGAGACCTTTTCTTGAAAAGATTGTCCTGTCCCCACTGAATGGTCTTGTGAAAATGCCACCCTTGTGAAAAGTGTTTGACTGTACATGAGAGGCTGTGTTTGTGGATTATCCCTCCACTCTGTGGGTCTGTATGTGTGTCTTGATGTTATTTTACCATATTGTTTTCCTCATTGTAGCTTTGCAGTTAACTTTGGAAACTAGCAAGCATGAAATATTTGACTTTTTTTTATTGTTAAGATTGTTTTGGCAATTTGGAGTTCCTTGAGATTTCATGTAAATTTCAGGATTTTTCTATTTTTTGTAAAATACAGCATTGAGGTTTTTTTTTTAAAACAGTACTTTTTTATAGGCCCAAGTTTTAAAATTTGAGGTAGTCTAATTTCTTGAAAATTTTTTTCTTTTATGGTTACTGCTATTTATGGTCTAAGAAAGTTCCTCATCCTCCCAGGTCCCCCGGTGTATTCTAATCTATTTTTTTCTGTAAGCTTTATTAGTTTAATTTTTTAAATTTTGGTCTACACATCTAAATGTAATTCACCTGTCACTAATTGTTTTATATGCATAAGAGATTTGGGCCAATGCTCATTTTTTTTTCATGTAAATATCTATTGGTTACAGTACCATTTAGTGAAAATACTGTTTTTGAGTTCATATTCTCCCCCACCCCTCTCTCCATTGTTTTGTCTGTCCTTATGCCTATGGTCCTGATCTCTGACCTGATGACTATAGTTTTATAGAAGATCTTGAAAACTAATATTCCCGGTACTCCAGGTTTTTGTATTTTTAAGATTGTGGTCATTTCAGGTCCTTGACAATTTTATGTAACTTTTTGAATCAGCTTGTTATTGTGTATTTTTAAAAAGAAAGAGCAAGGGATATGGCTCAGTGATGGAGCCCTTGCCTGGCTTGAGCACTCCCCCCGCTCCCCCACACAGAAAGAGGAGGCTTCTAGAATTATGATTGGGTTTGCATTGAAATTATAAACAATTTTGGGGAGGGTTGAAATTTTAGCCATGTTGAGTTTTCTAGTCATTTAATGCCATATCCCTCTACTTGTTTAGATCATCCTTGTTTTCTCTTAATGATAACTTTTAAACTTTCAATACAGATTCCCACAAGTCTTTTGTTAATTTTATTCCTAAATAGTTTGTGTTATCTTGATGCTATTGTAAGAAAACTGGTCTTTTTTTTCTTTTTTTTTATTGGTTGTTCAAAACATTACAAAGCTCTTGACATATCATATTTCATACATTAGATTCAAGTGGGTTATGAACTCCCATTTTTACCCCGTATACAGATTGCAGAATCACATCGGTTACACATCCACATAAACTGGTCTTTTTTAAAAAATATTTTTCACTTATTTGCCCCTACTATTTAGAAATTACACACACACACACATATTTTCCCCTCCCTTCTTGGTCCTGGGGATTGAACCCAGGGGTGCTTTACCACTGAGTTACGTCCCCAGCCTTTATATTTTATTTTGAGACAGGATCTCACTTAGTTGCATAGAGCCTTGCTAAATTGCTGAGACTGACCTGAAGCTTGGCAACTTCTTGCCTCAGCCTCTTGAGTTGTTGGAATTACAGGTGTGCACTGTGTTCCTGGCTTGTATATATATTTTTTATTCTTCAAGTTCTTTTAAGATTTTCTGTCTGAATAGTGTCTTTATGAACAGGGGTAGTTTTGCTTCTTTCCATTCTTTTTTTTTTTCTTTTTCTTGCCTAATTGCACTCACTGTGATCCCCAGTGAGCTATTGAATAGAAGTGGTGAGAAAAAACATCCTTGCCTTGTTCCTGATCTAAGGGCATTAGGTCTTTTACTATTAAGAATGATATTAGGGGGCTGGGGTTGTGGCTTGCTGGTAGAGCTTGACTTGCATGTATGGGGCACTGGTTTCAGTCTTAGCACCATATATAAATAAATAAAAATAAAGGTATTGTGTCCATTTACAACTAAAAATTAAAAAAAATGATATTAGAGGGCTGGGGCTGTAGCTCAGTGGCAGAATGCTTGCCTAGCAGGTCTGAGGCACTGGGCTCAATCCTTAGCACTACATTAAAAAAATAAATAAAATAAAGACATGCTGTCCATGTACAACAATGGGAAAAAAAAGATGATATTAGAGCGGTGGTGCACACCTATAATCTTAATGGCTCAGGAGGCTGAGGCAGGAGGATCTCAAGTTCATAGCCAGCCCCAGCAACTTACTAAGACCCTGTCTCCAAATAAAATACTAAAAACAACTGGGCATGTGGCTCAGTGCTTGATTGCCCCTGGGCTCAATCCCTGGTATTAAAAAAAAATATATATATATATATATATTAATTATAACTTTTGGAAATGTCCTTCATCAGATTGAGGAAGTTCTCATCTATTCTTATTTTGATGGGCCGTTTTACCATAATTAAGTGTCACAGGCTTACATTGCTTAAGAAATTGTGTAATGTGTTTTTTTGAATTCAGAAATACAGCAAATTACAGACTAACTTGACATTGCCTTTGTCTTCATTATAAGATAGTGTTATATAACTAGCATACTAACATTAAATTTATGCTAGGTGCTACATCTGCCTAAATGAAATTATTTTGATGATTCTGTAGACTGTAGAGAGAATGCCTAATCTTTACATTCACTTCTGATATTTTTTCATACCTCCTCTGTCTGAGTTAGAGATTCGCAGTACCCTCAGGGTGTCTGCCCTTGACATCTAAAAGGTTTATTTGAGAACGAGACTGTTTACTCTCATCTCCTTTGTTCTATTAGATTTTGTTACTCTTATGTACATATTATATTTTCTTTGGAAAGATGCTTTAGGAATTTTAGTATGTCTTGCAAACTTAAGAAGTAATTCATTTCCAGAATTTCTTCTTTTAGGTTTATTTCTTTTATTGGGCATACATTTTCCCCCCCTATGTACACTATACACAAAGGGATTCTAATCATTCATTTAAAATAATCAAAAGGTATTTACTGTTAAAATTATTTCCTGATATGTCCTAGCATTTTAGCTTTGTTCTCATATATATGTATTTTGGTTCTCATATATATATGTATTTGGAATAAATAAGTAAATATCACACACACAAATATATATACATATATATGTTGTGTTTGAGAAACATACACACATATGTATACACTTCACAGATAGATAGTGTGTATGGGTTTTTTTGTTTGTTTGTTTTTGTTTTTAAGAATGATGGTCACTTTGGAGCAAGGAGTTTTTATGTTTCAGCTTCATTTGTGATTGTTCATTACTGAGGTTGAATGGTAAGGCACAGAGTATTTAAGAGAAGAATGGTGTTGTTCCCCCTGGGACACTGGAATGGAAAACCCCCAATCAAGCACATGACTCTGGAAGTTGTCAGGCACAAAGAAGACACTACCCCCTCACTTGTAGGATCTCTTGAAAACTGGAATGGGCAGGCCCTTGAACCCACTTGTATTTCCATGGCAAACCACCCATTCCATGCTGTTCTTCAAACCCATTGTAATTTGAGGTCTTGCATAGTTTAATTTTTAAAGATCCTACTACTGGAGAGGTTCTGGTCATTTTTGCCAAATGTAAGAGCTTTCACAGCTTTTCAACTGAACTCCTGTTCCCTAGGCTTCCTGGCTCACTCGGTGGCATTGGGTTCATTGTGGCCTACAGTCCAGTCTTATTTATTTTAAAAAACATTGTATTTTGATATTATTGTTCCATTGAAAAATAGAATTTTAAGGGTTAGCAATTACTTTAGAAATCACAGCTTCCTGTCACCTTAGTTATTGTATGAGTTGCTTCACTGGTAAAGGACCATAAGGTGCAGACATTTATTTTAAGATCACAGGGTTAGAAGCATCGACTGGCTTCAAGGATAACTACAGTCCAGTGCTCCATGAATAAAGGGTGCTCCTAACCTGCCTGTACATTGCTTATGTCACAGGGATGCCCAGCGCCTCCTTGCCTGTTCACCACACTCCGATTTCACTTCATCTGCTCCACCTAGAATCCTCACCCACACACTAGTTTAGAATTATTGCTGTATTTGTCACTAAGTGGAATCCGAGTTGAATTTTTGCAAGTTTCCCCCCTATATCTGCCTCTTTGATGGTAGCTGGGTTTACGGCCACTCACTTATTAGTGCCCTGGGTCTTAACAACCTTATTCAAACAAAACATCTTAAATGGAGGCGTTAAACAGGTCGCAACAGTGACCATTTTGTAACTTTTGCTGCAATAAAATGGGTATGTTGTGTTTTGGAATATAAGACCTCTGAGTGCAGCTATTCATTTTCTTCATCTATAAAACATTTTAGAATAACACCTTACATCTGTTTGGGGTATAAAATTCCACATTTTGAAGAAACATCACTGTTGTGTAACTCCACACCAGACCTGGGCCGCGAGGGGAGCCGGCTCTCACAGGCCCCGTCCGCCTGGCTGGGGATCCGTGGCTGGGGGAGCCCAGAGCGGATGTGCTGGCCGCCTTCCTTTCACATATGTGCAGCACATTTCCATTGTTGTCCCTTTCTACTGTAAGTGACAGCAAGTGTGCAACACAATTCTGACTTGAGGAACGTTGGAGAAATTTTCACACACAAGGAGTTTATCTCATGAGGGTCTTTCACTCCTAGAAGCCAGAAATAAGTTTAATTAGCAAAGCCTTTATAGCACCGTTAATTACCTTTGACAGTCAGTTGATCTTGTTTTGTTTGGGTTTACTGTCGGCTGACTTTTAAAAACAAATACCCGGTGGAATTGTTTGGCTGTTCCAAATGTGTCGTTTTTAAATTACCTCTTTAAACTGAAGGGTCAATTTAATAAGTAAACATTAATAGAGGAAAATGGGCAAAATGTTCATCCATAGAATTCAGAATCTAATAGTATTAAGTATTGAGCAAATTCAGACAATTTTATGGGTTATTTTCATCAAGAAATGAAAAACTGTCAAAGATGGTTACAATGAATTTTTTAAATAACTTTGTTTACTTATATTTTATGTGGTCCTGAAGATCGAACCAGTGCCTCACACATGCTAGGCAAGCGCTCTACCACTCCTGAGTCACAATTTCAGCCCTGCTGCAATGAATTTTAAAGCTCTTTTCATTTTATTCTTATTAAAATGTAATATTGTTACATCTGAGATGGCAAAATCCCAAAGGAGAAGATTAAAATGATCTGTAACCCCTGTTGTTCTTGAGGGTAATTTTTTTAACATATTTTGAATTTTTAAAAAATTAGAAAAGCTTTTAGAAACCCATTGTGCAGTCAGTTTTTTGTTTGTTTTGATAATTAATTTAATTGGAAATACAGCTCTGTGGTTTCAAATTGGACAGTGTCAGATGCTTTTATGTTTTGGTGACCAAATGAACCAAACTAAATTTGACTGCTCTTGTAGAACTTTGACATTCAGGGTGGGGTAGCTGCTTATTGATGACAATGACAAACTTCTCTGAGATTCTGGCTTGTCAGATTAATCCAGGTAGTGACATTGATTTTTCTTTTCTTTTCTTTCTTTCTTTCTTTTTTTTTTTTTTTTCCCTCTCACTGCTGTTTCCTTCCTGAATAGAAGTCAGATTTTCTTTCTAGGGCCACTGTCTGTCAAATTCAGGGCCATCATTTGCTCTAGCCGAGTTGCACAGATGTTGCGGGGCTCTAAAATTCTGATTAATATAAATACTTCAGGAACAACTTTATTGCCCTTAGTTCATGTGAAGGTCAATACTTGTTAATTCCTTCAAAATCATAGAGACATACACATGTGCCAAGTTCACATTTACTTATCACTTGGAACTGAGCTGAATGCAGAGTGACAATAATGGGGACATGGCAAGCCTGTGGGTGTCATAGCTGCTGGGCACTGGTTTGGTGGCCAGTGACTGGATATTATGTAAACTCATTGGCAGCGGGGGTTGGGGGGGAGTTCAGGCATTTTTATTTTAAGAAATATGGAGGTGGTTTCTGTTTTTAAATTTCTAAAAATTTAATTAAAAGCAGAAGATTGTACTATGAGTGAGTTTGTATGCAGATAAATCCAGTTAGATATCTTTTGCATTGATTGGTTCTCTGAAGTCAGAAGGTCCGACTTAATCACTGCGTGTCTTAAGCCAAGTTACATAACTTCTCTGAACCTCAGTCTCTGTAAGAGGGGATTAGGAATCATAGTGTTTGATAGGACTGTTAAGGAGATTCAGTGAAGTAAAACTTAGGTGTCTTGGGAATTCTGGCTCTATGGTTAGAAGGCTCACTGTAAATCTGACTCTGTCTGGACCACTCCTACTTCATTAGTTCAGACTGCTCGTCTCCCTGACGCGCTTGGGGCTAAATCTGGAGCTCAGGCCTGCTTGTCCCTTGTCCCTCTCCCTCTGCACTCCTCTAGCATCACCCAGTGTACCCTCCCGAGGACGCCTGTAGCCCTCCCTCTGCTGTGCTGCTCCTGTGCTGCTCCGTGTCCTCCTGCAGGTGGCTCTGCTCCTCTCTCCCTCCCTCCATCTCCTGTTCCTTGTTCCCCTCGTCCTCTCCTCCACAGCAAGCTCCTCTTTTCCTGTCCTGCTCTCTCCTTCCTGTGCCCCTCTCCTCCCTTTTCCTCTCACCTTCTCTCCTCTGCTGCCTTCTTCCTCTCCCCTCCTTCTCTCTCCCCCGTTTCCCCCTCTTTTCTTTCCTCTTCTTCCCTCCTCTCCCCCGTCTTCTGCCTTCCTGCCCTCTCTGTCTGCTCTCTCCTCCAGCTCTTCCTCCCTCCACCCTGCATCTTCTCTGTTCCTCTGTTCAGTCCCGACACTCGGCCTGCTTGTGAGTAGACAGCCGTCCCTCTTAAGCAGAACAATGTCATGTCCTCAAAGTCTTTGTGACTTTTATTTTTATTTTTTGGTACTGGGGATTGAACCCAGGGATGTTTGGCCACTGAGCCATGTCACCAGCCCTTTATTTATTTGTTTGTTTTTGTGGTGCTGGGGATTGAGCCCAGCGCCTTGCACATGCAAGGCAAACACTCTACCGACTGAGTGACATCCCTTGCCCCTTTTTTCATTTAGGTTGCTTTATAGTCTCAATATGTTGCTGAGGCTGGGTGTGAGTGAGCATGTGATCCTCCTGCCTCAGCCTCCCTAGCTGCTGGGATGACAGGTGTGTGCCACGGTCCCCGGCCTTCGTTACTTATGGTGAGCAGCATTGGCTGTTGTCAGAGCAGCCACCAGTCCCTATCCCTGTTGTGCTTTTCTTTCTAATTCGCAGGCCTTCATGGTGTCTCTAATTTTACGTTTGCTGGGCTCCAAGAGTTGAGAGGACCTACAGTTAAAGTTTAGTTCTTTTTCTAAACATGTGTACTACAGCCTGTGAATTTGCTTAATGTTGGCTTTGTTTCATACATAAAATTAACATGAAGTATGTCTCTAAATAATAATTATGGACTTTTATAATAACACCAGGAAACTGCTGCTTTTTATCAACCTAATGTTTGATATTTTTTTCCCCTTTCTCTCCCCAGATTCCTTTCTCTTTGGTCCAGTTTCCCTTGTGGGAATTCTTAAAAGTAAGTTTTTAAATCTTTATATGAAATCTATTTCTAATTTTTCACAAATGCCCAACAGTTTGTATGGAATCAAAGAATATAATGTTGACCATAAGTTTGACAAAGTCAGAGTCACTGATAGTTGCAAAGATGTTTTACACGTGACTCACACCAGTTGAGGCTTGCTTCAGGTACCTGTGGTGTTGGAAATAAGCTCAGCCAATGTGACCCACACCCACAGATGGTGAGAAGCAGCTTCGCTTTACTCTTCCTTTTGCCATTCTTTCTTCATCCAGTTGAATATTATTTCTACCTCTGTATGTGCAGACGATAAGGAATAACAGTGAGGGTGAATGGAGGAGGGAGGATGACCCCAAGTATTTGAAGGCCCCCACTCCTGTGTCCAAGCAGGCAGGAGGGGGAGCAGCAGAAGTGCCTTGGGACTCTATCGTTCCATCTCTGCTGCTGATTCCTAATAGGACCATGAGCCAAGGTAGCAAGTGTAGAGACCACTGGCTCATTTGTTTAGAAAGAAACAAAGTTTTCAAGTTTTTAAGAATATGCGTAGAGGTCTCATTAGGTTTCCATAGTCTGGGGCAGCGATACTGAAATTTGCATGGGTCTTTGCCAGTGTTGTAAAGACCTCAAAAAAGAGAAACTATAAAGAGCATGTGTGTGGTAAGGCTAAGTAGTAGTTTGTAAAGCTTTAGTGAGGTGCACGTGTACATGCACACACATCTGTGCTGGGTTGCAGTGGTGAGATGTGTTTCTTACTGGAATAAGGGTCAGAAAATATCGAAGGCCCTTTTTCAACTGAAAGGGGTTCATGAAGGATCAAACTGTAAAACGGCAAAGTATCTAGTGTAGACATTAGCCACCCCCCTACACACACACACAAATTGTCCCCACAATTTTACAGACCTACTCTTCATGGAGTGCTCATACAAATTATCTTTTGAAAAATATTATAAACATTTCTTGGACTCTGAAATAAATTCTGTTGACGATACCTACTAAAGGATAGTAAATTGAGACAAAGCTTTGTTCCTTTAAAAGATGAGTCCAGGATATCAAGTATTAAGAAAGATTTCTTCTAAGTGATCTGATTTTATGGGGCAATACTGTCCAATATGGTTTGGGGGGGTCTTCTGTTGAGGTTGAGTTTGTTTTTTTTTTACCCTTCCTGTGTGGTACATGATGAAAATAGATTTCTCAGGCAGTGTTTCAGGGCGTGATGCAACCCCTCTCCAGTGAGAAGGTCACATTCCTCCAGCATACCAGTTCTCCTTCTCAGTGTGTGACAAAAGAACAATGAAGCCAACAGCTGTGCTTCAAACAAGACTCACTTATTAGTGCCTCAATGACCAGCATTCACAGGGAATCCGCACACCCTGACATCCCGACACCCCAACTCTGAAACGGAATGTTTTGAGGCTCAAAGAGGGAAAAGGCATGCGATTTCTTTCTTTTCAATAGTGAAGACATTTGTAGTATTCTTGTTTCTTAAGAAATGTCTAGAATTTTTCAGAGCAATCAGAGATAACAATGCAGTGTTTCAAAATCTTTCTTTTAGCATATGTGAAGATAGAATGTATTTTTAATTTGAGTTTCTTGAGGAATAATGTACAATAAACCTCACTCTTGAAAAGTGTGATTTTTTTTTAATGAGTTTTGCCAGATATTTAGCACCACACCATAACCAAGAGAGAGCATCTCCACCAGCCCAGATGGTCCTGCCTGCCACTTACTAGTCGGTGCTGCCCCAGCCCACAGCCCCTGGCCATCCTGTTCTTGTAGTTTCCCCTTTTCCAGAATGTCATGTAAATAGACAGTGTGTGCACACAGCAGTTAGTGCCTGGATTCTTTCACTTCATTTGTTACATTTGAGACTCTTCATGTTGTTTCTTGTGCCAGTGTTTGTCCCTTTTTATCACTTTACACTATTTCATTTGTTTATGGATGAACACAGTATGTTTATCCATTCACTAGTTGATACACATTTGTACTGTTTCCAGTTTTTGTTGGTTATGAATAAAGCTACTATAAATATTTGCTGAGAGTATTTGTATGGACATGTGCTTTATTTCTCTTGGAAAATAACCTAGAAGCGGTATTGCTGGGTCAGAAGTAAAGTTTATATTTGATTTTTATAAGGAGCTATCAAATGCCTCCCAAAGTAGCTGTGCCCTCTTGCATTCCCAGCAGCCAGGTGGAGTTTCAGTTGCTCCTTGATACTATTACATGTTACTGTTAGGTTTTAAGATTTCAGCCAGTCCAACAGTTGTATACAGCATCTCATTTTGGTTTGATCTGCAGTTCTCTCATAGCTGAACACCCTTGAGAGTCTTTTCACCTAATAGGGTTTAAAAAAAAAAAATCTGAATGTGAGATCACAGTCCTTTGGTAGAAGTGGATAGTTTTTGGCATTGGTTTTATTTTTGTGTTTATAATATTATCCATTTAAACTTGGTTTTGCAACCATGGAGCGAGATCATATTATCCGGGAGGGTTTTTCTGTTTATTTGTGTGGGAGTAGACTAGGGGAACTCTCTCAGCCAGGACCTTAGTGGTACACACTGTACCTTGGAGGCTAAGGATCTGGATGTAGAAGGTGGCTACATTATCCTAAACTTGACTCTCTGAGATCTGAATTATCATCCTTCAAAAATCACTTCCATTGGGCTGGGGTTGTGGCTCAGTGGTAGAGTGCTTGCCTAGCATGTGTGAGACACTGGGTTCAATTCTCAGCACCACATAAAAATAAATAAGCCAGGTGCAGTGGTGCACACCTGTAATCCCAGCAGTGTGGGAGGCAGAGGCAATCGGATCCCAAGTTCAAAGCCAGCCTCAGCAAAAAGCAAGGCCCTAAGCAACTCAGTGAGACCCTGTCTCTAAATAAAACACAAATTAGGGCTGGGGTTGTGGCTCGGTGGTCAAGTGTCCCTGAGTTCCAACCCCGGCAACCCCCAAAATCAATCAATCAATCAATAAATTAATTAAAGTTATTATATCCAGCTTAATCATGCTCCTATTCTCTTGACGACCTGGTCGAAGCACCAGATTAAAATACGATTCTCTTATTTCTCTTTCTGTCTATCCTGTTACTCACTAAGTTTCATTGAATGACTTTTTGGATCCTGTGGCCACCTGTTATCAGATTCCTGCGACATTGTGTCAGGCCAGGTCCCAACAGGTTCTCTACCTACTCAGCTATTTTACACATTGAACATATGTGATCTTCCTTAAATGTCTCTTTGAAGTAACACTTACATCCTCAGAAACTTAGGACTTTCTCAAACTCTGCAGCTTGAAGTTATGGTGCTCGCGGATCTCCACACTGTGTCCTCAGTGGTTTTCCAGCTCCCTCCCCTGTGTTTCCTTTGGAAAAAGCCTTTCCCCTCCAGCCTGCTTACTGCTCTGAATGCCCTCCCTGGTCTTCAGTCTTCTCTGAAATGTGCTCCAAGGGTCTGAGTGGGATGCATTTTTGAAAAAGCTCACTCCAGTGAACTTTGAAAGCCCAGTGATGCTTGAAGTTCTCAGCCCAGGTGTTGCAGACTGTCCCTTAAATCACATTTGTCTCTGTTTCTGGTTACTGTTTGATCACAGGCTATATGGTGTACAGGCATCTTAGAACCAAGCTTTGCACACTTGGCCAAGGCCATCCTTTACAGGTCAGTGACATGCAGCCCGCACATTTTTATTGCCTACTCTGTGCTGGATGTTGTTGGATCTCACAAGAATGTGAAGGTGAGCCTGTAAGGAGCTTAGAACTCTCATACAGGCACTCAACCCACAGATCACTGAAATGCCCTGAAGAATATCCAAGGTAATGTGGGAACCACCCCCTATCCCCGTAACTATACTACTGTTATGGTTTAGATATGAGATGTCCCCTAAAAACTCATGTGTGGGACAATGCAAGAATGTGCAGAGGTAAAATGACTAGCTTATGAGAACTGTGACCTAATCCTCCATTGATGTGGATTAACTGACTCTTCATGTAGCTAACAGTGTGGCTGGAGAAGTAGGCCACCAGTGGCTTGGGGTTTATGTTTTGCCCCTGGTGGGCAGAGCACCCTCTGTGTTTCCTGGTCGCCAAGTCCTGAGCTGCTTTCCTCCTCCAGGCTCTCCTGCCATGATGCTTGCCTCACCTCAGTCCCAGAGCAGTGGAGCTGGCCGGCCACAGACTGAGCTCTGAAGCCATGAGCCAGAAGAAAGTTTTCCTCCTCTAAAGTGTTCTCGTCAGGTCTTTTGGTCATGGCAGTGCCAAAGCTGACTAAAACAATCACCTCATGTTTAAGTTTTTATTTAACAAGACGGAGTACTGAGGAGGAGAAGGGAAATAAAAGGGGTAGATTATCATATCCAGATCCTCAGAAGGTAATTTCCCCGTAAGAAATGTTTACGTTGAAACTTTGTGGCAGCCACCAGAAGAAAAGCATGATGACAAAGTCCATAGCTTATCATTTCTTCTTCCCTGGGCTTTGGATGCCATCATTATGATACCAACTTATACACTTAAGAGCTTTGTGGCAGAGTACTTCCTTCTCATGGCAGCTGAGGACAGTCAACTGCTGGGTTGACGACATCACTAAAGATGTCTCAAGGTGGCCAGAACAGAAATGTCAGCTTTTAGTACCTTCCCTGACCTGCTTCTTCCCGGCTGTCCAGGTCTCAGTGAGTAGTACAGTGTTGCTTGCTCATATGGAATCCCAGGATGATTCCCGAGTTTCCTTTTCCCTGCTCGGTCCATCCCTCCAGCAGGTGTGCTGTCTGAGCCCGGCCTCTAACTCCCCTGACGGCTGCCCTGGCCTCCCAGATGTCCCTTGGTTTTCTCTTGAGCCCCTAGGATATTCTTTCTGCACAGGGCAACCAGAGTGGTGTCTAGTGAAGTCATATCACACTGCTCCCCACTGAAATGTCTCAATGACATCTTTTTAAAAGAAGCATAGCCAGGCACAGTGTACGCCTGTAATCCCGGGTACTTGGCACGCTGAGGCAAGAGGATCAGAAATTTGAAGCCAGCTTAGGCAGCTCAGCAAAACCCTGTCTCAAAAAACAAAAACAAAAAAACAAAACAAACAAACAACAAAAAAAAAAAAAAACAAGGGGGCTGGGGGTGTAGCTGGTGGGAGAGCCTCCGTGGGTTCACACTCCCACATTGAGACTCCTACTTCTCCCTGTCCAGCCCTCTCCCTGCGCACCCGTGCTCAGCCACACTGGGGCTTACTCCAGGGACTTTATACTTACTCCATTAGCTGGAAATGTTACTTATTTATTCATCCTGTACGTTTGTGTGTGTGTGTGTGTGTGTGTGTGTGCGCGCGCGTGCACAACACATTTTAATTTTTCTTATTTTTCAAACAATAAATAGTAATTGTTTATGCGGTGTGCATCATGGTGTTTTGAAATATGTATACCTTGTACATATTGTTATTGAGTGTATTATATGCCAGGTAGTTTTTAATTTATAGTTCTTAAAAATTAGCACTTTATAAATACACATAGAGGTGGAATGTACATAGCACAGTCTGGTCAATTGTATTCCACTGTCCCTCTCTTCCTGTCCCTCCTCCCTCCCCCTCAGTCCCATTGCCTGCTCCACTGATCTCCCTTCTATTTTCATGGGATCCCCTGCCCCCCAGTTGTTTTCTTCAATTTTCTACATATGAGAGAAAATGTTGACTTTCTGAGTCAGTGCCAGGCATTTTCTGGGGTATGTAGATATAGTGATAAAAAAGACAACAACAACAAAGTCCCTCTCCTGGTGGAGCACTTACTCTAGTTCTTCCTCCAGGCCTTCTCTGTCCAACACTGAGTCATTCCTCAGGTCTTATAACCTCAGAGATAGGTTCCTGTCCCCTCTCTTTAGGACCTTCCTTCTTCTTTGCTCAGCACCTGCTTACCCCCTGACTGGCATTTTGATAACTTGGGTTATTTAGTTATGTACATATTATCATCCAAATACCTAGCATATCCACTGTGGGGTGAGCAGACGTGCTATCTCTTCACACCGCGTAAGACTCAGAGAGGTGGATCTTGTTACCTTACCTTAAAAGAGGGGTTGTCTTTCATCTAAGTCTTTCCCGTCTCCATTTCCTGTATAGCACCCTTTTACTATGTGTTTTGGTCATCTTTTTTGCTGCTGTGACTAAAAGACCTAACAAGAACTACTGTAGAGGAGGAGGAGTTTATTTGGGGTCTCAGGGTTTCAGAGGTCTCAGTCCATGGACAGCTGGCTCCATTCCTCGGGGCTCGAGGTGAGGCTGAACATCATGGAGGAAGAGTGTGGTGGAGGGAAGCAGCTCACATGGTGATCAGGAAGCAGAGAGATTCCAATCTCCAGAGACAAATAGAGACCCCAAAACCATGCCCCCAATGCCACCTCCTGCAGCCACACCCACCTGCCTCCAGCCACCACCCAGTTAATCCCATCAGGGATTCATTCACTGGTTGGGTTAAGGCTCTCACCACCCAGTCATTTCTCCTCTGAACCTTCTTGCACTGTCTCACACGTGAGCTTTTGGGGGCATCTCACATCCACACCATAACACTATGTGACAGTGCTTTTGACAACAGCAGCGGTAATGAGAAGAGCAGCAATTAACAATTCTCAGAGGCAGCAGGCCAGGCACTGCAGTGACCACTCTTGGTGGATGATCTGCTCTGACTCCTCCTGGCCTCAGAGGTGCTGTGGTGGTCTCTGAGGTAGAGAGAATGCCTTGCCCCAGGCCCTAGGCTTGCTAAGGGGCACCTCCAGACTGACTCTAGACCTGAAGTTCTTAATCTTTCTACACGTTTGCCCATAATGTATCGTGTCCATTTTTTAAATGTCATATGCTCAAAATTTAATAAAAATGTTGGGGTCATATTCTGTCTGTCCAATCCACTTAAGGCATTTCTCTGAGCACACTGGCTCCTTCATTGGAGGACACAATGCCACCAAAGGCTGGCTGCTGTATTCTCACACCACCTCTCCAAGCCTCCCTTGTCTGCTGCCCTTAGGGGAGAGGAAGCAGGGTGCCCCAGCCTACTCTCTGTGACCGACCTCTGGGAGCCCAGGCACTTGACAGTGACGTCGCAGCCAGAGCCTCTCTTGCCACACATGTGTTGAGCTCCCCACAGGAAACTGCTTGTTAGACAAGGAACTCTGTCTTTTGCTTGTTTGTTCTTCCTGGCTCTGTCTTCATTTAGCAGGTGTCTGTAACTATTTGCTAATTGTTTGAAGGTGAGCATTCTTTCTTATTCTTTTATTTGTAGATTCTTCTACAAGTATGTTCACAGCCATAAAAATACATTTTTCCCCTCTCTTTTTTCTTTTTTTTCTGTTTTTTTGATACTAGGGACTGAACTCAGGGGCAGTCACCCACAGTGCCACATCCCCAGCCCTTTTTCATATTTTATTTAGAGACAGGGTCTTGCTAAGTTGCTTAGGGCCTCAATAAGTTCCTGAGGCTTATCTTCCTGCCTCAGCCTTCCAAGCTGCTGGTATTACAGGAGTGTGCCACAGTGCCCAGCCATTTTTTTCTCTCTAACCCAAGGTTTTTCCTTCCTGTGTGTTAAGTGAAAAGCCAACATATTATAAAAGGGTGTGATGAAATTTCCCATAGGAAGGTTTTTTGTTTTGTTTTTGTTTTGTCTTAATATGCAACACTGGTGCATAGTGCAGAGTGGAGAATTGTCAAAAATGCTGTCAGGTCTAAATAATTTTGCTTCCAGCTACAGGATGTTGCAAAATTACATACCGACAATATTTGGTCTGGAGATTTTGCTCAGTGGTAGAGTGTTTGCTTAGCATGTGCAAGTTCCTCGATTCAGTCACACACACACACACCCCAAACTGAAGCAAAATACAAATAAAAAATCAGTTTATGTGATGGTAACATTAAGCTGATCTGTTTCTATGATAGAACCATAGCTTCCTAATAGAAATTAGGGCTAGTGGATTAAGACAACTACTTAGATATCTGTTATATAAATATTTAAAATATGCAGTACTGTATGAGAGCTGTTTTCAAGTTAAAGAGCAAAGAACTTGATTTTTCTTGTTGATCCTCATTTTAATAATAGTTAAATACACCTACATACATTTCTCCCATACTTTGAGTAATTTAAACAAAATAATAATAATTAGAAGATGCCCAGTTCTCAGGGTCTCCATGTACACCTTCCTGAGCCAGGCAGAATGCAGTATCTGCATAGACTTGTTTGCCCAGAAAGTAGATCCAACACAGGCATACTGAAGATTGAAAAGGGAATGATAACAGTAAAAACCAAGTGCCCCCTATGTGTGTGATGTTTGCTACACTAAGCTGGTCCCCTAAATTAAACATGCCATGTCAGGGAAGATACCACCTGAGAGGAAGAGCAGAGTACTTGTACTGCTAGATGATTTGTCCATCAGAGTCTGAGATGCTGACTGAGATTTTAGCATTTGCAGAGAGGGGTGCATAGCTCAGTGGTAGAGCCCTTGCCTAAGATGGTCAAGGTCCTGGGTTCCACCCCAGCACTGCAAACAGAATGGGGAATGGAGGGAGAAGGTGCCTGCTTCATTATGACGTGAATTTTTGTGGTATTGGGGACCCAACCCAGGGCCTCACATATGCTAGGCAAGTAATAAGCATCTTTTAACAGCTTAGAAACTGTAAGCACATCAGAATTTTTTCTTTCACTTCTTTTAGACATTTTTCTCCCATTTGTGCAAGTTTGTGACTTATAAATGAGTCCATATTTTTGCATCTGTTCTGTAAATCTAAAATTATTTTAGAATAGATTTTTTAAAATAAACTATTAGGAATATTTTCCATCACCCCACTTTAAGGAAACTTAAGTAAAACTGCAGAAGGGAAATCAAGAGCATTTCTGATGACCAGTCTTATTACACAGGGTTGAAATCTCTCAGTCATATAGACTAATGTCCATAGATTCATCTGAAAATTTTAATTTTTATTTGAAAATACAGGGAAGCAGGACGTTGAATCAGGATAAATAAGCAAGTCAGAACCAAGGAAAGCGTGACCCCCTGCTTTTTTGTACTCTTATTTTTCTTTTGGTGTACTAGTTCTGTCTTAAGATCTGAGACTCCAACACTGATTCTTCACATGCAGCCTGTTTCTACTTATTGCTCCCTCTGCCTCCGCCAGCCCTTCGTCTGCCTTGGCAAACGTGATCATTAGACCTCTGTGGCAATGGAAATATTTAGATTGAGAAATTATGGCAATTTAAAACATTTTTGGTGTTCAGACCTGTCCTTCAAAAGCCTTATTATAAACCCATATCATTTTAACAAGTTTTATTGACAAGAAGATGTTTTGTTTAGTAACTTGTGAATCAAAATGTAGCTGCATGAGGAGTTGACCTGGGCAGAGCAGTGAAGTCCTCTTCTGTTTGGCTCTCTGGGGAACAGAACCAGCCAGCCTCAATCTTGGCCCCCACTCTGTGTGACCTTACGTGGGCCGTTTCATAGTTCTTAGCGCTGGCCCCTCTCCTGTTTCATGGATAGAGATATGTACTTTGTCATATTAAATGAGACGATATGTGTACAGTCTTCAGTGTAATGCTTGGAATGTGATGGTGCTCAGTAGATGCTAACTGGTATTGGCAGTCATTTATACTATTGCATATAGTATGTTTTATTCCACTTGCCTGTCTAATCTAAAATGAATTAAATGTCCTAGTCAGTAATATGTCATTGTCCTGTGAGTAACCTTTACTGTTTTTCCAGCCAGTTGTTGTTTATCACAATCCTCTTGTCCCTCTAAATACATGAAAAATATGTAATTTCAAAATACTTTCCTAATTTATATATAGTATGTTTTGCTAGACAGGTTCTTAGTGTTATTGTTTTATGAACTTAAAATTGCTCCCAGATGAACCATTTATAATAAGCACTCATCTTTGTAGATTGTTGCCAATTTTACTTTTAGGAAATTTTATGTTTAGACAGTTAATAATTAAAAAAAAAACTTAAAATGGCATTATTTAAGCAAGGTGCTTTAAATATTGTCATAGTATGTTCATTCACTTGGTATGTTAGTATTGTTCCAGGAGAAACTGGGATCCATATGTGGAGTGTCTTGTAAGTGTAGTCTGTCTGCTGTCAGGACCACTGTAACCTGGAGGTCTAAATGTAGCTGTTTGTGTCCTCCACTCCAGACTGTTCCATTCAAAGCCCAGTTCTGAACTTGAAATGGAACCACTGTCTAACCTAGTTATTTCACTCCTCTGTGAAATGAATGTATATATATATATATCTCCCCAAAGGCCTTAAAATCAGCATACTATAGTGATGCAGCCGCATCAATGTTTATAGGAACTCCATTCACAATAGCTAAGCTGTGGAACTAACCTAGGTGCCCTTCAACAGATAAATGGATAAAGAAAATGGGGTATATATACACAGTGGAATATTACTCAGCCACAAAGAAGAATGAAATCTTGGCATTTGCAATAAATGGATGGAATTGGAGACTATCATACTAAGTGAAATAAACCAGTCCCCAAAAACCAAAGGCCAAATGTTTTTTCTGATATGCAGATGCTGACTTACAGTGGGAGGGGTGTTTACTAGATTGGACAGGGCAGGGAGGGAGGATGGGAATGGGAAAGACAGAATGAATTGGACATAACTTTCCTATGTTCATATATGAATACATGATCAGTGAAACTCCACATCATGTAAAGCCACAAAAATGGATTATAGGTGTATGCTACCATGCCTGGCTGGACAATTGATTTTTGCCAACAGGGAGGAGAGAGTTCATTGGAGAAAGAATTGTCCCACCCCCTCTCCCCACCCCTGCCCCAATACTGGGGATTGAACCCAGGGCCTCACACATGCTAGACAAGCACTCTGCCATTGAGCTATATCCCCAGTCCTTTTTATTTTATTTTGAGACAGGATCTTTCTCAGTTATGGAGGCTGACCTTAAACTTCAGATCCTCCTGCCTCAGCCTACTGAGTTGCTGGGATTACAGGCATGCACCACCACACCTGAGCTTAACGATTGTCTTTTCTAGTTGCTGGAACAATTGAATGTTCATACATAACAGCAAAATGAACTCCAATCCATACCTTGCACTAGATATAAGACTTAAAATAGAGTTATCAACGCAAAGCCTAAAAACATAAAATCTCTGAAAGCACACATAGGAGAAAAAATCTTGATTAGACAAAAATTTTTTAGATCCAGACACAAGTGATTCATGAAAAGATAATTTGGACTTCATCAAAATATGATAATCTCTTCTTCATTAAAAGACATTGTTAAGAATGAAAAGATAAGTCACAAACTGTTAGAAAATATTTGCAAATAACTTGTATACAGACTATATTAAGAACTATGAAAACTCAGTTAATTTAAAAACCCCATAAAAATGTACATTGAACAGACACTTCACTAAAGAAGGACATGGGTAGCTGTAAGTATGTGAATAGCAGCTCTGCGTCATTAGCCAGAATACAAACTAAAACCACAGGGAGATACTACTGCACACAAATTAGTGAAAGTTAAGACATGCTGACAATACCAGCTACTGAGGAGGATGTGGGAAAACTGGGGTGTAATATGCACAACCACTTTGAAAAACAGTTTAGCCATTAAAAAAAAAAATTTTTTTGTACTTGTAGATAGACAGAATGCCTTTATTTTATTTTTTTATTTTTATGTGGCGCTGAGGATCGAATCCAGGGCCTCACTCATGCTAGGCACACGCTCTACCACTGAGCTACAGCCCCAGCCCCACTTGAGCCATTTTTAAAAAGTTAAAGACACATAACATGCCATGTGACCTTGCTGCATCACTGCTAGGTATTTGCCAAAGAAAAGGAGAAGCATGCGTCCATATGGACTTGTATACAGGTGGTTCCTGAGGCTTTATTTGCCCCAAATGGTGTCTGTCAACAAGTCAGTAAACAAATTAGGGGACATCCATATGATGGAACATTACTTACCAATAGAAGGAGCAATGAACTGTTGATATCTGCAGTGACATGAATAAAATGATTATTCTGAAAGAAGCCAGAGTTTAAAAAAAAATAGTATGTGCTTATGTTTACATAAAATTCTGGAAAAGGCAAACTATTGTATAGTGACAGGTCTAATTGCTTAGAGGGCAGTGAGAAAGGTCAGGAAGAGGAGTTCCACAGGGACATACAAATTTCAGGTCATAGGTAAGTTCAGTGTCTTAATTGTAGCAATGATTGTATGTGTTCACGCATGTGCACAGCAAAAGTTTTCAAAATTGTGTACTTAAAATATGTATAGTTCATTGAATGCTAATTATCTCATTAAAGCTAAGGAACGTTATGCAGGGCTCTGCTCTGAGAGAGCCTTGTTAAAAGGTGGATAATACGGGACCCAACTCTTCATTCTTGTGCAAACTTTGGGCTTTAAAAGATGACTAGACACTAGATCAGTGCTTGACTCATTGTTCAATTTCTGTGACTTTTCTTGTCTTGTACTAGATTATAAACTCTCAGTGAGCAAGGTGCCATGTCTGCCATTATTTCACTCAGTCTTGAACTTGGCATGGGTATTTTAACATGAACAGGACCCCAGGGCTGGGGATGTGGCTCAGTTGGTAGAGCACCTGCCTAGCACGTGTGAGATTCTGGGTTCAATCCCCAGCACCATAAACAAATCTGAACAGTATACAAAATGTTTGGATATATTTTAAATTAATACAACACGTAACTGAATTAAGATACTGTTCAATGTGAATAAAGACTTTAAAAAGAACTGAGGAATTTGGCATCCACTAATTTGTCAGTTATGGTATTTACATGTTTAGAATTACATGGGAAATATGTAGAATTTTTCATTGTCTTAAATAATAGTGTCTGTATGTATGAAATGGTCTCTGAAAAGTGTTTCCTATAAGCACTGTAATGTAACTGTCACCCTTAATTCTTTGACTGATTTTAGAATGCAGTTCAGTCCTTGGGAAAATTGCTTATGTCATCAGTGAGGAATGCCACCAAAATAGCTTCTCACTTAAGTTCCCATCCCCAGAGCTAACCCACAGGAGGTTCCGATAAATTCAAAGATTTAATAACTCGTATTTTTCTTTCTCTTTCCACACAGGCCCTCTGGTCCTGGCGGCAGGAGCATGTGGTGGATTCTTGGCAGTCAGCGGTCTGTGGAGCTTTTGCAGGTGCAAAGGATTATATTATACTGGGAAAGACCAAAGAAGGGGAGAAAATGTGAAAATATTAACTATGCAAAAACAACATTCTTTAGAAATTTCAGATTGCTTAGATGAAGAGAGCCTCTCTGGCTGTTTGAGAAAAGAAAGTGTCTTGGGCAGGTGGGGGGAACCCAGCTGCTCAAGGTGTCTACCTGAAAGACAACCAATTTGTTTTTGACAAATTTTTCTTTTTTCTTTTTATCTTTATTAAAGCCTTCACTCAGGCTCTTGGATTATCTTAAAGATGATTTACAAAGTCCTCTGTGGGAAGAGGCTTTCTGTGGTGCAGGGGAAGCACACAGCTGCCTGCCTGGAGCAGGCCTTCGGGCTTGAAGCGATCTTTGCAGAAGGCAGTGATTCACGGTCCGTGAGACATGTTTGACAGCATGGTAGATTAACTAGTGTCAGGAGAGCAGAGGCCACTCCACAGCTTACCGAAGGCTAAACTGCACTTGGGTGGAAAATATGGCCATCCAAACATCTGGCCATTTCCAAGACAATAAAGCAAGGGCTGAGTGACAATATGCAGTATTGTGTTATCCATCACTCAGTCATAGGAGTTTTCCAGTGAGATTTTAATGAGAATTCAGATGCTTTAAAGAATTTAATAAGTAATGCATTTAAAAGCCTCAGAGAGAAATATATTTTGTTGTTACAAAAAAAGGGCAAATTAGAATTAACAGTTGTAATAAAATGAGGTGGAAATTTCCCAGGAAATGATGAACTGTTAGTTTAGATACAAAGCTGGTGAATTGACAAGTAGGTAGATTTAGGGTGTCGACTTTTTTGGAAAATAATTCTTTTCCAGTTTTCTTAATGGTTATTGGATTGGTTTTTTTTCTTATAGCTATTAGAAAAACAGAAAACATACATCTTATAGGATTCTTTATTAATATTTAAACCCATTTGACTTGTAGATTATTTTGTCTCTAGATGTGACATCAACTCAGATTGATTATGATGGGTAATTGTTTCCACGTGACACCTGGTCATTAGCTGTGTTAAAGGAGTAGGTGGTCTTGATTCATTCCCAGAGGTCAGGGGTCTATCACCCAGCCACAGAGAACAGTGTGCATTTTTGTTGACTGCTTCCTGGGCCTGGGGACAGAGAGAGCATTATGGAAATTTAGTTACCCTGAATTAGGAAGGCTACTTCTTAATGCTAACAATAGCCTAAAACTTCATGTGTTGAAGTGAGTACGGATTCTGCGGTCACGTTCGTTAAATAAGTAATTCAAAGATCTGCTTGCAGATACTTTGATATTGCATGTCCAGGAAATTGCCATTCATTACAGTTAGTTCCTTTTTTGAATAATACTCTACACTAAGTACTCCCATTTGACAGAGGAAGGAAAGTTTAATATGTGTGCTGTGGTAGGAGCCTGCCGCCCCAGCTCAGGAGGCTCCCTTAAGGAGCCCAGAAACTCGCTCCCAAGCCAGCTGAGGGCACCCGGATGAGGGGCAGGGGAGTAAGGTGCCCAGAGTCTCCCATCTGACTGACCAGGCAAACTTCTAGGTGCCCTAACTCTTGAGGGAGAATGGGGAGCCTTCCTGAGCACCAGTTCCCTTACCTGTAACTAACATGGGTACAACCACTCAAGGGATATCCTCAGGTTGAGTGAAATTCTGTACACATTGACACTTGGTGATCCATCAGACTCAACACCTGTCAGAGCTGTTACTCTTTCAGTTCAGAACAAGCAACACCCAGAAAATGAAAAGCTATTGTAATGATTCATCCTTTCAATTACATTGAAAGACTAATGTCCTGTATGCTAAAGCTACTACACAGAAGGATAGTCTCTCATAGCTTATAGATTTAGGTGAGGCTCTGATAAGTGAAGGTGTTCAGTTTGTCCAAGGCCTGCAAAAAAATCTGTTGGAAACAAATCCACATATATTAAATATGGTTTTTGTTTATATCCCTCTTTCTGTTGAAATTTTATTTGGCACGAATATTGGTCCAGAAGAACAAAGTTACTATTTTAAATCACAGCTGATAAACTCCATTTGGAAACCACCCAGGCCGTGAGGAAGCCATAGTAAGAGCTGGTTGCCCTGTAGGTTGAGTAAGGGCTTACGCAGGCCCCGATGCCTCACCTCCAGACTCCTTACCTTACATGGCCATAAAAGCATGATGAGACTCGCCCCCGAATCAAAAATCAGAGTTCTCCTTGTGTGCTTTTCCAAGTTTAAATGGGCTGAATTGTTTCCAGTGACCTGCTCTCTGCCACCCTTGGCATTCTTCCATGCTTGTTTTATAAACTGGTTGGTGCAAATATCCAGAAATGTCTCTTGAGATTGGAGGTGTTGATGGCTTGTCATGCTCAGAAATTCCCTTGGCTTCTGGTCAGGGGTTAAGCTAGGAGAAAAAGGGACTTTGCCAACTTCCTCACTTCTGGCTAACTTGTAAACATAAAGCCATATGCTATCTGAGTAATTAGGACATTTACCACTCTTGTTTTATTTGGTACTCTAATGTTTTTGATCAATTTCTTATAATAAACACCTTCTTATATTCTCTAAGAGAGAAGAGGATTGCAGGGGAGAGAGCTCTCTCAGCAGGCTTGACATTCTTATTTGGGTAACAAATGACAAGGCCTGGCACAGTCTTTAAAATGCACACGAACCACACTGTGCACACTTGCTTGGAGATCACACTGCTGTAGGCAGTGCTCTGTTCCTCCCAGACTGAGCCCAGAGAGGGAAGGGGAGCAGGAAGGGCAACAGGGCCCCCTGGGCTTGTGCTTCCCTACCACAGCCCTGCCACATCCTCAGGCAAGTTGGGTGAGCACACTCCAAGCCTGTTGTAGGAAGGTGGCTCCTTTGACCACAAAGGTCAAGGTTGCGTTTGTTCCTTGAGGAAGAGTGAGAGGTAGTTTTATTGTCAAAATTATTGTTACCCTGAATGTGGCGCTTACAAGCAGGTACCGCCTGAGGTTCAGTAGAGCTACCCGAGGTGGAGCTCCTAGGAGCGCACAGGGAATGGCTTCACATGTGCTGTGAGCCTGAGAACAGCCCATTCTTGGGTCCCAGGGAGTTATTTCCCGTCTGACATGTTAGCGTATTCTTTGTGTTTTTTACCAGTAGCTTACAACTCCCTTAAGTCAAATGCAGAAAATAACTACATTTTAACTGAAAGTCCACACCCTGCTGTCTACCCGTTACAACCAGCTAGTCTGCTATTTTATTTTCACAAGTTCTTTTTGCAGCTTCTCAGAAACATTGTGAGGTCTGTAAGTTGAAGCAGTCTAATGTTTGCGTATGTTCAAATTGATTTATTAATTGACTTACATAAAACATACAGTTTCCATCATGGCAGTAAAATTAGGGCCTATCAAGGCAAATGTGTTTCTGTGTTTAACTTTTCTTTCAATTACTTTTATGAAATATAAATCTCTAAGAGAATATTGGCAGGCATCCACAGTAAAGGGTGGTAAACCTTCGCCTGTGGCCAGAGTGAGTTTGATTTGCAGTATCCAGATTATTAAATTTTCCTTGTCAAGTTTTAGTACTTTTTTGAGTTGGTTTAGGACAGTTTGTGAACATTTTCAAATAGAAAGATGAGTTTTAACCATCAGACAAATCTTACTTCGCTTATCCTACACAGGGAGCCGTTAGGTAGTGGGGGGAGCGCAGCTTTTGGAGTGAAGATATGCTTTTCAGCCATTGGCAGATGGGAATGTAATACCTGGGCCTGAGGCCACCTAGGCAGCGACAGTGTGTGGTGTGTGTTTGGAGGGCTGTAGACAGGAAGCAGTACTGTGCAGATTAGTGCTCCTGTCCCTTCTTGTGCTATTTAGAGGACGAGCTGACAGGTTTTTTTTTTTTTTTTTTTTTTTTTTTTTTTTTGGTTTGGTACACTTTTGAAGCCATAATAAGAGCTGTCATACATAGTAAGTGCCTGCTGTGTGCACTGGGCCAGAGGAATGAAGAAGAATCACTCGTCACGTCTGCCCACCTGGAGCAGAGTGCTTTGGTCACTGCTGTGCTGTGTGGTGCAGATGAGGTCTCTGAGGCAATGGAAACCAGTGGCCATTGGTGCTGCTTCTGGAGTGGCCTGAAGAGCAAGTGTCAGCTCTGCACGGTGTCCAGCCTCCATAGGCCGCTTTTCTCTCCAGGCTCCCCATACAGGGCCTGGCTCCCTCAGAAAGTGCTGTAGCCAGGGAATAAGTGATTAAGCTAAGGCCGGTCACCTGCAGAGCAGGGACTTAAGCCTTGGGTCTCCTGACTACGGAGAAGACCAGTCTCCAGGTAGGTCTGCCCGCCAGCCCTGCCGCCGGTCAGGGGAGCTGCTCTGGAGTGGGAAGCAGGGACAAGAGGGGTCTGTGGCCTTTGCTTCCTTTGCTTCTGTCTTAGGGTGTTTGTTTTGTTGTAATTTGGGATGGATGTGAAGCTTTCCTGGACTGTATTCTAATTAAAAGTATATCTGGTTCTCTAGGGCACAATGTATGCTTTAGGACTCGGTCCACAAAATTTGAAAATATCTGAGGTTTCTTAATAAGTTTCTGAATTTCAGGCAACCTTGGGATTTGGATCCAAGTAACTCACACTTTCCTAATCCTAAAGAGGCCGCAGCACAGAGCAATCTAATATTCCTGTGAACTGGCACTCCCCGGCCCCAAGGCATGTGACATTCAGGGAAAACTCAAAAACAGGGCTGAACGCATGGATGGGCCACCTTGGCACATTCTGTCATAATAAATGTTACCATAGGAAGGAGGGTCTCCATCATGGTCTTATTTAGAAAGATATTTGGCCGAGACCAGATGGTCCTCTTGTCCTCCAGCCACAGCAGTTGGGGTGGGGTAGAGCTGTTTCTGGACCCCCTTCCTAGTGTTCTCTTCAGCCCTCGTGAAGCTGCCCCTCCCCGCCCGGATCTGGGCAGCTGAATCTTCTGAAAGCCCTTTAGGATTTTTTTTTTTTTTTTTAACACATGACAGTACAATGATCTTGACATTTCTTTAGGATTCGTTATTTCTCTCTCCTTCAGGTTTCACATGTCTTTGTACCACATGAAATAAAATATTGACATCATAAACTGTAGGGTTTTTTAAAGTCTTTTGATTTCTGTGCCCTCAGAAACAGACCTTGTTAAAATCTGAACAAGTTGGCCGCAGTGGCATTCAGAAAGGGAACACAAGAGAGGGGGTAGGAAGGCAGCCCGGAGCTAGAATGCCCTCTGCAGCCCAAGGACTGGAGGCTGCAGATGAGCCTGGAAGGGCAGTTGCTCCTCTCAGCATGTTACTAGAAGCCAGGGGCATACACTTAACTTGAAGATTTCAGCCATTTACACCCTAAATCTCACATGATACACAGAACTCCGTTTTTGGAGTGCGTTTAAGTGGCCAGTGGAAACATGGCCCCCGAGAATTGTTGGGGGCCGTGCACGTCCCACTATCTGTGGGTACCTGGCCGTGTACGTCATATACAAAACCAGTTCGCTGGCTGGCCTTGGAAGGTGCCGGGTGTACCGGAGGGCGCTATTTTGTTCCCTTAGTGGGGAAGGCATTCACTTTTACTCATTTAAGTGCAGTTCTCCATCACTGCAAAAGAAATGAAGCATGTGGCTTGAGATCTTGCAGGTGTGCATCCTGCTCCCAAGTGCTCGAGTGTACATCAGGATGAAGAAATGGCTTTGGCAGGGTTTTGAGGAGTTATGAAGTAATGATTATGAAATCGCCATCTGGTGCAGTCCCATCTCACTGTTT
Organism: Spermophilus citellus; assembly: GCF_964194105.1. Classification (NCBI taxonomy): domain Eukaryota; kingdom Metazoa; phylum Chordata; class Mammalia; order Rodentia; family Sciuridae; genus Spermophilus; species Spermophilus citellus. Next base: position 59,632,472 of record NC_138184.1, read on the forward strand.
GCTGGGTTTTCTCTATACAGGTGGCTTTGCAGCTGCAGTCACCACCCCTCTGGATGTGGCAAAGACAAGAATCATATTGGCAAAGGTAAGTAGAAAATAATGTTGTGGAGACATACCTGTTGGTGCCAGGTCTTGCAGGTATGTGAAGCAAATAAAAGCACCTATGAATCATTCTTAAAACTAACATGGAAGTCCCAATAGCCATGGTGATCACTATGACAAATGTGGTGTTTCTCATCTTCTGGTCATTTTCACCTACATTGTGGAGTTAAATAGGTCTGAAGGCCTTAGCCTTGAATCTTATTTTCAAATCTGTTTTTCCTGGTGACAGGCCTAAGGCCCTGAGAGGCTGATAGCTTCATACCTTGTGGCAGCTAAGCTGTGGGCTCTGAACCTGTGCAGTGTTTCAGTCAGATAAAACCCTTATCAGAGTTGCTACAAAACAAACAAAACTGTAAAAAAGAAAAATGGTTGAAAGAAGAAAAAGCTAGACAGAGTTCAAGAAATACCATACGAATAACAGATCTGGACCAAAACATTTTTTTTTTAAAGTCCCATCCTTGTGAAACAGACGTGAACAGAACAGAGCTGTAGAATTTAGGTGGAGAGGACCAAACCTCGGAAAGTGGCTCAGGTTTAAGTTGAACTCAATGCTCTTTATTCAGTGTGTTTCGTAGCCAGTTGGGCAGCTTTCTTTTTTTTTTTTTTTTTTTTTTTTAATTTATTGTTGGTCGTTCAAAACATTACAAAGTTCTTAATATATCATATTTCACAATTTGATTCAAGTGGGTTATGAACTCCCATTTTTACCCCGTATACCGATTGCTGTATCACATCAGTTACACTTCCATTGATTTCCATATTGCCATTCTAGAGACTGATGTATTCTGCTGTTTATCCTTTACTCTGGTGACTCCTGTCCTCCTCAGATCAAGTTATTTTGCTTCCAAAATAGCTATGTGTCAGCTCTGAAAAGCCAGTCCCCTGGGGTGGCCTGGGCCACATCACTGCTTTCCTGTGAGACTGAGTATAAGCACTGTCAGGGGAGCGAGACCCAGTCCTGACTCCGGATCAGCTCTGTCCTGCCTGAGGGTGGAGATGAGGCATGCATTTGAGGACATCTGGGAGTCAGCGACCTTAGGCCCAGGCAGCAGGTAATTAAGTTTTTTGTCTTTTCCTGCAGGCTGGTTCCAGCGTAGCCGGTGGCAATGTGCTTTCTGCCCTGCGTGGGATCTGGCGGTCACAGGGGCTGGCAGGGTGAGGACAGCGCGAGTGCTCAGCTGCCTCGCTCCGCTCCACCGGCCCTTCCTATCTGCCTTCCATGGGACGGACCTTTCCTTTCTTCTACTTATGGTTATGTCCTGGTCCAGGTCCTGTTTTTCACATCGTACAGGATGTTCTGTTTGCTATTGCACATGTGAAAAAATAACATGGCTCAGTCGAGTCAGTGCAGTGTCCTGGCCAGATGCTTCTCAGTCTGGTCTGTCCTGGTGTTGGATAGCATTGACTATGGTGCTAGCAGACCAGCATCTGGGCTGCAGCCCCCAAGAAATAAGCTCCCGGTTGCACAATGCAGAAATGCAGGAGAGCGAGAGGAACATTGTTGCAAGAAAGCATTTGTGGTTTTTGTACTTTTTACTTATTACCAGCACATTCTAGTCATACCTCCATGGGGCCATTTCCTGTGTTGATATGCGATTTCTATCATTTGTTGTTTTTTTGGGAGGTGATTTTGTTGTGAGGCAAACATAAGTGTGCTCCGAAGATCTGAATGGCGTCGCCTGACCCCCGCCCAAGCTGTGTGGCAGTCTGTCCCTCCTAGGCTGCACGCCACACCACCACCTCAGCGAGTGCTGTAGGCAGCTGTAGCGTAATAGGAAATAGCCGCATCTCCAAACATTTAAACATCAAAAAGGAACAATAAAAATACGAGGTGCTAGTGCTTTTCCAGCTGCATCATCATCTCCTGGGACCACCACCACACTTGGCCCCTGCCAGCGCTGCCTTGTAGTGCATGACTGTACTTTCAAATTTCCCACGCAGTTGAGAGTCGTTGTTCTGTATTGTTGGCCAAGCACCTCAGACTTTTTAGCTTCACATCCCAAACAAACAGGCTCTCTCTTCAAGATGTTGTTCCAGCATTCCTTTCACAATATAAATTTATGAATCTTTATAAATATTGGGATCTTACAAATAAGTCAAAATACGACTTTCTCTTAAGAGTCCACTGCCAGGGTTCATAGACCAGGGTGTTACCTGGAACCCCAGCTACTTGGGAGACTGAGGCAGGAGGATTGCAAATTCGAGCGCAGCCTGGGCAACTTAGTGAGACCCTGTCTCAAAATAAAAATAAGAGGGATGGGGTGTGGCTCGGTGGTAGAGCACCTCTGGGTTCAATCTCCAGGATCAGGAAAAAAAAAAAAAAGCAAACAAAACCAAACCAAAACAAAACCAAACCTAAGCAGTGCCAGAATTTATAGGCAAAGAAATGGTATCAAAAACAGGCCAAGGGCTGGTCTCTGTTCTTGAGCCTAGTTTCAGTCCTGAAAAGGTACTGTGGCTTTCCGGCTCATCTTCTGCACACCATTGAAGTGAGAGGCTGTAGTTAGTGTGCAGAATGGCCTTGGGGAAGGTGCCCTAGGCAGCAGAGGTGTTCACTTAAGATGCGGATGGTTTTAATCGGCCCTGTATTAATACGATAGAAGACAACAAGAAATTTGACCAAAAAACAAATGAAAGGAAAGATACTGGCCCTGGGCATGGTCAGCCCTGAGGATGGCTGAGCCCGCTTGCTCTGTCCGGTTTCCACCCACAGCCCAGTTCGCCCAGTTCGCCCAGTTCGCCCAGTTCCCACCTGCCTCCTCCTGGGGTGAGCGCTGCTGCCCTCTCGTGGCGGGTTCAGGTGGTGGCCACCTTCCCTCCATGTAGGCAGGCTTGCACAGGAGATTCTGGCATGTGTCTGGAATGTGTGCCCTGGAGCAACCGTTTTCCCTAGGTGAAAGTCCTAGGTTGTGAAGCAGCAGCTGGGAGTCCTGCCTGCCTGCCTTGGACCCTCCTGCTGCCTCTTCTGTTGGTCAGCTGCTGTGGTTGTCTGAAGCTGGGAGCAGGTCTGTGATCTGTAGTCCCTGGACCACACCCTTCCCTTTGGCTGGGGTGCTCAACCGTTCAGATCACTTTTTTTTATTTTTATTTTTTATTTTTTTTAATTGGTTGTTCACAACATTTCAAAGCTCTTGACATATCATATTTCATACATTAGAATCAAGTGGGTTATGAACTCCCATTTTTACCCCAAATACAGATTGCAGAATCACATCGGTTGCACATCACATTTTTACATACTGCCATATTAGTGACTGTTGTATTCTGCTACCTTTCCTATCCTCTACTATCCCCCCTCTCCTCCCCTCCCATCTTCTCTCTCTACCCCATCTACTGTAATTCATTTCTCTCCATGTTTGTTATCCCATTCCCCCCATAACCTCTTATATGTAATTTTGTATAACAATGAGGGGCTCCCTCCATTTCCATGTGATTTCCCTTTTTTTCTCCCTTTCCCTCCCACCCCACTTTTAAGGCTGCAATTATGTCCTTAGATTCAGTTGTCATTTTGTGAAACCATAAACTACTTCCAAATGCCTCTGACCAGGGGTAGCAGAGCTTGTTAGTGGCAATCGCGGGACTAGATACTGGCTTAGAAACCAGGAAGATGGTGAGGGAGGAGTCAGGGGCCAGTGTGGTCTCCCATGGCTCAGTCTCCCATGCCTTTCTCCCCAGTGCCCTTCTTCTTTGCAGGGCAGGACCAGGGAGATGAGTCCATTTTCAAGCCAGGTCACAGTGGCCTCCAAAGCAGTCAGAGTTTCTGCCCCATCACACACCTCATGCAAAACCTATGTGCATGATGCTGAGCTGAGTGTCTTTTGATCTTCTAGTGAATTTTTATGGTTGCCTTCAGGCAATAAAGGAGGATTTCTTTTTTTAATGTGTAGTATTTTACTTAATAATTTAAACCTGGAGTTAGCTAACTAAAAAGTGCCCCCTTTTCCTCAGAGGTGTTAAATGCTGCCCCGGGGAGGCTGGTGGACCTTGCAGCCAGGGGCTGAGGGCATCCAGCAGGATTCCTTCCTGTCAGCCACCAGTGGCTCATCACGGGGGTCTCCCCATATCTTCAAAACGCACAGCTGCTATTGGTACAGGAGGTTCAGCTTCCTGCCCTAGCCCCGGGTGTCGTCACTAGTCTACTAGCATAGCCGCCATTTCTGGTTTTGTTGTTTTTCCTGTGAACAAAAGTACTCCTCTTGGTAAAAGAGTCCAGAGGCTATAGAAAAATGGGCAGGGCAGTCTGTCACCTCCACAGCAAGCAGCTGTTCGCTTCCCTCCCAAGTTCTTTGGTCACCACGTGGTCACATGGACTTGTTTTTTCAATACCTACATGTAAATATTTTGAGTGGTGCCTGTGGCCTGCCTCGTCCTATCAGCTGCCTGCAGTAGACCGCGTTTCTATGGCCGTGACCCAGGGAACCACACTAGGGTCACTGCAGCCTTTCTTTTCTCAACAGCAGTGTCACTGTGGACATACTTGAAGAAATACCTGTGTGACTAGGGGAGGTTTTAAAGAATGACCTATGGAAGGTTCCCAGGGCCAGCTCTTGTGCCTGAACTCTTCACAATTGCACGGGTGGCCCAGGCCCAGGGACTGTATGTGTGATGCTGCTCCCCCGCCCCCCAAACCTGTCACCCTTTCATGTCTGGTATTAAAAGAAAACATCCAGCATCCCTGGAGGGTCTCTGAGCACAAAGCGAGTGAGTGATGGCAAGAGCTGCCCTCCCTGAGGGTGACCCCAGAGGCCAGCCCGGCCTGGGAGTCAGCCCTAGGACTCCTTGTACAGGGGTCCCCTTCCCCATCTCAGAAGCTCTTCAAGAGCGCAGCTGTGGGACAGGTGCCCTGCCTTTGCCTGGTGCTCAGAGGACCCTGCCTCCCCCGGGGTGCTCAGGGGTAAGCCGGTGTCCCGCCACGGCCGCCCGCGGGAAGCTGGCCCAGCTCCCAAAGCTACTGGGGATGTCGTTGAGGGCTGTTCCAAAAAGGGCCACGTGGGGCCTGATGAGCAGGCGCTGAGCCACGCACGCCGTGGGTGGGGGTTCAGCCAGCTGGACACTGACTGTGACTGTCCTTTCTTCTAGGTTATTTGCGGGTGTCTTCCCTCGGATGGCCTCCATCAGCCTGGGAGGGTTCATCTTTCTGGGTGCCTACGACCAGACCCGCTGCCTGCTGTCACAAGTGGGCAGAGAGGGTTTCTAGTGGACGCCACTCGCGCACGTCCATGAAGAAGTGGGAGCACGGAACCCTTGCTGAAGCCCAGAGCTGCCGTCACTGTGACCCTGAGGCCATGGTACCACGGTCAGGCCGGCTGCAGTTGTCCTCACTGTGCCACAAAGAAGAAAGTGCGTCATGGTGGGACTCTGAACGAACCCTCAGAACCCTTAATAAATGCGCCTGGCAGTGCCAGCGAGCTTGCGTTTGATCCGTATCTGATCTTCCATTTCCTGCCACCTGATGGTTACAATTTGAAAAGAATGACAAGATGGGGGGAGGGGTTGTGCGTGTGGGTGTTTGTCCCTGGGGTCAGTCCCCGTGGTGTAAGGTTAGGGTTCTGTTCAGAAAGCACCACCCCCACCCCTGCTCAGTCTCTTCCTGGTAACCAGGGGCTGTGTCCAATGACCCTCAGGTGGCACCTCCAACAACACGTGATCCTCGTATTTTATAGAAGTGTCTGGTGACCCTGTGGTGTGTGAGAGGCAGTGGGCATCTGCAGCCCAGGGGCTAAATGGGGGCACGCAGTCCCTCAGGAAGGCCAAGCCCTGCTCCATGGCTCTGCCTCCAGGCTGAGACGGGGTCTGGGCCAGCGCTGGGGACAGCAGGGCTTCCTTTTTCTTAGTGGGGTCATGGCCTGCAGTTGCAAGCTCATCCCTGGAAGGCGAACAGATGAGCTGGAAAGGTCATCATACTTGTGGATTTTAGGGCTTGACTAACGAAGTCCACGTGTAGAAAAATTCAGAGAGAAATCTTAGGAATCTAGCAGTGTCGTGTCTACCCTGGAGCCACAGTACACGATCCTGCCTTGCCTAAATTTTCCCGTTTGGGGAAAAATATTAAAAGCGACTGCATTGACCAGGGAATCTCTGGAAAGGAATGAACGCGCCCAGCCATACGCTCAACACTTATAAATGAACCTTTATTAAAGACACATCAATGCCATTTGTTAGACACTTCAATATTTTACATGTTTTCAATGTACATTGTACCAAAATTTCTATAAATAAATAACTTTGTACATAAAAGTAATACTTCCTCTTTCACATTGCCTCTCAGAAGCAGCAAATTCACATATTTTGTGGAAGTAACATTTATCAGTTAACCGTTGAGGACAAAACTAAATGTGCTTACCTTCTGGAACAATGATGACCTCTGACAGGAACATCTGACACAGGTAGCCATTTGGCTAGTATCTCCCTTCAGCTTTTTGGCTAAAGAAATGTACTTTGAGTTTTTTTAAGGACCTTATTTGTTTCAATGTAATTTTCAGTGAATTACACATTGGCACTCACAAGACGGTTAGCTACAGGTCTCAAAAGTGCAAACACACCCAGATCTAGGGCTAAATCTGACAAAGTCCATGCCCAGTCCCCGCTGTGTGAGGGGAGGGCGTGGACGGGCCTGCTCAGGCTCCTCAGTAGACATGAGCTAGCCCTGGAAGGTGAGAACTTAATCTTTTTTACCCCCAATGTAATATTATATTGGCAGAATTAAAACGTCACTATTGAAAAATCCACAGGTACCAACACCAGCAGCCTTTGCCTTAATAAAAAGCCTCAGCTAACAGTCCGGCGACACAGACAAGACCACATTTGCTTTTAACAAAAAGTGAGCTTCAGAGAAGGGAGAAAGGCCTACTGTCCTGACCCATGGCTTGTGGTGGATTAGCAACCTTCACTCCTCAAGCAGCAGCCTCCAGGGAAAAGCCCCTCACAGCAAAGGCACATTGCAGGAGCCACCAACGCAGGCCGAACGTGACTGCAAAGGGCACACAACACCAAGGACTCCCCGTCCTTCCAAACCCACCAGGAACCCCGGGAAACAAATGTGGCTTTTGTCTCTAAATTCCTGCCATGCACTAAGGCACCAGAACTATTACTGACCCCCCTCCAAGGAAACAGCAACCTGATAGGAAAATAATATTGTCAAAATTGTATAATTCTGTTGTTAACCATGCACTAAAGATTAAAATAGCCTCTGTCAAAGATATATAATATATAGGAAATCTCTGGAAACTCTTATGTACAACCGTATCAAATACCTTTTCTGCCTTTTGTACACAAATAGCCTCTTGCATTTCTGTGCTTCAGATGCGAGTCCTCTGCCCGGCTCGTGCTCCACACGGAAGTGACAACTATGTACAGCTCAGCGACGCTGACCCCGGCCGCCTCCCGGCCTCCCCGCCTCTCCTTCCCGTGGACACTGGTGTGACAGGAGCTGAGGTAGACAGAGCCTAGCTTGTGGGCGCCGACAGCAATGGTCCCCTCCGTTTCCCAGGGAGCTGTCCTGTCAGTGGTGTGGACTCAGGACTGGAGTCACACGCCTGGGGGAGGTGGCCATTGGAAAGGAGCAAGTGCTGGGCTTCGCTGGGGACAGCAGGAAAGGCCAGGGAGGCCTCCGGGAGCTCCATGCTGCCTGAAGGGAAGGCAGGGCAGGGCTGCAGGGCTGCGGGGTCTGCGTCGCACAGCCTCGCTAGAGTCCAGGCGGAGCCCCCTGGGGAGAGAGAAGGCCGTCAGAGCCGCGTTCCAGCATGACCAGCGGTGGCGGCCAGTGCAGCTGCCAGGGAGGCCAGGAGGACAGTAAGGGATCACCTTTTCCATCTAGGGACACCACCGGCTTCCTCAAGGATGTCAGCATTCTGTCGTGGTTGCTGGGGTAGAGGGACCCGTCCCCGGCCCCAATGCGAGGATGATGTGGAGAGTCTCCTCGGTCGCCCTGGCTGGGATCCTGGCCACGCAGTGCACTTGGCTGTGTGCTGTCCCTGCATGTGGGCTGAGGGTGGGGGGCCTGCTCCTTGGAGTAACTGTCCACGTCAGCATTGCAGTCACTGCACACCAAAGGGACACTGGGTTCTGAAGGAGAGATGGGCCAGGTCAGAGCCACCCCCACAGAACAGGCCGCCCACCCACACCCAAGTGGGGTCCTGCCCCCCCGGCCCTGCAAACGCCCCCTCCCCAAAGACCTTCACCGAAAAGGCTGGGCACACTCCACGCCGTTAGTGGAGATGGGGTCCTTCATGCTCACATGCCCCAGATTAAGCTAATCTTGTATTTAGAGAATGTAGTCACGCTACTGTGATCACAGGCAAAAAAAAAAAAAAAAGAAAAAAGAAAAACCCCAACAGTTGAATTAGGTACCATGCAGGGTTAAGAGTTTTCTGAACAATTAGAAATTTAACCTCAAAACAGCCCTGGTGAACAGATACTAAAACCCCCTATGTTGCTTATTATTCTGGAAAATTCTTGCTCAGGTTTACTGTACCATAAATAGTAACTAAGAGACACACTCTTCTAGAATTAAAAGGGCACCAGGCCAGAGCTTCCTGTTTATATACCAAGTTCAGAGAGTGCTAGACGGAAATGTAGGCGTCTCCCCTCTTCATTTAGTGAGTGGTCAACCCAGATCTTGATTTCAAAAAGGCATTGCTTTTCCTGGTGGAAGCATCACCTACCCATCTTAGGTGGACCAGGTGTCCCAGTGGCTTTTTCTGTCACTTTCCAGGGCTCTTTACTGTACCCAACGCAGAGCTTGGGCTGCCTCCGAGTGATGCTGTGGACGTCAACCTCTGGGAAGAGGCCCGCATCTCTCAGACACACACCTGCAACAGACTCCCAGGGTTAGAAACTGCAGAGGACTTCTCAGTGAGCCTAAGGAGCAGGACGGGTGGGGCTGCTGCTGTAGTCTCTCTATCAGTGGTGAGTTACTGCTGTGCCACCACAAAGCTGGCAACGGGCCTGTTTCTAGTACCACTTTCCCAGCAAGCAGCCCTTGAGCAGCCATGTTAGAGGAGCAGCTCTCTCAGGCCAGCCTTCAGCTCAGCAAGTGCTCGCGATCTCCACCAACTGAAACAGCATCCCCTGCAGAGAGCTTTCCCTGCGAGTCTGGAATACAGAGCGGGTGTGGGCACTGCCCCTGCACTCGCATCCCTTGGTACCTTCGTGGTGCCAGAGCCCCATATAGATCCCAAAATCCAGGGATGCTCAAGTCCCTTGTATACAATGACACACCATTTGCACATAACCTACATACACCGTCCCGTGTAAGTCACCTCTAGATTAAGCATCGTGACTAGTAAAACATAACTTTGTGTACACAGCTGTTGGACTGTGTCTTTAGGGAATAATGACAAGGAAAAGAAGGCTGCCTATTCGTCATCTTCTCTGCCCTGGATGTTTCTAGTGTGTAGGTACTCGAGCCCACAGATACCAAGGGCCAACTGTGGAAGCAGGGCTTGGTTTCAGGGCCTGGGGTTTCCCTTCAGCTGTTTCTGACAGCAGTCCTGCCTATCCCGACTGGGAGGCTTACTGCTAAGCCCAGATGGTGACTTTCCTGAGAGACAGGATGTTGAAACCTCCGCAGAGCTTGCACAGACCAGGACTGAGCTGAACAGCAGAGGCCTGGGCCAGCAGCCGCCTCATTCACCTGACACTCCCTCCCCATCTAGTGCCAGACACCTGAATAGGGAGCTACAGGCCACCTCCACCTATGGGGGACAGTCACCTAGAGCTCCACCTCACTGTCAGAGGCCTTACCGTTGCTCTCGATGTGCCCGTTGGCCCGATGGCCACCCTCAGTCCTGACCACAGTTTCTTGCCGGTCAGAAAGGGTCCCCTGAGAAGAGAGGTAGCTTGGAACATCTGGTGGCACAATGGTTTCATCTGCAAGGAGATAAGAAAATGAAACATCAGGGTTCAGTGACAACAGATGCAGATGCGCATTCACCGTCAGGCCCCAAACAGGATCCCCTGGCAACAGCCATCAGGGCTGCACAGAGACCAAGTGGAGTCGGTGCAGGTAGAAGGCCCTCCCAGACCAGAGCCGAACCTGAGCCCAGATCAAAAGCATGTGAGACCACAAAAGACGGGGAAGAGGGACAGGAAGGGAGACAGAACTAACCACAGCACTGTGAGGTGTCAGAAACAGTCCACCTCCGCTTATGAGGAGGACGTCAGCAGGAAGTTCTTTTTTTTTTAGTTGTCAATAGACCTTTATTTTATTTATTTATATGCTGTGCTGAGGATCGAACCCTGTGCCTCACTCTTGCCAGGCAACTGTGCTACCGCTGAGCCCCAACCCCAGCCCCAAGGCAGTTTCATTTCTGGCTCTGCCCTGAGTATGAACCCAGTGTCCGCAGGACCGAGGCTTCAGTTCTCCAGAACCACATTCCCAGAGGTCCTGAGTTCCCAGAGCACGGGAGCTCTTGATGAAGAGTGTGGACCTGGCTTCTCCTGCCTGGAAAGGAACGGCCACGGTGCCCACCTGTGTTGGTGACGCTGTACTCCTCGCTCTTCTTCCTGGTTTGGTAGATGATGCACACCCACACCAGCGACGTCAGGACGATGCTGCACACCACGGCGATGGTGAAGATGCCCACGGTGGTCCCGTCCTTCCTGCAGCCAGGCGTGGGCAAGATGCTCAGCTGGCTGTGCGCGCGCTCCGTGCCCAGCGTGTTGGACATCTCGCAGGTGTACTGGCCCGCGTCCTCCACCACCACGTTCTGCACCACCAGCAGCTGGTTGCCCGGGGTGAAGTGGTGCCTGTCGGTGAGGCTTAGGGGGCGGTTCCCCTTGAGCCAGGTGATGCGGGGGGAGGGGCTGCCAGTCGCTTTGCACTGGAGGGCCACCGTCTCCCCCACAGACACCACGCGGTCTTCCAAGGGTACCACCAAGGACGGGGTCTCTGCAAGAGATCAAGAGATGGCACGCTCACTCTGGGGCCTCAGTGCTGTGGGTCTGCTTGGTTCTCTAGACATGCACAATCCCACCTGAGGGCTTCCATCAGAGCGGCAAGCTTTTCAGAAGATGGCTGATCTCTGGTCATAAAGGCTCCTGTTCCCAAACTGTCCTGTGTCCCTGTTCTCGACTAAGACCACACCCCTCCTGCATGCTCTTTGGTCACCAGTTGCTCAAGGCTCTGGCATTGCACTGGCCTTTAGAGATAGGAGCCAGGGTGGTGGCCCACACCTGTCATCCCAGCAGCTTGGGAGGCTGAGGTAGGAGGATCTCGAGTCCAAAGCCAGCCTCAGCAACTTAGCAAGGCCCTAAGCAACTCAGTGAGATCCTGTCTCTAAATAAAATACAATGGGGAATGGGGCTCAGTGGTCGAGTGCCCCTGGGTTCAATCCCCAGTACCAAAAACAAATTTATTTTTAAAAAAAGAGGAAAAAAATCCTAAAAGCAGCCTCAAATTTCAAACAGTAGCAACGCCTTCCTGTAACCCCCAGGGTCCACAGAGCAATTCCGCAGGCCTTCCCCTCAGTGCCGTTTGAAACCCCTACACACACGCGCGCACACACACACACACAGAGTACACCAAGGGTCGAACCTAAGACAGTCAGGGTGGCATTCGCTGACACAGAGCCTGCCGAGTTCTGGGCGGTGCAGCTGTAAACCCCCATGTCATCTATTTTCACATTAGTGATGAAAAACACGTCATCGTCTGGCATGACATGCATGCGACGCTCCCGAGCCGCAGGGAAATCTGTGCCTCCGTCCTTCTGCCAGGCAATCTGGGGGTTGGGGTGGCCAGTGGCCGCACACTCAAGGCGAGCCATGGTACCAGTCCGGATGGCGATGTCCCGGGGCATTTTGGTAAATGATGGCAGCACTGGAAAACGCACACAAAGGGGGAGGTCAGGGGACAGCTGGCTGCAGATTCAGGAACGCCTCTGGGGAGGAGACCCCCAGTGTGCGAGGGCCACACTGCTGAGCACGCCCAGGCAGAAGCACTCGGCTCACTGGCTCAGGCTCAGCAAACACTGGGGCGCCAGAGTCAGTGTCCAGATGCACGGCAGGCATCACCACGCTTCCTGTCCAAGCTGCTCTGGTCAGCCAGGTGCCGTGGCCCACGCCTGTCATCCCAGCAGCTCAGGAGGCTGAGGCAGGAGGATCGTGTTCAAAGCCAGCCTCACAACTTAGCGAGGCCCTAAGCAACTCAGTGAGACCCTGTCTCTAAATAAAATATAGGAAAGGGCTGGGATGTGGGTATGCACCCCGGGACCTCTTTTACCTGGTGTAAATAACAACTGCCCTGGCAGAGGGTCTCTTAGTGCCCGAGTCTTGAGGGGGCAGTGAGGCCCCTCTCAGAATATGCCAAGACAACCCTGCGGGTGTGGGCAAGTTTGTTCTGTGGTCTGCAGGGCTGACTGAACGCAGCCCATCGGCACTTCTGATGATCCGCGAGCCAACTCTGTCACTGGCACTTTAATGACCAGAAACATCTCTCCGGGTTCCCAGGGTGTGGGGAGGTGCCCACTCACGCTCCTCCCGTCCCACTCCACACAGCAGCCCTGAGGAGAGCCGCTCAGACACACTGGTTCCTGAGTCCAGGACCTCGTCCCACCCTCCCCCACACCTGTCCTGCTCTCTGCTGTCCTGAGAGGTGGGGACCTGTCCCTGTCCAGGCTGGCCTGTGCCTCCACAGCTGTGCCACCCACTCAGGGCACAGCTTCCCCAGGGTCTGGGATGCGGGACCTAGAAACTGGAAGTTCAAGGCTCAGCTCTGCCGCTCACCCCGCCTCCCGACAGTCACCCACAGCCCAGGGAGAGGGTGCTTTAACCTGCAGAACCTGCCCCGGGCGAGCCCAGGGGACAGTGCGGTTTGATGGCAGGTCTGCCTCCGTCCACTCCGAGGTGGGCATCCATCGGGGCGGGGTGCCTGGGAGAGACCAATGGGGGTACCTACCGTTCACCGTGAGCCGGGCCTTGTTAGAGTAGGTGGAGCCAAAGTGGTTGGTGATGACACACTGGTAGCGGCCCTCGTGGCCAAAGGTGACCCTGCGGAGGTGCAGGATGGTGGTGTACTCCATCACTTCCCCGTCCTGCGCGCGCACGTGGGCGAAGTTCTCCATGTCGGCGTTGGCCAGAACCTCGTTGTCCTTCTTCCAGGCAAAGGTCATCGGGGAGCTGCTGCTGCTGGCCGCTGAGCACGTGAACCGGATGTCCTTGCCCACCACGGCCGTGGTCGTCTCTGGCTGGGTGATGATCTGTGGCTTTGGGAAGTCATCTGGGGACAGAAGGGCCACCGTGAGGAGACAGGGACCAGCTGCTGTCACGCTCTCACAAAACCAGGCCAGGGACACCAGGCCCCACCGGGTGAGGCCTGAGCGCACCCCTGGACTAGAAATGGGCCACCCCGCTCGGTCATTCAGCCCTCTGGAAGCTTCCTGGAGGCCCACACCCACTGCACCTGTGGACACGGCCACACAAGAGGTGCCACTTGTCGTGGCCGCACAAAGGACTCTGGCACAATACCGTCCAGAATGTTGGGATTCCCAGAAATCTGAACTCCCTTAAAATGATGAAAGTACTGCAAAAATGGTCAAAATCAAAGGTTCCAACTTCTGGAAAACCAAACACAACGATCCACAGGGTGTGGACTCAAGAAAATGGAGGCCTCTTAGAAAGGAAAAGGAGCTCTCTGGTGTTGTCCCACCTGCCTCCACCCCGCTCTGTGACAGCCTTGAGACTCAGCAGCTAGCAACCATTGAGGGGGCAGGTGGAGCTCCCCCAAAAGCCCCATCAGAGCAGCGTCACTGTGTGACCTGTCAGGCCAAGACCTGGAAAGCCCCCTCATGAAGAAGGCTCACCACAGGAAGCCCTGTACCCAGGCATCTAATGAAAATAGTGGCCACTGTGTAATCATGCCACTGTCCAAGGTGACTGTGCCCGTCGGGATGAACAGGACCCTGGTCAAGAAACTTAGATGCCAGCAGCAGGCCATCAGAGTGAGGTCCAGCAGGCCATACCCACATGCAGGGGTGATGATCTGGGATGGGGTCCTGGAAACTGGACCGCATGGTTCCCAGAGGACAACAGAGAAGCGCAGGGCTCAGCTCTGCCACTCACCTGGCTTCCCGACAGTCACCCAAAGCCCAGGGAGAGGGTGCTTTAACCTGCAGGACCTGCCACACACTCGGGAAAGACCTGGGGGAGCCCTGGTTTCTTGCCTGGGCTGAGCTGGTGGACACGCACCAGCAGGAAGTGAGGGCTCACGCCAGCACGTACATACACGGCCTGGGTGAAGGACTCAGGATCTGCTGATGAGGGTGACTTAAGGACTTCTGTGTCTAACTATTGGCTACTCACTAGCAAGCCAAGCAGGAACTCAAGGGGCTGTACAGAGCGGCCTCCACAACACTCATCTAGGAGAGGCCCTAAAGGAACGGTGACGGGCCAGCAAGCCCCGGGGGAGGACGGGAAGATCTGACGTGTGGACTTGCCACGTCATTTTTCTTTTTTTTTTTTTTTGGTACTGGGGATGGAGCCCAGGGGCACTTGACTTCTGAGCTCCATCCCCAGCCCTATTTTGTATTTTATTTAGAGACAGGGTCTCACTGAGTTGCTGAGGACCTCTGCTAAGTTGCTGAGGCTGGCTTTGAACTCACGATCCTCCTGCATTGGACTCCTGAGCAGCTGGGATGGGGCCTGTGCTACTGCGCCTGGCATATTATTTTATCTTCAATGTCCAATTTTCAACAACCAATTATGAAACAGGAAAAAAAAAGTCTATACAAACTGTCCCTGAGGAAATTGAGATCTTAGACTTATTAAATAACACCAGCTATTATAAAAATACTTGAAAAACTAAAACTATGTCTAAGAGAATTAAAGCATGAGAACACTTTCTTACCTGAGAGAAATGATCAATGAACAGAAACTATAAAAATGAACCACATACAAACCATGGCATTTACAAGTATAGTAACTGAAATTAAAAATCCACCCTAGGGCGGATATAGCTCCGTTGGTAGAGTGCTTGGCTTGCATACACAAGGCCCTGGGTTCAATCCCCAGAAACAAAACAAAACAAAACAAAATCCACCCTAGGGCTAGGGCTATAGCTCCCTGGTACAGCACTTGCCTAGGATGGGTGAGGCTCTGGATTCAATCTCCAGGACTACATTTAAAAAAAAAAAAAAAAAAGAAAGAAAGAAAACCTAAGTAAAATAAACGTATTGTGTCCATCTACAACTAAAAATATTAAAAAAAAAAAATCCACCCTAGAGGGCTCAGTAGCAGAACTGAGCTTGTAGATGAACTGGAGACAGGTCAGCAGAGATATCCAGTCTGAGAATCAAAGAGAATGAAGGAAATACACAGAACTACAGAGATCCAGCATGACAACACACAGATCATGGGAGTCCAAGCAGAGGACACAAGGAGGAGGGAGAGTATGTTTGAAGCCCTGATGGACCCAAACTTATAAACTGGATGGAAAACATGCACCCACATATCTGAAAAGTTTAATGAACTCTAAGCAAAATTCATTCAAAAGGCCTAGGTCCATCATAGTCAAGCATCAAATGTCAAAGACAAAGAATCTTTAAAACAGCACAAGATAAACAACTTATCATGTACAGGGGATCCTCGAAAATATTTGTAGCTGATTTCTTATTCAAAACCGGGAAGGTCAAGAGGGAGAAATATTCAAAGTATTTTAAAAGTCTGGAAATCTCAGGTGCAGCAAAATTATCTTTTAAAAATAAAGATGATATTAAAACATTCCCAGATTTTAAAAAACACCCAAACTGAGAAAATTTACTGCTACCAGACCTGACCTACAAGAAATACTCATACCTGTGGTGATGCATTCCTGTAATCCCAGCGTCTCAGGAGGCTGAGGCAGGAGGATTGTGAGTTCAAAGCCACCCTCAGCAAAAGTGAGGCCCTAAGCAACTCAGGGAGACCCTGTCTCTACATAAAATACAAAAGAGGGCTGGGGATGGGGCTCAGTGGTTAAGTGCCTCTGGGTTCAATACCTGGTACCCCCCCTCCAACAAAACAAAACAGTAAACGTATTAAACACTCTGATCAAAAGGCAAGGGGAATCATAATGGATTAAAAAACTTTGACCCAGTATACACTACCTACAAGAGGCAGTTTAGATCCTAAGACAATTAAACAGTCACCCAATATGAGTCAAAATATTTTATCATGCAAATGGGTCAATCCATCAAGAAGCCATGAACATTTTTAATATATGCACCTTACAGAGCTTTACAAAATGTAGAGCACAACCTGTCAGAACTGAAGAACAGACAATGTAACAACAATACTCTTATTTCCAATGAAAAGCTAATGCAGAAAAACTAGGCAGATGGACAAGGAGAAGGAAGACTTGAACAACAGTATAAACCAACTAGTTCTAATATACACCCGTGGAACACTCCACAAAACAGCAGCAGAATATTCTTTTGAAATGTACATGGAACAATCTCTAAGATAGACTATATTTTAGGTCAAAACCTAGGTCCAATAAGTTTAAAAAGATGGAAATCACACAAAGTATCTTTTTTAATGACAATGGAATGACTTATAAATCCACAGTGAAGAGGGTATTTGGAAAGCAACTTGTGGAAATTAAGCAGTGTACTTCCGCACAGCACAGAAAAAGTCACAGGGACACTGGAAGATGCTCTGAGTTGAATGAAAACTAAACACATCGTGTCAAGTCTTGTAAGCCGCGCCTAAAATGGTGCTCGTGGACTTATTGCTGGAAATGCCTATATTACAGAAGCTTAGGACTAATAATCCCATTTTTTAACCCAGAAAAAGAAGAATAAACTACACCCATTGCAAGCAGGAAGAAGAAATTAATCATGATTTGAGCAGAAATGAAAGAACGAGGACAGGAAAATGAGAAAAATCACTGCAAAGCAAAAATTGGTTCTTTGAAAATATCAACAAAATTAAAAAACCTTTAGCTCGACTAGTGGGCAGGGGAGAAAACACGGAGGACACAAAAAAAGGGCACCCCACTACTGACCTTCTACCAGCTAAAGAAAAACAGGGAACACTCTAGCAATGGTACCCAGTTAATCAGACCACCTGGCTGAAATGTCACACTCCTAAAACGGATTTTTTTTTTTCAAGAAGAAACAGAAATCTGGATCAACACTAAGGAGACACTTTAGAATTTAAAAATTTTTAAATGTAGAATTTAAAAATTCCTATAAAGAAAATCTCAGACTCGAGTGAATTCTACCAAACATTTAGAGAGAAGCAATCCAAAACTTCCAAAGCACTTTTTTTCTTTCTTTCTTTGGACAAGTAGATGTGAAAAGAGTATCTTCCAACTAATTTTTTACAACTATTCCTCTAACAAGAAACACTTAAGAAAAACATCATACACACCACCACCAACCTAGAGAACAATGTCTTTTATGAGTATAGATGCAAAAACTTCAGCAAAAATCCCAGCAAACCGAAATGTACAGCACCTAAAAAGAATTGCATACTATAATCAAGTTAGGTTGACCCCAGGAAAGCAAGGTTTACCATTCAAAAATCAATGTACTAGACCATTATCAATAAAATAAAGAGCGGGGTGGGGGGGAAGAACCCCACACAGTCATCTCAGAAACACACACACATAGAATACACACAAGACAGAATCCAATAGCTTTTCATAATAAAAATATTCAAAAAATTAGGGATAAGAAAGGAACTTATTCAACCTCATAAAGGTCATCTTTGAAAAATCCACAGTTACTATCACACTTAGCGGGGCTCAGTGGCGTGCGCCTGTAATCCCAGCAGCTTGGGAGGCTGAGGCAGGATTAAAGCCAGCCTCAGCAATGGCAAGGTGCTAAGCAACTCGGTGAGACCCTGTCTCTAAATAAAATACAAAATAGGGCTGGGGACGGGGCTCAGTGGTTGAGTGCCCCTGAGTTCAATCCCTGGTATCTGCCCACCCCCAAATTATTGTAAATGGAATTCTTTTCTTGTTTGTTTAGTGCCTCACAATTGCTGAGGGTGGCTTTGAACTCGCAATCCTCCTGGCTAAGCCTACCAAGCTGCTGGAATTATAGGCATGCACCACTGTACCTGGCCCTAAAAATATTTCTAAAAAAATTTTTGCATAACTGTCTAGAAACTGAAAAACAGCCACCACAATTCACAGACTGGGAAATGGTATTTACAAATCATAGACCCGATGAGGTCTAATATTCTGAATAGTCTAATATTCAGAATTGATAACTCATAACAAAATAGAGAAATGAATAAATGACTTGATCAGCTATTTTTCCAAAGAAGTTATGCACGATACAATAAGCATCTAGAAAGTTGTTCAACATCATGAGTCACTGTGGAAATGTTAAGACTACCATGAGATTCTACTCTGTTCCCACTAGCAAAATCTGAAATAAAAAAGATAGCAAGTGTCCGCAAGCATGAGGAGAAACCAGAATCCTGTACATTGCCAGCAGATGTGTAAAATCCTGAAGCCACTTTGAAAAAACAGTTTGACAGTTCTTCGGTTACACCTAGAGCTACCACAGGACCCAAAGATTCCATTCCCAGGCGCAATCCTGAGAGAATTCACATAACTAGTTCATGAATGTTCACACCAACATTAATCATAAAATCCCCAAAGTATGCACCATCTAATATCCGCCATTTGATGCATGGATGAAACAAAACGTATACAGCAGGATGTCACTCAGTGACTGAAAAAAAAACTGATGCTTTAAAATTATGCTCAGGGGCTGGGGCTGGGGCTGGGGCTGGGGCTCAGCAGTAGAGCACTCACCTAGCACGTGTGAGGCACTGGGTTTGATCCTCAGCACCACATAAACAAATAAAATAAAGGTGTTATGCCCAACTATACCTGAAAAAGTATTAAAAATAAAACTACGCTCAGGGGTGGGGACAGCTCAGGCCCCAGATCCAATCCCCCCACTGGGGGAGAAGACCCGGCAAAGTGAGAAAAGGAGAGGCCCTCAGGCTGCATGCCGTCCGCTGGTATTCATGTTAACTGTCCAGAGCAGGCAGGTCACTCATACCCGGGGACTAGTGACCGCCACGGCTGGGGGCCAGGAGCAGAAGGAGCGCCTGCTAAGGCGTGGGGTTGTGGTTTCTTTCAGAGGTGACGAAAATGTTAGAAGTCAGTGATGACACACATTTTGAAGACTCTAAATCCAAAGTTCACGTTTTTAAAGAGACACATTTTTATGACATGTAAAAATTTATAATACACACACACACACACACACACTTTACTGAGCAACAATTTTCACCTACACTGCAGCTCGCCCATTTCAAGTTCACAACTGAATGGTCTGTGGTGTATTCACGAGTAGGTGTCGTCATGACCACGGTCAGTTTTAAGACATCTTTGTCACCTCATGGAGAAGCACTTTGTAGCTACTCCTCTTCTCCCTCCACCTCTCCCCAGGCTGGAGCACCTCCCAGGGCACTTCCTACCTCCACAGATCTCCCTGTCCTGGGAGTTCCCTGTGCCTGGGTCGTAGAATCTGCGGTCCTTTGTCACTGAGCACTTTCCCTTAGCTTATCATTTTCAAAGTTCATCCAGGCTGTGGGAGGGACGGGACGTGGCATTTTATGGCCTGATAATCCTCCAGTGTCTGGCTATGCCACCTTCCTCTATTCATCCATCAACTGGTGGGCACTCGGGCTCCCATTTTTCGGCTATTATAAATATAACGCTGCTGTGAACACACGTGTGGAGATCATAACTGTTTAAATGAGGAACTGCTAAGGCTGTCTTCCAAAGGAACTGCCCATCTTGTACTCCCCCCAGCAGTGGGGGGACGGGGGTTTCAGGTGCGTCCCTTCACTTGTCAGCGCTGGCTCCTACCTGGCTCTACCTGCCATCTTAGAGGGTGTGAGCTGGTCGTGCTTTCAAATTTTTTTTTTTCAGAGGCGTGGGAGAGCGCACAGAGCTGGAAACTCTGATCTCCTGCCAAGTGTTTTCGTGATTCCCATTAACACCAGATGGTTGGGGTTTTTTTGGAGAGAGGGTGGGGGGAAGCCTGAGCTGAATCGAGGGGGTGGGCCTGAGAGAGATGAGATCAACAACCACTGCAATCCAGAGTCTGCCAGTGCCGAGGTCAGAGGCTGCTGCAGAAGTCCTCCCTGGATGGTCCCAGGGAAAGGCTGCCCTGAGGCAGGAGCAGGAGGAAGTGGCAGACAGCCTCGCGCCAGGGAGCTGTGGAAAGAGATCAATGGTCCAGGGCTCCCTGAGCAATGGGCGATGAACCACGGACCGCACAGCCATTCCGTGCCTAGGGAGCCGGACCAGGGCACAGCCTGGGACCCCAGCAGAAGGCCCCTAAGAAGGACCACCGGCACCGTCTGGAGGTCTGCTACCGCGTTCTCCATGCTTACTTCTCCCCGGTCTGAACCAGGCGGGAGGTGGCCAGCAGGCCCACACTAAGCAGGGGTTCGTCCCAGTGGGGTGAACGGTGAACGCGTGGACAGAGGGCAGTCCTCTTTCACCCCCAGCAGGGAAATGGCTACTGTCAGGGCCAAAAGTAGGTCACAGACGTGGCCCAGCAGAATCCTTGCACTGCTAGGTGGGCTTCTGGTTAGGACTGTCCTGGCCAGGATCTGGCAGCAGGAGAGATGTGCACTCGCCCAGCAGGGCCTGATGGGTGTGGCATCCTGTCCCCTCTCCTGTCCAAGCAAACACCAGGAACAACTCAAAATCCATCTCAATCTTTGCCTCCGTGTTCGTGGCCGAGAGGCTGCGTCATTCCTGTCTGGGCTAGCCCGTGTGTGTGTGTGTGTGTGTGTGTGTGTGTGTGTGCGCGCGCAGCTATTCAACATTTTCTGTACTCTTTGCAACCACACTTGGATCCTGAGCACTCCTGGTCAAAAAAAAAAAGATGACATTCTAACAACCAGAAGGAAGGAGGCATCTCTAGCTACCCCTGCAGATTTCAGGGGTTTGGAGAAACAGCCACAGTGCACGTGAACTCGGAGGGACTGTTTTTACTAGGGCAAATGTTCTCCCGAGACCCGTCCTTCCTTCCTGCGGTGGACCATCATATGGTGCGTCAATTCCCAGCGACCCCAGGGCCCCAGATCTCTCCCGAAACATCTTCCTGTGACTGATAGTATTCTGACTGTCACCGAGCCCCTGCATGCTGTCCTCTGATTAAATGCACATACTCCAAGCGTCCCAGGAGGCACCTCGTGGTAAATGCCCTGTGTGGTTTCAGCAGGAAGTAAACGGCACCCAGGGGCCGATCTGCAGCCGTGGGCTGGGATCCCCGGGATCACAGCAATGACCCCCACAAGCAGGAGGCCTGCCTGGCCTCTTCGCCCTTCGTGAAAAAAAAATAATCTTCACGAGGTCTTACCACACACGAAACTCTCTGGCGGTACTGAGAAAATGCTCTGGCCCTTCAGTGACTCTGGGTGGGCACAGGTGGCTGTCACAAAGGCCTGCAGTGTCCTGCTCTCGAGCCATGGAGGCAGCCACTTGAGCTGGCAGTCACACAGGAAGCTGTCACTGCTGATGTGGCTGAAAGAAAGAAAAGGACACTGAGCGTGGGTCTGCACGGAACAGGGCAGCTTTAACAGAAGGGGACATTCATCGCCACCCACAGCGCGTGACGCCAACACCCGCGAGCTGACTGGGAGATGCCTTCCCCCCAGTTTGTTCCTCTCTGCTGGAGGAACAGCACCTAGAACCTACCTGGAGATTTGCACCAAGTGCAGCTTCTGATGGAGTCCATCAGGATGGAGCCCAACTGTGCCCTCCTACGGAGCTCCAGGGGGGGAGCTGAGACCCCTGGTCTAGAGGCTGAACTTGGCCCTTGTTCTCAGACTCTGCTCCTGTTACCTTGGGGATGCCTTCTCACCTTTTCCTGACCTTGGATACCCTACAGTGGCAAGAGCACTTTCCTGATAAATTCCAAACTCAGTCCCCAGCCCTGGGACTTTGATCTCAACTCTGCAACAAGTTCTAAGAAGTCTTCTTTCTTCTTTTATGGCTGCTACTTTTTGACTGGCCAAGCTGGGTTCAGGGATTGAACCCAGAGGCACTTAAGCACTGAGCCACATCGCCAGCCCTTTTTATTTTTTTATTTAAAGACAGGGTCTCACTGAGTTGCTTAGGGCCTTGCTGTTGCTGAGGCTGGCTTTGAACTCACGATCCTCCTGCCTCAGCCTCCCGAGCTGCTGGGATGACACCGCTCCTGGCAAAGCTGCATGTTTTCTTGCTTCTGAATGTCAGCCTCCCGGCCACACGTCCCGCCTGCCTGCCCCTCTCTCTACACCAGCATCGCTCAGGAGGTCGGGAGAATGCAGCCCTGCTCCCTAAATAGTGCTCATTAGTTAACTGCCTCTGCCCAGGGAGCAGAAGAACATTCAACTTGGGTTTTGTGAGCCTCCAACCAAAACAGAGAATATTTTCTTTTTCATTTCTCAGCAACTGAGGATAAGCTTTTCAAACGGAAATCAGAATGGCCATCTGAGCGGACATTCCTTCCTGAGGAGTCACACACCAAGATAAGTCACCCCGAGAGTCTAGCTGCCCTGGTCCTGGGAGAATCCAGGCCTGAGCTGAAGAGCAGTGGCCAACCTATGAGAAGGGCAGACACAAAGACACGTGGCTTCCCTGTCATGTCCCTGACACTCAGTGACAGAAAGGGGCACAGTAAGCCTAGGAAATCCACACACGTGGTGCTGGCCAACAGTCCAGCCTGTTCTTCCAGCTGCTGCATCCCTCAGACCCACAAAACCACCACAGGGACTGGCTTTCTGTTCTCTTTCACTCTGAATGTGGTTTTGTTTGTTTGTTAGTTTGTTACTGGGGATTGAACTCAGGGACACTCGACCCCTGAGCAACATCCCCAGCCCTAGTTTGTATTTTATTTAGAGGCAGGGCCTCACTAAGTTGATGAGGCTGGCTTTGAACTCCCGATCCTCCTGTCTCAGTATCCAGAGCTGCTGGGATTATAGGCCTGGGCCACAGCGCCTGGCCTGCCCCCAGTCCTTTTTATATTTTATTTAGAGATAGAGTCTTGCTGAGTTGCTCAGGGCCTCACTAAGTGGCTGAGGCTGGCTTTGAACTCGCAATCCTCCTGTCTCAGCCTCCCAAGGACTTCCAATGAGCAAAGAAAGTGTCAAACTAAGAAACAGCGAGGAAGAGTGAACGACTCGTTTCCTCATCATTCCCAGAGGTAAGGTCACAAAGTACTTCTCTGAAAACTGCAATGATTTATCTTAAAGCCATTATAATAGGGAGGCCAGGCCCAGGGCAGACCATAGAGTAGGCCTGAGGCTTTGGATTATATTTGTCAGGCAGCTGACTTTCTGTGTCCTGCTAAGGAGTTACTCTAGGGGTGGAAGGGCAGCTGATGAACAGAAATGGCCCACCTCAACTCCTGTGCAGGGAGGAGGGTGTCCCAGGCACAGCTCCTGTGACTGGCTCACTGCGCCAGGACCTCACCCTCCTGGTGAAGAGCCAGCGGAAGCTCCCACTGTCAGAATCTCCTCGGGCTCAACCTCCGGGGCACTTCTGCAGTTCCCGAGGGCACTGTGTTGGAAAGCCTGCAGGCAGAGCCTGGGCCAGGGCTCAGGACGGCCTGGCTACACCACCCCATAAGTTAGAGACAAAGGCCAGGCTGACTGGAAAGACGGGACCGTGAGCTGCCCGGCCTCCGCTGACTCCTGCCCGTCTTCAGCACTCGGGCAAAGCTCAGCCTCCGCAGCTGCCAACAAACACGGCCCCCCTGGCTCCCGCCTCCAACCACCCCAATACTTTGCTGGCTAAGAGTGTGCATTTTCATGACTCCAACTCAAAGTGTGTTTCCAATCATCGCTTGTGGAAATTTACCCAGAGGGCCACAAAGTGCACACCACAACCTGCCTGGAACCATGGGGAAGAAAAAACCAACAGGAATTAACTCTCCGGGCCCTTCAGAGGATGGGCCCAGGCCAGCCCCAGCTGGGTCCATGCAGCGACTGATGGGAACCCAGGCGGGGGACCAAGGCTCAGTGCCAGAGCCGGGCAGAGTGGGTTGTTTTTTTTTTTTTTTCTTTGCGAGGTGGGGGTGGGGGGTGGGCTGCCTAAGCTTCTAAAGGGTTCAGTTCTTCCCAACTAGACAACAGTCTCCTAAGAACCTAAAAGAAGAATCTCTCTCCTTTTTTTCCTTCTTTCTTCCAAAATACCCTTTTCCCATTTAATCAGATCTTTTGGACTCCTGACACATTTGGAAGTTTCATGGAGAGAAAAGTTGTTAGGAACTGCACAAATCATGCTCACCCATCCCAGGAGATCTGGATTTTTTTTGGGGGGGGGGGGCGGGGGATTAAACCAGGGGCGCTTAACCACTAAGCCACATCCCCAGCCCTTTTTATTTTTTATTTCTTTATTTAGAGACAGGGTCTCCCTGAGTTGCTTAGGACCTCACTAAGTTGCTGAGGCTGGCTTTGAACTCACGATCCTCCTGCCTCAGCCTCCTGAGCCACAGGGATCTTTTATAACCAACATCGCCCTCTACTTGCTTTTTCAGGATCCAGCCCTACATCCGGTGTGGAATCACTTGTCCGGAAGGGGAGCTGGGGGATCTGTTCTTCAGATTCTGTCTCACCCAGATGGACAAGAGAAGAGTAGCCATGGTTGGAATCAGGGAAGGAGCCCAGAAGGCTCCCTCCCTGTGTGGCTCTCTACACAGCCCTGCGGCCCCAGTGAGCGTGCCGTGAGCTCCCATTTGGAGGTTCCTGACCCTCTTCGGCAAGAGCACCCTCGAGTTCCCCAGCGCAAGCTCTTCATGGGACAAGTGCTCGACACCCCCTCCTCTCAGAGGAACGCTGCCTGCCCTCTTGGGCTCTTAGCCACAGGGACTGGGCCTTTTCCCCACTCCTACCCTCCCCGCCCCAACCAAGGGTCCACCTGGAGTGGCCTCAGGAATGGGATGAGGTCAGGGCACAAAGATGACCACCCTCTGGCACCTGGCAGCTCGTAGGCACGTCTCAGAACGCTCACTCAGTGAGACCTGCAGGGGACTGACATTACAGATGGAACTTACTGGCCACAGAATCAGGGGCGTGTGGGAGTGGGAAAGGAGGCAAGGCCATCGCTCTGCCTGGGCCACGATGGTGGGGAGCTCCTCTAGCCCCGGTCAGTCACATGGCACCCCACCTCTGAGCATCCATCAGTGCCCCTGCTGCTCGAACCCACCCGGCTCCCTCAAGAAGCCCTTCTCCATGCGGGCTTTTCCCGTTAAGCAGACCCAAGTGAGGAGAACGTGTCCCTGGGGTAACTAAAGGGGTGATCACCTACTTTTTAGAAAAGAATGTACCTGATATTATAGAGAACAGCTGTTAGCACACCACAGCCTACAGGCTGCTGCTGCTGTGTGGTACAAATTCAATGGCACACAGCCACACCTGTTCCCTTATGTATTATTTATGGCTGCTTTCTGCTTTAACAACCTCGCCAAGGAGTTTCTACACAGACCCTGTGGCCCAGGGTCCAAAATATTCAGAACATCACCCTTTAAGAAAAAGATTGTCGCTGGGTGTGCTGGTGCACACCTGGGATACCAGCAACTCTGGAGGCTGAGTCAGGAGGATCTCAAGTTGAGGCCAGAACTTGTTTTGTTTGCTTGGGGCAGGGGGTTGCCCTAGCTTCTAAAAAGGTTCAGTTCTTCCTTAGTACCTGTTTCAAAAAAGGGCTAGTGATGTGGCTCAATGGTGGCGCACCCCTGAGTTCCATGCTCAGTACTGCCCCACCAAAAAAAAAAAAAGGTATTTTCTACCTATTGATCCCAAGTAAGCACCACTTCCTTTGGGGGAGGGGCAAGGGGGAACTGGGGATTGAAATTGAACCTTGGGACACTTAAGCACTGAGCCACATCCCCAGCCCTTTTAATTTTTTTTTTTAATTTAGAGACAGGGTCTCACTGAGTTGCTTAGAGCCTAAATAAGTTGCTGAGGCTGGCTTTGAACTTGCAATCCTCCCGCCTCAGCCTCCTGAGCCGCTAGGATAATAGGCGTGTGTCACCAAACCAGCTTCCGCATAGTTTTTTTTTTTTTGAAGAACAGTTTGACTTACATCTACCCATAAACAATCATAGCTACTAGATAAAGTGAGCATAAAGCAATTACAAGGGTTGGTTACTCTGGAAGTTCTTCCTCATATTCACGAGGGCCCCAGGAAGCCCCGGTACTTACAGCTCCTTAAGATTCCTCATCTTGATAAAGGTGTCCAGCTGCACAGACCTGATGGAATTCTTTCCCAGGTCCCTGAAACACAACACAAGGACTTGTGCCAAGAAGCCCCGGGTGCCCTTCCAGCCAGTCCCGTGTCTGAGCCAGGAGACTCGGCGGTTTTCTGTGACAGCCTTGGTTTTCGGTGACCCACAGGTGATAACTCCACAGGAGGTGGCTCTCGCACGTGTTGACACAGCACGTGCGGTGACACGGGGACCCAGCCTGTCTGAGGGGCAGCGCAGAGGCGGGTGCAGGCCTGCTCAGCTAGTCAACTGCCACAGGCTCTCCCAGCAGAACCAGGGCTGAACCTGGTGCAAAGAGGAAACAGATCATGCCCACCCACTGGAGGGAGCTACCCCAGAAGGATGTGACTGTCTCAGGGCTGGCTGGTCCCCTTCCTCCCAGGGCCAGCCAGAGACGCTCCCAGTGGGGTGGGGTATGCGTCACTCTGCTGGCTGGCCTAGTGGGGGGTGGCAAGGAGACCAGGCCCGGGGAGGAGCGGGGGCAGCGGCGACACGGGGCAGTGGAGGGAGGAAGCTACTGTCCGCACACCAGCTGCATTCATGGAGCACACCAACTGGCCATGTGTTCTGGGACTGCTCTGGCACAGGCAAGATAAGGGCCAGCGCTGAAGCAGCTGCCGCTTCTAAACAGCCTGTTTCTTGGTTTACAAAGATGCCATTCAATCCTAGCCAACTTCGCCGTGGCCACCCTTGGCAGGCCTGCGGGTCAGGCAGGGTCTGCCGAGATACTCACAGGTGCTCCAGGCCTTCCAGCCCCGAGAAGGCTCTCTTAGCCACGGACTTGATCTTGTTCCCGAACAGAGTCCTGCAGATTCCAAACATCCAGAAAGAGACAGGGTGGGGGACAAGGAGGGAGAAAGAACACACGGTCAGCCTGTCTGGTGAGAGGCAGGGGAAGCTGACCTGCACTGAGATCCCAGGGCGGACACACACAGCCCTGCCCCTTCTGAGAGGAAACGCTTTTCCCTCTATTGGAATTCAGGAGCAATGATAGGCTGAAGGTGCACGCACTATAGGGCCTACAAAGGCCCCCCTGCAGATTCCATCTCACTCCGGTCAGAACGGCGGGCGATCATTAAGAATACAACTAACAATAAGTGTTGGTGAGGATGTGTGGAAAAGGCACACTCAGACATTGCTGGTGGGACTGCAAATTGGTGCAACCACTATGGAAAGCAGTGTGGAGATTCCTCAGAAAACTTGGAATGGAACATCATTTGATCCAGGTATCCCACTCTTTGGTCTATACCCAAAGGACTTAAAATCAGCATGCTACAGTGACACAGCCACATCAATGTTTATAGCAGCCCCATTCACAATAGCTAAACTGTGGAACCAACGTAGGTGCCCTTCAACAGATGAATGGAGAAAGAAAATACAGTGTACATACACAATGGGATATTACTCAGCCTTAAAGAATGAAATTATGGCATTTTCAGGTAAAAGGATGGAACCAGAGACTATCATGTGAAGTGAAAAGAGTCCATCCCAAAAAACAAAGGCCAAATATCCACTCTGATTTGTGAATGCTAGCCCAAAACAAGGGCGGTTGGGGGAATAATAGAAATCCATTGCATTAGACAAAGGGAAATGAGGGGAAGGGAGAAGATGGGAATGGGAAAGACAGTGGAGTGAATGGGACAGAACTTTCTCATGTTCATATATGAACACAGACCAGGGAAACTCCACATCATGTCCAACCACAAGAATGGGAAGTTAGACTCCATGTGTGTGAGATATGTCAGAGTGTGCTCTACTGTCCTATACAACTAATAAGAACAAATAAAAACCATTGGACACACACTTGTCCCGCCTGGCCCTCTGTTTCCAAGGGCCCCTGAAGAGGGTTGGGGGTGAGGCAGGCAATAGCATCACAGGAGACAGGCTGGGTAGTCTCTCAGTGAGAAGAAACAGAGAAGGTAATGAAAACTGTGGGTCTGAAAGCTGCTGCCCACTTCTGAGAACTGTGTTCCAGGGATAATGGTTCCCAAAAGAGGCAAGAAGAGGACAGGAAAACGGGTGGCTTGTCAGGGTGGCTCCACAGCTCTCTGCACCTGAGATGCACCCTGGCATCTCAGCCTGCAGGAGACGCCTTGTGCTGTGGTTTGTGAGCAAGACCCCAGATTTTAAATGATGTCAACCCTTCAGACACGGGTGCCACCAAGAACCAGGTAAGAAATGTGGAATACAAAGGCCAGTTCTACCTCCCCCCAGAGAAGCCACTGAGCACCAAGTCCCCCTCAGGGATGCCAAGAAAGGGAAGGTGAGCCCCAGAAAACCAAAGATGGCAGGGCCAGGCCATCGCCAGCTGTCTGAGCTTCAACCTAACTACCTCAGGGCAGGAGCAGCAGGTGTCCTCGGGAGTACAGGCCAAGCCAGGACCCGCAGCGCGGACGGGGAGGCTGCTCCTCCCGCTCCCCAGACACCACCAGCCCACAGGCCAACTTCTGGGGCCGCCATGCCACAGGGCTCCCTGTCCCCCATTTCATCAGAAACAGACTCCTCCCCTGGGGGTCTCCATGGCAAGGGCCCCCGCAGTCACTCCACATTCAGCCTCAGACAGAGTCAGCTCTGTTTCCCGTCTCCTCTGGAGGGCAGAGAGCAAACAGGCCACAGACCCCTGTGTGTGTCCTCCTCTCTGAGATGGTGTGCATGGACGTGCCAGCAATCTCACCCCAAAAAGCAGATCTACGGCCTCGCAATCAAAACTTCTATTTTTAAACAAATAAACCAAACACAGAAAACCTGGTGGCTGGGCTCAGGCTCTGTAACCACAGAACTAGCGGCAAATAGTGGCTCAGGGGGACACGGAACTCCAAGCAAGGCTGGGGGCACTGCCAAGCTCTCCACTTGCTCAGATTCCCCCAGGCCGAGGAACCGTGCACCCCAGGTCCTAGTAAAAACACATGGCGCGGATCAGCTAGACCTGTAAACCAGATCCGGGGAAAAGCCAGGCTGTGTTTTATCCACTCCATATTGACCCCTTTTACAGTGAGGCCAGGCTGTTATCCCTAATGGTGACAATAGCAATAATGAGTTCTCGATTTCGCAGGGCCGGACGTGCTGTGCGTGGACTATAACAGGCTTTCACCTTCTCCCTGCCGGCGCATGGAGGCTGGGTGGCGCTCCAGCTAGACACCGCAGCGGTTCTAACAAACAGCTGCTGGGTGGGCAAAGGGGACCTGGGGCTCTCCGCCGGGGGGATGCTCTTATCCCACAGCCAGGGATCCCAGGGCAGGGACGGCTGGCCTCTCATGAGTCTCCCGGCAGTCAGTCATAGGCTCCCAAAGGCTGGATTTGTGCTTGCCCAAGCCATGGTGGCAAGGCACAGGGGGACGGTGCAGTGGCACTCATGTCCCTGGGACTAGCAATGACAGGCACAAACCCCTCTCCCCATGAATCGCACACTGAAGGCCCCCCCAAAAGCTACAGGACCTCCTACCTCGTGGGAACCCAGAGGCCCTGCATCCCCCCCGACACCCCCTTTACCTGGACCTCTGCTCCCAGCCTCCCAAAGAACACTCCAGGCACAGGGCAGACCCCTGCATCGCCCGTCCTCCTCACGTCACTCACAGTGCCAATGAACTGCCCCTCCTGGGGTCCAGAAATTCTCCCTTCTCTCCTCATATGCTACTTGTGCAGGTCCCCAGCAGGTGACCCCAGAGCCGTTTTGGAACAGGATCTCTGGAGTGTGGAGTATGACAATCCCACAAACCTGGGGGAAGGCACACTCCAGCAGCACCAGGAAGCGCCAGATTGAAGAACTATCGATGGCTGGGCTGGAGGGACTCGCTGAGCTCGAAACCTGGAACCAGGAAGGGCAACGCCCACCTGGTGGTCACAGAGGGCTCTGCTGCTCTTAGTGGGAAAATATCCTCAGTTAGGCCTGGCCTGTGGTGAGCGAGGAAGGACTCCAGGAGTGGCTCACCTCCTCATTCAGAGGCAGATCCAGCAAGACCAGCCTCTCAAGCTCTCCAAAGGCAGGCCCAGGCCACCTCGCAGGGACTCCGCATGGCTCCTCTGTGCTGGCATGCTCCACTCTGCCCAGGGAAGCCCCGCAGACTGGGGCCAGCCCATCCAGATGGGGCAATGTAGCGTGATGGCCACCATGCCTTCCAGCACAGCCAGGCCACAGAGCCCCCAGTGACTCGGGGAGGGAACCCAGCAGAGGAGGGGATCCAAGCAGCACGGTTCCCTCCTAAGTGGTCACTCAACACCAAGCACAGTCAACCTAGATCCGCACAAGACCTGCTTTTCTCTTTCCTTTCTAATGCACAGACCTTCACACACTGTGACAACAGACAAAACAAAACAGTACCGTGAACCCCAGGTGACTGCCCCACACCCACAGGTGTCATGGGATCATGCCAATCTCATTATCCCCTCTACCTCTACCCTTTCACCATTTTCTAATCCAGCTGGATTATTTCAAATCCAAATCACAGGCATCAAATCATTTTCTTTCTTTCTTTTTTCTTGGTACCAGGGATTGAACCCAGGGACACTTAACCACTGAGCCCCATCCCAGCCCTAGTTTGTATTTTATTTAGAGTCAGGGTCTCACTGAGTTGCTTAGGGACTTGCTAAGTTGCTGAGGCTGGCTTTGAACTCGTGATCCTCCTGCCTCAGCCTCCTGAGCCACTGGGGTTACAGGCATGCATCGGCGCACACCACCACACCAGGGTAGAGCCCACTTTCTGCTGCAGGACTCAGACACAGGACAAGGGAGCTGTCCAAGGGGGATCCAGTGCATACCAGCGCTCAGAGAGCCAGGTACTCAGAAATACTCACAGCTTGCTGAGGCTGTCGAGGCCTGTGAAGGCGCCACTGGTGTCCTCTATTGTGCCTGAGATCTCGTTATGGTCCAGGTCCCTGGGGAGAAGACAGAGCGTGAACCTCTCAGTCATAGCCCTCGCCCTACTTTTTTTCACTAGTTCTACATGTCAACAGAATATGGCATCATTTTTAAAGCATGGAATATAATTTGTTCTGATTCAGTCCCCAGGATTTCCCGTCCCACTCTCTGCGGGGACAGGAGAACAGCTTCAGACTGAGTTTCTACTTCACAGCTCAAGGCACCCAGGTGTACCCTAGGGGCCCAGTGTCCTGTACGGTCACGAGGAGTGCGGCTCTGAGAAGCAGGCCCCGCTCTGTTCAGCCTGCAGCGTGGCCGGGCCCCACGGCCTTCCAACGCAGCTGATGCACACCCCAAATAAGCAGCTTTCCCCGGCCAGGCCCAGGGGCGGGAAGCAGCACAGAGCACATGACGGAAAGCCCAGTTTGATTTCTGCCTGCACAGAGTGGACATCTGGCCCTGGCCTGGCGGATCGGTTGACAAGTTCCCTGAGGTTCCTATCTTCTCTAACTCAACCAGAGTCCCCTTTTCTGGACCCGACCAAGAATCTGGAGCAAAGCACGTAGAAGAAAAAAATCAGGCAGTAAAGAAAGGGACCCTGGCCGTGTGCCCTCATGCTGGCCGGTGAGTCTGGGGCCCAGAGCCCATCTCCTCACGAGGCCTGCAGAGAGCTAGACACTGAGCCAGGGAGGACATCTGGGTGCTGAGTCAGACTTGTGACCCGCTCGCCAGGGTGGGAGAGATGGGGCCAACTCTCTAGGCCAGGCTCCCCCAGCAGAGCAAATCCCAAGGCCGGTGACTCAGCCCGCTTCCCAGCGTCCAAGGGCAGGTCACAGTGCCCAGGCAGGACATCGCACCTGGCAGCCAGGCCCCGTTCTGCACGCACTCTGCCGTCTCCAACTTTCCACCAGGCCCCTCACGCCTGCCCTTCCCTCTCCTGAGCCCTTGCACAAGGGCCAGGATCAGAAAGGGATGCTCTTGGCTCCCAGGAGGACCTGGAATGGACGGTGCCAGTGGGAAGGAAGCTCTGACTGAAGGTGAACCACTTGCCGTGACCTTGCTTGAGCAAAGTCGGCTGCTGGAGGGGCTTCTCCTTCCCACAGCTCCTGCCTATTATCTTCAGACTGGATGAACCCAGGCCTGGGGCGATGGCTTTGTGTGCTTGTGTCCCCACTCCTGCTGCCAACCTTTTCCTCTTCCTCCGGCCTGCTAAGTCTCCATGCCTGGCCTCCTTATCCTAGTCTTGCAGGACCTCAGCTTGAATAGCTTGGCCTGGGGCGCTTTGCTCCCCCAGGCAGTGACTCCACATGAAAGCCAGCTCCGCCAGGTCCAAGTGCAGAGGGACTTCCTGTCCCAGCTCCCTGCAGCAAGCCCCTGTCCACCGGGAAGTCATGCTTAGGACGGGGGCCTCAGAGCCCACTACCACTGTCTGCTGAAAATCACACACCCCCCTCTGGGGGCTTTCTGCTGATGGTTTGGAAACTGTCTGAGGTCAACAATCGAAAAGTTCTCTAAAAATCCCAGAAAAGCATCCTGCGGTGACTTCTGGCAACTCACCTAATGGGACACTTAGAGGGACATGGCATTATCACCTCCACCTGGCTGAACGACTCCCTAATGAGGACAAGGAAAGACACGGAGTCCCCAACTCCACCTCTTTTGGAAATAAGGCACACCGGACACCAAGTGTAACAAAGGAGTTTTTGAACTAGTTTTTTTAACTAGTTTTCTGCAATGGCTTGGAGAAAAGACATAGAGGGATTAAAAAATGAAGCTGGGCACAGTGGTTCATGCCTGTAATCCCAGGGGCTCAGGAGGCTGAGGCAGGAGGATCGTGAGTTCAAAGCCAGCCTCAGCAAAAAGGGAGGCCCTAAGCAACTCCGTGAGACCCTGTCTCTAAATAAAATAGAAAAAAGGGCTAGGGATGTGGCTCAGTGGTCGAGTGCCCCTGAGTTCCATCACTGGTACCGAAAGAAAGAAAAAAAAAGATGATTGCAGGGACAGTGTGACAGTGGCTGCCGACCTGGGGATGCTCAACTTCAACAGCAGGACCCAGCGTCCTGACAGGCACAGTGTGCAGCTTGTGCTTGGTGACACCACACTTTAAGGTTGCCATTCCCCTCAGGCGCCATCCCAGGGGGACAAGACATTTGACATCATATACACACATAACACATCAGCTTGGGGTCCAATTCCCACCCAAAGTCATTGGGAGCGGAGTTCGGAGAACTCCCAGAGAGGCCTTCGGGGGCCGACTCTGCCCTGTTCTGCTCTCCCGCCCAGGACCCCGCCGCTCTGTCACCCCCACAGCGAATGCCGTACAAGATGCGCAGGTTCTTGAGTCCCTTGAAGGCGCCCTCGGCGATGTGGCTGATGGAGTTGTGGCTGAGGCGCAGGACACTCAGGCTGCCCAGCTCGGCCAGGCTCTCCTCGTCCAGCCGCGTGAGGTTGTTGAAGGACAGGATCCTGGGGAGGGGGAGGGGCACAGGTCATTATCAGCCTCACGGAGTTGCTTACAACAGCCCGTGGGATCTCCGTGGGCAGGGAGCATCTCACAGTGGACGTGCAGCGAGGTCATCCACCTGGTCTGACAACGGGGATGGCCGTGCAGGTCCCGGTGTGGTTAAACTGTAGGGGATGGCACAAGGTCACGCCATACAAAACCGTCCTGCTGGTGTCCATGCTGGTCCTGATTCGGACCTTTCTTGGCAGAGGCCCGACACCCTGGACAGGCCCCTTGTGGGTCAGATGCTGCCACTCCACACACTGGACAGCAGAGGGCGCCACGCATCCCTGCCTGGGACAGCCACTGCAGGGCCTCAGCCTCAGCCTGGGAGGCTCTGGCCTGAGTGTCACCTATCCTCCCTGTGAGCAGGACACGACACGCCCCCAAATCATCCACTTAGCCTGCATGTGAGACTCCAACCCTCCTCCCAGACACCCGTGCATCTCTGACACAACCCTGGCGCTGGTCACTTGGCATCTGGGTCACCTCTGGTTGAAAAATGGTTAGTTTGGGCTGGGTCAGGAAGAAGGAAAATAGTATCCGTGAAGATGAATGGGTTTTTAAAGGGGGGCAGCGGGCAGCCTTCTTTCCCTGCTGGAGAAATAAGTCATGGTGTCTGTCAGTCGCAGGACCTGGCAGGAGACCAAAATTATATCCTCACCTGCAATTAAGGAATTTGGCTTAGGGGAGGGGCGGGAAAGCAACCCTCAGCCTGGCTCTAGGTGACCTGAGAACAGGGCAAGCTTCCAGGACTGGTCAAGGCACGCTGCAGTGACCCCCGGCCCCTCTACAGGGCACAGCAGACAGTGGTCCACAGCCAGAAAGGGGAGCAGGGGACTCAAAGCCCCCCTGCCAAAGCTTGGGAGCACAGCTTTTCCCAGGAGGTCACACACCCTCTGCCGAGTCGAGTCGCAGGACGGTGGCTCCTCACCCTAGGAACTGGACAGACTCGGGACTGCGGGACTCAACACCTGCCCTGCTTCCCAGGGCTCCCAGCCCAGGACAACAGAGTTCCCTCATGTGGTCCCCGCCTGAGCAAAGAGCTTGTCATCCGATACCACGAGAGGGACGAAGCAGCACCCTGAAGCATCAAGAGGGCGAATCTAACACCCCAAGTCCAAGGGCAGTGGGCGGGAGGGAGACGCGGGCTGCTGCGTGGCACACGCCCTGACCACAGACCCACGAAGACCGAAACACCAGGTCAGCAAAGGATGCGCGTGGGCCCGTGACGCGAGGGACACACAACAGGAGGGACCGGGTA
The DNA here is from genome assembly GCF_964194105.1 of Spermophilus citellus. NCBI lineage: Eukaryota > Metazoa > Chordata > Mammalia > Rodentia > Sciuridae > Spermophilus > Spermophilus citellus. The sequence continues at coordinate 59,667,403 of NC_138184.1, forward strand.
AGGACTCAGCTGTGAGCGCAGCATGAAGTTCCGAGACCCCCTGCGAGTGTGCCTGGCACGCTCACATGAAGTGACGATTTTTCTAGGCCAAGCCTACGAAAAGTGGGAAAGGAGAAAACCCTCCCAAACTCTCCTGAAAAATAAGGAAACCCAACTGGACTAAACTAGAGTATGAGGAAACTGAAAATTTCCTCCTGGCGAGGACCTGTTCCCCCAACACAAGCAGAGCTCTAGAAACGGGTGCAGACACGGGAACATGGCCACGTTCTCGACCCTCAGCTCTGCAGCCCCACCTGTGCACACAGGATGGAGAGGGCACCCAGGTTCCCTCTCCAGGGGCCACCACTGTGGCTCTCAGCTTGGGCAGCAGTGAGCTCAGGTGTCCTCAGGCCCAGCCTGGGTGTCCCCCCAGGGATCTTCCAAAGGGATGGGGGGTGGGGGTGGGGGGTGGGGGCGCTGTGAGCCTCCATGCACAGCCACCTCCTCCACCAGGCACGACAGGTCAAGGGAGGAGCCAGGTCCCTGGGGCAGCTGACCCAGGTGCAAGCGCTGAGGACACACAAATTCTTCCACAGTCAGCGGGTCACCATCGCTCTGTTCATGCTCCTAGTGTGCTTCAAACACACTGTTTCTCTCTCTCTCTCTCTCTCTCTCTTTGGAACTGGGGCTTGAACCCAGGGGTGCTCTACCACTGAGCCACATTGTCAGCTTCTTTTATTTATTTTATTTAATTTATTTATTTAATTTTTTGGAGACAGGTCCCACAAATTTGCTGAGGCTGGCCTCAAACTTGTGATACTCCTGCCTCGGCCTCCCAGGTCACTGGCATTACAGGTGTGCCACACTATGGCCCAGAGGCCTAAGGTACCATCACTCCCCAAGAAGCTACAGTGAGAAGGGTTCTTCAGGTTGCCCTTCCCAGGCAGAGCCCTTGACTTCAGGAGTTTTTCCAAATCCAAGAAATCCCTGGGGACAGAGGCTCCCCATGGGGACCGACAGGCTACACCTCTGTTATTGGAAAAATAGGAGGCAGGAAGTGCCTGGAGCTCAAAGCCCTGACAGTCCTGCTTTGGGCCTGGCTGGCCTGGGCATCTGTCTGTCTTCCAGAACAGGACCACGGGCCGGCCTGCCTCTGAGCTGCCTTTGCCCCCCTTCCTAGTCCACTGCTCTCTGGGCTCTGGAGGATCTGCCTCTACAGACCAAAGCCGAGGACACTTACAACTCATGCAGCTTCTGACAGAAGTTCCAGCCATCGCGGTGGATGCGCGAGATGGAGTTGTGGCCAAGGTGCAGCTGGTGCAGGGCCGTGAGGCCGTAGAGGGAGCCGCTGTTCACTTCCACCAGGTTGTTGTGCTCCAGGTGTCTGCAATGACAGCGCACCCAGGGTCAAGGGGGTCCGACCTTCACCCGACACCCAGAGTGTGCCTGGTCAGCGCTCCCATCAGACACGGCGGTCACACAGAGGGTGTAAGAGAGCACCTGGGAAGCATGGAGGCCCCCTGGTGTGCACACACACGTGGCAGAGAGAAGACGGGCAGATCCCAGTGGAGGATCTGCAGGCCAAGACATACTCAGAAAGTTCGGAAGGGCAGGGGACGTTAGCCATAAGTGAGTCAAAGTGAACCAGGCAGATGAGTGGGCAGAGGGGCTCTCGGCAAGGGCAAAGCCAGGAGAGGAACAGAGAGAGGAGGGGAAAAGGGAGGCAGCCCTTATCCTCATCCAGCTGACAAAATCCACTAGGCCAGGAGACATGGCATTAGCTCTGGGGTCCAATGACTGCATGGTTTTTTTTTCTGGTACCGGGGATTGAACCCAGGAGCGCTTAACCACTGAGCCACATCCCCAGCTATTTTTTATATTTTATTTAGAGACAGGGTCTCACTGAGTTGCTTACGGCCTCGCTAAGTTGCTGAGGCTGGCTTTGAACTCGAGATCCTCCTGCCTCAGCCTCCTGAGCCACTGGGATTACAGGTGTGTGCACCATTACTCCCAGTTCGATGACTACAAGATTTAAATCTTGATTTTGCCATTTTGATGGCTTAATGAGTCTGAACACCTGCAAAATAGAAATATCCAGAAGAATCCACCTCACGGCATTGTACGGGGAGGGAACAGAGAATGTACCTCGGGGCTGTGGGCAGTGTCAGGTCCTGGCTCCCAACAAACTCATTAAGTAGGTACAGTAGGTCCCTGACTTACAGTATTCCAACTTGTGATGTCCCCAGTCTACGACTAGCGCACATTCTGCAGAAACCCTGCTTGGAATTCCAAATCTAGATCTTTCCTACCTGGTACAATCCTTTCTCAATGCTGGGAGTGGCAGAGAGACGGCTCCCCATCAGCCCTGTGGTCACCAGAGGAAACAACTGACACTCCATCATGTGTTGTCTGCCAAGCAAGGATGCCCTGGGGACTAGATATTAAGTGTATTTTCAATTTATGACATCCTCAGCTCACAGTGGGCTTCTTGGGATGTGACCCCATCGAATGAAGAGCATCCGTGTGCCATTCCCTCACTTCTCAGAATCCTAGCCAATGACAGCTCCGCCCAGACAATTGGTTTCTCTCCTGGGAGTTACCAATGCACATTTTGCTTTTTTCTTTTTTTTGGTACCAGGGATTGAACCCAGGGGTGCTTAACCACTGAGCCACATCCCTAGCCTTTTTTATTTTTGATTTAAAGACAAGGTCTCGCTGAGTTGCTTAGGACCTTGATAAATTGCTGAGGCTGGCCTCAAACTTACAATCCTCCTGCCTCAGCCTCCCGAGCCACTGGGATTACAGGCCCTAATTTATATAAATTCGTTCCACATAAAAATGAAATGGTAGAGCCTCACACTGTTTTCTTCTGAAAATTCTCTTCATCTCAAACCACCATCAACTTAGAACTTCAGATTCTAAATGACAGCCTTGAGGAAGGAAGAATGTTCTGGAATATGCACCACAGAGCTCCAGCCCAGCTGAAGTGGCAAAGGAGGAGAAGCCACCGGCATCCTGGTCATGCAAAGCAGAGATGCTTCTGCACAGTACACTGTGGGACCTGGGCCTAGGCTTCTGGCTTGGTTTCAGTTATAAAGACAAGTAGTAAAGGAAAGAAGTGGGGAAGATGCCAACTTGGAAGTAACCACCCAAACCTGAAAACAGGAAAACCAAGAGGAAATGCTGAGACCTAACTGTCTCCTGGGAGAAGAACGGGGATGGGCAGGGAGGGGGGGGGACGGACAATGGGTGGGCAGCAGCTGCTTTCCTTTACTATCCGATTCATTCACGCAGAGGCATTACCTCTGATGAAAAATAAACAAATTTAAATGTTGAACGACAGCAGATTGCATTCCTCTGCTTTTTTTTTGATGTGGCCTTTGTTTCTGGCAGGCCTCGGCTCCGCTATTGGACACATCTGGCTGAAGAGCACGTTCCCTTGATAAAAGCTGCACATCTGCACCAAGTGCCTTGATGAGCTCACAAGGCAGAAATAAATCTCGTGCGATGAGCTATACATTCTGGGTCCACCTGCACATCAAGGAAGACGGTCAAACCCAAAATGGGGAGGGAAGGAGCTTCCTGTGGGGTGTGGGAGTGCAGAGGATGTGGGGAAGGATCTGTTCTGCCGCGAGGAAGTTGGGGTGGGAGGAGGCCCAGGAACGGGGCTCCTTCCTGCACCCCCTGATCTGATTCACAAAAACCTCTTCCAAGAGATGTTCCTACTCTGCTACGGAAACACGAACAGATCTGGTTGAGTCTGCAGAGACATGGAGTTGGGACCACAGGAAGGCTCAAAGGACAGGTGGCCTGCCAGGTACAATGGCGCAGGCCTGTCATCAAGGCAGCTCAGGAGGCTGGGGCAGGAGGATCATGAGTTCAAAGCCAGCCTCAGCAAAAGTGAGGCGCTCAGCAACTTATCAGTGAGACCCTGTCTCTAAATCAAATACAACATAGGGCTGGGGATGGGGCTCAGTGGTCGGGTGCCTCCTCGAGTTCAATCCCTGGTACCAAAAGAAAAAAAAGAAAGAAAGAAAAAGGAAAGGTGGCCTGCTCTCCACCTAAGGCCCAGCTGAATGGACACACACAGGCTGCCCCACTCCCCACAGAGGCAGGGTGCAGAGGCCACGGCCTCACCCTGGGGCTGGAGCCCCGCCAGGGCCCGCCCGCACTTACAGCGCGTGCATATTGGACAGCCCCCAGAAAGCGCCATCCGTCAGCTTGCTGATGTTGTTCCTCTGGAGCCTCAGCACCTCCAAGCTGTCCAGGCCCTGGAACGTGAGGCCCTCGATCAACCGAATCCGATTCCGATTGAGGTCCCTGAAGAAAAGAAGCCACGGGCTCAGAGCCTCCCTGTGCACATTCCACACACACACACACACACACACACACACACACACACACACCCCTGCCAAGTTCCCCAGCCAGCGAGCCAGTGGGTATCGAATGGCAAGAACACTTGCAGTCGGGGCACCTGCCGGGATCTCCATGTATGGGGCAGAGTGGGCAAGAGCAGGGTGGACACCCCATGAAGCACACACATTCAGCTGCTGGCTCTAGCACTAGAGAGCCTCGGGGGACCGAAAGGACTCTGGGTGGCCTGGAGGGGCAGAGAACGACACATGGAGCTAATCGGAAAGCCCTGGTTTCCCCCAAGTATTTCTGCAGCATCTCGTGACCCAACCTCCTCAGCATCATGGAGAGCTTCTCCGCAGACAGCCCAGGATCCACACCCCGCTGAGCCTCAACAACTATTCTATTCAATTTAAACAAAATTTCCACTACCGGCTTGTTTTCCTGACCTTTACTCTTCCAATAATAAAAAGTAGAAAATCAATCAATCAAGAGCCAGGTGTGGTGGCACAGGGCTACAATCCCAGTGGCGTGGGAGGACTGTGAGTTCAAAGCCAGCCTCAGCAACTCATCGAGGCCCTAAGCAACTCAGTGAGACCCTGTCTCTAAATAAAATACAAAATAGGGCTGCAGATGTGGCTCAGTGGTCGCGTGCCCGTGAGTTCAATTCCCGGTACCAAAAAAACCAAACAAACAAACAAAAAAAAAAACCAGCTAGAGACAATCATAAATCAACCACCTTGTGAGATCTAGGAGATAAAGATTGCCATCTCCTGCTTACTGCCTCTAGCCATGCTAACTTCCTGCCAAATTCAAGAAATGTTGAGGATGCCATCAAACCCAAGGTACATATTTTACGGGTACCTTTAATAACAACACTAAAACCTCTGAGATAAATAAACAGAAAGCCCGCAGCCCAAGCACTAGCCACGCCAGCTAACCAGCAGGGTTCCTCATGTCATCGAGGAGGACACCAGCGTGGACTCGCACGTCCATACTCAGTGGACCTCATCCCTGCAAGATGAGGTGGCCCACTGGCCCCAGACCCAGCTCCAATCTGCTTTTACTAGGTGTTGCCATAGGGGCATTAATTATGGTTCATGCAGAACGTTACTGGGGGAATAGGGGTTGCATTTGGTGCTAGGTCCTTGGGGAAGTTTGGCCCCCATAAAATTGGGCTATAACCTTAATTAAAGTGCCGGTTTCTGAACTCACAGTTGTGTCAGCCTGGGTAACTTGAATGCTTTTACAGGAAGCTGCGTGATCCTGTTTTTGCTCAGGCGAAGAGTCAGCAGCGACCGTGACAGGCCATCAAATGCTCCCGACTCCAGGGTGCCGATGCGATTGCTGGCCAGGTTGCTGGAACGAGTCAGGAGAGAAAATGTCACAGCCGTAGGAGGCCTTCCTCGCGCTGTCACAGACACCAGACCAGCTGGATCTGAGCTGGGAAAACACGCTAAGACACACCCAGAGGGACAGGCTTCCAGAGGAGACGTCTGTCATCACGAGGCTTCAGAGCCTGCCCTGACTCCCGGATGGGGAAGCACTGCAGGTGGCAAGACTGTCCAAGGTCAACCTCCACTCAGCCCAGCGCACACAGCACCCATGGCTAGCGGGCCCAAGAGGGCGGGAGGGACCGTCAGACACCTCCTCCCCCAGCCCTCCTGCAAACCTGCCAACCTCAGGCCACAACTGGCCCACCACCCTAGGCCGACGAGAAAAGCCCTACACAAAGCACAAACCAGAGGCTAGGTCAGATTCCATTCCACGATTTGGGGAAACAGTCTTTAATCCTGAAATGGGTCTCATTTTTGGACTTACATAATAAGTGGGTACAAGCCAATTCCTTTAAATGATTTTAAATACCTGAAAGAAACCCTCTAGTTAAAGAGACCTGAGCCAAGTTCTTTAGAAAGCAAGCCATACCACGCCTGTTATCCCAGCAGCTCAGGAGGCTGAGGCAGGAAGATTGCAAGTTCAAAGCCAGCCTCAGCATCTTAGTGAGGCCCTAAGCAACTCAGTGAGACCCTGTCTCTAAATAAAATACAAAACAGGGCTGGGGATGGGGCTCAGTGGTCGAGGGCCCCTGAATTCAATCCCCGGTACCCCCGCCCCCCGCCAAAAAAAAAAAAGCAATACTTTTTCAGGGCCATCTCCTTTGACCGTACCGAGTGGACGGACTGCAGTGCACAACACAGATACGTGTGTCACACTGTGTGCAAAGCATAGCAAGCAGTGGAAAAGAAAAGAGAAAATATAAAGGAATAAAATAAATCAGTATTCCTATGAGAAGTTACCCCTCAACACCCTTCTTACTGCTTTTCCTAGACAAAAGTTTGGTGTGTGTTTTTTTTAAAAACAAAACAACAACAAACAAACAAACAAACAAAAAAACAGCGCCTAAGTAAAAAGAGAACCTTCTGCCCTGGGGGGAGGAACAAGGCTCCTCTGGATTCTTTACCAGGCAGAGCCCCAGCACAGGGCACATGAGGATTCTCTACAGCGGGGCGGACTGTTTGTTCTCGACACTCCCGATTAGAGAAGAACAGCCTCTGGGATGAAGACAGAGCAGCCACAAGCTGCCAAAAGAGAAAGTCCCTCCTGCTTTCTTGCAGCGACAGAAGGTCAGTGCAATTCCGTTTAGCGGCTAGTGGTTTCTTGGTTCTGAGCAAGGGAGTGTTGGGCAGCAGCGGGACACCTCGGGACAGCCTCCACTGGAGGCTTAACAAAGGCCAAGGCCTCCTGTTCCCGATTCTGGCACCTTGACGCAGCCTGAGAATGACCTGGAAGATCTAGGGGCCAAAGTTCATCTTCCCTGAAGAGATGGGTCATGACCACCTCTCAACCAGCCTCGCAAATGAGCTCCAAAATCACTCCAAAACAGTGATGGCACAGGGAACGGAAACTCACTCAGAATTGGAAAATGTCGCTTTGGCCTAGGTTTTCAGATTCTTACCCAGAGCGACACTCTCCTACCCACAGGCCATGGGTGCTGCAGGTTTTATCATTTTTACTCCTGTCTACCATCCACACCGCAGTTAGATGGGGCACGAACACCGGTAAGACACCCATCAGCACAGTCCTGAGAACCCACAGAACCAGGAGCCGCCTTCCCAGACGGATCCCATGAGCTGTCTGATCACTGTGGGACGCTAGGAAGAAAGAGCCTGGAGAGTCTGCAAAGCGCTCTCTCTGCAGTGTGGGCCTCTAAGCTCCCCTGAGCCTTCTCCCCAAGCTCTGCTGGGAAGCAGCCCAGTAAATGGGAGTAAAAGCAGGCTTTGTGGTCAGGGCAAACCTCAGAGTCTTGAACTCTTCTGTCTGAGGGGTGAGCTCCCTGGACAGGCGGGTCCACCTCTCCCTGTCAAAGGTGTCTACCTTGGGTGTAACACAGACGAATACTATGGGACTGGAAATGTTCCATCTGTGGGCATCAGAGGCCAATCCCTGCCTTGCACCAGCCCCAGGGCTGAAAAAATTGTTATGGTGTGGATGTGAGGTGTCCCACAAAAGCTCACGTGTGAGACGGTGCAGGAAGGTCCAGAGGAGACATGACTGGGTTGTGAGAGCCTTAACCCAACCAGTGAATGGACCCCTGATGGATTAACTGGGTGGTGGCTGGAGGAGGTGGGTGTGGCTGGAGGAGGGGGCATTGGGGGCGTGGCTTTGGGGTCTCTCTTTGTCTCTGGAGAGTGGAGTCTCTCTCTGCTTCCTGATCACCATGTGAGCTGCTTCCCTCCACCACACTCTTCCTCCATGATGTCCTGCCTCCCCTCAAGCCCAAGGAATGGAGCCTGCTGTCTGTGGACTGAGACCTCGGAAACTGTCAGCCCCCCGTTAAACTTTTCCTCCTCTACAATTTTCTGGTCAGGTCTTTTTAGTCACACAGTAGTGAAAAAGCTGACCAAAGCAGAAGTGGAATATGCAGCCTGTGTACAGACCTGGGCAACAGAGAGGCCTCCAGCCGCCCTAGAAGCAGAGGGACAGCCCCGGCCCCAGAAGCACTTACAGCTCTCGTATGTACAGTCCAGGGGGAAAGCAGGCGCTCCGGATCTCCGTGATATTATTCGAACTCAGATCCAACACTTCTAAGGAAAGGTAGGCCTTCAGCTGGCTCCCGTTCACGCTGCGGATCCTGTTGTGCTGCCTGAAACACACAAGTGGAGGTGACTCGGGCATTTCTTTTTGCAGAGTAACTACAAGAGCCAGGCGTAGTGGTGGACGCCTGTAATTCCAGGGGCTCAGGAGGCTGAGGCAGGAGGATCAGGAGTTCAAAGACAGCCTCAGCAACTTAGGGAGGCCCTAAGAAACTCAATGAGACCCTGACTCTAAATCAAATACAAAAAAGTATAAAGATTCTCTTTCCTATTTTACTAGTTGTTTTGCTCTTTCATAACATGACCGTGTAGTGACACTCGAAATGAGCTTTCCTGTTGTTCTTCCCATCCGTGATCAGCTGCTGGCTTCAGAGAGTATGCTGGATTTTCTCATATGGGACAAGCTGTTTGCAAAAGTATGGGGCAAGAACACAGGGGTGACCTTTAAGTACATAAGCATGGCATGACCTGCATCCACCTATATACCCACCATAAAGGATGTACCAGTGCAACTGGGCAGCTCCAAACCAATACCCTTCTGCAATCTTCAGGACCCAGTCCACTGCCGATTTATAAGGCTTGTAGGCACGAGCCCAGGTTTAGTCATATGGCTGTGTGCAGTATTGGGGATTAAACCCTGGGCCTCATGCATGCTAGGAAAGTGCTCCACCACTGAGCCACATCCTCAGCCCTCTCTGGGTCAGTTTAATCCAACTTCACAAATCACTATGCACCTTCACAAATCACTACTGACATCTCCCATGTGCCAGGCATGGAGACATATAGGAGATTAAATACACACACACACACACACACACACACACACACACACTGATAATATCCTGGTAATCCCCATACATTGCTGGTAGGACTGCAAATTGATGCAACCACTCTGGAAAGCAGTGTGGAGATTCCTCAGAAAACTAGGAATGGATCCACCATTTAACCCAGTTACCCCATTCCTCAGCATAACACCCAAAGGACTTAAAATCAGCATACTGCAGTGACACAGTCACATCAATGTTTATAGCAGCTCGATTCACAAAAGCCCAGCCCTTCAACAGATGAATGGATAAAGATAATGTGTTATATATACACAATGGAATATTACTCAGCCTTAAAGAAGAATGAAATGATGGCATTTGCTGGTAAATGGGTGGAACTGGAGACTATCATCCTAAGTGAATGAAACACGCCAATTCCAAAAAACCAAAGGCTGAATGTCCTTTCTGATATGCAGATGCTAATTCAAAATGGAGGATGGGTAGAGAAGAATAGAGGTACATTGGATTAGGCAGAGGGGAGCAAAGGCAAGGGAGGGTGTTTGGAGGGTAGGAAGGATAGTACAAGGAATGGGACATTATCACCCTGTGTGCACACATAATTACATGACTGGTGTGATTCCACATCATGTACAACCAGAAGAAGTTATACTCCATTTATGTAGGATGTTTCAAAATGCATTCTACTGTCATGTATAACTAATTAGAACAAATTAAAAAAAAAATAAAATCCTGGCGCTCTGCAAAGGGAGAGAGGAGCTCACTGCTGGGTCTCACTGGAATCAAATCCCCTGCAGCTCTAATGGCGATGCTCCTCAGTTTCCTCATCTAAATGATGGAGCCGCAGCCTGTCATTTCTGGAAGATGGGCAACCTGACTTAAAACCATGCTGAAGGGATAGCGGACATTAAGGAAAGTGCTCCGAGGGTGTCCTGCCCACCTAGGAAGGCACCGTCCACTGTGACTTATTTGCATCTCTAACCCTCGAGGCCTCTGGCAAACCCCAAATCTAACCAAGGGACCAGCAGTCATTAATCAGGACAAAGGTGACTAATGCCAAGCGAGGCAGGGCCATGGGCCTGTTGTGAACATGGCTGTCCCTCACAGATGTAAACTGGGACAGGAGATGCGTGAGAATCTGCTTGGTTGCCAGGCGCAGTGGCACACGCCTGTCATCCCAGCGGCTCTGAAGGCTGAGGCAGGAGGATCGCAGGGTCAAAGCCAGCCTCAGCAACTTAGTGAGGCCTTGAGCAACTCAGTGAGACCCTGTTTCTAAATAAAATGCAAAATAGGGCTGGGGATGGGGCTCAGTGGTCGAGTGCCCCTGAGTTCAATCTCTGGTACCCCCCTCCTCTCCCCACCTTAAAAAAGAACCTGCAGGGTGGCAGTGCTGTCCCGAGGGTTCCAGGCACACACTCCTGCCAGTCTGAGAAAAGAGGGGCAGCTGTCCAGCCCATCGGAGCCAGGAAGCCAGCCGTCGCTTACCCAATGGCATCTCCTTTAAACCAACCCTTGAACATTGGTTCCAACAAGGCAGCAACAAGGACCTCTTTCCCAGAAGTTTGGGGGCTCCCTCGGCTCCTTTTGTTGTTGGTTTTTCTTTTCACAAGTCTCCCAGGCCCTAAATTCAAAACTCGATTTACAAGGGCTCAACTCTGCTGACAGGGGGAACCTCCCTCCAATGAAAGGACCTTCCCTCCACCTCCCCTCCTCACCCCCCACCCAGCTACTTCCTTGAGATCTGTATTCAGCTCTTTAACAAACATAGTCTCTTACAGTTTTCAGACTCCCAAAGCAAAAGAACAGAAAACCTTTATTATGCAAAGTATGGGGAGAAAAAAGATCAAGAAATAAAGGAGACAGTGCTGTGCCTCATCCGGGAACTCTGGATACTGTGCCAGGGAGCCAGGAAAGAGGGGGTCTGGAAACACAAGGGACATCCCGGGGCCCAAAGCTGGACAAAGGGGTCGGTCCGCTGGGGGGGAGCCCTCGGGACAGCTGACCCCTCTCTCCACTCCCCCACACCCCCCTCCTCTAACTTGGTCTTTGTCTTGGGCCTCTTCCTTCTTTCTTGTCAGTCTGTCTCTTCACATTCTCCCCCCCAACTCCGTCCCCCCCAAAAAGGACACTGTGAGCACGAGGAGTCTCTGGCACCCTGGGAAAGTTCCCACTGGGCAGAAGAGGCAGCCATGGAGATGGACCACACGGCCCGGGAGGGAGGGAACGCACTTCATTCTGCCCGGGAGAAGTTGCCAGGGCTAGTGCCCGAGCCAGGACGCTGGGGCCGGGAGTCCAGGAGCCTGGCGCAGGGGACGGAGCTGGCAGGGCCACCCCAGGGAACGGCTCCCCCGGGGCCAGGCCAAGGAGCTGGGAATCCGGTTCCCTGCGGGCCAGGTGGGAGGGGTGGCGATTCAGAGGCAGCACAAGAGAATGGGGGGGGGGTCCCTCCCGGGAGCCGGAGATGACATCATCAAATGGTAAGGGGGCCCCTGGGCAGGCTACAGGGCACACCTTCCGTCCCCACCCAGCAGCAGCCACAGAGGTCAGTTCAGGGGGCCCGTGGACATTTGTAAATCAGGTACCTGGCAAGGGGCTCCTACCCGGAATACAGTCAGCACCCCCACCCACCCCGACCCCACATTCCCACAGCTTCCACATCTGCACGTTCCACTAACTGGAGTGGAAAATGCAAAAGAAACTGTGTCTGGAGTGAAGGTGTATGGACTTTTTCCCTGTCCCTGTCTCTAAATGGCACGGTATAGTTATCTACACAGCACTGATTTACACTGTATAAGATAATTTAAGATTCTGGAGATGATTTAAAGCACTGATTATATGACACTATTGCATTACTTTGTACAGGGACTTGAGGCTCCATGGATTGGGTATTTTTGGGGGGTGGGGACCTGCATGACTGTATATATAGAATCCCTAGAAGTGACAGCAACAGAGAACAAATGTCCTGATCAAAACATGGGCAAAGGGGGTCCGGGGCTGGGGCTCAGTGGTACCGCTCTTGCCTAGTATGTGTGAGGCACTGGGTTTGATCCTCAGCACCACATAAAAATAGATAAATTTTTTTTTAAATCGGCAAAGGACTTTATAGATATTTCTCCAAAGAGGATCGAGTAGCCAACAACCCCATGCAACCATGTTTGAAGTCAGCCTTCACAAGTGAAATGCAAAACAAAACCCTGATTAAATACCGGCTCACACCTATCAGTGTGGCCCCTATCAAATTAAAAAAGAAAAAAAAAGTTAAGCATGGGTGAGGATTTGGAGCAGCCAAAACTTTGTGGGAATGTGAAATGATGGAAAGCTGAAGAAAATAGTATGCTGACTTCTCAAAACATTAAACACAAAGCCGGGAGTGGTGACACACAACTGTCACCCCAGGGGCTCAGGAGGCTGAGGCAGGAGGATCCTGAGTTCAAAGCCAGCCTCAGCAACTTAGAGAGCCCCTAAGTAACTCAGTGAGACCCTGTCTCTAAATAAAATACAAACTAGGGCTGGGGATGGGGCTCAGGGGTTAAGCAGTCCTGGGTTCAATCCCTGGTACCGAAAGAAAAAAACAAAACGTTAAACACAGAACCACCAGATGACTCAGTAATTCCACTCCTGAGCCCAGAAGACAACAGATCTCAAGAAGACATCTGTAAATCTGTCTTCACAAGGAGCACTGTTCACAATACTCCAAAGGCAAAACAACCCAGTGTCCACCAGCAGAAGAATGGGTGAATAAAATGTGGTACATACACACACTAGAATACTACTCAGCCTTAAAAATGAGGGGAAACTCACACTCATGCTACTCAAATGTATGACCACTGAGGACATGACACCAAGTAAAATAAGTCAGGCACAAAAATACAAAAATTGAGCTGGGCGTGGTGGCGCACACCTGTAATCCCAGTGGCTCAGGAGGCTGAGGTAAAGGATGGCAAGTTCAGGGCCAGCCTCAGCAATTTAGTGAGACCCTAAGCATCTTATGGAGACCGTGTCTCAAAATTTAAAAAAAGAGGGCAGGGGATATGGCTCAGTGGTTAAGCACCCCAGGGTTCAATCCCCGGCACCAAAAGAAAAAATGAATGCTACTACTATTTGTTCCCACTTATGAGTGGCATCTAGAGTAGTAAAATTCATCAAAACAAAAAGTAAAAAGACAGTTGCCAGGGACTCAGGAAAGACGTCTTGTTTGATGGACAGGGAGTTTACTTTTGCAAGATGGGAAAAAGTTTTCGAGATGGGTTGCACACATGAGTGCACTTAACACTACTGAACCCCACACTTAAATTTTATGATATGTATACTTTACCACAATCTTAAAACAAAACAAAATGCCGAGCCAGTTCACAGGACTTCTCTGCCTAAAACAAGGGATAAGGCTCATGTCTGCCTTAGGAGTGTGGCCTTAGGATGTCCTTCAAGGGCCCACATTACCTGCCACGCACCTCCTGACCTCTTGCTCCTCCACCTCACACACTCTGCCCCACCCTGGCTCGTGGGTATGTCATGCCTCAGGTCCTTTGCATGGCTGTTCCCACTGCTTGGACTGTGCTTTCCCCAGAGATCCACGTGCCTCCCCACCCTCATCTCCTTCCCATCTGTGTTCCAAAGTCATCTTTTCAACAAGACCTTCCCTGGCCACCTGAAAACCTCTTCCCTGCTTTATTTCTCTCAGTGGCCCTGATTTTCATGTAATATACTTAGTAATTGCCTCTTTCCAGTTTCACATCTTCTCTCCCACCGTGATGTGGCTCCAAGGAGACAGAGGTGTGTCTACTTTGTTCCCTACTATGTATCCAGCCACTGGAAGAGCATAAGGTACATAGTAGGTACTCAATAAACACTTGTTGACTGAATCACAGAAAGGTCACGGGTGGGCACAGCTATGAGACTCACCAGCATTGACACAGGAGAAACCAGGCAAGCGGATAAGTAAGCTCAGTCAGAGAGCTCAAGAACACGGGGACAGAAGGCTTCACCAAGGGTCCCCTGACAGCACTGCCCAGACACAAATGAGACACCCACGGCAGCTCTAGAGGCCCTTGGGGATCCCACCATACATCCCCAGCTGCTGAGGACACACATGCCACCTGCTGTCCCAGGGTTGGTCTCGGCTCTCGACTACAGCCTGGGTCACGATCAAACCTTCCTGAACACCTGTGCCCAGGAAAGCTGGCTTAGAATCGCTGCACTCAGAGTTCTGCATGAGTGGGGTCTGAGGACCCAGCAGTTCCACAGAGTTCCTCCTGCCCCGGAACATGGCTCAGCACTGCAGAAGATGTCCTGTGTAGGTCACCCTGCCCAGGTTCAAATGCCAGCTGCACCGCTCACAGGTGTGAATCTTGGAGGAGTCCCCTGGTGAAGTTCTGGGCTGACATGAACAGGCATGTAGCCATTGCTCAATAAAATGAGTCGTCGTCGTTTTTATAAGTTGCATTTGTATCCTCAGAACCAAGCTGAGGAGCTAATTTATAGGAGGTGTTCTAGAAGGACGACGGTTGAATAAAATCAACGACTGCCTGGTTCTCTTCCACTCCTTCATCTCAATGCCAACGGGCAGACCCAGTTCCCTTCTCAGAAACAAAGGGCCGCCTGAGAGCTCTGCATGGGAAACCGTCCTGCTCCAGCAGCAGAACTCAAGGCCAGCCCCTGGGTCACCCAGGCTGTCCTGGAGGGGAGCTTCTAAGCACATCCCAGACCAGACTCAGCAGATCCCAGGGACACCCAGTCGCGTGGTTCTCTGCTCACTCCCACAGCAAGAGGGACTGCGGCCCACATCCTGGACCCAAGAGCACCAAACCTAAAGCACCAAACTTTTGGAGGGACAGCTGGCCTTCTAAGATATCCCTTCCAGGTTTCCATCCACAAAGGCCAGAGGAAAGAGCCAGCATACAGAGCCCTGCAGAGAAGCCCTCCTTTCTCCCACCTGAGAAGCAATGGCTGCCCTGACTCAAGACAGCATGTCACCCTTGTGAAAGGGTTAATGTCATGTGCAAACACAGGTGCTTTTCCTATCACTTAACATCACCAACGGCCCAGTTCCCACGAAGGTCCACACCCATCTCTCTAACCTCTGAATCCTGCTTTCCAATTCCTTTTATTTTATTTATTTATTTTGGTACTGGGGATTGAACCCAGGGGTGCTTCACCACTGAGCCCCATCCCCAACCCTTTTTTATATTTTATTTAGAGACAGGGTCTCGCCGAGTTGCTCAGCACCTTGCTTTTGCTGAGGCTGGCTTGGAACTCTCGATCCTCCTGCCTCAGCCTCCCGAGCTGCTGGGATGGCAGGTGTGCACCACCGCAGCGGGCTTCTTTGGAGTTCTTGTCTTCATAGACCTGCATTCAAGAGGACAGGTCCTTTTATTCCTAGGGCAGGTAATGATGCAAAAGGATCCATTGACATTTAATTTTTTTTTTTTTAATTTTGTAAAGGGCAAGGATACCACAAGCTGAGAAGCACTAGGAATCCTGGTTACTAGCCCCATCTCAGGAACACTCACAAAACCAGTCCATTCTGTAGTTATGGGGCCTGGGGGCAGGGGGACATCCTGGCCACAAGGCATCTGCCTCTAGCCAGTGTCAGTTTACCCCCGCAGCTGCCCTCTAGGGTGAGGAGAACTGAAGACAGCAGAAGCCCATTAAACCCACACCTGTTAAAGCCTTCAAAAATAAAATCAGGCTTCAAAGGCAGGCAGCAGGCAAGATAAGCTCTCCCACTTGGTTCCATTTTCAGAGCCCACCGTTAAGTTAGGCAGGGAAACAGACCTGAGGCATTTGAAACCAGCGCTTAGAACTTTGTACCCCAAGTGCCTGTTCCACTGGCCTTGTGTGAAAGCCTGGTTTACAAGGTGTTCCTGGTGATGGTGGAAAAGATCTCCTGTCACAGATAACAGGCAGGAAGAAAGGGTGAGCAGATCAAAGGCAGCAGGGCAAGGTGGGTCAAGTGGATAATTTCTGGTTCCTGAAATTATGCACCTATTGTCTACACCAGGGATCAGCAAACATGTATTCTACAATTGGGCCAGATGGTGAGCATTTTAGGCTTTGTGGTCATGCGGGGCTACTCAATTCTGCTGCGGTGCCAAAGCAGCCACAGACCTTATGTAAATTAACTCGTGTGGCTGAGTTCCATCAAAACCTACAAAAATAAGCAGTAGCAGCAGGCGAGGATTGGGCCCCGGGGCTATCATTTGTGTCCTGGTTAATACTACGGCAACCAGTTCGGGATTGGGGGACAGGGAGCCAGATTCTGATTTTGAGTCCTGATGTAACTTTGGAACTGTGCATGGACGGTAAACCACTCTTTATCTGGTTTAACCACCTGCAAAAGGGGGCTCAATTTCACTGTGCTGCAGAGAGGAGACCCTCCCCTCCTCCCTCCACAGTGCCCACGTCAGATGTCACCAATCACAGTCATCTGTCCAAGTCTTTTCTACCTCTTCAGAAAGTGAAATGAAGCCTGAGTCTACCTCATCATGAGGCTCCTCCAAAGAGGACCCAGGTTCCTTTCTGCGGCCACTGGAGACGGACATGCCATCAGGACCATCTTACAGAACACAGAGAGCTTCATTCTCGATCCTCCTCCTTTAGTTCTGTCAGTTACGCTGAAAGCTACTACAGAAGTCCTACCATTGAGGCAGGGATGACCTTCAGCTCTTCCAAGTACTACAGTGACTGTACACTCTTTCGAATATGGACTCTAACTAGACAGAGCAAATCTTCCTTAAGAATTTTACTTTAAGTTACTTAAGTCAGCAAAATCCAAATTATTACAGTTCCTTGCTTTGCCTGAACCTCTGGCTAAAATAGACAGCTACACCCAATGTAACCCTGGAAGGGGGAAAATTTTTAACTCACCTGCTATGCCCCCGGCTCCACCCCTAACCCTACTATTCCCACAGCGATCCTGCCACACAGTGAATGAACCCCACACCAGTGCACTCTGGGGCCCACCAGAGAGCTGCTCTGGACTCCTAAGACTGCACCATAGTGAGCACATAACCCACTGCACAGCGGGCACCCAGAACCTGCCAGGAGTGGCTGAAGACCTAAGCGCACCTGGACCTGCCTTGTGAGGCTGCAATGTGGCCTAATACAGCAGACCTGGAGCCCACCCGGTGTGAAGCAGCTGGAGACCCTGCTACGGAGACTGAGGGAAACTGAAACCTACCAGTGGTAGTGCAAACACTAAGGATGTTAACCATTTCAAGAACACAGTGAAGAAGAAGAGCTCTCCTTTATCAAAAAAAAAAAAAAAAAAAAGCTGGGTGTAGTGCCCATAATCCCAGCGGCTCAGGAGTCTGAGGCAAGAGAATCGGGAATTCAAAGCCAGCCTAGCGACTTAGCAAGGCCCTGAGCAACTCAGAGAGACCCTGTCTCTAAATAAAATACAAAATGGGCTGGGGATGAGGCTCAGTGGTTAAGTGCCCCTGGGTTCCATCCCACTACCCAGGACCCAGATCACATGCCAAGTGCTGGCAGCGGTTTTGTTGTTTGTAAACACATCTATCCAGGTATAAAAGTCTGACTAGTGTATAAATGATACATGCCGACTTCAACACACTTTTACAAAAGGTGTGTGCCCATGTAAGCCCCCCACTCAGACAAGGGGAGAGAACATCGCCTTCCATCATTTTCCTGGTTGGCTGTTCTTCCAAAGGGAAACTCTTCATTTCTACCACACTTGACTAATTTTGCCTATTTCTGTGCTTTATATATGTGGAACTGTCTTATAGATAATTTTCTGCACCTGGCTACCTTCACTCCATATGGTATTTATGTGACCCACCCAGGTTCGCTGCATTAGCCGCATTTCCATTGCAGTATGATGTTTCTATTTAAGAAACAGCCATTTATTCTTGGATTCCACTGCTGACCAACACTGAGTTATTTCCAATTTGGACTACTTCGAAAATCACTGCTACGGACATGCACTTGGGGGTGGGGGTGGAGGTGTTTACCAGGGATTGAAGCCAGGATGCTTAATGACGGAAGCATATCCCTAGCCCTTTTTATTTTTTATTTTGAGACAGGACCTTGCTAAATTGCTGACACTGGCCTTGAACTTGCAATCCTCCTGCCTCGGCCTCCTGAGTGTCTGAGATGACAGGCGTGCACCATCACGCCCGGCTCAGAAGAGCCTTTGCATTGGCTGTTCAGTGCACATTCACTTGCCCTCCCAGCAGGCCTGCAGGCTCCACGGCTCACTGGCAGCACCCCTGTTCAGCCTCACTACACCCTGGTAGTTTTCTTTTAAACCAATTCTCCAGGGTTGAAATGAATCTGAAAAATCATTTGATGAATGTGCCCTGTGTCAGGCTGCTTCTTCTGGACATATTCTAAACTGCTACCTCCCTTGGTTTCCTGGCCCGGACCCTGACCACTAAAAAGCATTAAGAATAAGGCCTGGGACTACCAAACGCAAGGAAGTTCAATCTAATCTTCTTCAATTGTCAAGCAGAATTGTTTTATTGTAAATGAGGACCTGATGAGCACCAAAATAATAAGAATAATTCTAAGACCCAAATTAACATCAAGACCAATGCCCATGTGCGTGCAAACCCAAAAACAAGGAAAAGGTTTTCAGAAGAATGAGTGCAGAAGTTTTCCCCAAGCCAACTTGAAGCCAAGTGTCTCTGGTCAGAACGATAGTCAAAAGCGTCACCCTCTCTCTAGCCTACTTTATATCCAGCTTCTGTTTTTAAAATTATACATATATTTAAAATATATATATATATATACACACACACACACACACACACACACACACACACACACACACACACACACATATATATATATATATATATATATATATATATATATATATTAGTTGTAGATGGACACAATACTTTAATTTTATCTATTTATTTATTATGTGGTGCTGATGGAACCCAGTGCCTCACGCGTGCTAGGCAAGTGCTCTACCACTGAGCCCCAACCACAGCCCTACGGATCCAGCTTCTTAAAAGTGAAAACCCATAGCATAAGTTGATAATCTGCACCAAAAAAAAAAAAAAAAAAAAAGCCAGTCTCTCTCAAGAAACAGCCCAGCCAGGCATGGTGGTGCACACCTATAGTCCCAGCAGCTCCGCAGGCTGAGGCAGGAGGATCACAAGTTCAAAGCCAGCCTCAGCAATTTAGCAATGCCCTGAGCAACTCAGCAAGACCCATGGAAGCCCTCCTGGGTTCCATCCCTGATACCAAAAAGAGGGGGAGTTGGGGAGCACGCCCAGCCTGGATTATTTGCTGGGCAGGAAATGAGAATAAAAATCAGAAAAAGCAGGTCTCTTTTGCTCACCCCCCCCCCCCCCCCCCCCCCGGCTGCTGGTGAATCACCAGTTCCCTGGGGAATTTTGGCAGATTCTCAGCCTGGCTGCAGATGACACTCCGGATCTGTTTATTCAGGTGGAGATGGGATAAAAAACAAGAGCAGCCCAGTGGCCGGATAAACAGCCTCCGCCAGGCAGGGTCAACCCCTCGAAGGCAGGACTGGGCTGTGTCAACCGATCTCCCCACCCGTTCACTTCCTTTAGGGTCACTGTCCCCTGGGGGTCTTCAACAGACAGTTCCCATTAAATCCTTGCAAAGGAGACCTGAGTGTTAACCCATGGAAGTGTACAGTCCCGGGGACACTGCTACAGCAGGACCTGTGGCTCCCCCACCCCTCAGCTTACACCTATCGAGCTGGAAGTCCTGGGTTTGAAATGAAATCTAGGGACCATAAAGCAGTAGCCACCACTGTCCTGTGAAGTGCAGAGACACTCAGCCCACGAATGCCTGCAGCTCATCATGAACTGTCAGAATGTTTCTGTGCTTCATTCTAAGATGCACAAACAAAAATTACCACAACAAAAAACCTCCCAAGACAAGACACATGAGGAATGCAAGGAACCCATCTAGGGGCTGGGGCTGCAGCTCAGTGGCAGAGCACTTGCCTAGCACACGTGAGGCACTGGGTTTGATCTTCAGCCCCATATAAAAATAAATCAATAAAGGCATGCTGTCCATCTACAACTATAATTAAAAAGAAAAGAAACCCATCTAAAAAGGCTACCTACTGTATAATTTGCAAATATATGACATTTTCAGAAAGGTAAAACCATAGAGATGATAAAAAGATCCGTGGTTGCCAGAGGGTAGAAAGGAAAGGGAGATAAATGTTCAATCCTGGGGAATTGCAGGGCAGTGAAACTTCTTTGTGATACTGTGACCGTGGTGATTTTGCATTTATCAAACCTACAGAGTGCTAACCCAAGAGGGAGCCCTAATCTAAACTGTGGGCTTTAGTTAGGAATAATGTGTTAATATCGGGTCATCAGCTATAACTAAGGCAAGATGTTAGTAATGGGAAAACAGCTGGGCACAGTGGTGCATGCCTGTAATCCCAGAAACTTGGGAGGCTGAGGCAGGAGGATCACGTGTTCAAAGTCAGCCTCAGCAACTTAGTGAGGCCCTAAGCAACTGAGTAAGACTCTGTCTCTAAATAAAATATAAAAAGGGCTGGGGATGTGGCTCCATGGCTAAGTGTTCCTGAGTTCAATCCCCAGTACCAAAAATAAAAATAAAAATTAGGGGAAACAAATCCTCCACCAAAAGAGAGCAGGGCTGGGGGCGGGAGGAAGGGATGGAACATGGCAATTCTCTCTACTTTCTGCTCATGTTTTTCTATAAACTTGCAACTTTCCTAAAAGCCTATTAGTTAAAAACAAAACAAAACCACCTAAAATATTAAGTAGTCCCAATGAAATGGCATCAGTAGAATGTAAACCACACCAAGGCTCGGATTTTTAGTTTATTGACGGCTGTATTCACAGCACCCAGGGGGGGAAATGCTTATAATATAAAAGGTGCTCAATCAATAACTGTTCAGTAGATACCTGAAGTACATCTTTAGTTCGCTCTCCTGGGGGTTATTCGGGAGATTAAACTAAACCGTCCTTTTAGAATTTTTTACAAAAAAAAAAAAAAAATCAAAGATATGATGTAGAGCTTTATTTTTTTTAGGGAAGCGACAGACCTACTAAAGAGAAAGCACTGAACAGAACTGGGTACTTATCCATTCCCCATGTCCCGATCACGGACGCTGTGCTTGTCCTGGGCTGGCCAATGTCCTCGGGGCCCTGGCCCCCAGCATCAGCCCAGCCCAGCGGAGCTGCCACTGCACCCCTGCCCTGGGAGGGACATCCAGAGCCTGACAGAGGACTTCTGCGAGCCACGTCTGACCTGCACTCATTAGCCAAGGAGAAAGGCTGTGCCATCCTTACTCGGGGACCTCTGAGGGCTTGAGAAGTCCCTTCTGTGCCTGCAGGAAGGGAATCTGTCCTGTCACCTGGGCAGGTCACGGAGGTACCAAGTTGGGTCAGAAGATGTGAAGTCAGGAACAACAAACCACTTCCACTGGCACTGTCCCCACAGATGGACACTCCTGGATCAGAAAAGCCAAAAAAGGTTTCTCTTTTCTGATCTGGGTCAACACAGCCACCTGACGATCTGCTTTATTTTTCCTTTAAATCAGTCAACGTAGAGGTTTTTCTTTTGGTACCAGGGATGGAAACCAGGGGCGCTTAACCACTGAGCCCCATTCCCAGCCCTTTTTATATTTTATTTAGAGACAGGGTCTCGCTGAGTTGCCGAGGCTGCCTTTGAACTTGCGATCCTCCTGCCTCAGCCTCCAGAGTTGAAGAGGTTAACTGGTGTGTGTCACCACGCCTGGTCCCTTCTTCTCTTCCCCTTGGCCTCCCTTTCCCTGGTGACATGCTCTCCTACACACCCTAGCACACTGGGATTTCACTCCACCACACAGACCCCCTCTACAAGACCTCTGCCGTCACAGATACCAGCCCTGGTGTGGCAGTATCACAGAAAATGTGCTCGTCCATTAGGCAAATGAACTGAATCTGTATTGACAAAGCAGTTAACATGAACTTAGAACACTTAAGCGTGAAGTGCCGGGTTGTCAAGCTGCGTTGCGTCTGGCCACCAACCCTGGCACAACCAAGGAGCTGTGGGTGCTGCATGGCTGACCTGGCCACCCCTGATTTCTCACTCAGCAAATCCCAGTCCCCTCTCATTACAACATCAAGGCCAGGCATCTGTGCCTGCTTGGCTCTGCGGCTCAAGGAAGGAAGGAAAGAAAATGTCCACACTGAACAATGAGCCAGCGGTGCAGATCCACCCAGACTCCAAGAGCCGAGCTACAGCAGCTGGCCTCAAAAGGGGGACAAGCTGGGAGATGGCAGTGACCAAGAACGAGGTGGGGGAGAGACCTCTTGGAGCCAATAACAAACCCCAGCCCCTCAGAAGAAGTAGCTGCAGTCACTGGGTTTCCTCTGCCAAGCAGGGTGACAGACGTAGGAAAGACCCCAACCCAGGATACCCAATCATGGAGCTAAGGCACCTCACACGGCTGGGGTATCCTTGCTCCAAGGTTCCCCAATGCTGGTCAGCAACTGGGAGAGGACGTCACCAGGAGTCCAAGACCAATGGGCTCTGTCGTGGTCTCTCTTCCTGGTGACCTCACCAACCAGGACCACTGATGACAAACAACAGGGTGGCCTCACGCCACATTCCCAAACGGAACACAGCCTCCGTCTGGTGGGGCAGCCTTTCTGTTTGGGCCCCAGGCAGGGGGCATACCCTGGGGTATGCTCAACATAATCACATGCTCAACAAAATCACAGGACTGATCTATCTGCATGACTGCCATTCTTAAAAGATCTAGGTAGGCATAGGCAGGGAAAACCATGTGTCGCCCTCAGACAGAATGTGAGCACAATGTCTCCTCTATCTCACATGTTATTTTAACGCACTTGACAGTTAGGTGCATAAATTAAACTTGTATTCACAAAGCAGTTAACATGAACTGCAGGACCTGACTCCTCCAGTGTGTCTATGCCTACGCTGCATGGGGGTGAGCAGTGGGGTGGCCTCAGTTATTACACCTCTCCATGCATGCATGCAGGAGGCCATGCTGTGCTGGGTTCCAGAATTTTCTCGGGGGACCCCCCCCTCACAACACTGCACCAGGTGGTGACAACTTCAAAGGGCCTTTGTAGCTGAGCCTGGGATGAAGCCCAGAGGCTTCTGCAGCCGCCAGGAAATGCCAGAGTCACTGCTCAGGGCAGTGGATCCTCCCAGATGGCTTCCCCTCACCCCTCGGCCGTGAAGGAGGCACCCAGCACTTTCCTTCTCAATAGAGAGTGGCACTGGCCTCAGCCCGGGGACAGAGGCAACACAAAACCTGCCACTATCCTCTGGCTTGCCTTCTCATTGGTATGACCTCTTTTAACCCCAAGACAACCCAGGGGGGCTAGATCACCACCCCCATGTTGCAGGGGGAGACCCTGCAGGCTCACCCACTTGCTGAAGGTTGCGGAGGCTGCAGCAGGAAGCCGGCAGGTAGAACTGGAGCCCAGAGTGTGAATCCACATCCCTCTTCCCCCCACCTTGGAGGCAGGCAAAAGAACCCCAGGGGAAGAGAGCTTCTGTGGACAGCACCCCACACCTCTTCCAGTCATCCACCAGGGAGAGATGTCCCCTCTGCCCAGCTACACCTCGTATTACAACAGAGGCTGGATTTCTTTCTCTGCAGGTTCTGGGCAAAATTCTGCCTCACTCCACTGCATAGCCCTGTTAGAGTTTGGATAGGAGGCGGCCCCCAGAAGCTCCCGTGTTAATGCAGGATTGTTCAGAGGTGGAATGACTGGATCTGGTGGGAGTTGTAGCCTGACCAGTCCATCCTAGCTTTGAAGAGACTGGCTGGATGGTAACTGTGGGCAGGTGGGGTCTGGCTAGAGAGGGTGGGTCTCTGGGGAGGGGGCGGGCATGCCGCCCCTTCCCACTTCCTCTCTCTGCTTCCTGGCCACCAGGAATGAAGCTGCTGCCCTCCACCAGGCCTTTCTGCCATGATGCTCTGCCTCATCTTGGACCCAGAGCCATGGACTCAGGCTGCCATGCTCTGAAAACATGAGCCAAAACAACCTTTCTCTCCTATAAGTTGTTCTTGTCGTAGTGCTGCAAAGCTGACCAACACTGCCCACCTCCTCACCAGCCCTACTGCTGCCTGTGTGAGCCTACACACCTCACCAGCATGCTCACACATGGTCACCCTCCAGTCTCTCAGCCCACCGAGGGTCACCACACAGTTGCCCAGCCAGAGCTCCCCTATTATTAAACTGATTATGGTGGTCAATTTACCCATCCCTAAATAGGTAAAGATTGGGGCTCTTCTTTCTTCAGACAGTAAAATGTGACAGCAAAGAACTGGGCACTGTCCAGGTGGGACCTGTCTATCTGTTGCTCTCCACCATGGCAGACTCAGAGAGGTCGAGGCCCTGGTGGGGAGTTGCCCAGCTCACCCGGATGTGAGCCCCAGGCGTTCCCCTGGCTCCTGGCTGGACCATGCTGTGAAGCCACAGGGGCACAAGAAGTTAGGTCAGATGGCTGCAGCTGGCAGAACAGAGGACTGCGGGTGCAGGGGTGCCCTCGGGCCACAGAGGGAGGGCCTCTCTCCACTGTCTGCCGTTGGCACATGCCCTGGGATTCACATCGGCTTCCCAACAGCTTGCAGTTCTATCAAAGGAGGAGGACACAGCCTCCAAGATGAGATCCTCCCCTCTCTAGGGAGCCATACCACTGATCTGCCTTCAAAAATAAAACCAGGCCTGTTTCCTGCCCCATCTGGAAGACTTTTGATCTCCCAGTCATGTGACTTTGGCTATCTGGGAGCAAGCTACTTCCCAAGGCTCTGCATAGGATCTGACTGTTCTTGGAGAGAGTTAAGGATGGGTAGGGGTGGGACTGAGGAGTGGCCCTTCACTATCTTCCCGAAAGGAAAGAAGATAAGAGCCTGCCACATCAAAGGGCACCACACCCAGGGCCACTCGTCCTCCTCCTGCCCATGCCCTCCTCCTGCCCATGCCGGGTTCCTACGCTTACTCTGTTTCCTTCTTGGAAACACAGGCTCTGATTTTCTTCATTTCAGGCTGTTAAAACCATGCCATTGTAGGCTTAGATGCAGAACGTAAACCGCAGAACTTCTAGGGGAAAAAAAAACAACAACAACAACAGAAATTCTTTGGGATTTAGAGAAAATTCTTAGACCTGACCCTAAAGGCAAAGCAAAAGAAAAAATGAACATGATGGGCTTTATCTCCAAATTTAAAATGTCTGTTTTGTGAATGGCCCCGTTAAATGAAATGACAGGGAGGGACTAGGAGAAAGCATTTTCAAATCATACTTTGAACAAAGAACGAGTATCTAAAATACATAAAGAACTTGCGGAGCTCAAACGACAACCACAGAGTTAAAAAGAACGATCCAGTTAGAAAAATGGGCAAGAGGCACAAACACACTTTTCATCAAAAAGAACCTGTCAGTCAGGTGTGGTGGTGCACATCTGTAATCCCAGTGGCTCAGGAGGCTGAGGCAGGAGGATCATGAGTTCAAAGCCAGCCTCAGCAACTCAGTGAGACTCCGTCTTAAAACTAAAAAATATAAACAGCTGGGGATGGGGCTCAGTGGTTAAGTGCCCCTGGGTTCAATCCCTGGGGTGCCCCCCTCCCCACAAAGAAACCCTGTAGTTGGCAGATAAGCACATGAGAAAATGCTCAGCATCACTGGCCATCAGAGAAATGAAAACCAAAATCCCAATGAGCTACACTACATGCCAATCAGAGTGGGGGTGGAGGGGGGAAGATCACCACCAAACGCTGCCCAGAAATAATAAAGAACAGCTCAATTACTCCTAGTTTGCTATAGGACTATAAAACAGTATAGCCATTCTGGAAGAGTCCAGCAATTTTTTAAAAAAATTAAACATGCAGAGCCGGACACAGTGGCACACACCTGTAATCCCGGCAGCTCAGGAGGCTGAGGCAGGAGAACGGCGAGTTCAAAGACAGCCTCTTGCTGGCTGCAAGGCACTAAGCAACTCAGTGAGACCCTGTCTCTAAATAAAACATTTAAAAAAAAAAAAGGACTGGGGATGTGACTCAGTGGCCAGGTGCCCCTGAGTTCAACCCCTGGTGCAAAAAAAAAAAAAATTGTGGGGGGGCTGGGGTTGTGGCTCAGTGGTAACGCACTTGCCTAGTATGTGCAAGGCACTGGGTTCCCTTCTTACCACTGCATATAAATAAATGAATAAAATAAAGGTCCATTGACATCTAAAAAGTATATGGAAAAAGACTGGATTTACTCTTCATTAAAAAAAAGAAAAGAAAAAACTAAACATGCAGCTACCAAGCAACTTATCAATTGCACTCCTGGACATTTATCACAGAGAAATGAAAATTCATGCTCATACAAAACCTATGCATGAATGTTCACAGCAGCTTTCTCATGACAGAAACAGTACAAATGGGCCAAGAACTAAACACAGCAAGGCACACCCATAATGTGGAGTAGTATGGTTCTTTAACACAGAGAAATGAACTACCAATACACGCAATCTACGTGAACCTCCAGAGAATTACACTGAGTCAAAAATGAGCCAGTCCCAAAAGGTTATAGGTACTGTGTGATTCCAGTGACATCACACTTTTTTTTAGATAGCTAAAGTATAAATTCAAAGAACCAATCAGAGGTCACCAAAGGCGTGGGGGCAGGAAGGAAATGGGTGTGACCACAACAGAACAACATGAGGGATCTTGGTGGTAAGGGAAATGTTCTGCATCTTGACATTATCGGTGTCAATATCCTGGTTAGGAAAGGTTTGCATGGGGAAGGAAACTGGGTTGAGGATATGCACAGGATCTCTCCATATTATTATTATTTTTTACAATCACAAGTAATTCAACAATTATCCAAAAGTAAAAAAGTTTAACCAAGCCAGGTGCAGTGGCACACATCTATAATCCCAGCAGCTTGGGAGGCTGAGGCAGGAGGACCGCAAGTTCAAAGCCAGCTTCAGCAAGTTAGTGAGGCCCTAAGCAACTCAGTGAGGCCCTGTCTCTAAATAAAATACAAAATAGGGCTGGGGATGTGGCTCAGTGGTTAAGTGCTCCTGGGTTCAATGGGTTGGGGGGGGGGGTGTTAACCAAAATTGGAATGTCATGGCATCCACAGAGGATCACACAGGAGGCCTGGCAGAGTTCAGAGTGCAATCAAGACAGCCTTCCTGCCACTTTACTTGCTCTCTGTCTTTTGCTTCAAATCAGTGGAAACATACATGGCGTGAATCCATTCTCAGAGCCAAGCAGTAAGCGCTGCTGGGCTCTGTGGGACTCTGACGCGCAGGGAGAGGCATGAACTATTTAATTACTTTCCACCATTTAGGAAAAGGCCAGGTGGAGGCTGGACCTCTAGAGACAAAAGTATTCCTGATAAAGTGTGATCTTGGCCTGGTATTAGGCACTGTCATCCAGCCTTGTGACCTCTCCCAGCACCTGGCCAAGGAAGACAGTTTCCTGGACATCCATTCCTGGAAAATGGTAGACAGGTGGTGGAACGAACACCAGGTTCCTTAAGTCATCCCTCGGCTACCAGCTTTGGAGAGTAGTTAGTCAGCTTTTCATAGCTATGACAAAACACCTGAAAAAATCAAAGGAGAAAAAGGTTCATTTGGGCTCATGGCTTCAGAGGGCTCAGGCTAGGTAGCTTAGCCCCACCACAAAAGGATTGTGGTGAGGCAGAATATTGTAGCAGGACGTGTGTGGCAAAACAGAACTGCTTACTTCGTGGTAGCAAGTAAGCAGACACAGAGGAAGGACACAGAATGAGATACACCCTTCCAGGGCACGTCCCAGTGACCTACTTCCTCCACTAGCCTCGCCTCCTAAGGCTTCCACCACCTCCCAATAGTCCAATTATGAATCCACTAATGGATTGATCCACTAATGAGATTAGAGCCCTCCTGATCCAATCACTTCCTAAGCCCCACCTCTGAACACTGGAGCACAAGGGGCTAAGCCTCCTGAACCTCTGGAGGACACTTCATACCAAACCCTAACAGAGGCGTTCCACGCAAAGGGTTCTTGGCCTAATCAGCTTGGAAATGGCACCTAGATTTCTGTTCTAGTCAGCTTTCTTTGCTGCTGTGACTTAAAGACCCGACCAGAACAACTGCAGAGAAGGAGAAGCTTATCTGAGGGCTCACGGTTTCCGAGGTCTCAGTCCATAGACAGCAGGCTCCATCCCTCAGGGCTTGAGGGGAGGCAGGACATCATGGAGGAAGAGTGTGGTGGAGGGAAGCAGCTCACATGGTGATCAGGAAGCAGAGGGAGACTCCACTCTCCAGAGACAAATAGAGACCCCAAAGCCACGCCCCCAATGCCCCCTCCTCCAGACACCACCCAGTTAATCCCATCAGGGGTCCATTCACTGGTTGGGTTAAGGCTCTCACCACCCAGTCATGTCTCCTCTGGACCTTCTTGTAGTGTCTCTCACATGAGTTTTTTAGGGGGACACCTCCCATCCACACCATAACAATTTCTCACTGTCTCTTGCAGACTTCCACTGCAGGGCAGCAAAGGAGAGGTGCGAACGGGCATCCAACCAAGGTCCCTTTCATTCTGCTTGACTCTGCCCTGCTGAATTTGCAGGACCACGGCACACTTTTGTTCACGAACCAACAACACCCCACAGAGCAAGTGGACCAGGTGGTCCCATTTTAAATGGGAAACACTAGGCTTCACCCCCTCACTGGGGGTCTCATGTCTGCCAAAGACACACAACACAGAGCCCCAGGGGTCTGGGGCCAGCCTGCAGATGAACCTGCACTGGGACAAGTCTACACAGAGGACCCGTGGGGAGGACCCAAGAGTCCTTGACCACAGTGACAAAGTGTACCCTCCGAGGGTCTGCATTTAGAGATGGGGAAACAGCACTCCCCCTGCCGAGGGGTGTGAGGAGCAGAGTTTACCATGCTGTAGGTCGGCCAAGAGAAAATGAGTTCAGAACACAGCTGTGAGCAAACAGTCTTACAACAGCTGCCCCGCTCCTCCCTGGAGACTGCAAAGGAACAACAGGACCACGGAAGGCTCTCGTGGGTCCTGCAGCAAGGAGCGGACCTTTAACACCTGGGTCTTCTGAACACCTTGACTGCAGAACATTCTTCTCCCCATCAATGCACCCACTGGCACCTCCAACCCAAATAAAAAACTCATTTTTTTAATTGGGTCTGCTGCACCCCCCCCCACCATTCCCCTTTGTCTTGGTGGGACAAAGGGTAGAGTTTTCCAGTAAGGGCTGGACGCCTGGAGGGGTCTGCGGTCACTCTCCACCTTCACTTTGGACAGCACCTTTCTCCAAACTTTGAGCAGGTAAGTAGGGACAGACAGAACACACTTCTCAGGTGCAGCCATACAGGATAGGAGTATTTCTTATCTAAGCAAACTGTGGCTTGGAAAGCTGCTAGCAGAGCAGGACAAGGAACCACACAGAGACAATGGGACCCCAGACACCCCCCGCCCCCTGCACACCTCCAGGCCCCACTGCCTCCTGGGGTCAGGTGTCCTAATACCTTTCTCTCCAGCACGCTGCCCAGGTTGACATCAAATCAGGGAAAAGCAGATCTTCTACGTTGGCTGCAAAGAGCCATAACTATCAGGATTCCCCAAGAGACCCCTCTGTTCTCACCTGTCCCATGACGATCATAGTCTAAAACTACCCAACTTCACTTATTCTTGAGATGACCCACTCATCTGCCCCGAGTTTATTTTGTTTTGTTTAACTTTTTGCAGTGTTGGTGATCAAGCCCCCAAAATGTATGTCGCCAAGCAAGCATTCCACCATGGAGCTACCCCCACACACATACCCCCAGCTCTCTCATTTACCCTTTCATTCAAAAGTGGTTTGGGATGCCCTTGGAGGAAGAGGGGTACTGAGAATTGAAGCCAGAGGCACTTACCCACTGAGCCACATCCCCAGTCCTTTTTTATTATTATTTTTAAATATTTTATTCAGAGACAGGGTCTCACTGAGTCGCTTAGCACCTCATTAAGTTGGTGAGGTTGGGTTTGAACTCAAGATCCTCCTGCCTCAGCCTCCTCAGCCACTGGGATTACAGGCGTGTGCCATGCACCCACCTGGGATGCCTACTGTGGGTAACTGAAATAAGAAAAAGTTGGGCGTGACCAGTGAATCATCAGCCCCTGGCGCCATGCCTGACACACACACAATCCAGTGGAAAAGAAAAGACCAGGAGACGGATATGGTGGGCACGTTGACAAGCAGGAACACAATGTCATAAGGAGGACACTGAACTGTCCGGAGAGGGACAGCCATTCCAGACCAAAATGACAAGATGAACAGGCAGACTATCCAGAAACACGGTCAGTGGGCTTTCATTCTGCACAGTTTGATACAAAGTTCAAGACAGGAGGTGGCAAGAGACCAGAAAGAAATGGAGCCAGGGGCCAATGCTTTATTCCGTAAACAAGCCAGGGTACTTCACCGGGTGCTAACTGTGGAGAGGGTATTCTTGGAAGGGAAACGAGAGGAAGAA
This sequence comes from Spermophilus citellus, assembly GCF_964194105.1. Taxonomy (NCBI): domain Eukaryota; kingdom Metazoa; phylum Chordata; class Mammalia; order Rodentia; family Sciuridae; genus Spermophilus; species Spermophilus citellus. The sequence continues at coordinate 59,698,065 of NC_138184.1, forward strand.
AAGGGTCAGCTCTGGATCCTTGGGGACCATGGCCATGAGAGTCCCTTAGAGACAAGTTGCATGTCTCCTGTTTGGCAGTGGACCTGACACCCAGGGCTGGCTAGTACACTAACCCCCCACATGGTTCCAACCAGACTTCTCAACACACAGCACATGACCCTGCCAGCCCCCCGCCCGCCCCCCACCAGAATTCACAAGCACATGGGCCTCTAGCAGGCACCTGCAGTCCCAAAACTAGGAGGTCACCTGCAACAGCAGTTCTCCCGTAGAGAAGGGTTTTCAAGAATGCGGTGGCCTGGACTCAGCCAGGCCTACGGGAGGAGAGAGGCCACGGGAATTCCGAAACCTGGCTGAGCACTGCTAACGCAAAACCAGCCCCTTTCCAAAGAAATGTTTGTGAAAGATCCTACAATGGGTCTCTGGCTGAGTCAGGATGAGAGGCCCTGCACACTACCAGTGTGAACCAGGGGTGGTGGCCACATGCCCTCCCAGAAGGGACATTTCCTGCTAGTGCCGGTACTTCACTGAATGCCTGCCTGTGTTCTGGGGGTCAAGAGCCAGGATGGGCCTTGTTGACTCCTGTCCAAACAAGAAGACGGTCAGGGAGGGCTTCTGCTGGCAGACAAACCACTCCAGATACCCCGAGAGCCAGCCTCAAGTGAGCAGAACTAACAGTCTACTCCAACGCCCCCTGAAGCAGCAGCCCTACAAGAAGTGCCCTGGTCCTCACCAGTGTTCCCGCGGCTGTCTCTTCCAAGAGGGGACTCTGAGGCCACAAAGGCAGGGGGACAAGATGAACTTTGACCTGCTTGCCCAGGACACTGAACTCATGTCCACAATGCACAGAGACACCTGCATCCATTTCCTTGGGTAATGTGCTAAATCTCCAGGGGGCTAGAGCTCTTTCCCAGGGAGCCAGGAAGCAGATATCTGTGAATGCAAGTGTTAGACGCTTTCTTGGAACCCAGCACTCAATAAAGAATCGCCAAATTAGGCTCCTGTTGATACCCACTAGAGAACTGGGAGAGGGAGACCAAAGCTAGCCTAGCCTATAGGGAGAGCCCAGCCCGGAGGAGGGAGGGTTTATTACGGCTGTCAGAGGCCGTGGGCAACGGCCTCCCCAGTCAGCCTACGGCACCCACCCTCACCTTCTCAATAGGCCATTCTGACTCACAGGAACCAAACAACTGCAAGGCAGGAAAACCTCACTGTGGGTGCTGATAACCATGGTTTTTCCATCTATTAAAAAAAATACATATTTGATTTAGTTGGGCATGGTGGAGCACGCCTATCATCCCAAAGGCTCAGGAGGCTGAGGCAAGAGGTTCAAAGCCGGCCTCAGCAACAGCAAGGCACTAAGCAACTCAGTGAGACCCTGTCTCTAAATAAAATACAAAATAGGGCTGGGGATGGGGCTCAGTGGTTGAGCGCCCCTGGGCCCTGGTACAAAAAACAAAACATTCTGTGATCACCAACTAAGGTGCTCAGGTCTAATCAAACCAAACACCCTCCCCGACACCACAAGAGCAACTCTATAGTCATTTTAAGTATAGAACTGCACAATCACTTTACATGAAATCACTGGTGACAGAGGCCCCTAGAGACTCTACCAGGGACCCCCAGAATCCTAAGTGCTAAAATCAAAGGCCAGTTTCAATATTTCTTTCCCCTCCACCTGGTGAGAGGAAGGAAGGAAGGAAGGGAGGGAGGGAGGGAGGGAGGAGGGGGAAGGGAGGGAGGGGAGGTTAGTACTTTAAATGATAGATCTGAGAGGGAAGGAAAGAAGGAACAATACCTCTCACCTGCAATTACCCAGCTTGAGGCTTATTAAAACTTTTGGCTATATACTGAAGTGACCTGGAAAATGTATGGAGCGAGGACAATCCAATATCTGAGCCCAACACTGCTCCCCAATCCCATAGACCACCCCCCACCCCAAAGTTTAGATTTAATTGGCCTGCCACATGTCCTGGGCGTCTAGATTTATCTTTTTTTTTTTTTTTTTTTTTTGGTAAGTGGATCCTAGATCAACACGGAGTCTTGTGCACATGCTAAACAAGTGCTCTACCACTGAGCCACAATCCCAACCGGCTTCTAGATACTGTTTCTTCCCCCCTCACTTTTTTTTTTTTTAATTGGCCAATTATAGTTATACATACTGATGGCATTTATTGTTACATATATGTATCTGCACATGATACAACAATAAAATTTGGCCAATATCCCTCCCCAGCATTTCCCCCGTTCTTCCCACCTCTTGGTCTCTTTCCTCTACTGACTCCCTTTTTTGGGGTGAGGGGTACCGGGGATTGAATTCAAGGACACTCAACCACTGAGCCATATCCCCAGCATTATTCTGTATTTTATTTAGAGACAGGATCTCAATAGGTTGCTTAGGGCCTCGATAAGTTGCTGAGGCTGGCTTTAAAACTTGGCGATCCTCCTGCCTCAGCCTCCAGAGCTGTTAGGATTATAAGCGTGAGCCACTGCACCTAGCTACTGATCTCCCTTTGGTTTTCAGGGGATCCACCCCCACCTAGCTTTTCTTTTTTTTCCTCTCTAGTTTCTGCATGTGAAAGAAGCTGCAGGACCCTTACCCTTCTAAGTCTGACTTGTTTCACTTAACAGGATGAACTCTAGTTCCCTCCATTTTTCCTGTTGATGGACACCCAGGCTGGTTCCAAGTTTGGCTCTTGTGAATCATGCTGCTCTACAAACACCAGTGTGCATGTGTCAGTGTGGTAAGATTTGGTACCCCGAGTCTTGAGAGCTCCTCAGGGCATTCTGTGGAGCAGACCCAGGTGAAGGCTTGGGCTTAAGGCTCAACACTCTCTTTGGTTGCTTCTGTCCCTCCCCTGGGTGGAGGACCAGACAATGAGAGAAGAAGGGAAGAAAGAGCAACTCTACTCCTATCCTCAACGGCTCCTAGAAGGGAAATGAAGATATCAAGAAGATAAGGTCTGATACACACACACATACATACACACACACACACACACACACACACACACACCACACGGGGCTTTTTATGAACGTCATTTGGTTCACAAGACAGTGAGCCATAAGGCATATCTGCACATAAGACCGGTTTTAGGACAGGCCTATAGACTCTTCTTGAAACCTCTTCAGAGCACAGCAGCGCAGCAAAAGCAGGGCCCACCTTAGTGACCCGTGTCTCCTAGCTAGTGAGCAGACGCGGCACCGAGGACACAAGGTTGTTCAGGTGATCCTAACAATGGTCTCATCTGCAAATCTCAGTTCACGAGAACTCTGAGGCCCGAGAGAACCTGCCCAGGGACAGGGCAAGGGGAACGGAGGCGGGTCTCCAGCCCCGATCCACCGAGGCAGGCCCTCTCCCCACCACGGGCCCAAGTGCCCCACAGAACACTGCAGTCAAGGCGAGGCAGAGACCTACTGTCACCCACCTTCATCCCAAGCCACGTGGGGAAGGAGCCCCGGTATCTATAAATAACTCCCTGGCAGCCTTCCCCAGTGATAAAAATGCCCAAAGGACTGCCCTCAGACATCTGGACAGAACCGAGTGGCCCCCCGGAGAGGCCGCCTGGCCCCCCAGGCCCCAGCACTGCAGCCCTCACAGCGCGCACTTTCATGGGCCGGGTGAAGAAGTTGGGACGGGAAAACCACAAATTGGCACCTCTGCCTCAGCTGTTGGGGTTTGACAGACATCCAGGAAGTGAGGGAACTGCAGAGGAATCCGCCTTGAAGTGATGTCTTCAAGGGCAGATGGCCACCACCCGCGAATCTGCTGGCACGGCCCAACGACAAGCTCAGGCTCTGCCGGGACCTGAAGACAAGACGACTGTTCCTCCCCATGCACCTAACAGATGGCCCAGGGTAACCAGGTAACGATCCCCGAAACAAGCGGCTGGAGTGTGTGATCAGGGAACAGGGGTCAAGGGCAGCCTCCTCCTCTTCAGAGACAGGAAGGACTTTGTGAGCCAGGCATGGGGGCGCAGGCAGGGAATCCCAGCTACTGTGGAGGCTGAGGCCCTCAGCAACTCAGTGAGACCCTGTCTCTAAATAAAATATAAAAAAGGGCTGGGGATGGGGCTCAGTGGTCAAGTGCCCTTGAGTTCCCCAGTACCCACATCCCCCCAGCCCTCCAAAAAGAAGTTCACATTACTTTGCATAAAGACTGCTGCCCTGAAGGTAAAAGAGGCTTGTAAGGCAAGAACTCTGGGAGACACTTGCCTTTGTGGGAGCAGGAGCCTCGCACTCTGCACCCCAGAGCAACATCAGTGTCTTGGGGCCAGAAGCTGAGACATCCCAAATTTCACACAATTGGATATGGACATGACAATGTCCCAGGCTTCCGACTCCCAAGAAGGAGAGAGATGAGATCAGGATCCACCTTAGCCACTTCCCAGCTCTGGGACCTCGGGGTCTGAAGCCTTCTCTATGCCTCAAGAGTCTCACAGGACCGCAGAGCCCATGCCATGGGAAGAGGCCCAGAAGGGCACGTCAGTGGACCACAGCTACTATGTTTGCACGTCAACCATAAGATGCGGCCAACATCTGTCCATTTTTTTGCATTCCAAAAATGGTCATTCCGTGCATGCGACTCCATTCACTAAGTAAAACTCTCCTATCCCGACAGCCCTCGCTTTTGCACAAAAAGGGGGAAGGCAGCATTCCCCATACAGGGCCCAACAATGGCCGGCCTTATGGAGGAAAGGCCGGGCATAATCACAAACACATTTCCTCCACTTGGGCTGTAAAAGCTGAAAATGGCTGCCAGGTGTGAGCAGACACAATAGGCCCTGCCTTCTTTTGCAAGGTCACCCTGCAGGTCAAAATCGAGCCAGCCCATTTTCGGATTAGGTGCCTATGCACAGGAGGCTTCCCCCGTGGTAACTGGATTACAGAAGCCACCTGCAGGAAGTGAGGGGGGGGGAGGAGGAGGAGGAGGAGGAGGAGGAGGAGGAAATGGTCCCAGTTGGAATGAGGCTGTTGATATGGGCAGGAGCCAGCCGGCTCGCTCACTGGCTCACTCACTTGCTTGCTCACAGGGGGAGATTGTGCAACCCGGGGCAGCTCCGTTTCCGGCTCCATTTCACGGAGCCCTGGAGGGTTTTCAAGCACCCAGCCAGCGCTGCAAGGATCCGTGCTTCTCCTCCAAGGAGGTCCATGGGCAACCATATTCCCACTGGGTCTTGCACTATATTTAAAGCATGTAAGCACGGTCACCAGGTAACGAGAGAGAGAGAGAGAGAGAGAGAGAGAGAGAGAGAGAGAGAGAGAGAGAGAGAGAGAGAGAGAGAGAGAGAGAGAGCCCAACTCTCAACAACAGAACCCAAGCTACTGAGTTCCCAAAAAAGGCGGTGACCTCCATGAGCAGGCTCTCTCCCCTCCTGCAGCTGGTGCGAGCCCTGGATCACTCAGCAAATAACTTGCAGATGGACCTCTCATCTGGCGGGCTCACCACCCCCACTCTCAAAGAAGGAGGGAAAGAGAGGAGGAAGAAAATGACAAGTCATAACTGTGTAATTTGGCAGGCTCTCGAGGAGGCCCTAGCCGCTCCTCTCCCAGGGAAGGGATCACTTTGACTTAGGGGGCAAAAGGACGTCTGCTCTACAGAATCCCTGGGACATTTCCGGAACAGAAAGCTGCTTTCTTTGTAAATTGGGTGTTTAATTTTCTATTTTGGGGCTGGCTGGTGGCATCCAGCATCGGATGAGGCTGTGGCTCTAAGAACCACCGGTCCCACTGTGCCTTCCGACAGAAGCTTGCTGGCTTTAGAAAGGGCGTGGGGGGAGGGCAAACTGGCCCCCAAAAAAGGAACCTGCCGTGTCCTTTTGGCCCTGAATCCTGCCAAGTTCTCAACGTGCTGGCTGAACATTTAGGGTGCTCCACCTAATGCCTGTAAATCACACCCATTTGTCCAGGGAGAGAAAGGAAGTCAGGAGGAGGAGTCTTGGCTAAAAGGTCACTTTATCTGGGATCCTTCTCTGTCACGCAGCCCCCTAGGCCACAAGGAGTGAGGGGCTCCTTAGTGCTCAGCCGCTGTATGACAACTGTCTGCTCAACTCCCTGCAGGTGGAGAGTCCCCCAGGCAGGGCTCTGGGATGGGGCCTATCTGGGCTTCCTGTGGAACCCAACTGGGAACCTCACAGCAAGTACCCTGCAGAGAACCCAGGTGCCTTCACCACAAACCAGCCTGGGCCTCCTCCACTGTCCTTCCATCTCTTTGGTCCACTGATGACCCCCCAATGGCAAGGCAGAGTGGCCCTGCTCACCCACGCTCTTGTGAACTTCCACTTGGATCAAAGAGGTGCCATTTAAGACTCAGGTGGGGACAAAGTACTGCCACAGATATCTGGGAACTGAAAATTGGCAGAAAGGAAGGTTCTGTTAGAGCTACCTCTGGACCTGGGGCACAGCCTGTGAATGGAGACACCTGTGCCCACAGTGAAGCTAACAGCAAGCTGCTCGGGGAGTAACTGGGGAAGGTCTGCAGAGAAGCCCTGAGTGGTCACCAGTAAACAGCAAACTCAGCAGAAACAAACTTGTGACAGCCCGGGGTCTCCAGCCCTGAACCTGCGGCCAGGTCTGTTCTGCCCATGGTACCTAGATGATGGGCACCACCCCAGCCCAGAACTCTCCTCAAAAGTGTCTGCTTTAGTGGTGGAGCACCTAGTACATGTGAGGTACTAGGTTTGATCCTCAGCACTGCATAAAAATAAATAAATAAATAATCAGAGATATGATAAATTATGGTATAAGGGTGTATTAAGAATTGTAATACAAAAATAAATAAATACATAGACAGATAAATAAATAAATTGGGTGCGGTGATGCAGGCCTGTCATCCCAGCCGCTTGGGAGGCTGAGGCAGGAGGATCTTGAATTCAAAGCCAGCCTCAGCAAAAGTGAGGCCCTCAGCAACTCAGCGAGACCCTGTCTCTAAATAAAATACAAAATAGGGCTGGGGATGGGGCTCAGTGGTCAAGTGCCCCGAGTTCAATTACCCAATCCATCAATCAATTAAATAAAGGTATTATGTCCATCTACGACTAAAAATATTTCGGGGGGGGGGGGGACTAGAAGTGACTGCTTTACCAAGGCTTCAGAGCCCCACTGTTCTAAACAGATGCCTGACACCACATAGTGAACTGTCCAAATAATTTACTGTCTCCCAATGCCCAAGCAGCCTGGGAAGGACAAGAGAGCCTTGGGGCTCTGACCCCCTGCCCCAGGCAGCAGCTCCCAGACCAGGAGCAGATGCATCATCTGGGAACATGTGGGCAAAGCAAATCCTCTCCTCCCACTACCTCCACCACCACCACCCCAACTGAGCCTGGAGCAGGGCAGGGCCAGCAGTCTCAGCAAGCTCTCCAGGTGTTTCTGAAGGAAACTCCAGTCGGAGAACCACCTGGCTACTGGGGAGGGGAAGCCCCTGATCTCTAGAGGGAGCACGAAGGGGGTTTCTCCAGAACAATGAGACCAACAAAATCTGGGCAAAAGCAAGCACATCTTCAAAGATGCAGAGAGGAAGCGCAGTCTCTATTTAAGAAGTTTGTTTTTGTTTTTCGTACTGTTTAAGAAAACACACACACACTATGACCATATCTTCCCTCTGGTGTGTGGGGACCTAAAGGACTTGGGGCTGCTCAAAGAATAAGACCCCTGCATAAGCTGGGACTGGGCCTCAAACACAGCCTTGCCCACAGTTTCTTCCTGAAGTGGCCGGAGTCACTATGAACTCCACATTTTGATGAGGTGGGTTTCACTGCCGGAGCAATCACACTGAAATGGCCCAGGTAGGGTTGACTTTTACCCTGACACACAAATGGACCGGCCTTCTGTTAGCAGGAAGGCCGAATGGGGTGGCCTTGCAGAAGAGGCCTGTTCAGAAGGGTGTGAGGGAGGATCTGTTTCCACAGTTTTCTTATTTTTCCTTTGCAGTACTGAGGATTGAAACCAGGGGTACCATGCCACTGAGCTACATCCTCAGCCTTTTTTTTGGGGGGGAGGGGGATACCAGAGATTAAACCCAAGGGCGCTTAACCACGGAGCCTCATCCCCAGCCCTTTTTTATATTTTATTTAGAAACAGGGTCTCATTGAGTTACTCAGTGCCTCACTAGACTGCTGAAGCTGGCTTTGAACTTGCAATCCTCCTGCCTCAGCCTCCCAAGCCGCTGGCATGACAGGCGTGCGCCACTGCCCTTGGTGCCTTTCTTATTTTTTGAGATAGGGTTTCACTAAGTTGCTGAGGCTAGCCTCAAACTTGTGATCCTGGGCTGGGGATATAGCTCAGAGCTTGCCTGGCATGCACAAGCCCTGGGTTCAATCCCCAGCACCACACACACACACACACACACACACACACTTGTGATCCTCCTGCCTCAGCCTTCCAAGAGGCGGGGGGGGGGGGGGTGGAGTTATAGGTGTGCACCACCCCCACCTGGCTCATTTCCATATTTCCTAACACACTTGGTTATTGATTAGTCTTCTCTCAATCTGATTGGCGGATGGTCCAGCAGGCAATCCCTCCACCAGAAGGAGAGTATGGTTCTTTATCATGGGGAAAAAAACATACCCACCTCAACTATGGCCACAGGATCTACACTGAATACATTCACAGAGCTCCACCATCTGAGAGTACCACTCAATTTTTGAAAACAACTATTATTTCACACTTCCAGGGATAAACAGCATGCTCAAGAGATGATTTTTCACATGAATCTTCATGATGTCTGCAAAGGTTGGTCTTCTGGGGAATGCTATATATTATAAAGTTTTAACCGCAGGGGAGTGAAGAGAAAGGCAAGAATAAATGCTCCAGCCCCCACGCAGGCAGGCACACTTGTGCACGTGTAGTCAGTTTGAGGAATGCTAGCAACTATTTATTACTCAGTATGATTTCACCTGTGCCTCAAGACTAATTACCGACAGTCCCAGCTCAGGTCCCGAGGCCAAGACTAATTTTCCAAAATTAAAGTCTAGGTCTCTTTCCCCCCTTGCTTGCAGGCTGAGCCCTTAGGGGGACTTTAATTATTCACCCAGCCCTGGGGGGTAGAGGCTCCTGTGGCTGCCTCCCCTCCAAGACCTGCTCTTTAATTACACTTTAATGTGAATTGATCTCTGCACTAAGGAGACTGTAAAGAAGATTGATCTCATCTCTCTCTCTCTCTCTCTCTTTTTTTTTTCTAGAGGGTTTGCTAGAGAGTTAGGTATTCCCATTGATTATGCGTCACTAGCAGATCCAGCCAGGAAGAGAGCTCAGGCTGCTGCTGCCAGTGATCTCTCCAGCTCCACATTTCCCTCGCTATGAGAGAGGTCACCCACAGGACACCAGGTTGCTTTCCTCCCAGGCTGTATTCTCTGGGACTTACAATTTACTAGGATGTTAAATATCCCATCCCTTTTATTTAATCCGTTTTTCTTTGGCTAAGAGGTCACAGCGAAATAGAAGACCTAGAACCATCTCAGGTATTTTTATTTAAATTATTCATACTCTAAGTCTTCCAGGTACATTTGTTAACAGGAGAGAAGAATTTTCCTCAAAAGCAAATGACAGCCACGTACAGTGGCCCATTCGTGTGATTGCAGCGGCTGGGGAGGCTGAAGCAGGAGGATGGCAAGTTCAAAGACAGCCTTAGCAACTTAGTGAGACCCCAACAACTCAGCAAGAAATATTTAGAAATAAAATATTTTTTTATAAAAAAAGGGCTGGGGATGTGGCTCAGTCGTTAAATACACCTGGGTTCAATCCCTGGTTACAAAAAAAAAAAAAAAAAAGCAAATGACATTTTCAGATATGTGGACACCAGAGGCTGAAAGGAAGGGGATACAGGAAGTGAATGCTGACGGGTGGGGGGTGGGCAAGGGGGTCTCTTTTTGGGGTGGTAAAAATGTTATAGCATTAGATACTGGTTATGGTTGGACCCCATTGAGAAGATACTAAAAGCTCAACTGTATACCTCAAAAATAGTTAAAATGTTGAGTTCATTAATTTTATCTCAATCAAAAAAAATCCAAAGAGCCCAAGTGCAGTGGTGCATATGCCTGTCATCCCAGCGGCTCGGGAGGCTGAGGCAGAAGGATCACGAGTTCAAAGCCAGCCTCAGCAACTTAAGTTAGACCCTTGTCTCTAAATAAAATACAAAGAAAAAAGGGGGGGTGTGGCTCAGTGGTTAAGGGCCCCTGGGTTCAATCCGCAGTAATTGCCCCCCACCAAAATCTTTTTTCAAGATTAGAAATATTTAAACATACACACACACACACACACACACACATACACACACACACCCCTAAGGAATTTTAACAGCAATTTCACAAAGTCACAAGTAACTGTGTCAACCTGGTTTTTGTTTTTATCTCCCACCTGGTGGACACAGGTGGGGGAGAGCAAAGGAGGTGGCGGGGTGAAGAGGCAAGTTCTGACAAGTACCACCACCTGGAGAGGAAGCCGGGCAGACACAGCCTGCTTTCCTCCCAGGACTGAAAACCAATCAGTCCTCCACACGGCAACCAACCTCCTCCACGGCGCAAGTGCAGAATTGCCGCAGGAAAAGCAGAAATGTTCCTGTAGGAGAAATGTCGCGCATGCCTCAGACAAAATTACTGTTGCCGTGGGAATCGTAACTTGAGTTCCTGGACTTCGAATTAAAAAAAAAAAAATCTCAAATGTGAAATTCGACTGGCAGACTCTGCTCCCATTTAACAAAAGGCTGTTTCTTCTTCTGAGAACTATTTTTATGAAATTAGCGCCCTCGCTCCAACCCAATCCTATTAAAAGCTTTCCTGGAGTTTTATGCTTTCTGTTATTAAGGACAAATGGCTCTGGTATTATCCTCAGGACAAGATGCAAATAAATCTGCTCTCTGACAAATACTTTAATTGAGTTAGATCCCTTTAATCAGAAAGTATTAACCAGTTGAAATTGTGCTGTAGGACCCCAGTTCCCAAAACTCTAGAACTCTCTCTCTCTCAAAGCCCTGATATTAAAGCCAGGCACCAAACTAAACCTCTTCCCAGGAGACCCTTCCAAGGGTGACACCCAGCAAAGAAGGGAACTGGAGTCTGAGAACTCGGAGCACGCCCGTGTGACCGAGATGAAGAGCTCAGCTCCAGAGGCCAAGTCTAGGATGGCAGGTGTCTGAGCTGAAAACCACAAATCTGCTATTTCTGCTAAAAGACACCAAGTACCAAGAGCAGCTACTGGACAGAGGGACCAACCATGTCTTCAGTGACATTACCCCTGCCCTCGATTTCTGGGTCACCCAAGAAATCGATGCCTGATTCAACAAAAAAGAAAAAAGGAACTTGTCTCAGGTCACACCTGCATCGGAGGCAGAGAAGGAGACACACCAGGTCTCCACTTTTCCTTTCTACATTAGCCTATAAACCTGTTGCAATAAAGTTGTTTTCTCGAACTCAGATGGCCTCACAGTAATCATATCCTGATTACTTTTCTGATCCTCCACCTGATCAAAAAAGGGAAATAAACTACTGGACAGGGTGGCACATGTCTATAATCCCAGCAGCTCAGGAGGCTGAGGCAGGAGGATTGTGAGTTCAAAGCCAGCCTCGGCAACTTAGCGAGGCTCTAAACAACTCAGTGAGACCCTGTCTGTAAATAAAATACAAAATAGGGCTGGGGATGGGGCTCAGTGGTTAAATGTTCCTGGGTTCCATCCCTGGTACCAAAAGGGGGGGGGGATAAAATACTGAGGGACTAAGAACTCTTAGACGTCAGGGTATAGCTCAGTGGTAGAGCACTTGCCTAATATGTGAGAGGCCCTGTGTTCCATCCCCACTGCCACAAGCAAGCAAAAACAAAGTTTGTAACTATTAGTACATTTTCAGACAATGTGTCAGTGCTCCCATGTCACCTTGGGACAGCCTCCGGGACACAACTTCACGGGGCACAGGAGACACCTAATAAATATTCACAGAACACAGGTCACATTTTAATTCTAAATTTCTGCAAGGCAACAGTACCTATCAGGAACACATGCTCTTCTAAGCTGATCAATGGGCACAGCTTTGTGGATGGAGATGCTAAAAGCCTTGTTGGGTCAGAACAGGAAAGATGTCCTCTGGCTACAAAGTGACCCTCATCCACTCTCTGCTCATCCTCTGTTGGTCTCTCCTCCATCCTTCACATAGACCACAAGGGAAACCCAGAAATGCATGCAGGGTAACCGCAAAATCATCTAGACTCCTGCTCCCCAGAGGTCACCCTGCTAACCTAACCATCTGCAGACACTGGGTCCAGGCGTCCAGTCTGAGAACCTCCAAGAAAATGAAAATAAAGACCCTTCCGTTTCTGTTGTCTCAGAGAAATCACCGCCCAAGTCAGAGGGAGACTGACTTCAGGCCAGAGAGGTTGCCAAAGCTAACCTGCATTTTCCAAAACTGAGTCGGAGTGAGAAGGGAGTCTCTCTCTCTCTGCCCCCCCTCCCTCCCTCCCTCCCTCTCTCTCTCTCTCTCTCTCTCTCTCTCTCTCTCTCTCTCTCTCTCTCTCTCTCTCTATCTCTCTCTCTCTCTCTTTGCTGTACATATTTCAACGCTGTCTAATGGAATAGCAGGAACAAGGCCAGACAGCCCCACTGCTACTGGCACTGGGGCCAGGGAACAGAAATGTATTTTTAGTCAGCAGAGCAAGGCGTGATTCAAGTGCCACAGGCCCGGGGGACAAGCTGGGGGCCTTCCTGCCTCTGGCATGGGGTAGCTCACAGTCACCTGCCATGTTCCTTGCACCAAGGGCAGGGGGCGGACAAAGAAGCCTTAGAAGGACACACGGGTCCCATCTCAGTTCCATCTCTCCATATTTTGCAACTTAGTAGACCTTCGGGGAGCCACACCTTCTTCTCTGGCAACTCCAAGATATGCTCTGCAGGGCTGGCTCCCTCACCAAGCGAGAAAAGGGGGAATAAGTGGGCGAATGGCCTGGGAGCTTGTTAAATGTGGTTCTGGGGGGTGTAGCCCTGCATTTCTTTGTTTTGTGTGGTGGTGGTGGGTGGGTACCAGGGATTGAACCCAGGGACACTCGACCACTGAGCCCCATCCCCAGCCCTATTTGGTGTTTTATTTAGAGACAGGGTCTCCCTGAGTTGCTTAGCACATTGAGTTTGCTGAGGCTGGCTTTGAACTCACCATCCTCCTGTTGCAGCCTCCCAAGCCGCTGGGATGACAGGCAGGCAACACTGCGCCCAGCTGTGACCCAGCATTTCTAATGGACCTGGTATGATACTGCTGGTGCACAACCTGGGCTCTCAGGATTCACGAGCATCTCCGTGCACTTGGCTGGAGGAACACTCTGGGGGTTTCCACATCCCCAGCTCACCTCACCAAAGGCTGACTCATTTAATTTAGCCCACGATTAGGTACCTTGCAGGTGCTGCACACTGAACAAGTGGGCACAGAAAGAAAGTGAACCCTCTACTCATACTTCAAGGGCCATGGTTTTCCTGCTTTCAGTTTTCATTCCCTCACAGGGAACAAAGACGGTCCTACAACGCCTGTGGCCCTACAGTGAGGTCTCACCAAGACCCAAGGAATTATGTGAGAACCAGCCACCATTAAGAGCCACCAAGAATCACATACTTGCAGGGTGACCCGCATGATAGCAAGTGTTTCATGTATGTTCTGCTCCCCTCTAGGCCTGGCCCTGTTCACTGTAATCCCAGTAACTCGGGAGGCTGAGAGAGGATAGCAAGTTTGAGGCCAGCTTGGGCAACTTAGTGAGGCCCTAAGCAACTTAGCTAGGCCATGTCTCAAAATATAAGAGTTTGGGGATGTGGCTCAGTGGTAGAGTGTCCTGGTTCAATCCTCAGTACCAAAAAAAAAAACCAAAAAGTCAGGATCACATTTTTTTTTTTAAATAAGATTCAGAGATGACGTCAACTGTCCAGGATAGGGTGAGCCACCATCCAGCCCCTCCCCAGGCTTTCCTGAAGAACCCTCAGCAGCCTCAAAAAGGGTTAAGCTCCATGGGGCTGGGGATGTGGCTCAAGCGGTAGCGTGCTCGCCTGGCATGCGTGCGGCCCGGGTTCGATCCTCAGCACCACATACCAACAAAGATGTTGTGTCCGCCGAGAACTAAAAAATAAATATTAAAAAATTCTCTCTCTCTCTCTCTCTCTCTCTCTCTCTCTTTAAAAAAAAAAAAAAAAAGGGTTAAGCTCCAGAGCGTGCTTCACAAGGACCCGGCGCTCCCTGAACACAGAGCCCGCAGCCAGCCAAAATCCAACATCGACACGCTAACCCAAGATCTTATTAATAGCGCCTTCCTGCTGAATCCCCCTGCTCAGCCAGCTGAGTTCCAGGGTTCCAGAGAAAAGGACGCACACAGGTGAGCAAATGAGTTGTAAAACCAGCAAAATCAAGATAAAATAAAATTTCTGCAGTGTGGACAGGAAATTCAGTAGGAAGGGGGTACACTGCTCCGAAGCTGCCCAAAAAATCTGGTGGAGCACACGGCTGGACTCAGGCTGGCTGGCATATCTGGGAAGACCTGTCAGGGTGCAGGAACAGGGCCAGGCCAGGTGCTCTGTCCCCAGCAAAGGCAAAGAGCTCAAATGATCGCACCCCGGGGCTTCCTCGCTGCGTTTTTGGTTAAAACCCTGTACGTCCTTTTTGGTTTCCTCTGTAAGAACACACAGATTTCACTTCAGTCTATCATTGACCATGACAATGAATTCCTCTTTTTTCTGCTGATTTCTGAGGCCAGGGGGCACTTCATTATTTTATTCAGTGGCACAGGGCTGAGCCTGCTATCTTATAATTCACACGGCTTCCTTTAATTCCAGTTTATTCACCTGAGCTGCAACTTCATGGGTCAGAGAGCAAGTAGAAAAGTCCTAGGGTCCCCCAAACGGGAGACAAGTCAAGGGCTGCAGATGCGGCTCAATGGTAGGGCACTTGCCTAGCTAGCAGGTGTGAAGCCCAAGGCTCCATCCCCAGCCCTGCTGGAAAAAAGGGGGATGGGGGGGGGGCAAAACTTCCAGCTTTTGATTCTGCAAAACCCCAGAACAGCAAATGAGGCGTTTTCCGTGAAGAAGGTCCTTCTTCACCAGTGAGCAAGCATGCCACAGGTTCTCCTGCCACCAGTGTCAGCAAGCCAACACCACAGCCCCACCACAGCCCAGAGCCCCCAGATGGCACTACTCACAGAAAGAGAGACACCACGTGTGGAGAGGCAGCACCCAGGGACGGTATGGCTGTCAACTCATTGTTATGGAGGTACCTGTAACAAAAAAGGGAGGGAATGGATCATATGGAGCACTTCAGTTAGGTGTTTAGAAACACAAACATACAAGGCCAATCAAAACCACCGTGAGCCAGGCACCATGGCACAGACCTGTCATCCCAACAGCTTGGGAGGCTGAGGCAGGAGGATCGTGAGTTCAAAGCCAGCCTCAGCAACTTAGTGAGGTCCTAAGCAACTCAGGGAGACCCTGTCTCTACATAAAATATAAAAGAGGGCTGGGGATGGGGCTCAGTGGTTAAGCACCCTGGGTTCAATCCAGCTACCAAAAAATAGATAGATAGATAGATAGATAGATAGATGATAGATAGATAAATAGATAGAAACCCACTGCTGCATTCATCACAGGAGGTGTGAAATAAAAGAATCCACAAGTGAGTTTTGAAAGAGAAAGAAGTCCTAAGAAGTCACAAAGCCTAACTATTCCTCACACCCCTGGTAAGAAATGAATACTAACATCAAGCTCAGAAAAGAAAATCAATACTAATAGACATCGAGTAGCGAGATTAGGCCCAGACACAGGTTTGGGTCAAGTGTGGCCCCAAGTCCATCCTGGTTGGCTTAGTCAGTCAGGAAGGGATCTGGGGAGGAAGGACTGTCCCCTCCTGGTTGCTCGCTGCTCTGCCTGAACCACAGGGCAACATGCAGGAACAGAAAGCTGGAGCCCACTGGCTCACTCCTGTGGGGTTCTGAGGTGCTGGTGACATATGGGACCGATTATTTCGACGCCTTCACTATGAAATAACAAGGGGCTGGACTCAGAGATGCTCATCCATTTGAGGTTCCAGCTTCTCTGGACTCTGATGGAGTCTCTGGATGGTCTTCCAGGAAAACAAACATACACACACGCTTTCTGCACACAGACATTGTGAAAACCCTCTGCAGACAGGATGTGCTCTCCAAGTTCCCTTCCTGCTGGAAGGTTCTGAATCTCTCTTTGCACCGTTGATATCTCTTAATGGAAGGGAAAGCCCGCAGACACAGCTTGCCTGGTCTGCCCCCAGAGGGCTGTACAATCTGGCCTCCTTACATGGACATGTATTTCCAAATCTGGGAAGAGAATCCAAAAGTCAGACTTGCAACGTGAGCCCAAGAAACCTCAGGAAAGCCAAAGCAGCGCCCAGGCATCCTGCCGGGTGACGGGCTGGAAAGAAATTGTACTTGAGATGCAAAGTCGAGGGAATAAAACTGGATCATCTTGCTCTCCATTTTTTAAGGGAGGTACATCTTACACACAGGGCACTCTCTGAAGACAGGCCACTGGCATGACAGCTGTATTCATACAAGTAGAGAACCCGCCTCTGCCTGAACAGAATCATCTGGTTGTCTGCCATCTTTTACAGAAATGAATAGGAGAAGGGGGGGAAAAAAGAAAGAAAGAAAAAAAGGAAGGCCTTGAATTATCCCATTTGCTTTCTTCGGTGCCAAAGCCGGTTAGGGATGAGGCTTGGCAATTACTGGGCAGTAGGACACAGAATGCCTGTTTCAATAGCTTCATGACTGAAGCATCTGGCAGAGAGAAAGCAGATCCGTATCATGTGGCAAATCCTCTCTCCACTTAAAGAGCCCTTGTTTGTGTGTTGAAATAGGCAATTAATTACTTTAACAGTCTGTTATCTGACAGTCCCCTGAATCAGATGGTTTCTGCTTCTACCTTTTATCTCTCCCAGCCCTGCTGTGAGATCCATTTCCCATCGCTGTACTGAAAACTCTCCATCAGTCTTAATCATGACCAGGAAAATTTCACAGTACCTATGAGCACACTTATCATGAGAGGACACCCTCCAGTTTCCCCAGAGCAAGAAAAGCTCAGCTCAGGCGCCTGCTACCACCAAGGTCTCTCCTAGAGATTGACTCTAATACAGAAGATGAGGTAATAAGAAGAGTAGCAGATAACTTAACCAAAGGCTCACTATCTGCCAGATGAAGCTCTAAGAGGTTTTCAGCCTACGGACTCATCTTTTGGACCCTAGAAGTGGGTCCCAGGAACGTTTCCATTGAAATAAGAGGTGTTAAATAATTGGACCAACATCACTAGCAGGAAATAGCAGTGGCCCAGGAAATCTGGCCCCAAAGTCTGGGTTCTTAACTACTATCCTCTGTTTTTTTTTTTTTTTTTAATTATCATTATCCCCCCCCCAGGGGTACTCGATCACTGAGCCCCATCCCCAGCCCTATTTTGTATTTTATTTAGAGACAGGGTCTCACTGAGTTGCTTAGGGCCTGGCTAAGTTGCTGAGGCTGGCTTTGAACTTGCGATCCTCCTGCCTCAGCCTCCTGAGCTGCTGGGATGACAGGCGTACACCACCACGCCCCCCTTGTTTCTTTATGATCGTAGTGAAACCCCTGTATGTATTATGTAAAGTGATCATCACAACAACTTTGAGTTAGGTTCCGGGTACTACTGCTGTTTCCTATATGACACTCATTTCCCAAGTTAGTTTAAGTAACCGGCCAGGGGGACATGGCCAAGAGATGAACAGTGACCTCAAATCAGAGAAGAAAGCAGCGAGCAAACAAGCCAAGAAGCATGGGGCTGGCCGGAAAGCTCCTAATCCCTTAGGTAACATTGCAGTTGTTTTCCTGCCTTGATTTGAATTTGAACCTAAAAGTGAGTATGTAAAAACTCTGGCTAATGAGCCTGGTCTCAGGCCACCTACTGTACATATGACAAATCGCTCCACCCAATTTCACAGAAATAAAGGAACATGGAGAAAAAGGGCGTGATGACATTTCCCATCTTGACAGAACTGCTGTACGTAGAGTACGCAGGGACAGTGGAGCAGGGCTTCTGATTAATGGGGCATCCATCTGGACGAGTATCCCCAAGTCCACAGGCTGGGTCAGAAATAGCAGGTTCTAATCTCAACAGGGCTGCCCGATGTAGGAACAGGACAGTTGGAGCTCAGAGGAGAGGAACTGCACGGATTGCTTATTTGGGGATCGTTTCTACTTAAAAAAAAAACAAAAAACTGCTGGTGCAATGGATGTCTACTTGCTCCACCGAGCACTGGCTCCCTCCCCGATCGCTCTGTCCATCCCCTGTTGAAAGGAGAATGAGATCCTCGGGAGGCCACAGAGGCCAAACTCAGCTTTGAGACTCTGAGAGCTTCTAGCCAGACTGAAATAGAGACTGGTCAAAAATAGCACACAGCCGGAGCTTTGAGGGAAAAGGCAACTCGGGATGTTTAGCCGTCTCCACGAAGTTAGAAACTTTCGGGATTAAGGAGGGTGTCTGATGGAATCTTTTTACTATCTAGGGCTATGCAGTCTCGCACCCCATCCCCCAACCTTAACTTCTCCCCTCCAGCCCCCAAATGAATCTGATTTCCATCAAAGGCCCTAAAACTCTTGCTGAAATATCTGGCTTCTATAAAACTTTTCCTGATGATTCAGGACTAAGAAGTGCCTCAAATGTATCAGACAATGAATCACGGCCCAACCCAGGAGCTGCAAGGAGGTGTAAGTTAGGTCAGTGGGGGCTGTCCCCAGAGCAGAACCCGGACAAGACCTGACCCACTTGATCCTTAAGGTCAGCAGGGACTTGTGGGTCCCTGAGTTTTCTCCCCAAACTTACACTTACTTAGCTCGGTTCAAGGAAAAAGTTACATTTAAATGTTCAAAAGGACATTTCACAGTACATCATCATTGTTTACTATCTTAATGAAGTTTGGCTTTGAACCAACAATATAAAACCCACCCAAGGAGTATTATGGGGTTATAGCAATTTTTTTTCCTTACCAGACTTATTGATTGAATAGCTGATAGAGGCACACAATAAAAATTTCAAACCATTTCAAAAAAGAATACAGGGAGTATACAGTGAAAAATAAAGTTCCCGTATCCTTCAGTCTCCTGGCCTGCCTCCAAGGGGAACCTCCCGCTGCAGGCTATGAGAGATGTGCGTGTGTTTTTATTTTACACAGACGCCTGTGTCTTGTGGGCTATTCTGTACTGCTCTTTTCCCCTCAGTAATATATCTTGAGGAGGTCTTCACAAGTCTTTCAGCCAGCTGCAGAGTAGTCCTCTGCTGGTATGAGTGTTTTTTTTTTTTTAAAAGGACCCTTTTCTTCACTAATTTATTTCGCCAATTTGTTCTTGGTAGGCAGAATGTTTGTTTCAATTGCTTCCAACTAGAGACACAGATCCAACTACTAACAATCGAGTCAGGAGGTGGGCTGGAACTATGATTTCCCTTCTTTTTTTTTTTTTCCTTACTTATTAACCAATTTATTTATTTATGGTACTAGGGGTTGAACCCAGGGCCTCATGCATGCGAGGCAAGTGCTCTACCACTGAGCCACAGCCCCTGTTTTGAGACAGGGTCTTCCTAAATTGCCTAGGATGGCCTTGAACTTGCCATCCTCCTGCCTGAGCCTCTGGGGCAGTTGGGATTACACCGTACGTACCACCACATCAGCTTGGTTTTGTTTCTTAAGAGGGAGAAAGCCATCAGGAACACACAGGAACATGATTTCAAGAGAATTAATAACTGAGGTTATGCTTTAGCTACTGGAGAATAATACATACTAAAAAATTGCTTTAGCAAGACTTCATGATACATAATTTATAAAATTATTTTTTGTATAGTGACAAAGAATATACAGCTCTCCCTTGGTATCTGTGGGGTTAACTGTAGGAACCCCCCTCCCCCTTTCACCAAACTATGCCCAAGACCTTTACAGAAAACTGTAGCAGTATTTGTATAAATCCTATGCATATCCTCATATACACTTTAGATCACTTCTAGGTTACTCTGAATGTTATCTAACATTGCATAAAGGCTATGGAAATAGTTGTTACATTGTATTTTTAGGGAATGACCACAGGGGGGAAAAAGTTTGTATATGTAATCTTTCCCCCAATATTTTCAATCACAGGTTGGTTGAATCCATGGCCACTAAACCCTTGGACATGGGGAGGACTGGCTGTGGTCACTTTAACAAGTGCATACAATAATCAGGGTGAACACAGACCCAGTGCCAGGGTCTGTTGCAAACCTGAATGGCAAGCCAACCCTTTCAGGAAAATAGGAATGATCATCCCACCCCAAAAGAAGGAACTGAGACAAAGTGGCAGAAAAGGGATTTTTTCAAAGAGATTACACAGCTTGCTTTTTTTTTTTTTTTTTTTTTTTTGGTTGTTTTAGTTTGGTTTGGGGATTTTCTTTTTCTTTTCTTTCTTTCTTTCTTTTTTTTTTTCTTTTTAGTACTAGGGATTGAACCTAAGGGCACTGAACCATTGAGTCATATCCCCAATCCTTTTTATATTTTATTTAGAGACAGGGTCTCACTGAGTTGCTTAGGGTCTTGCTAAGTTGCTAAGGCTGGCTTTGAACTCGCCATCCTCCTGCCTCCGCCTCCGGAGCTGCTGGGATTACAGGTGTGAGCCACTGAGCCCAGCCAGCTTGTGTTTTAAAGTCAGACCTCCTCGTTCTCAAAACTTGCAGTACCTTTGTTTCCCTTTTCAACCAATGAAAATAATACAAGTGCCAGCCTTATAGGGTCTGGGCAGGTTATAGCTGAAATAATGAAACATAAAGGTTTAGGATACAGATACGTGGGAAATGCCTAGCAGGTGGTAGTGATTCACAGCCAAAAATAGTGCCTCAGAGTAACCCCTTCCCCACCTGCGCCCAACATACAACCATCGTGAGCTCTCCTCACGTATGTGCATGCATCCTTAGATGCTCACAGCACAGAGAACCATAAATACCCAATAGCAGACACAGGCTAGGCTTCCTCGCCCTCAGAACATTTTAGGTCAGTGGCCCTGGCGAGTACATAGGGGTATCCACAGCAAACAGTCTCAGCCAGGCAGCAGTAACGTGAGCTGAGCGCCATTTTCACAGAGGACTGTATAAATAGCCTTCCTATTATAGAAGAGCCTCAGCATCCAGCACCCTGGGTGGAGGCCCTCCCTGGTGGGCCCTCGGGGCTGTGGGCAGTGCAGACCGTGTGGCTTGGAAGCAGCTGTCTAAGTGCCCCCATGTCCTCCAAGAGCCTCCAAATGGCTGGCTTTCTCCCTCTAACCAGCCCACAGTGTTATGTGGTTCGAGGGCCTCCAAAATTAAACCGCTGCTAAGCCACCCCCGGCTCCTTTGCCAGCCCTGGCTCTGACACTCCGCAGGGTTTGGGAGAACTGGCTGCCCCTTGGGAAACACTCAGGCCCAGCTAATTCTGATGCAATGGGGTATCAACTGTGATTCTTGAGGGTTTTTTGGTTTGTTTTGTCTTTTCCTCCACATCCTTTCCCATCTCCCTACCACTCACCCCTGACACCTCCTTCAATCTCCAGGAGTATCAGAATTCCCACAGGAAAGCCCCACAGGCTTTCAGTGAGGAGTTCTGCTGCTCCGGGCACCATCTCCCGAGAGTCCAGGGAGTGGCACCAGGGAGAGAAGGCAGTCACGGTAGGTAAAAGGTTCAACCTGTCAGTCTCCAAAAATGTGTTTCTAAACGAGCACTCAGCCAGGGCTGCCCAGTTCCAAAAGTAGCCGAAGAGAAATGACACTCAGTGAGCCTTTGCCATAGCCAGGGCCACGAATCATCTTCAGTTAATGACTACAATGGTACTGATCGCTGTCACTGTGTCGATGGCACAGAGGAGGCAAAGGGAACACCCAGGAGCTGTCACTTGTCCAGGGACGCAGACTCAAAACGAGAACCCCAAGGGGCAGAACCAGAACTCAAATGTCAAAATCTAGTTCTGCTTGCCACTAAAACGAGGGTTCCCCCCCACACACATCGCCCCTACTGTGTCTGTAATAGATGACCTCGGCTTTACAAGGCCCACTCAGGGAGGCAGTGCTGGGGGTGGGGGGATTCCACTCTTCAATTCTTGAAGCAAGGAAACTAGAGGCTGGTGGTCAAGAGAGCAAAACCCAATGGAAGGAAGTCAAAGCCTGTGTGAGCAACGAACAAGAACGAGGGAGCTAGCAAGACCGAAGCTGAGAGCACCCTCTGAAGCATCCACAAAGAATGTGTTAAAATAATGTTTCTTTTTCTTAAATGTCAAAATGGTGGTGGGTTGGGAGGCTGAGGCAGGAGGATCATGAGTTTAAAGCCAGCCTCAACAACTTAACAGAGGCCCTAAGCAACTCAGTGAGACCCTGTCTCTAAATAAAATATAAAAGAGGGCTGGGGATATGGCTCAGGGGTTAAGCGCCCCAGGGTTCATTCCTAGTAAGGCGCGGGGCGGGGGGCGGGGAATGCAAAGCAAAATCCATGATAAACAAAATATCAAAAAAGTTTAAATCCAGACAGGGTCAGCAACGGTGCTATGTCAAGCCATGCTGGAGTTTGGGGCAACAGGAAAATAATCAGTAGTACTGATTCTGCCTCAGTTCAAAGTTTTTATATTTTGCTCCTCGTAGATATTTGAGGCAGGGGGATTAATTTTGATTTTTTTAAAAGCATTGCATCTAAATAGCCATTACCTTGATTGCTGAGTTTGGGGTGCCCTCAAAATTTCTATATGGGAGTCAAGTGCCCCACCTTCCTCTCCTGAGCCCCTTCCCCATTTGCATGTCTTATTCAATCCTGTACTTCCAGCACCCAGGACAGTGGCTGGCACAGAAAAGGCACTCAAAGAAGTGTTATGTGGAAGCCCGGATGATGTCAGAGGAAATGCCCCAATTTTAATTTTTGTTCAACTCTAAAAAGAAACCACAGCCAGGTTTGGGGGCCATTATTAGGTATATAAGAGTTACTTGAACTCAAGCACTTGCAGTACCATGACAGTTAACCTGAAAAGTGAGATGACTACTGAGTGACAAACAGGAAGGTAGGATATACAGCATGGATACAATGGCAAAAGGGGCAAATCATGAACCATGCAGAGGAGCACAGGATTTCATCACACTATTCATAATAATTCATGTCAATTTAGAACTTATGTTTTTTGTTTATTTCTGAAATTTTCCATTTGATATTTTCAGACTGTGGTGGACCACAGACAACTGTACTGTCATTTGTCAGTAAAGTCAAAATGATGCAAATACCCCTTCGCACGGGCTTACACTGCCCATCTCGGAGAGTAAGGAATGCTGCAAAATGAAAGGATTTTCTCCAAGATCTCTCCACCCCTCTACCAACCAGACAGAGGTTTAGGGAAAGCACTCACACTTCCTGTAGATTTGGCAAGTCCTCAAAGCCAGCAGGGTCAATCTCAGAGAGTTTGTTGTAACTCAGGTTTCTGGTAAAGGAAAGGAAAAAAAAATAATCAATATTTGGCATTGTGCCCCAAATTGACAAATTTTATCCTTCCCCACTTAACCCCTCCCCCCAAAAATCCAAGCCCTCTCTCCCTCATAATTCCCATTGTCTCATGCATTATTTTAAGTAACATTATTACTACTGAAATTTACAAATATACCTTTCCTGCCCACTTGCATCCATAAACAAGGCACTGAAAGCCAGGAATGGACATGCCAACCACCTGAGGCAATGGATTCAAGCAATACCATTTTATCACCTAACAACCTGTAAAGAAATCCTAAAGTGAGCCAGACCCCTACCCACATTAAGGTGTCCTGGTCCAAATACTCTGCACCAAATACTTTGAAAAGTCCAGGGCTATTCTTTTATACATACATGGAGTCTAACTTCCCATTCTTTTTTTTTTTTATTGTTGGTTGTTCAAAACATTACATACTTCTTGACATATCATATTTCACACTTTGATTCAAGTGGGTTATGAACTCCCATTTTTACCCGTATACAGATTGCAGAATCACATCAGTTACACTTCCATTGATTTACATATTGCCATACTACTGTCTGTTGTATTCTGCTGCCTTTCCTATCCTCTACTATCCCCCCTCCCCTCCCCTCCCCTTTTCTCTCTCTATCCCCTCTACTGTAATTCATTTCTCCCCCTTGTATTATTTTTCCCATTCCCCTCACTTCCTCTTGTATGTAATTTTGTATAACCTTGAGGGTCTCCTTCCATTTCCATGCAATTTTCCTTCTCTCTCGCTTTTCCTCCCACCTCTCATCCCTGTTTAATGTTAATCTTCTTCTCATGCTCTTCATCCCTACTCTGTTCTTAGTTACTCTCCTTATATCAAAGGAGACATTTGGCATTTGTTTTTTAGGGATTGGCTGGCTTCACTTAGCATAATCTGCTCTAATGCCATCCATTTCCCTCCAAATTCTATGATTTTGTCATTTTTTAATGCAGAGTAATACTCCATTGTGTATAAATGCCACATTTTTTAATCCATTCATCTATTGAAGGGCATCTAGGTTGGTTCCACAGTCTTGCTATAGTGAATTGTGCTGCTATGAACATCGATGTAGCAGTCAGAGAAATGCAAATCAAAACCACCCTAAGATACTATCTCACTCCAGTAAGATTGGCAGCCATTAGGAAGTCAAACAACAACAAGTGCTGGCGAGGATGTGGGGAAAAGGGTACACTTGCTCATTGTTGGTGGGACTGCAAATTGGTGCAGCCAATTTGGAAAGCAGTATGGAGATTTCTTGGAAAGCTGGGAATGGAACCACCATTTGACCCAGCTATTCCCCTTCTCGGTCTATTCCCTAAAGACCTAAAAAGAGCATGCTACAGGGACACTGCTACATTGATGTTCATAACTTCCCATTCTTGTGGTTGGACACGATGTGGGGTTTCCCTGGTCGTGTGTTCATATATGAACATGGAAAGTTCTGTCCCATTCACTTCACTGTCTTTCCTATTCCCATCCCCCTCCCTTCCCTTCATTCCCCTTTGTCTCATCCAATGAACTTCTATTCTCCCCCCACCCCTTATTTTGAGTCAGCATCTACATATCAGAGAGAACATTTGGCCTTTGGATTTTGGGGATTTGCTTATTTCACTTAGCATGGTAGTCTCCAGCTCCAACCATTTACCGGCATATCAAGGCTATTCTTTTTTTTTTTTTTTTTAAAGAGAGTGAGAGAGAGGGGGGAGAGAGAGAGAGAGAGAGAGAGAGAGAGAGAGAGAGAGAGAGAGAGAATTTTTAATATTTATTTTTTAGTTCTCGGTGGACACAACATCTTTGTTGGTATGTGGTGCTGAGGATCGAACCCGGGCCGCACGCATGCCAGGCGAGCGCGCTACCACTTGAGCCACATCCCCAGCCCTCAAGGCTATTCTTAATGACATTTTTTTATTAATGTTTGACTAATACATTAACATCAAACAGCAGTGAAGAAATGAAGAAAAGGTGGTTCAAGCCCTTTATTGTCTAAGCCAGTGGTTCTCAATCAGGGATGATTTTTACCCCCATCCCCACCACGTGCCCCGCCCCCCTCCTCCCACCATGGGGAGACAACTGGCAATGTCTATAGACATTTTTGGCATAAAGACAGAGGCGAGGGCTGGGGATGTGGCTCAAGCAGTAGCACGCTCGCCTGGCACGTGTGCGGCCCGGGTTCGATCCTCAGCACCACATACCAACAAAGATGTTATGTCTGCCGAAAACTAAAAAAATAAATATTAAAAATTCTCTCTCTCTCTCTCTCTAAAAAAAAAAAAAAAAAGACAGAGGCGAAGGGTGGTTCTGGGGTCTGGTGGGTAAAGGGCCAAGGCTGCTATTCAATATCCTACTGTGCGCAGGGGCTGGAAATATCCAGTCCTAGTGTCAATAGTATCTCCTGAGACTGAGGAACCCTGGTCTAAACAAGAATTCAGGACTTAAAATTGCTCAAACGCAAAGCTGAAGTTGGAAAGGTTGTTTACTAAAAGAACACTACAAGATTCGGAATTATAAGGCTCTTTTTTTTTTTTTTTT
The DNA here is from genome assembly GCF_964194105.1 of Spermophilus citellus. Classification (NCBI taxonomy): domain Eukaryota; kingdom Metazoa; phylum Chordata; class Mammalia; order Rodentia; family Sciuridae; genus Spermophilus; species Spermophilus citellus. Next base: position 59,724,064 of record NC_138184.1, read on the forward strand.
TTTTTTGAGAGAGGAGAGAGGAGAGAGAGAGAGAGAATTTTTAATATTTATTTATTTTTTTTCTTAGTTCTCGGCGGACACAACATCTTTGTTGGTAAGTGGTGCTGAGGATCAAACCCGGGCCGCACGCATGCCAGGCGAGCGCGCTACCGCTTGAGCCACATCCCCAGCCCCAATTATAAGGCTCTTTATGAGCCCAGTTATCCCCATGTGCGATCGTCACACAGGAGAAGGGAACCAGGTGTTAAGATATTCACACTGATGTGAACCCTAGGCAGGGAAAGCCCGCAGAGCAGCCCTCTCGGGTGATATCACCTGTCTCACTAGCTCAGAATCACACCGTTCTTCCCATTCATCCCCAGCTGTACCCTCTAAGACCAAGAAGGGGTTTGGGCAATGCTCAGCTGAGCTTCTCTGATCACAGCCTCGACCCAGACCCCAGACCAGCTTCACCTTTTGGGGACAGAAACCTTGAGATGTGATCTCTAAATCAGCCTCAGCTTCTCACTCCATACTCCTGCTGCCAAAGTTAAGTCCACCCAGCCCGAGCACGCCAAAAGAGGTTAACATTTCTCATCTCAGCTATTCATTCCCCTGACATTCCTGCCAATGAGCAGCCCCAGTAATCAGGAGTTTAAAGTCTGCCTCTGAACAACGTCACCGAAGTGGCAGCTATCTTTTAAGGTTACTCCAGAGACATTTCAATCAATACTAACCTAGAACTGAGAGCCATTTCCCTGTGACATGGAAGACATTCATCTAAATAAAAGTCAAGCTGCGCTGGAAACTAATGGTACCTCTGTGTTTGTAGCACAGCCTGAATTAAAGGCCATTTGTCCAGAAATTAAGAGGCCGTAAAGACTGAAGGTGGTAAGTTTTAAAAAATATCTTTAGTTGTAGGTGGACATAAAAATAAATAAATAGATAAACACGTTATGTGGTGCTGAGGACTGAACGCTGAGCCTCACACTTGTTAGGCAAGCACTCTGCTGCTGCGCTACAGCCCCAGCCCAGGTGATAACTCTTAAAGCCAGATACTGAAGTCAAGTTCGAGCTTGCTGGTACTCGGGGGTATTTATCAATGGGTACATAGAAACCAACAGGCTAGACCTGAGAAAGAAAACCCACAAAGGGAGAATTCCTCACGTCAGAAAAAGGACTGAGATTTTCTTCTACTCTGAGCGGATTATCATGGCGGGTCCAGGGGGATGGTGGCTACCATTTCCACAGGTAAAGACACTGCAAGCCTCAGGCTATAATTCATGTCATCACAGGTAATGTGAGAGATGTCCTGGAGGAGACATGAGAGAAGAGCTCTCAGAAACCATGGAAGCAAGAGATGCAAAGAGTGGGTGCTTCGTGCAGCTGGCAGAATGACCAGGACACCAGCACACCTAACGGGACATTTGCTCTCAGTTTCAGAAATAAGAACAAGAATAGGTGAATCTTCTTCATTTTCCAGAAAGGCTCAAAATATGAATTCTTATGGGAAATCCTTTTATATTTTATTTAGAGACAGGGTCTTGCTGAGTTGCTTAGAGCCTCACTAAGTTGCTGAGGCTGGTTTGAACTCGTGATCCTCCTGCCTCAGCCTCCTGAGTGCTGGGATTATAGCCAAGTGCCACCATGCCCAGTAGAATCTTTTAAATGCTTGGGGGAGGGGGGACACAAAAAGTAACCCAGGATAGGTCAAGCGAAACCTGTCTGCCAGCCACATCTGGCCAGAGGACTGCCAGTTTTTGGCCTGATCTGGGCCACTGGCTCTGGAGGCTGTTAGTTCTGAGGGAGAGGCTTGTTTCCAGCTCCCTATGTGGCCAGGAGTAGAGCTGGGACTCACGGGGTCTTACACCATCCCCTGAGGGTTCTGCTTTGAAGTCACTTCCCTCTTTCCTCTCTAGCAAGTGTCTACCTAAATCCTTCAGCTACTTAGAATAAAACCCTCCACAGCCCCAACACCCTCTCTGATTTCCCTTAAAGAGCCGACATCATCTCCCGAAAGTCCAGAAGTGCTGTCAACATTCTGTTTTCTGGACCAGGCTACCTGAGAAGAGAGTCCTCCCTAAACATGATTATCCAGAGGCCAAGCAGCATCAGGATTGATAGTGAGATTCCAGGACAGAGCCCCGGAGAGGAAGACTGTGTACATGGAAACGTGAGCTCCCGCTGGGTCAGCCCGGAAGCAGGGACTTTTTTGAGTTTCAATGAACTGGAAAAGGCACGTATGAACAAGTGTCAGGGCTGCCTGGAGAGTCTCCTGTCGGATGCTCGTGGGCAACGCAGAGAAAACCCAGTGCAGAAGCTCTTGTCTCCTGAACAGCCACTGCCTCAGGATGGAGCTGCCCTAGCATTCAAGTTTGAGAAGTAAGAGGTCCCTAAACCCAGAACAAGCTGCTGAGCCTCAAATGCTCCATCAGACAACAAGGAAAATATCTGACTGTGTTCTCCCTTCTACAGTCAAACATAGAATCCTCAGGCACTGTTTCGTTGGCCCATTTCAGGGAGAAAAACTCCCCATGTGATTTTTTCATTTTTAATTGTGGGAAGATGTGTACAACATCAAGTTCACTTCCTATTTTAACCATTTCTCAGTGGGCTGTGTGCATGCCTCCGTTCACATGTCAGGCAACCATCACCACCACCCAGTTCAAGGACCTTCTCAACATCCCCAGCCGAAATCCCGCACCATTAAACAGGGACTCTGCCCCATGTGTCCACCACCCTTGGAAGCCGGCCACTCTAGGTTCCTTGTGGAATTGCAACCACATAGTACCTTTCCTCCTGGGCCTGGCTGATTTTGCTGAAATCGGTGCCTTCAAGGTCTAGCCATGCCCGGATCGTGGCACACACCTGTCATCCCAGCAGCTCCAGAGGCTGAGGCAGGAGAATCATGAGTTCAAAGCCAGCCTCAGCAAGGCCCTAAGAACTTAGCTCGACCCTGTCCCAAAACAAAATCTAAATAGGGCTGGGGATGTGGCTCAGTGGTTAAGTGCCCCTGGGTTCAATCCCCAGTACCAAAAAAAAAAAGTCCACCCACGCTGTCACACGAGTTTCTTTTTAAAGCTCAATAGTCTTCCTTTGTATGGATGTCCCACATGTTGCGTATCTAGTCATCCACACATTTAGGTTGCTACTGTGAATAACACTGTTATGAACACTGATGTGTTTTCTTCCCAAAAAAAAAAAAAAAAAAAAAGTTAAAGAGGTTTTTAAATGTTTGGTTTTTTGTTTTTTAACTCTTTGATCAATATGCTTACTGTCAACTCATTTCTCATCAATTAAGGAAAGACGCTCTGCACAAAGGGGTGTGAGTTCTCATCTCAGGCCCCGGGAACAATCAGTGGTCTCACCAGCGGAAACCTCGGCCAGGGCTCTGTTTCCAGGTGGCAGCTGACATGACACACATCTAAAGCATCTCACTTATTTCTAGGAACATGGTCGCCCCTTCCCAGGCCCGACATCTAAATGGGTCTTCAGTTGAAGGTTTCAGATTATCCTGTCAAAACAATTCATCTGTCAGCAGGACAGATGCCGTCCGAGGCATGCCTGCACCTTTCAGTAAGGAGCCCGGAGCTGGAGGGGAAAGGAACCTCGGGGGGGGGGGGGGGGGGGGGGATTTAGTTCCTGCCAATTGCAGCTTTCGTTAAACATCTTGTCAGCCATTGTCATAACACAAATTTCCCCTGTTCTTTGCACAAAGGGCGCAGAGATCTTGGAACAATGGAGCCCAAGCCCAGCCACAGATATTCTTTCAGCTAATCTGCTGAAAGAGGACTGTGCGGCCCACCGTTTGCAGAACACACAAGAGGCACCTCGGCAGAGAACAGCTCAGGTTTTACCCAGGCATGGCAGCAAAGGCAAACTGTGTAACAGGGTAGGACAAGAGGGTGCTCACAAAGCAGGCTTCCTGGCAAGACCCCGCCGAGCCACAGAATGTCAAGAGCTAAAAGTCTTTCTATAGCTGAGAAATCCCATCGCTCTCTAAACCTAGCCAACTAGCCACGTGGCCATGTATAGTTAAACTACCTAACAGTACACAAAATTATGAATTCAGAGCTGGGCGCGGTGGCACATGCCTGTAATCACAGCAACTCGGGAGGCTGAAGCCGGAGGATGGTGAGTTCAAAGCCAGCCTCAGCAACTTAGTGAGGCCCTAAGCCACTCAGTGAGACCCTGTCTCTAAATAAAATACAAAATAGGGCTGGGGATGTGGCTCCATGGTTAAGCACCCTGGATTCAATCCCTGGTACCAAATACATATGTATGAATTCCTTTTTTTTTTTAGTTGCCAATGGACCTTTTATTTAATTTACTTATTTATATATAGCACTGAGGATTGAATTCAGGGCCTCACACATGCCAGGCAAGTGCTCTGCCACTGAGCTATAATTCCAGTCCTCACTAGCCATATGTCAAGGGTTCAGGAGCTGTGTGTGACCTCATGCCATGATGCAGACGGGGCTTTCCATCATCATCATCCGTCCAACTGTGCTGGATCTAAATCATAATCAACCAGTATTTCTAAACCCGGGGATAACCAATAAATGTTTCGAGTAAAACAGCACCTACAGGAGAAACTTGAACTCTAACTTGAAGTCCTGGGTTCCACTCCCCAGCAGCACAGAGAAAGATGGGGGGAGGGGGGTTAGAGGAAGAGGAGGAGGGAGGAGGAGGAGGAGGAGGAGGAGAAAGGAGGGGGCTGGGGTGCAGCTGAGTAGGAGAGCACTTGCCCGGCATGCAGAAGGCCCTAGGTTCAATCTGCATCGCTGCTGAAAATAATAATTATAATGATAAATACGCATTTCCTCATAATTCAAGAGATTTGTTGAAAAGGGTGATGAAATATGGTGGGGGTGGGGTGTATACTGACGCAAGCCCTTTAAAGCACACAAAAGACCATCCCAACAGGGGAAAGGGCCTGGGGAAGGCTTAAGTCGCTCGCGAGAGGCTCCCACTCGGAACTGCCCTGAGCGTAATCCTATAGGCTTAATAGGTATTTACCTAATCTGACCAGCACCTTCCTGGATTACGGCCTGAACCACATATTATAAACTTGGCAACACTCCTCGGAGCTGGCGAACAATAATTCATTGACTTCTTGGAAGTGGAGGGACGGGGAGTTCCGTTGACCTTTGAGTAAGCGGTGGCAGGGAAAACAAGCCCACTTGGTCCCCACAAACCCGTGCTGCCCATGGACTACTGCCTCTGTGGCTAAACGCTTGGTCCCATCTCGGACAAGAACGGGATGCTAGCTCCCGGCGGAAGGACTGGTTTCCAGTCTAGAACGAGGTCTTCCCCTTCAGCCTCGTTTCCAGGCTCGCCTAGGCCCATTTCTCAGTCCTGGCTGCACTCCTGAACGTCACCGTCCTTTGCATAACACCACAGCTGGAAAACAGGGACTGGACGACCCAGCAACCCGACTCCTGAGCACCAGTGGGCACCCAAGGATGGCCTGGGAAATGTGTTTTCTGGGGCATCACAGGCTCCGGTCGGCCATCTCTTCCTCCACCTCAGAACCTGCCCCGTCCACCGCAGGAGGCACCTGCTTTGAAAGAACTGGGGAAGAGCGACTGGCCCTTTCAAGATTTTAAGGGGTGCAAGTGAGGAAGACCACATGACCTGTTAGTTGTTCAATCCCTTAAACTTGTAAGGCTGTTTCTGCTGTTTTTACCTTCTGAGGAATTACACGCAGTACACACCAAGTTCCAGTGAAATTACCAACACGACCTTCTCTAGACCCTGCCGTAAGGTTTTATGAGAATGGGAGATTAAAACAAAAAATTCTAGACTAAACTGGGCACCGTGGCACACACCTGTCATCTCAGCAGCTCAGGCAGGAGGATGGTAAATTCAAAGCCAGCCTCAACAACTTAGTGAGACCTAAGCAACTCAGGGAGACCCTGTCTCTAAATAAAATATAAAAAGGGAGGGGGATGTGGCTCAGTGGTTAATCACTCCTGGGTTCAATCCCTGGGGTCCAAAATATAACAATAATAATGAAACAAAAAATCCTAGATTATCAGATGTTCTCTTTTTTCTATTGTGATGCTTTCCTGTCTTTAATGAAAACCCACAACTGAACAGCCTGAGAATATACATTAAAGGATTATAGTAGAAGGATAAAACTGCGACTTAAACTAGATCTTCTCCTGGCATCCCCACCCCAGGATTCCTGCTCAGGAGAAGATTCTGTATTTGCTGCCACTCTCTTAAGTAAGCCAAGCAGCGTATATTCCCTGCCCTGGGGCATGGAGACAGATGGCATCCCGTATAATATCAAGCAAAAGAATGAGTTCAGCCAGGTGGGGTGGTGCATGCCTATCATTCCAGCAGCTCAGGAGGCTGAGGCAGGAGGATCCCAAGTTCAAGCCAGTCTCAGCTACTTAGCAAGGCCTTAAGTAACTTAGTGAGACCCTGTCTCTAAATAAAAAACAAAAAAGGGAGGCTGGGGACTGGGGATGTGGCTCAGTGGTTAAGCATCCCTGGGTTCAATCCCTGGTACCAAAAAAGAAAAGTGATTTGAATCTCAACACCATTCATACAGCTCATTTTATGAGCTTTGGGTCAATTACATTTCTGAGAGTTCAGTAGAGGGTCATGATTATTTCAATTTGTGAAAATATGACACAGACCATTCTCTGTGGGAATGAGGGAGGTGACTCGGGAGGAGATAACACCTGTCAGCCGTATAAGGATTCAAAGCCACTGCCTATTTTCACTCCTTAAAATCTCCTAAGCAAATCAGTGTGGGCCTCTGAAGTGTAATGCCTTAGACGTTAACTGCCTCTGTAACTCTGTGAGGTTCGAGGCTTCCGCACCCTGAGTCCACCTCTCTCGCCCTGTCCTGTACGACGCAGATACATATCTTCTTCCTCTGGTACCCAATAAAAGCCAGACTGGTCAGATATTTGAGCATGCACTTACCATGTATACTTACACAGTCAAAAATTCTGATATAAATTAAGGTAAGATCAAGTCCCTGACCTGAAGGACCTCACAACCTATGGGTCAGGAAAAGACTGCTAACCAAGTAACCATAGCCAAAGGCCCTCCTGTGGCAAGCATCGGGTAAGCTGAAAACAGGTAGCTCTTAGGCCAAAATCAGGATGCAGGGAAATTGGTTTCTGATTGAACACGAGTTGGAAATACCTGAAGTTTTCCCAAATAAATCAATAAATATTTCAGCTTCTTTTGAAAACCACTGCTAGGACAGCATTGCTGATACCAACAATGGGCTCCGTATGCTTGGCAAGCAGCCCATGTGCCACAGACCGCACCACTCCTTACTGCCTCTCAGCCAGGCCCTCTGGGATCACTGGCTGTTAGTTATCCAAGTGGCTATTTGAATTTGTCATCCCTGGTGTGGATAACATCGAGTCCAGGTGGTGGCATCCAAAGCAGGGAAGATCAGTTGTGATGAGAAAGGCATATCAGAAAAAAAAAAAATGCAAGCCCTCACTGGCTGTCCCTGGAAGGAAGGAAAAACAGCATATTCTCTCCAGAAGAGAGCTGGGAAAGGGGGCCAGAAAAGTAAACCAAGGCATGGAGCCTAGGAAGTAAATCTAACAAATAAAATGGCCAAGAAACCAGGACCTCCTAGAGAGGGAAGAGCAAGACCCACCCCCAGTGTCAGAGCCAAGTGAGAAGAAGAGCTCATGCCCCCAGACCCACAGCCCAAGCGGCAGGTGATCCAAGGGCAATATGAACCCCCACCGATCCCAGAGCCAGGTCCCTCGTGAGCGTCCATCTACAGGGCCATTAAAGTTGACTTCCATAGCAACAGAGTACCTCCTTGTTCATCTACCTAAAACCTCCGACCTAAATAATCAAGAGGCCCAGACCGTTTTTCTCCCCATCACCAAAGGCAGCAAGCCTCTCCTTCCTGGATCGTACCTTAAAACAGGAGCGTCTAGGATCTGGTTTTCCTACCAAAATCATAGTCTGGTCCGTGAAGCCATTAAGTGATTGTGGATTCTGTTATTTAGGTGTGCTTGGTGGAGGCTGGTCTTGGGGGCTCGCGGGGAAGCCTACAAATCTCCCTAACAGTCACTCATTCACATGGTCCGGGCATCATCGGCCCCTAAAGATTAATTAATTTAATTAAGAAGAGGCACCCTGGCACACTGGCCCTGCAGCTGGTGAATACTAAACAAGCAAACGGCCCCTGGGCAGGGAAGAGCTAGCTACCTGCCACGGCCTGACCCTCCCAGGGCCTGACCCACCCAGGGAACACCCCTGGGATCATGGGCAGGGAAGAAGCACATAAAGCTGCCATTTGGGTTTGGCATTAGAGGGAGGCTCGGTAGAGACAGCAAAGGGGGGCAGAGGGCCAGAAGTGAGTCCTGCTGCTCAGGACTGCCGCCCTGTTCTACGGCTCCATAAAGGAATCCCAAAGCCACCCTTTCAGAGTCTTTAAGCTCTACAGGACTTTGCAGATCTGCCCCTCACACCACAGTTTCCTCATCCTGGACCTCGTCCTGCAGAACTGAGGATGGCCGTGCCTCCCTGCCCTCAAGGTGGCCATGCAGGCCCCAGGAGGCGGCACCCACGGCACCAGAGGGGAGCCTTCCTGATCCGGGAGCAGAAGGCGCTCAGCTCTGGCTCAGAGGCTAGAGGAGTCTCCTAAATGAAAACCAGGCTCAGGAGGCAGGAAGTGGAGACTTTTGCCTCTGAAGTAGTGAAAACAGGTCAAAGGGGACAGGAAGCGAGAGATGGATTAGGCTGAGAAAAAAGATGCGTCACTCCAGTAGATAAATTTGGAATCTGAGCTTCTCTAAGTGCTTCTGCTCACAGATTACGGTTCTCCTTTCTTAACACCTCCACCTGTGCCCTCTGCCCCTATAAATGTGCACTTTCAGGAGTCCACCTACCTTCACAACCACCAGAGTCAGATCTGGTCTATCTGTTAAAGACACGTTGCAGCTTTAAAATTCATGCACTTGGGGTGCATCCAGAAAGGATGCAGACCAATTATCCAGAATACAAGCAACAATAAATGTTGGCGAGGATGTGGGAGAAAAGGTACACTGCTGGTGAGACTGCAAACTGGTGCAAGCATTATGGAAAGCAGTATGGAGATTCCTCAGAAAACTTGGAATAAAACCACCTTTTGACCCAGCTATCCCACTCCTTGGTTTACACCCAAAGGACTTAATATCAGCACACTACAGTGACACGGCCACATCAATGCTTAGAGCAGCTCAATTTACAACAGCTGAGCTATGGAATCAACCTAGGTGCCCTTCAAAAGATGAATGGATAAAGAAAATGTGGTACATATACACAATGGGATATTACTCAGCCTTAAAGAAGAATGAGATTATGGCATTTGCAGGTAAATGGATGGAACTGGAGACTCTCATGGTAAGTAAAATAAGCCAATCCCTCCCCCTCCCAAAAAGGGTCAAATGTGTTCTCTGGTATGTGGATGCTAATTCACAATAAGGGGATGAGGGCTAGGGAAGAACAGAGGTACTCTGGACCAGGCAGAGGGGAGTGAAGGGAAGGGAGAGGGTAAGGGGGTGAGAAGGGCAGTGGAATGCATGAGACCTTATTACTCTATGTGCTTATATGATTAACAATCAGTGCGATTCTACATCATGTACAACCAGAAGAATGAGAAGTTATACTCCATTTATGTAGGATGTTTCAAAATGCATTCTACTGTTATGTATAGCTAATTAGGACCAAAAAAAAAAAATGCAAACCAGTAACCTTTGGGAAGACTTCCTGGTACCATGCATCAGAATTGCATAAATTCTGACACAATCAACCCTAGGAGATCCTGTGATTGAGTTCCTTCTCCAACCCTAGCACAAGTCTGTATGTAGCACTCAGGATTTCCCACAATCTGGGCCCACACCTGAGGCCCAGGGAGGAAAATAACTATTTTAACATAGCCTCATAAAGGACTCCTGGCCACAGGAACAGGCTGGCAAATGCCAAGACTGTCTTTCTGGCAGAAGGTATACCCCAGGATGTCCCTGGGATAAAAGGATAAGAAAATCCAATGCCACTAACTGGACTCTTCAGGAATTAAACCCCCAACCATGTATTACTCCTCCTCCGGGTGCCAAAGACGGAGATAAAAAGGTCCAAACAAATTAAAAAAAAAAAAACAAAACACTCTCTCCCTCTGAATCCTTACAAGCCACTGTCACCCAGGAGTTTCCAGGAATCAGGAAACAGTCAAGGCATTTTGTGCCTTTTTCACTTAACCTCGATCCAGACAAATTCACTAACATGATCCAATCAGAGGAAAATATCAGTTCAAAGACCTTCTTACAGAATTGTGTGCCAAAAGATTAAAAAAATAAAACTTGGTGGTGACTCGATTCTGGACACACCAGTTCTCAGAAGCTTTTGTTCGTGTTAGTAAAGTAAGTAGTTAGGTGGGGATTCCAGCCCGATCTATTTCTGGATTACCAAGGAACCAACATATCCTAAGCGGCCTGTCTCCCTCCCTCAAGGAGACAAAGAAGGTTTGTCTTAAGCAAATCCATTTGTACAAACAACAGCTTACCTTAATGTTATTGGACTCTCCTTCCTCGCCCACCTCCATACCAAATAAATTAAAAAAAAAAAAAAAAAAGGACAAAAGAGTGAAGCCATTCATAAGGAATCCCCTGGACAAGAAGCCCATAGGCCCACAGGTGGCCCCATCACTTCCATTACTTGCCCAGGTCCTTTACCTTTAAACGGAAATCACCCCCACAACATCTCCATGACCTCCCTTCATGCCTGTGTGAAGCCTGAGCGTCTAGAATCTATAAAGCAAATATAAAACCCACGCTGCCCTGCCCTGGATGAAGCGCGCGAGGTTCCTTCAAACATTTTCTAGGCTTAACCTGTCTCCCTTTTCTGAACTCTCCCACAACCTAAAAATCTAATCTCCGGATTTGAGTGACCTTCAGCAACTCAGGGAGACCCTGTCTCTAAATAAAATACAAAATAGGGCTGGGGATGGGGCTCAGGGGTTGAGTTCAATCCCTGGTACCTCCCCCCAAAAAAAGAGTGGATCTTAGCAGTAAATTCTACTTCCTAAACTGTACCTCAGCCAATAATTAATACTGCACCTACAATAATTAATACTGTAACAATAATTAATACTGAAAGCTCTCAACCAACCAAATGAGAAAACGGAATCTACCCACAACTTTTCAAGAGCCGTCCGAGTATCTCTGGCTAAGTATTTTAAAGAAGATGCAGAGCTCTGCCAGGTCAGCTGGCCGGCTGGACGGCAGTGAGTCACAGACTTTAGTGGCCGGGTTATCAACGGGGGATCTCATGCTGCCCATTTTTCCGTGGGGCTTTTTAAAGTTTATGCGTGCTTTGAAATGCTCAGCTGGAGCCAAAAGGCAAAAGTGTTTCTTTCTATAACACTATGACATCACCAAACACTCTCAACTTGAAAGACAATTTCCCCCACCTCGGTGGTGCAGCGGCAAGACCTCGGCTGCTGGGTGTTGAAATGCCGAGAAGATATGAAATTGGGTTTGACAACATGGCATTTCAGCAGGCACTATTTTACAGACTGGTTTCTGATTAAAATACGGACTTCAGCACACCTGTCATCCCAGCGGCTCGGGATGCTGAGGCAGGAGGATCGTGAGTTCAAAGCCAGCCTCAGCAACTCAGGGAGACCCTGTCTCTAAATAAAATACAAAAAAGGGCTGGGGATGGGGCTCAGTGGGTGAGTGCCCCTGAGTTCAATACCCGCCCCCCAAAAGGAACTTCACATGCCATGAAATGACAGGGACAAGCATCAGATGATCTGTGCGACCTCCATCCTTAAATACAGTAACGTTTTATGTCAAGTGGAAACCTGCCTGTGGTTTTCTTTGGGGTTCTGTTTGTTTTGACTCATTCATTCACCAAGGCCTCTAAAAAGAAGCCTCACCTCTCCATATGTGCCGTATCTACACTCAACAAGGTTCGTGTGCAGTTAGTTCCAGGTCATTTACTCCCAAGGCATTTGTCTTAAAAGTGGATCCTGTCAGGTGGGCACGGTGGTGCACACCTGTAATCCCAGTCACTCGGGAGGCTGAGGCAGGAGGATCACGAGTTCAAAGCCAGCCTCAGCAACTGTGAGGCCCTAAGCAACTCAGGGAGACCCTGTCTCTAAATAAAATATAAAATGGGGCTGGGAATGGGGCTCAGTAGTCAAGAGCCCCTGAGTTCAATCCTGGTACCAAAAAAAAAAAAAAAAAAAAAAAAAGTGGATCTTAGCAGTGAATTCTACTTCCTAAACTGTACCTCACCCAATAATCAATACTGTACCTACAGAATGTGAGTCCATTTTTTTAAAAAAAACAAACCACCTTACCAAAAGACAGTCCCACTCACAGGCAGAAACCTAAAAAAACACACCCCTACCCTGTGTATCTGTAGATACTCCATCCTCACTGTGCTGACTCAGTTCACGGGGCTTCTTCACGTCTGAGCAGGAAATCCAACCCCATGGTTCACACCGAGCCCAGACATCCATTGAGACAGCCGCCCTGCAAACACTGGGATGTCTCTGCCCACAGCTTTCTAACAAACACAGTCTCCAGTTCTAGCCATCACCTTTGCAAGAAGACAACATTAAGTCCGAGTCTGTCAAAACCCCTGCTCCTCTTGTCCTGTATCAAGGAACTCTTACACAACTTTGCTCCCCCAAGGACAGCAGCCTTGGGGTGAGTACCGGTTGCTGCTGCATACTTCACAGCAGCAAATCCAGCACCCTCTTCCGTTGTAGGCTGGTTCTGTTCCATGCTCCCAAAATACAGGGGATGAAAGCATAGTTCAGGGTGCAGGCTTAGTTGGCTCAGAAGGGCATCCGGATATCAGATTCAACCCTTATTTCCGCCAAGTCTCCAGGGCTGGCCTCCCACTCTGAAGTCCCCCTCCACACACACACTCAGAGGTCCCACCCCAGGTCGGTCTGTGTGGTCACACAAGCATGACTCGGCAAAACTGTGCTGGGAACTTTTACTTGCAACAAACAACTGGGATCAATAAGCCAAAGCAAGTTTAGATCTGGTTAGGCTAAAGCTTGCACAAGCCCAAGGTGAAAACCACCCACTCTCAAACCCCGAGTAGCAGCACAGAGTGCACCTGCACCAACTTGTCGGGGTGGTTTAGAAGGTCAGGAGCGCCTGAGAAAAGAGCTTTTCTTCCTAGGGGCAGGAGACAAATGGTAGGCCTGTCCCAACACTGCTGTCAATATTTATCGACAGCCTGGGTACTCACGGCCACATAAAACCAGGCACCCTTTTCAATCCACTCATTCACATCATTTGCCACTACAAAGCCCCAAAACAAAGATTCATTTACAGCTTGAGTTTCCTCTCTCCCCCCGCCATAGAGGCTGGCTGGCTGGCTGCAGGGCCCACGGTCTATGTCAGCTGGAATCCCGGCAGTTTGAGAATAATGCTCTCCAAGTATTTCAGAACGGCCAATATCAAATGGCACCGCACCTGAGCACCATCAAGAGGCGGGGAAAGGAGACGAGGCACCTGCTCTCTCCCTTCCCAGGGCAGGTATGGCTCCTGCGCTGGAAATGAGCAAGGCTTAGACCCCTGCAGGAAAGTAACTGAACCCAGACATTTCTGAGTGTGACTTCCTCACCCAGCAGGCAACTCCAGCCAGCGTGGAAGAAGCTATAAAGAAGCCCTCTTTATGCTCAGCTCCAACCTTCCTCAACATCTTCCTCCTTCCCCCCTTCCCCTTTAGCCTCCCATGCTCTGCCCACCCCCACCCCCACCACCACCCCCACCACCACCACTCCCAGTAAAGGTGAGTCGCAATCCATCTTTCCAGGTAAACGTCAGATGAAATAATCAGCCCATTAATCTCAACTGTTAACTCAATTCACAATAGCTAAACTATAGAACTAACCTAGGTGCCCTTCAACAGATAAATGGATAAAGAAAATGTGGTACATATACACAGTGGAATATTACTCAACCATAAAGAAAAATGAAATTAGGGCATCTGCCGGTAAAGGATGGAACTAGAGACTAGGATGCTAAGTGAAATAAGCCAATACCCCCAAAACCAAAGGCCAAATGTCCTCTCTGATAGGTGGATGCTGACTCTCAATAAGGGGGGCAGGTAAAGAAGAATAGAAGTCCTTTGGATGAGACAAAGGGGAATGAAGGGAAGGGAGAGGGATGGGAATGGGAAAGACAGTGGAGTGAATGGGACAGAACTTTCCTGTGTTCATATATGAACACACAACCAGGGAAACTCCACATCATGTCCAACCACAAGAATGGGAAGCTAGACTCTATGTAGGTATAATGCCAAAATGCACTCTACTGTCATATATAACTAATAAGAACAAATTAAATATATATCAACTGTCAGAGGCCCTAAGGACTCTGGAAATAGCTGTGCATAGTGGAAACCAGGTTCACAGATGGATTTTTCTCCAAGTCTCTCCCCAGCACTCAAAGTCTTCATCGGGGTGCTAAGCTGGAGCTCCCTCCATGAGCCCTGCTGGCTCCCACCAAGGGGACACCCTGCTGTGTAAATCAAAGCCCTAGCGGATGGCTCTCTGTGCAGTGACAAATTAAAGAAGGACCTGCAAGCCCGGGGCAAGTGACAGGACAGATTTCTCAGGCTAGCTCTCACCGACTTGCTACACTACTCTTCTGATGACACAACCTTCCCCAGCAGACGGGCAGCCCTCCCAAGTCCCTGTCCAGGACTCCGGGCACTGGTAAGGGACTTATACCTTCACCCTTATACCTCCCAACAGGCTGCAAAACACTTCTGCTCCCTTCTAAGCAAAATGTGACTGCGGGTGATGAACCGACATGATGCCCGTGTGCCCGTGTGCCTCTGCTGAGAGCAGGCCCACAGCCGGAAAAGACAGCAGCCGAGGGTGTAGTCGGCTTTCATTTCTTTCCTTACATAAAAAATATACACAACATTTAAACGGCCAGTATTTCCTCGTGTACACTCCTGTTAATAATTCACAAACCCACTGACTTTCACCAAGGATCAGAAATTTTAAAGGTGGCTTGTGCAAACACTCCTGTTCTTGCTCTCACTGAACAACTGGTTCATTTAACCGATGGCCTCTGTGGCCATTAGGAGCAGGCAGCACTGCAAGCATGTGAAGCCAGGCACACCACAAGCCCAGTCGCTTGGCCTCCGGGTCGCACAGTCCAGGAAGGCAGCTTTGGCAAGGCAGAGACGCAGCACCAAGGGACCCCGCTCTGCTGATAAGCCATTACAGTGATCATGCTTTTCCCATTTCTCACTTGGCCCCTCCAAACATACCACCTCCAAAGATGCCAAGCCACAAGGCAGCCATGGGTACAGGGCAGCCTGTCTTATTCCATGAAGACACACCCCTGCATTCCCTCTCCCTACAGACCATCCATGCGTCACCTCTCTTCCTTGAGCCAGAGACAGAACCGTAAAATTCTGTCCAGGTGTACTGGGGACAAGGTAGGGGGAAAGGGGGACCCAATGCAGTCTTCTCCAGCCACTAGTCGAGTGCCTCCAACCTGCTGCTGGTAGGAGGATTACCCAAGAGTCGCTGGTTGTTGTTTTAACCAAAGGAAATTAAACCTCAGGGCCTGACTTAGCTGCAAAGCTGGGGACTTACTGTAAGCCACAGCACAACCCAGGTTGGGGAATCCGCAACAGCTACAAGGCCACATAGGTCCGTGTAAACCCCACTAAAGAAGTCACATATTAACCACCACACACCTCAAGGGACATTCTGTCACTTGCACCATCTCCACACCTTTTCCATCGTGCCTCTGAAAGGACTTTTCTGCAAGTTGTGACCATGGAGTTTGAAATGAATGGAAACGAGTGCAGGTTTGGGTTTTGGTTTTTGACTTTAACCAACTAACCAATCTCAATGTGTACAAGGGGTCCTGAAAAGGCAACCAGTTAGGGGCTGGGGATGTGGCTCAAGTGGTGGCGCGCTCGCCTGGCATGCGTGCGGCCTGGGTTCGATCCTCAGCACCACCTACCAACAAAGATGTTGTGTCCGCCGAGAACTAAAAAATAAATATTAAAAATTCTCTCTCTCTCCTCTCTCACTCTCTCTTAAAAAAAAAAAAAAAAAAAAAAGGCAACCAGTTAACCCCAGGGGCAAAAAAGTTAACAGCCAGCGGAGCACAGTGGCCCACGCCTGTCCTCCCAATGGCTCAGGAGGCTGAGGCAGGAGGATCGCAAGTTCAAAGCCAGCCTCAGCAACTTAGTAAGGCCCTAAGCAACTCAGTGAGACCCTGTCTCTAAAAAATACAAAAGAGAGCTGGAGATGGGGCTCAGAGATCAAGTGCCCCTGAGTTCAATCCTGGTGCACATCCCCCCCAAAATAACCAACCAAAAGGGCAGATGTGTAGGGCAGCCAACAGCAGGTCACCTTGACAGGTATGCAGAGGCAGGCGCTTCACGGACAGGAGAAAAGTGTCCAGCAGAAAAGCCAGGGGCTGTGCACGGTGGGTTTAGAGGTCATTGAACACAAGACTGTGTTTTAAGCACCTGATATGTGTGCCAGGAGTGGTGCTGGACTCCAGGGTCACTTGGGTCAACAATATAGGCTCAGCCCTCAAGGAATTTGCGATTAGAAGAAAACCAGGCCAAGCCAGGAAGCAGAGATGCGTTCCAGAGGACTTCCTGACGAAGACATTAGCCAATCTCACACCTAGGTGTTCTGGAATGGCCCTCCCTGAGAGGAGACTAATCTGCGACCTGAATGGGAATACAAGGCACACCGGAAAAACCCCTGCAGGGGAATCTACCCAGTCCTATTTGGACCAGAACTCAGAAAGTCACTGGTATCAAGAAACCACAGGAGAAGGCAGGGCTTAGGGGATACAAGGACCTGTAGCTGAACCCAGGAAGTCTAGGTGGGGGCTCTTGCACACAAGACTCCAAAGCAACGTTCCTAGTAGATTTTAAAATGCAGATTCCTGGGGCTGGAGTTGTGGCTCAGAGGTAGAGAGCTTGTCTAGCACGTGCAAAGCCCTGGGTTCAATCCTCAGCACCACATAAAAATAAAATAAAGGTAGGGTGTCCAATTACAACTAAAATATTTTTTAAATGCAGATTCCCAGTCTCTAAACATCATAAATTGTAACTCCAAGGTCTATTCAGGAGTTTTAAAATGCCTACTATTGGTGAAACCATTCTGGAAAGCAGTACGGAGAGTCCTCAGAAAACTTGGAATAAAACTACCATTGACCCAGTTATCTCACTCCTCAGCATATACCCAAAGGACTCAAAATCAGCCTACCACAGTGGCACAGCCACATCAATGTTGACAACAGCTCAATTCACGATAGCTGAGCTATGGAACCAACCTGGGTGCCCTTCAACAGGTGAATGGATAAAGAATAGGTGGTCCCTATACACCATGGAATATTACTCAGCCATCAAGAGATGATGGCATTTGCTGGTAAACGGATGGATCTGGAGACTGTCATGCTAAGTGAAATAAGCCAATCCCCAAAAACCAAAGGTTGAATGTTCTCTCTGATGTGTGGATGCTAACTCACAATAAAGGAGTGAGGGAGGGAAGAAGTAGTTCATTGGATGAGACAAAGGGGAATGAAGGGAAGGGAGGGGGATGGGAATGGGAAAGACAGTGGAGTGAATGGGACAGAACTTTCCCGTGTTCATATGTGAACACACGACCAGGGGAACCCCACATCAGGTCCAACCACAAGAATGGGATCCTAATAAGTTATATTCCATGTACGTAGAATATGTCAAAATATACCCAACGGTCATGTATACTTTAAAAAAGAAAGAAAAAGGGAAAATAAAGTAAAAAAAAATTTTTTGAAATGCCGCCTGGAGGACCAACCAAGGGCTACCTCACTCTGCATTCTCGCTTGCCTGCAGAGGTCAGCCTAGAGAGGTCAGCCCAAGGACCAGCCAGCTCACTCAGCGGTCCCCTCAGGTGAGGCTGTCAGGATCCTTTCAAAGTGCACCTGAAGGGCCTTATTGCCAGTTTACCCACCCACCCCCAACCCTCCCACCCCGCCCTCCACTCAGTTCTAAAATGGGACTAAGGAGTAGAAAATCAAAACCAAAACCAGAGGGTCTGATCATGCACACTGAGGTCAGAGGTTCCAAGTGTTCTGCAGAAATTCAGTGCTGACCTCCTGAGGGACTCCACGAGGCACTTTCCCTCTGGTCTCTTGCTTTCCCATTAAAAGTCACCTGGGCCATAGTTTTCAATTAGCTGCCTCGGCCCACCACCCTGCAGCCGCCCCGAGTTGGAGATGTCATCCCTCCCCCAACTTCCGTCTGCACCAAGCATTTCACACCTCCCTATTGTAAACCTGTCCAGGGCAATTACCCTGCCCGCCTGTAGACAGCCTCAGTGCTGCTTTCTAATTTATAGCTGCAAAGCTCTGGGCAGCGGTGCAGGCAGGCTCGCCCTGGAGTGGAGAAAACAGTCAGACCGGGGACGGATAAATGCACACACACAGCAAATCTCCTCAAGTTAGAGCAGAGCCGATTCTCCCATGCTCCTAGAGGCAAACACTGTGATAAGTGTCCTGGACCATCTGGAATGCGGATTCACTCCAAGAATCACCACTGCTGGGGCTGGGGCTGGGGCTGGGGCTCAGGGGGACAGCACTTGCTTAGCTTAGCCCATGTGAAGACCTGGGCCAATCCCTAGTACAGCCAAAAAAAAAAAAAAAAAGAGAGAGAGGGAATAATGACTGTTCTTTTCTACCACATTGACTACCCACCTTACTCCCAAAGAGATGGGGCCAGTTAATAGACAAGGACAGTCACCACTTTTTTTTTTTTTTAACTTTGATACTGGAGATTGAACCCAGGGGCACTTAACCACTGAGTCGCATCCCCAGACTTATTCTGTATTTTATTTAGAGACAGGGTCTCCCTGAGTTGCTTAGGGCCCTACTAAGTTGCTGAGGCTGGCTTTGAACTCACAATCCTCCTGCCTCAGCCTCCCAAGCCGCTGGGATGACAGGTGTGCACCACTGCACCCTGGCCACTTAACTATTTTTTGATTTACAGTGGTTCAACAGCCAGGTACCTTCAGGAGAAACAATACTTGATCTGGAACGGCGGCAGAATCCCCTCTGGGTGGTTGGTGGGCAGTGGCAGTGCACCTGTGGCTCCCAGGGGTAGCCTTGTGACTACAGGGGGAAACAACCATCTCTGCTGACCCACCCTGTGATGCTTGGGAGGTCGGGCCTTTTCGATGCATCTCAGACTTACGACATTTTCAACTTCTGAAGGGTTCCTGGGCTCTGACCCCTTCATAAATTGAGAAGCATCGGTAGTACCCCTTTACAGTTCCACTGGAAGATCTCACAAGTCTGAAAAACCTTAAAAGAAACCTCTTCTCACCTGAGGAAGGTAAGCTGGAGAGGAGCAGCACTATCTGGAGTGTGAGACTTGAAACTGGAATACCTGGGTCTTTCTATGATGAGCTCTGCCCACACCTGAACGAGAGGAAGAGAGCTGACCCAATTAACACACGGCAAAGATCTGAGTGGACAGTTCTCCAAGAGAGACATGCAACTAGAGAATAAACACAGGAAAAGAGGCTCAGCCTCCTCAGTCAACAGGGAAATGCAAATCAAAACTACCTCACAGCCTCTAGGATGGCTGAAATAAAGAAGGTGATACTAAGTACTGGCCAGGTCGTGGAGAAATGGGTCACTTCATACAACGCAGGTGACAGTGAGAAATGGCGCACACAGCCTCGTGAGGAACAGTCTAGCAGTTCCTCAACGTTTAAGAGTTGCCATCTGCTCCAGCAACCCCACTCTTTGCTAAGTACCCAAGACCGAGGAAAACAATCACCCATGCAGAACTTGTAGTCAAACGTTCACAACAGCATTGTTATTAACATCCGGGAAGAGAAAACAACCCAAATGTCCACCAACCAGTAACTGGTACATGAAATGTGGTATAGCCCAACAGCTGCATCTTATTCAGACATAAAAAGAAATGAAGAGCTGGGCGCGGTGGTGCACACCTATAATCCCAGTGGCTCAGGAGGCTGAGGCAGGAGGATCACAAGTTCGAGGCCAGCGTCAGCAACTTAGTGAGAGCCTAGGCAACTCAGCAAGACCCTGTCTAAAATAAATATTTAAAAAGGGCTGAGGAGGGCTGGGGCAGTAGCTCAATGGTAAAGCACCTACCTCATGTGTGTGAGGCATTATTGGGTTCCATCCTCAGCATGACAGAAAAATAAATATACTGTGTATTTATCTACAACTAATTTTTTTTAAAAAAAAAAGCAGGGTTGAAGATGGGGCTCAGTGGCTAGGCACCCCTGAGTTCAATCCCTGGTACAAAAAAAAAAAAAGAATTTAAAAACAGAATGAGGACTGATACACACTACACATGGAAAAATCTTGGAAACACTATAGTTAAGTATGAAAGATGCCACATTCTGTAGGATTCCACTTATATGAAATGCCCAGAATCGGTGAATCCACAGATAGGAAGTAGGTCCTGCCAGAGAATGGGAAGAAGGAGGAACAGGGTGGGACTGTCAGCAGGTACAGGGTTTGGTATGGGTGATAAAAATGTTCCAGAATGAGTGGTGACGACGACATGACTCTGAATATCCTAAAAACTGTCTATAATAACAGTGACTTGGGACACTGAAGCAGGATTTCAGGTTTGACATCAGCCTCAGTGACTTAGCAAGTCAGGGGCTCAGGAGGCTGAGGCAGGAGGATCACGAGTTCAAAGCCAGCCTCAGCAACTTAGTGAGGCCCTCAGCAACTCAGGGAGACCCTGTCTCTAAATAAAATACAAAAAGGCCTGGGGAAATAGTCCTGTTGTCTTAGCAGGCTTTCAAAAGCCCAGACTGGAAAAAGCTGCCCAGTTACTTCTGTACCACAAAAATGCAGAAATAACCTTTTCCTCTAAGTTCCAAATGAAGTCGAGACCCGACCAAATGTCCACATTTAAGATGGTGAAACCACGAAACTACCACCCAAACTCCCTCCCTCCCAGTTCTCTCAACTTTCCAGAAAGAGCCAGGAGCCCTTGGCGGGAGCTTATCCCTCACCAGAAAACAAATTCTCAGGATTTCATAGGAGCATCCTTTTTTCTTCTCTTGAGTAATTATTTAATAAGGCTGTGGAAAGCAGGGCTCCCAGTGGCCCGTCATTCAGAAATTAAGAACAAGCCAGAAGGCAGGAGGAAATGTCACCACCATAGGGAAATAAATTAGTTAGATTAAGATTAGGATCTAACCCTTCCTGTGGTTGGGCAGGCAGAGTTGAGCATAAGAGCAAGCTATTTCTGGAAAAGTCCTTGCAGAGGAAAAGTGGCAAGACTGGGGGTTTCAATGTCACCCTAAAAAGAAAAAAAAAATTTTAAATTTAGTACCAGGGATTGAACCACTGAGCCCCATCCCCAGCCCTTTTTATATTTTATTTAGAGACAGGGTCTCACTCAGTTGCTTAGGGCATCACTAAGTTGCTGAGGCTGGCCTTGAACTTATGATCCTCCTGCCTCAGCCTCCCAAGCTACTGGGATTACAGGGATGCACCACCATGCCCAGCTAATGTCACATTCAAATTTAAGGTGACTTGAAATGGGTATGAATGGCCAGACCTTTGCTTGCACAGGTAGGCAGGTCCTCCGGGCCACAGTCCTCTCAACACCCAGGCACTACTGCATAGCACTGCCAGGCTGGCAAAGATGCAGTTCACTGGGAAGTCCCCAAACCTAATGGGGCCAGGATGCTAACAGACATCAAAGAGTCCAGTTGCTCCTCTTGTGCAATAAACCCCTTCCACCCAATATCGTCCACACTCTAAGAGCAAAGTTCACTCTGATACAGGTGGCTTTCTCACTTTGTAGCTTTTTTGGCAAGTGCTCCTTGGCCTGGTTGTTCATTAATATATAATCAGGACCTTAAAAGCATTGTTTCGCCTTCTAGGGAGGCTGTGGCCAATTTAATAAAGCCGATAGTGTCCCTGGGGTGGGAGAACCACCTCGAACCTGGCAGAAAACTCAGAGTTGCATAGTCTAGAGGGTGTCAGTGTATGTACACACACACACACACACACACACACACACACACACACACACGGTGAAGCATTTCGCAAGATGTTTTTGATTTCCCCAGATGGCAAAGGAGCAAAATGAAATCAGTTATCTCACCATAGACATTGACTGGGTATTTCTTTCCCTTTAATCCTTTCAACACCAAAGGACTCCTTGCTTTTAAAACCTTTACAGGTGCCAGACGCTATGGTGCACACCTGTCATCCCAGCAGCTCGGGAGGCTGAGGCAGGAGGGTCGCAAATTCAAATCCAGCCTCAGCAACTTGGCAAGGCCCTAAGTGACTCAGCAAGACCCTGTCTCTAAATAAAATACAAAAAAGGGCTGGGGATGGGGCTCAGTGGTTAAGTGTCCCTGGGTTCAGTCCCCAGTACCAAAAAGAAAAAATTAAATTAAATTAATGAAAGCTTGACAGGAAGTGGTAATTTCGGTGGCAGGAAGATAAATGACTGAGAAACGCCACCTTCGGATGTCAGACCTGTCTGTGAGACTCCCTCTCCACCCGTGCGCTACTTTTACTTTTCGAGTCCGACACACACAGTGACAACTCGCTTTCGAGACCATGTTTACTCTGCCGAAAGCCACACTCTAAACACGGGCCCATCTGTCGGAGGGAAGCAGCTTACAGGCCAACACTGTTTATGCTCCAAGTAGGTTTGACAGAAAAACCACATCAATTTGTTTTAAAATAATTTCCATTTGCTGGAAGCTGTTCCTGAAGGGTTCTCGGCCACACTAATCTGCTCTGATTCCTACCAGCTGTAGGTACCCGGCACACTGGGCCACAGACAGTGCAGCCAGGGCACGGGAGCCAGGCTGTGCAAGGGCTCAGGCAGCCTGGGAGAGCCCCAGACCCCAGAGCCACCGCAGTGTTCTCCTCCAGGACACATAAGCAGGATGGGCTGAAGACGACAGAGACACTTCCTGGCTCAGAGTCAAATCATAGGCCATGCCCACTGGAAGCAGTTTTCCACGGAATCACACCTGCACTTGCCCAGGGACACCTCAGCCCTAGTCCTAGAGGTACAGACTCCTACTCACGCTCAAAGTCCACTCCAAGGTCATTTATCAAACGGAGCATCAAAAAAGGAAGGAAACACATGTGGGTGACCTGTGAAAAGTTTTCAGCCAAGGAAATGCAGATGAACCCAAGGCAATCCTTACACACCACACGGGTACCTGGTTACGGGAATAGAAAGCAGCATCTCGTGTGGGTGAGGGTGTGGGAAAGGCAAGCAAGGTTCATATGTGCACTGACTGCCTGTTGGCGGGGAGGAAAGTGACACCAGAAGTCTGAAGAATTTGCATATCCAGAGCACTCGGACTTGGTAACCCGACCTAAGGAAAGAAATGCATAAACATTTATGCAAATAAGGATATCTGACAAAGTTTAGGGAAAAACTAACTTAAAATGCTCAATATCAGAGAAATTTTGATTAAAACTTAAATCAGCCAGGTGCAGCGGCACATGCCTATAATCCAAGCAGTTCAGAGGCTAAAGAAGGAAGATCACAAGTTCAAAGCCAGCCTCAGCAGTTTAGTGAGACGCTGTCTCAAAATAAAAAATAAAAAGGGCTGGGGATGTGGCTCAGTGGTTAAGTGCCTCTTGACTCAATTCCTGGTATCAAAAGAGAGAGAGAGACAGAGAGAGATAGAGAATTAAACCATCTCTTTATAAACATTTAAGCCTGGAGAAAATATCCCTGATACTTAGTCTTTAAAATATATAACTTCAAGCCCATCACAGTGCACACACCTGTCATCTCAGTGACTTGGAGGCTGAGGCAGGAGGATCACAAATTTAAGGCCAGCCTTAGCTACTTAGCAAGACATTGTCTCAAAATAAAAAAAGGGGCTGGGGTTGTGGCTCAGTGGTAGCGCACTTGCCTAGCATGTGTGAGGCACTGGGTTCCAGTCTCAGCACCACATATAAATAAATAAAGATCTATCAACAACTAAAAAAAAATTAAAAAATAAAAAGGGCTGGGGATGTAGTTCAGTGGTAGAGCACCCCTGGGTTCAATCCCCAGTACTACAAACTACTTGTTTGTTTGCTTATAGCTTCGAACAAGTGTTCAACCAGAGCCACTACTAGAGATTTACACAATAAAGTGAAAATACTTATCACTAGTTAATGAGATCAATGAGTCTTTTTTCTGTCGTAGTTTTCTCCTTATTCAATAAATACCTAACATTTATCTCAGATAAAAGTAACTAAACCTCGGAACTGGAGTAACGGGTCCATAGCACAAAGCTTCCTCCCACCCCACCCCTGCAAACTAGTTCAGCTCCCCAGGTACAAAGGCCTCCCTGCAGAACCACAGCCCAAGACCTCAGTGACCATTAAAATCAACGTCAAGAAGGGGCAGAGCCCAGCTCTCCAACTGCCCTTCCTCAGCTTCTCTGGGCAACAACCCAGGGAGGACCCACACTGAGCCAGGTCAGCAATGATCCTGCTGCGGTGGAGGGAGAGGCCGTGTGCCTCACCTCTGAGATCCACAGAAGAGGGGCCAGGTTTAGAGGTTGATCTGCCCTGAACCCTCCTGCTGCAGAGGTTTCCATAAATCAGTACTCTGGCTCTGTCGACTGAGGGCACGGTCACCCGCCCTGACTGCTGAGCAACTCCCTCTGGTCAAGGAGAGCCGTCATTCCCTCTGCCAGCAGAAAGAGTGAGAAAAAACTACCTTGGCCTGGTCACCGTACTTGTCAAAGCAGAGGTCTTAGCAAAGGCACTAAGAGCCCCAGCAACCCAAACCAGCTGCCTGGCGAGGGCTCAACATAAACTGAGCAGAATGACCACAAGGGGAAGGGTGTCTAGACAGCCTTGGTCTGTGTGAGAGGCAACCCTCCCCACGGCCAGCCCCGCAACCCAGCTCCAGCAAAGGGGCAGAGGACAGACCATGTCAACAGCTGGGAAATGCCAGTGGGCACCCTGGCCAAACCACCACCGCGGGGAGACCTGTGGAGGCCCGCCCACCTGCCAAGGCCAGCCACTAGGGATCCCCTGTGGGAGACGGGTCACAGGCACCGTGTCCACTAGAAAGGGATTTCAGCGACAATCCTGGACATGGGATTTCAAAGCCACCTTAGCAAAATTCAGAAGTGCTAAAAGGACTGCCAATCAACATGGAAGGTAAACAGCTGGCCTGTCCACCTTCTGTAAGTTCTAGCTGTCTGTTCTTCCTTCCATCCTTCTAAATTCCTCCACACCTGTAACTTGGATTGAGGGATGGAGGAAACTAGAAAATGTACCTACTGATGAGCCCTGGGAGGTCTAAATGATTCTACTTTGTCTGGGAAAGGCATATCCCTAGGACTTTTAGGACTATATAAAATGAATACCCATGTCCTTATCTATATTAGCATCTGTGCTAAGCATTTTTAAAAATATATATCTATTTTTTAGTTGCAGTTGGACACAACACCTTTGTTTCACTTATTCATCTTTATGTGGTGCTGAGGATCGAACCCAGGGTCTTGCACATGTGAGGCGAGCGCTCTACCGCTGAGCCACAACCCCAGACCTGAGCTAAGCATTGTAAAAACATTTTGTGAGTTGTCGATGGAATACCAGACCTTTATTTATTTTTGTTTCTGTGGTGCTGAGGCTCAAACCCAGGGCTTCACACGTGCTAGGCAAGCTCTCCGCCAGGGAGCTACATCACCAGCCCTGGGCTGAACATTTTATGTGCCCCAGGCTTCAGAGTAGATTCTGGGAAAATAATAGTGAAACAAAGCCAGCCTCTGCCTTCAGGGGGCTTACAGGCTAATCCCTTAAAAAGTCTATATGAAGGAATGCAGAATCCCCCACGTGGACAGTCAGGTCAAATGGGATGTGAGCCATGGTTTCTGGGGTAAGATGTAAGGCAAAGGTTGAGTGGCTTTCTCTAGACAGAAGGAACTGCACGTAAGGTTCATGGGACTCTCACAGTGTTAAGAAGTGTGGGTTTTTTTTTTTTTTTGGTTGATTTGTCTTTTTTTGCGGAGGTGGGGGTACCCGGGATTACACCCAGGAGCACTCAACCACTGAGTCCCATCCCCAACCCTTTTTTATATTTTATTTAGAGACAGGGTCTCGCTGAGTTGCTGAGGCTGGCTTTGAACCCATGATCCTCCAGCCTCAGCCTCCCAAGCTGCTGGGATTACAGGCCTGTGCCATCACACCTAGCTGTAAGGGAGCTTAGGACAAGCCTCACAGGGTTGTAGGGGCAGGTGGAATCAGAAAGGAGTTACAAAACTTTGAGAGGTCAGTGGACAGCCAACAGCTGGATTCGCAGGTTCCAGTCTGCAACTCTGCAAAGGCCCCTGTGGCCAGAAACGAAGTGAGTCAAGAGGTCCTCTACTCCCCACTAAAGTGTGCATAACCTGACACAGAAAAAGTGTATAAAATGAAAGTTTAACATAAAACTGATCAACAAAATCACCGACCATCTCCCCTTCCTTCCATCTATCTGCTGCACCCCCCCCCTTTTTTTAATGAAGGGTGGGAGGCAGCGGGTGGCCACAGCATTCTCCCAAGACCACATGTACCTCTCGGCGCCACCCAGCCCAGAGCATGCCAAGGATTTCAGGCAGAGTATAAACTCCATCGGCAGGCTAAACTGTTTATATGTTCTTGAGTTAAAAATACACCACCCGGGTCAGCGTTAACACCAGGGCCTTATCACCAAGGCTGTTTGTGAGCTGGTCACACAAAGCCGGACAAGGACTCGCCCGCCTTTGAGATGTGCCTCGGACTGCAAACTGTCCAACGATGATGCCTCAGTGAGATTACAATAAAGCCACCAAATATACACGCATTTGAGAAAAACACTTTCCAAACCCAAGAATCCTTTACTGTTTATAAATAGTTTACTTTTTTTTTGATCCCCGAGCATATAATATTCGCAGTTGCTCCAGAAACCAAAGAAACATGGAGCAGGGACACAAACCACAACCTAACAGAAACAATAAACAACAGATGGCAAGACATATGTGCATGCCACCAACCCCCTTCACCAAAGAGCCAAACCAAAAATGGATCCCGACACATGCCTAGAGAAGAAGCATGCTCTTCAAAATCACATTCGAGACGCCATTTATAGAGCACCAGCTGTATGGCCAGAACTGTGCTAGGTGCTTTAAGTCACCCAAGAGTTATAGGACCCATGACTGGCCTGAAAGGGAGTGCAAGAAGAACAGTATTCTTTCTAGATACCATCATGCAGATACAGGTTTAGGTCCCAACAAGTCATTCAACCACCTGGACCTCATATGGATAAGTCAGAGGTGAGCCAGGTGAGATGGGCGCACACCTATCATCCCAGCAGCTCAGGAGGCTGAGGCAGGAGGATCATGAGTTCAAAGCCAGCCTCAGCAACTTAGTGAGGCCCATAAGCAACTCAGTGAGACCCTGTCTCTAAATAAAATATTTTAAAAAGGGCTGGGGCTATGGTACAGTGCTATAGCACTTGCCTAACATATGTGAGGCCCTGGGTTCGATCCTCAGCATCATATAAAAATAGATAAATAAAATAAAGATAGCATGTTCCTCTACAACTAAATTTTTTTTTTAAATGATGGAAGTAATGTCTCATAGGCTTGAGATGATGATTCAATTAGTTAATGACAATGGATCCTGCTGCTAAAAGAATGTAAATTGCTATTACTGCTGTCATATTAATTCCAACCTTCTCTCAAGTTTCTGCTATGTATTAGGCCTTGTTCTAAAAATCCTACATTATTGCACTTCTGTCTTCATAACAAGTGTAGTGAGGTGGGCACTCACTAATTATCCTCATCTTACAGAGGGAAGCTAAATACATTGCCCAACTTTGCCAAGAGGTCACCACTCTTACCATTGAGCCCCATAACAACATGGCTGCTCCATCGCTTCCCTCACGCGTCTCACAACCAGACACCTAGGATGCAGGAGTTCAAACAGGATGAGCACACAGTGTTATCCCCCTGAAGACCCTGAAACATTGCTCTGGGCTATTCACTGGTGAGCAGGGCCTGAACTTATTCGAAAAGCTCAAAACAAATGCTTCAATTCGGACTCTCAAGTCACATTTGCTTTAAGTATTGATTCTGATTAGCTGATGCTGATGACTTTTTTTTTTTAAAGATGTCATCTGTCTCAAAAAAAAAGGGAGGGGTATCAAGAAATAAGTGTAGTGATCATATTGCTTTCCATATATAGACATGTCTATTTTAGGCATCATACTCTCATATCCAATCACTCTGCCAATTTCACCTCCATGCTAATTTTTTTTAAAAAACTCTGACTAGAATTTTCCAACTACACTGTAACTTTAAACTTTTGTGTTTCTTCTACATTTAAAAGGAATGCCATTTCCCAATATATAACTCCCAGATGTAGAATTCACAGATGATTCATCTCACAGAACAAGTGTTCGGAGACATCAGCTCCAAATAGAGGAAAAATTTGGAATTCCCTTCTCTCCCTCAAAGTAAGAACTCGCCTCGATCTGCTTTTTGCTCGGCAAAAGTTTGTTTTCAATTATATTTCCAAATTCTTTTAACAGTAACTGCCCGGCGTCTGGCACCAACACATCTGATACTTTGAAGTGGTTCTCAAGTAGAAAATAAGGAGAAAGGAAGGGAGAACCCTCCATAATTTTTGTTTTAGGTCAAATAGTCTCTCTGACGTACAGAATCAGACAAACCACAAGCCGTGTCTTCTCGCGGAGGGTCTGCACCACAAGGCGCACCAGCAGTGGAGGAGATTCGGATCTGTCTCTGTACCTTCTGCTGGCTCATGGGGGAAGCACAGGCCATCGGCATAAAGAAGATGGCCCTTCCTGCACATCTGTGTTCCCAAGTCACTTCTGTCAAGGGCTCCGCACTGGCCAATTAGGAACACTCACACTTGAGGGGCAAGAGTTGTTAGAACCCCCACGAGATAAACAAGGAAAGCGTGCAAGCCTTTCTGCCCTGAAAGAACAGGCCCATCCCCAAGACAGAAAGGCCTGGGGCAATAAACAAAACATTTTTTAAGGATTCCTACAGACATGAAACTGAAAACCCTGAACTTCCAAGCATAATGGAGAATATAAAAGGGAGGCGTGAAGAGTTCCCTAATCAGTTCCCTAATCAGGGAGAGGAGAGAGAGAGATAATAGATGCACCAGAAGGAGGTCTCAGGAGAAACAGAATGATTGACAGGGACACAGGAGGCTCCTGGAGGGGTAGGAAGATCAGTTGGCCTATTTTGATCCTCAAAAAACACACTGGAAAAAAGGTCATCTTGGGGACTTACAGGGAAAAAGCTTTTTCACAAACGTAGTTTTTTTCGACTGTTTCCTTTGGTCCTTAAGTAGTCTAAGTCCTGTTCAACTTTTTGTCAAGAAGTTCCAAACCACTAATTGTGCCTCCAATTTCACTGCTTTTTAGCTGCACCCCAAACAAAGCTCCAAATTATAAGGACGTGTTCTAAAGGGGAAAAAAGAAAAAAACAGAAAAAGTCGAAAGTGAGTTTCAACTTAGGAAAATTTACATGATAATGAATGAGTGAACACTCAGGAGGCTGTGGCAGGAGGATCAGAAGTTAGAGCCAGCCTCAGCAATTTAGTAAGGCCCTTAGGGAGACCCTGTCTCCAAATAAAAAGGGGTTGGGGATGTGGCTGGTGGAGGAGCAATCCTGGGTTCAATCCCCAGTATCCAAAAAAAAAAAAAAAAAAATCGAAAAAAAGAGAAAAGCCCAAGAATTTCCACTGAATGCAATAACAAATTCCACACGTGGAAGAAATGTAGATATTCAGGGCACAGAAAATAAAAACTTCTAGATTCTGCATGATAAGTAAAATCTTTTAGGAGTCTAATTACTACAGGAATCAAAATTTTCAAAATTGGCACTGGACAAAGAAGCAACCCAGACGCATCCAGGGAGACTGGTAAATTCTGTCTGAACTGGATCAATAAAAGGAGGAGAATGAGACTTCAAAATTGAAGAAGGAAACCACTGGGCTCTACATACTAGGCTGCTGAGTTTCCACCCTGAAAGGTACACTTGAGAGGTCTCCTCTGAAACCTGCCATGCCCCTTGCTTGGAATTAGTCAACAGCAAGTCAGCTCAGAAAGGGTGGGCAGCATGGGGGGTAGTGCCCTTCCTGCAGCTATTAGTACTAGATCTGTTGCAAGTCACCCATCCAGTCCTCAAGACAGTTCATCAACATCGCCTACAACTTCCCTCCTTCCAACTATTCACTGGCAGCCTGCTTAAGAGATGCTGCCTGCTCAATACACAATAGCTCAGCTATGGAACCAACCTAGGGGACCTTCAACAGATGAATGGATAAAGAAAATGTGGTACATATACACAATGTAATATTACTCAGCCTTAAAGAAGAATGAAATGTTGCCAGTGAATGAATAAAACTGGAGAATATCATGCAAAGTGAAATAAGCTAATCCCCCCCAAAACAAAGGCTAAATGTTCTCTCTGATATGTGGATGTTGGGGGTTAGAAATTCCACATCATGTACAACCACAAGAATGGGATTCTGATTAGAATAAGCTATACTCTGTGTATGTATAATTTGTCAAAATATACTCTACAGTCATGTATACCTGAAAAGAGCCAATTTAAAGAGAGAAAGAGAGAGAGAGAGAGAGAGAGAGAGAGAGAGAGAGAGAGAGAGAGAGAGAGAGAGATGCTGCCTACAGATGACCCTAAGAAATGACCCACTGGAAAAATATGTCTGTAATTTATCTGCTTTTTTTTTTTTTAAGCTCTTACAAAGTAAAGCAAAGATGCAAAGTTTACAGCTTCCATGGTTTTCTTTGAGCCTAAAGGGAAAAGGAAGCAAGGTTGAGCGCCCTTTATCCAAAATGCTTGGGGCCACAAGTGTTTCAGATTGCAGATTTTTTCAAATTTTAGAATGTATGCATGGTGATGAGACCCAAGTTTATACATGAATTCATCTATGATTCACATGACCTGGAGGTAATTTTATATACCATTTTAAAATACGTTTGTGTGCAGGAAAACAAAGTTTCACAGTACGGAATTTTCCACTCATGGTATCATGCCAGTACTCAAAAAATTTCAGATTCTGGACTATTTTGGATTTCAGATTAAGAATGCTCAACCTGTGCTTTCTTTGTGGGATATTTGCTTTTCCTCAACAACACCTAAAGGTCCATGCAAGGGTCCCTTGCTGAGGCTCCCACCACACACCCTCTTGCTCTTTGCTGCCTGAGGTATCAATCTAAAGATTCCACTCGGAGGCACCAAACATGTGAAAAACATTTATTTATTTATTTACTTGCTTACTTATTTTTTGCACTAGAGATTGAACCCCGGGGGCGCTCAACCACTGAGCCACATCCCCAGCTCTTTTTATATTTTATTTAGAGACAGGGTCTCGCTAAGTTGCTTAGGGCTTTGCTAAGATGCTGAGGCTGGCTTTGAACTCACAGCCCTCCTGTCTCAGCCTCCAAGCCACTGGGATGTAAAACATTTTTAAAGGTGGGTGCAGTGGCCTGTAATCCCAGCAACTTGGGAGCCTGAGGCAGGAGGTTCACAAATACAAGGCCAGTTTGGGCAACTTAGTGAAAGCCTATCTCAAAATTTAAAAAAAAAGAATAAAAGATTGAAGATGTAGCTCAGTGGTAAAGTGACCCTAGGTTTGATCCTCATTATTGCCCTCCAAAGAGTACTTTTTAATTAAGTATCTTAAACACTGACCAGTTTACCAAGTCTTACCATCTAGTGAGGTTTGTTTCCATCAGGACAGAATCATAAACCTGAACATGCTTTTGTGTGCTTTTCCACACAAAGCACAGCAACCATGGGTGTCCTTCCCTTACGCTCAAGTCCCCTGCTGTAATCACAGAGCTCAGCAGCACTGCAAATACTGCCATCACACAACCCAAGTTTCCGGGCTCTGCAGGTAGAGATGAAAGTCAAACAGCCCTTAACAGATAGGAAATTAAGGGACCAGCCCAAGATCCCGTTGGCAATCAGCAGCAGAGAAACCCCAAGGTCTCCTGAAACCCAGCCACATGCTATTTTTCCCTTCCACCACGTTCCTGCCCTGGTAGCTTTAGAAAATCAAGTTTTTTCCTTTTAGGTCAACAGCTTTCAGCCCTTCCCCCCCCACCCCCCCCTTAAGAAACTTACAAGATTTCACGCTCACTAGGTGCAGTGACGCACGCCTATAATCCCAGCATCTCAGGAGGCTGAGGCAAGAGGATAGAGAGTTCAAAGCCAACCTCAGCAACTTAGGGAAGCCCTAAGCAACTCAGTGAGACCCTGTCTCTAAATAAAATATAAAAAAGAGCTGAGGATGGGGCTCAGTGGTTATGTGCCCTTGAGTTTAATCCTTAGTATCATAAAAACAACCAAGGGGCTGGGGATGTGGCTCAAGTGGTAGCGCGCTCGCCTGGCATGCGTGCGGCCCGGGTTCGATCCTCAGCACCACATACCAACAAAGATGTTGTGTCCACCGAGAACTAAAAAATAAATATTAAAAATTCTCTCTCTCTCTCTCTCTCTCTCTCTCTCTCTCTCTCTCTCCTCTCTCACTCTCTCTTTAAAAAAAAATAAAAATAAAAAATAAAAACAACCAAAACAATAAAAAAAGATTTCATATTCAACCAAGTACTACCGGAGACCCACAACTCAATAAGATTTCAGGTTGGCTAGTCTTTAGGACAGTGCAGAACGGAGTATGACTTAGTCATTTCTAAGTGCTGTTTCCAATGGAGATGTGAAGAAATCTAAACGTCTCCACATCAGAGTGCCTAATTTTTCTCCTAGGCAAAGCACAGCCCTTCAGTGGAGCCAAACTACTCATGTCCTATACACAGGCACTCAATCTGAGAAGCCAGTCAGAGGCGTTTTGGATGAGACAGCCCTTGATGGCTACAGAACATTTATTTCTGTTTGCTTTCTGCATCTCCTCTCCTCCAAACAAGGAGGAGCAACCGCCCTGTGGGGCAGCAGACTCTGCATCCATCACTCGGTTTCATCAACAATCCACTTCCTGGAAGCAGCATGCTCTTCTGGCTGTGTATACGGTTTTGCAAGCCCTGGGAGCTGGTGTGCCAGACACACCAGCCCAGGTGGAGGGAGGAAGTCACCGACGCATCCGCCAGTTCGTTTTCATTGTCTTTGTAACTAAAATAAGATGTGGGCACCGTGTATGATGCACCAAAGTACCACGATGCTGACATGAGATTGAGAGGGTATTTCCCCAAGATGCAAAACAGAACTTAGATTCACAATCAGAATATCTGGGTGTTAGCTGGGTACCATGGTGCACACCTGAAGTCCCAGTGGCTCAGGAGGCTGAGGCAGGAGGATCACGAGTTCAAACCAGGCCCTAAGCAACTCAGTGAGACCCTGTCTCTAAATAGAAAATGGGGCTGGAGATGGGCTCAGTGGTTGAGTGCCCTTGGGTTCAATCCTTCGTACAAGAAAAAAAAAAAATCTCTCAGAGTTAGTTTTTTCTGCCCACAAATTTTGGCGTGGGCTCTAATCGAATAAATATTTAATTAAGCTTAACAAATCCATGAGTTTTAATTGACCATGTTGGGCGGGTTTTAAAATTACTAGACACTCTATAATCTACCTAGAATTGGATTTTCACAGACAGGATACGGAAATCATTCCATAAACTGTGACAAAGTGAAAGGAACTTGGAGGGCTTCTAACTCCCCATTCAGAGTCCTGGCTAAGCCACCAGCAGCATGAAATCCATTCTAAGGGAGCTCCAACCCCACAGAGCAAAAGGCAGCAGAGAAATCAAACCGGGACTTCTACAAAGCAAAACATGCCACTCAGCAGCTACCCTGAGAAAGCGGTTTCAAAATCCGTGTGAAGTTTAAATCAAGCACAGAGGGTTCCAGGAACCTGGTTCTTTGGCTCTGGAGGATTTTCTTGTAGGGTGCCTCTCGCTATTTAAAGCAGACTCAAGCAGCCACAGCTAGAGGGTCAGGCCTTGCAAAGTAAACAACAGTTAACTCAATTCCTAAGACTTAACTACGACCCATGGCTCATTATCCTCGTATTAAACAATAAGATCCGAAATATCATTTTTAAATGCTCCATTCTAATTGTATTTATTCACTAATGGATTATAACCAACAATTAACAGCTTGGTAGCAAAAATCCCAATTAAAGACTCTGCGGAGGGAAAGGAAAGCTAATCAGAATTGTACATTCTGGCAGAGGACTCCAAGACAAAAGAACTTTCTAAGCACCTCTCACAGAAAAAAGAAAAAAAAGGAGAGAAAGAGAAAGAAAGAAAAAACAACAAAAAAAGCAAAACCTAGATTTTGAGAATACACAGAGGGTCGAATTCATAATCTATAATATTCTATAGAGTTGACCAAAATTCCTTTGGAAAAACACACCTAAAATATCCCTGCTGTTTCCAGAAGCTGTTGAAATTCACATTTCTTAAACATCTCTTAGTGAAGAGTATGGCTTGTGAATCATATCCCATTCAAGCTATTCATTTCAAAAAAAAACAAAAAACAAAAAAGGCTCAATACATTTATAGATGAAATAATGTACTTTGGATTTGCTTGTATAAAAAAAAAAAAAAAAAAAAAAAAAAAAAAACATGGAAGGAGAGAAGGTACTGGGGCACAGACCCAACCAGAGCTGGGGGACAGGCATACACAGAGTTCAGCGCAGTGTTCTGTCCACACAGATTTATGTTTATCTCTCTCTACAATAAAAAGCTCAGAAAAAACACCTATAGCAACAGAAGTGAGTTAGTTTATTTAAAGTACCTGGCTGCATATCAAATGTTCC
Organism: Spermophilus citellus; assembly: GCF_964194105.1. NCBI lineage: Eukaryota > Metazoa > Chordata > Mammalia > Rodentia > Sciuridae > Spermophilus > Spermophilus citellus. The sequence goes on from NC_138184.1 coordinate 59,758,862, forward strand.
CTTAATGCAGAAGTTTACAAAAAAAAATCCTATCATTCAGAGTATCTCACCTCCACCCCTGCAAAAAAAAAAAAAAAAAAAAAGTGCCTTTGCAACAGGCTCCCTGGGGTCAACTGGCAGTTGAGGACAGCACAGCAGCGTGTCCAGGTCTTGTCATCCAGCCCCAAAGTGCTAATGCTGGAGATGCAAATGCTCTCAAACAAAGAGCACTGAACTACAAGATCTGGAACTAAAATGAGATCCTCTGTCCCCCCCAGTTCAGAAGGGCTCGGTCCTTCTCATTGTATCCAACAGGCTATCTTCAAGTAGATAATCCAGGAGAAAGAATTATCAGTGCAATGTGTGCCCTGGCCAAGATAAGAGGGGGACGTTATTTGAACGACAAGTTATGAATTAGTGGAAGGAGCAAAGGACAGAAGGGGGGAGGGGACACTTGCTAAATGCTGCAAAGAGGACTCTTTGGGAGATCGAGTTATGAGGGGTTGTTTTGTTGAATACATTGGCTAAAAAAAGGGGGGGGGGAGAAAGAAAAAAGCTCTCTATCTCCACTCTGCTGCTCAACCTTCAGTTAATTCTGCTTGTGGGAAAGACCCTCGCTCCTTCATTTTCAATACCTGCAGATCATAAAAGAGAAGAGAGCTGTACACCACCTGCTCTGAAGCAAAGCCCTTAAAGACACAGGGCCACGCTTTCTGGAAACCCTCTGAACACTTGTCTTTTGCCAAAACAAATTGAAGGAGCAGTGATTGGAACCCGCATCCTGGTTCATAAGGAAACCAAGATGTATTAGGCCTGGTCGAGAAGAACGGAGTGGTTGTTCCCACAATGGACCTACTGGTTATGCTAGATTAAATAGTAATAAAGACGCAAACAATCGTAGCCGTTCATGTGGGCAAGGCCGTGAATCGTGGCCATTCACAGGGGGGAAAAGACTCAGGTACAGGTGCACAGGGAGAAAAAGCAAACAGAGAACAGTTCTGCAGGTGGGGCATCCTTGCCAGATTCCTCAAGTGACCCTGTGCTCACCGCCTGGGTCCCCCCACAAAGTTACCATACGGAGCTACAAACAGACCCGAACAAACCAAAGTGTTCTCAGCATACAGCCTGACCATCGTCTCCCCTCCGCCCTCCTCCTCCTCCTTCTCCTCCTCCCTCAAGTCTTTCCAAAGAGAAGTGGGTACAGTGAGGCTTCAGCTGGCCCTAAGTCTGTAACCTAACCCCCACTTGGAAAAGCACACCTGCGCTTTTCGAAGCTATTGATGGAGAAGCCCTACCTGCATCTTGGTAAGGTTCAGTTTCAATGAAACCCTGGGAAATAATAGGATAAAATGATTAGTTTAAAGACTTCTCACTTCCCTGCCTTTCTCCACCTCCCCTTCAAAAAAAAAAAAAAAAAAAAGAATAATGTTAAATAGGCAGAAGTATTTATACAACTGGAATAGATTTAAAACTACTTCCATAATTTTTGCTAATTATATAATTTGCTGCAATTGTTTACAGCTTCCTGTCTCTTAGAGTAACGTGAAATTTCACTTGTTACCCTGTATGTACATGTCACCAAACCCCTATGGGAGAATGCTCCTGGGGTTGAGACCTGCTGTCCTCCCACAGGAAGGACTCCCTGTCCAAAAGGTAAACTTTCCCCAGGAAAGCCTTTGTGGCCAGAACTTTGGAGAGACAGGCTGTGAAAAAAAAAAGAAAAGATGCAAAATTGGGGCTCCTGAGGCCTTAACCTTCAAACCATGCCCCAGGATCCTCATCACCCACATTAGTGGACATTCACCATTGGGCTGTGTCCTCACAATGGCTGGAAGACAGACTATTATGGTCCCCAATTTGGAAATGAAGGAAAGGGGTTTGATGAGCTGGCAAATAAAGATGCCAGGAGTGGACCCTAGAAGTGACTTCTGATCTCTCCATCACTATTCCCTAGTGAAGGCTGTGGGCTGGGTTTGAACCCCAGGGATGAAGGTGTCAGTATACTTAGCCGAGGAAAAATTGAACATTTCATCCTCATCTACCCTCTTCCCCAGTCAATTATCCAATCAGAGATCAGGGGACAGGCCGAAAGCAATTCCTACTTCGAGAATAAAAGAACTTAATCCAGGAAACCAAGAGTATAAGACCCAGGAAAGCTGAGCACAGAGTGTGCACCTGTAATCCCAGCTACCCAGGAGGCTGAGGCAGGAGGATCACAAGTTTGAGGCCAGCCTCAGCAATTCAGCAAGACCTTGTCTCAAAAGAGATGGAGATGTAGCCCAGAGGTAGAGGGTCCCTAGGTTCAATGCCCAGTAGGGAAGGTGGAGGTGGCTCAGGGAAATGGAATAATAAATAGAATCACCTTTATAAGTAGATTCAGTGTATAACTTGTGTTTAGGAAGACAATGTATCCTTCATTACTTACAGCAACCTTTGTGCTTGAATAAAAACTACAAAGTATTAAACTGTAAAAAACATAACAAAAAATAATTCACAAGCCTTCTCCCTCCCCCCTAAAAAAAAAAGGACACAAACTGGCAACTATCCATTAGACCAGTGAAAAATGGCTCTTTTCATTTTCCTCTGCAATCTTTATTGATCCATTTGTTTTGCTTGATAACAAGCAGCCACGTATCAAGTTCTTCAACAGAAATTTCCTCAGCCCCAGTTATATAACTGGCCATTGGTCAGCCTGGACTACTAAACTCTACAGCTATAGAAAATGCCTTGGGTCAGAAAATCATCATCATCATTGCAGGCTCCAGAGGGCAAACAATTGTGAAAAGTTTAACATCTGGTCTTCAAAGTCCTATTTCTTTGCAGAAGAGATAAGAACAAATCTGAGATTCACACTGATTACACCACATTCCTGGTACACCAGAATTGAAGGCTTGAGGTGGACCAAAGGGACCCCACTTGGCTCCATATCACGTTTCAGTCATTAAAAAAAAAAAGAACCCTAAAGGTCCCTAAATTTCCCACAGGCCAGAGAACATTTGAGATTTTGACCTATTTCTCCTCGGCCTGGGAACTCCTTCTTCCACCCCTCCTCCCTCCAGTCTGAAGACAATACCCCCAGCCTTTGAAACTGCATCCATTGTAAACAGCTCTGAATATTAACAGGGCCCACTTCTCAAAGACCCCCAGGGTTTCAAATTGCAGCCACTGAGGAGGGGGGGAAAGGTCCCCAGTAAGTAAATGTCACCAAGCTCATTCAAAAGGAGTTGAAAGTTAGGCCTGCTCGGGCAACTTAAAGTCCTTTAACCAATGGAGTAAGTCAGAGGAATCCCTTTTATGTTTTAAACAAATGAGGAAAAGAAGGTGGGGGTGAGGGGGTGGGGAGAGCCTGGTACCACCAGAATCCTTCATTACTTCCAGCAACCTTCATTCAATGAATCCCTCTTTTAGATGTCCCTTTTCTATAGGATGTCCCTTAAAGTAACCAAAGGCTATTTTTTTTAATATTTATTTTTTAGTTGTCGCTGGACACCATACCTTTATTTTACTTATTTGTTTTTATGTGGTGTGGAGGATGGAACCCAGGGCCCCGCAGGTGCTAGGCGAGTGCTCTACCATTGAGCCACAACCCCAGCCCGCCCCCCCCAAGGCTATTTTAAACAGCCTCCCCCCAGCCTTCCTACCTCACCGACCTTCCCTCAGGGCACTTCCAGGTGTGCAATCCCGGGCCAGGTGCACTGTTCAGTGGCACAGGCCCCTAGTGCTCTCTCCCACATTCCTGTCCACCCCGGGGAGAGAGAGGATGCTGAAAAGACTTCGCACCCAGGAGACACCTCGGCCAAAGGGAGAGAGGCCCCTTTCATTGTGAGCCTGGTGTCTGAGGGTGAGAAAGGTCAGCAGGAGGCTGTCCCGACTGGTTGAGGAGGCTCGTGCTGGGAACGCAGGCAGAGTAATTAAGCCTGGAGGAAGAGAAGTGGAGAGAGGGGACACTCAGAATCACTACTGGTCATAACACTCCAAAGTCCAAGCCTGTGTGTCTAGTAAGCCAATGTAATGATGCAAAGTCATGAACAGGCCTCTTTTCAAAACAGACCCTTGAAAAAAGGGGACTGAACAGGCCTGACAGACCCTAAAGATGAGAGAGAGAGAGACAGAGAGAGAGAGAGAGAGACTGAGAGCCAGTGCAGAGTTCATTGATACTGGGCCCTGGGGGTGGAAGGTGGGAATTTCAACACTTTCTAATCTCACAGCATCCAAAAATTAGGTTTTATGGCCGTCATTTCATATCAATGGGACTTCAACAGCACGCTTTTCTCATGACAACCAATAATTTCCCAAGACAATGTTATTTACCAGAGACCTCTGCTGACTCAAAAAAAAAAAAAGTGCTAAGGGAACTAACAGATCACCATTGCTGAGAGGAGAGGGAAGCCCACCTTCTACACTTGCTGGAGAAAAGAAATAGATTTGAAAAAAAATAGATTCAGAGCTCAAGTTGTCTTAAACCTTAAGGGCTCTTGCACCTTCCAGGATTTTCTCTGCCATGTCTGGGACTTAGAATTGTCCTGAGAGCTGGAGGTGCAGCTCCGTGGACGAGCCTGTGCTTATTCGAACGTGAGAGGCTGTGGGTTCCAGCCCCAGCCCCACAAAACAAACACATAAATCAATCCCAATTCAATTTTTAAAAAAAACCCTCAAAATCAGATGTTCAAGGTCTGTTGAGCTTGATTATGTGATATGAAGGCAAGGAGAGAAAAAGACAGAATTGAAAACCTAAGAACATCTAGACAAGCTGTGTATTTAGCTAGAGAGAGAGAGAGAGAGAGAGAGAGAGGAGAAAGAGAAAGAAAGAAAGGAAGGAAGGAAGGAAGGAAGGAAGGAAGGAAGGAAGGAAGGAAGAAAGAAAGAAAGAAAGAAAGAAAGAAAGAAAGAAAGAAAGAAAGAAAGAAAGAAAGAAAGAAAATCTCAGTCTAAGTTCTGGAAGGATTTGGTCATCTAATTTGCATAAACAGGATGGGAAGTATTTTCCAAACCCTTAATTCACAACACCCTGCACACCTGGGCCTTGACATACAGCTGTAAAATTTGAAAGACAAAGGCCCTCTTTGCTTGGCAACCACCATGTGTGTGTTTTCTAATGTGATCCTAACTACCAGTGATGTGCCAAAAAAGGCCAAGACACACTGAAGGCACCCCGTTGGGTATTGCAAAACGCAAAACACGAAGAAGAGACCCAAATCAACAAGTCCATTTTAAGGTGGTTCAGAATGGCTGTGTTTGGTGTCCTCTTGTTGAATGAATGCCCCTTGCTTTCATTTTTAGCGCAGGATCCTTATACAAGATAGTGGGGGGTTCATTTTGACAGCCCTAAATGCATAGGACATGTTTTTCTCCATTTCAATCCTTAGTACTACTCCTTTTCCTCCCTCCTCCTCCCCTGATCCCCCTTCTTTCTCTATTGGTCTTTCTTCTATCTATTTATTTACTTTTAATCAATATGTTATTGTTACATATAAAATTAGAGTGCATGGTGGTAAACTCATATATGCACCTAGTATCATTTGTCAACTTCTCCCAGTTCTGCCCCCTTTCCCTCCCTTCCTATCCACTCCTTGGGTCCCCTTATATTCTACTGATCTCCCTTTGATTTTTTTTGCAAGATCCCCCTTTGAAAAAAATTCCTTTTTTTCTCTTAAGCTTCTCCCAAAGAACTAAAATCAGCACACTAGCTTCTGAATTCAGGTCCTCCTCCCTCAACAAAGAACAAGAATGGAGGTTTGTTCTGCCTCCAGGACCTTCCTGCCTCCCCACTCACAATTCCAAGAGGCCATAATTCATTTTTCAGAATGTTTAAGCCAACAACATTCTGTGACTAAATACGGTGCTTAAATTTCCGCCACAGGTAAGAGTCTAAGGTAGAGTGTATTTAAAGATCTCCTGAAGCCATGCTCCCCAAAATAATTTCAAAGAAATCAAACATCTGAGTTCTAAGAAGTTCAGCTTCTTCTAAGGTTCTGGGAAGCTGGGATAAGGCTTGGCAGTGCTTGGTGCTATTTATGAATGTGCCGGTTGAACCATGCCAATCTCACCTACGTAATGGGATTGGGAGACTCAGTTATGGCTCCGCTACTATAAGGGACTGCACTGAATAAATTTTCTTCAGGCCCTGTGAAGGAACCTATGTTCCCCTCAACCACCTCTATTCTTTCTATTCACAGTACATTCACATTCACTATTAAAAAGTTTGACTTCCCTTATGGTAGGCTTAGAAGCAACTCCCAAATTAGATGCACTGTTTGGTGGGGAGGGGGGTCCCATAAAGCCACAGGTCTCCTGCTATCTCAAATCCACAGCCTGAAATTGTTTGAACTGGCTGCAGTAAAATGTGGTTCATGGGCTTATAAACTAGCTCAAAGCATTTTCTAGACATGATGGACTTTGAGGGTGTAAACGCCATGAAAATACAAGAAACTTTATTGTATCAGATACAGAAACTTTCTCCACTCCTGCTTTGCAGAATCACTGCCAGGAATATCAACTGTATAAATATTCTCACAGAAGCTTCAGAGTAAGACTAATGGTTTGAGACATCTAAAAATTAGAGGGGAAACACATCTGCGTGACTCCTTTTTAATCAGAAATAAAACTGCACAGATATTTTTCAAAGGATACTGTACGCTGTGTCACCCCACGTTAACCAAAAATCACATGCTGCTCAAATCTTGAGATCTAATCAGTTAACACCATAATGAATGTGATCCAGTCTCCTGAAGCTCTAAATGCCCAGTTTGGTATTTATTGATCATCAAACCTGTGAGTGTAAAAGAGTGCAATTTTCAAGGTATTTATTTAAACTGTGTGAAACGTCACTTCTAGGCAACAGAAATGCCTTTAAAACAAAAACAAAAACAGTGTGTTCTGCTCCCCAAAAGGACAAGGCAAAGTGGATCTTGTGACTACAGGAAAGTGCAAACAAGAGGACACTCTGTCCTCTCCCGGAAGTTACTGTTTGGGAGCTAAAGAGCCTTCCTCACAGTGCCTCTGACACATGGCATCAAGTCACACTTCCAGCAGGTGAACATACTCACTAAAGGAAAAACCACAACTCTCCAGGCTGCCTCAACTGAATAAAATACTACTTCAGGGCAGTACTGGGTTCTGCCTCCCAGTACCCTAGGACCGCTGATTTTTCCCTGGGTCAGTGAACTCCTCGGGGGAAGACAGTACCTAACCACAGCTAAGGGGTCCTCACCAGCTTCTGAACTGTATGGCACCTGCTTGTGGAGCAGTGTGTCTCCTGTGGGCTAAGCTAAAGATGTGCCCCCATCATGACAGACACAAGATCTTCACCTTTAAAAAAAAAAAAAACAAACAAAACAACTTCTCTTCTTCCCCTCAGAGTAGCCAGACTCAGTCCGTGTGTTCTGTGATGGAGCCACAGGTGTTGGTTAAAACTTGTATCACCAGTTTTCTCCTTTTTAAACAGTGACTGTCATGCCTGAGGTTACAGCTGCGCCTCCCCTATGTTCTGGGAAAGATGTCCAACTATTCAACTGAGAAGTGGACTATTCGAGCAAGGCCTTTTCTGGAAGGTACTCAGAGTTCTACAGAGATGCTACTCCTGATAAATGGACAGGACCTGACTCGTGGACCGAATTTTTTAAAAGTGAAAAAAAAAAAAGGGCTATTCTATTCCACCCTATTTACAGAAATTGAAAGTCTTTTTCCCCCCTGCCAAATCTCCTCTAAGAAGTGTCCCACCAACTCCAGACAGGTTAAAATCCTGACAGCACAGAAATGTGCTCTTTCGGGAGAAACAAACTGCTAAGATCAGTCAAGCCCCTGGCACATTCTCCTGATGCAGCATGACTCCAAAACTAATTTGCACCATTTATGGAGGAGAAACTGGAGGGTGGGCCCCAAGGAGCACAGGAAGGATCTGAAACACAGTTCCCTAACATGCCAATGGAGCGGAAAAGGACAAACTCTGGGTACTCCCAGATCTCTAAGAACTCTTAAAAAGCTCCCTTCCCCTGAGTACCTTCTGGAAAGGATGCCTCCATTCTCCCCCTGAGCCATCTCAAAGTCACCATGGTCCTTTGGATCAGGAGGCAGCTACACTACACACATACACTCATTAATAAATAATGCACATGGAACACTGGAGTCCCCTTCATTCATCACCACTACAATACTAAGGAGCACCAACATCAAAGAGGTGGGAGAGGAAAAAACATATCCACAGACCTCCCCACAGAATTCTGCACTCTGCTCCAGACTTCTCCCACCCTCCATCCTCAGCCATAACACAAATATGCTCACCTCCACTTTTCACTCACTCACTAACCCCACAACTGGCTCACCTCCAAGCCCCCTAACAACTTCTCACCTCCACACACCGCAGGACCCACATCCATGGGCCTGCAGACCCCGTGAGGTACACATGCTCACCCTCAGGATCCACAATCTGCTCATGTCCATAGGCCCATGAGGCGCACTTGCTCCACCTTCACAACCCTAGGAGACTCACACCACCTATTGCTCACTTTCAGACCTCCAAGACCCATGCTTTCTCACCTCCAAAACTTCACTGTCTAAGACTGCTTTCCACCAAACCCCACCAGTCCCACTGGCTCACCTCCAAACCTCCACGACCCACGCTGGCTCGCCTCCAAACCCCCAAGAGGTACATGCTCACCTTCAGACCTTCACGATCTTTCCCCCCCTGCAAACCCCACCAGGGCCGCTCACTCACTTCCAGACTCTCAAGAGATAACACACTCCCCTTCAGAACTTCACGATCCATGATCGCCCTCCTCCAAACCCCACGGCAGGCCCACTCACCTCCAGATCCCCACGACCCACACTTGCTGAAGTCCAAACCTTCGCGATGCACGCTCGCTCACCTCCAGACCCTAACACGCGCTCTCTCTCACTGACCCCCACGCACGACCTCGTCTCTGCCACCCAAAGCAAAGTCCTGCAGCCCACACAACTCCAAACACAACCAATCCGCACCCCTTCCCGGGTAAGAACCCCGGTGGCCCCGTGCCCTAGTGACAGCGCCATGGGACGCAGGGCGGCACTCACAGGCTCCGTGTCCAGGCGGGTAGGTCCCCGGGCGGCGTCGCCAGTCCGCGCCCGCTGCAGTCCAGCGAGTCCCCAACGCAAGTGCAGGCGGCCGCGCAGGGCGCCCGCGGGCCGGCTTCGGCCGACGCCGGCTTCAGCTGAAGCAGGAGGAGCAGCCACAGGAGGAGCAGGCAAGGCGAGAGGCGCGGGGCCCCGAGCGCTCCCCGGACCGGCCGCGCCATCTTGTCTGGAGCGCGCCGCGAACTCCGGGCACCGGTACCGCGAGGTCCCGGGCGGCCACAGGCGCCGGCGGCCGGTGGGGGCTCCGCTCCGCACTCGGTTCAGAGCCGGGGCATGGCCGCCAGCACAAGTTCTCTCCGCAGGTCGCAGCTCCGGCCTTCAGCGGGCCCCCGGTGCCCGGGCCGCTCCACAGCGCCCGGCGGGGGCCGCGAACCCAGCGCTCATCCGGGCCGACCGGCCCGCGCTCGCCGCGAACCCCACGGATCTAGGCAAGGGCTGCGGGGTCAGCGCCTCTCGTTCTCCCGCTGGGCTCCCCGGTTCGGCTCCGAGCCCCGGTGCACGCCAAGTGCAGCTGCTGCTGCCGCCGCCGCCGGCCTCCGGTGGTGCAGCCGCCGCTGCTACGAGGAAGGCGCTCAGCCCCGCAGCCCCAGCGAGGCGCCGGCGGGCATCTTCCTCTGGGATGGGACGCAAAAGTTGTAGACCCGGGGCGGGACGGCTACTCGGGGCTCGCAGGGCCCCGCGCGCCTCACTGCGCCAGCGCCACGGGCAGGGCGCGCGCTGGCAGGGTGGAACTCGCCCGGCTCCTCGGCCCCGCGAAAGCCCCGCTGCCCTCGCGGACGAACAATCAGCCGCTCGCCGCAAGCGTCCGGGCGGTCCAGCCCGGGCTGGTCCCCTAGACCCCGCCCCCGGCCTCCCGCCCGCACACACCCCCTCGGCCGGGCGCCCGCGACCGCGCGCCGGCCCACGTTGGATGCTTTGCAACAGCGCTGCTCCACGCCCCCGCCTCTGCTCATTGGCTGCCGGAGTCCACGGCGGTCAGCCTGGAGGGCCATTGGAGCGCTGGCAGGGATCCCGCCCCGCGTCCTGCCCGGGCGCCCCGCCCCCACCCCCTTTTCCCACCCTAGGTGTGAAGGGCGGGAGAGTGGGAGGAGAAAGGGAGGGACGTCCCTCGCCTCTGCTCCCCCCCCCCCTTTTTTTTCAAAGAGGCGATGGGATTGCCCTGAGTGGCCGCACACTCCTGGGCTCCGGTGATCCTCCGGCCTCAGCCTCCAGAGAAGCTGAACTACCAGGCTCGCACGCCTAGCACCTTCCCCGCCTCTTAAAGGAGACCTACAGGGTGTTGGTGTAGAGTGAAGTCCTAAAAATAGGCGCTCCAGGCCTTGGGGACAAGAGAAGTTCAGTTAGGAATGTCCGGCTGCCACTTTGGCGCTCTCCAGCTTGCAGACAGGACTATGGATTGAAATCAAACTCATACCCATTTTACAGGTCGCTTCCAGCAGCAAAGACAGATTTAAGACATATTTCCTTCTTAGTTATTTCCTTAGGGGGTGGCTCCTTCCTCCTCGCACAGTCTGGAGTTCGTTTCTGCTCCTGACTTGTTCTTGACATCTTAAATCCCTCAATATGTCCTTGATTACCAAAATGAATATGCGCTGCAGAAACCAAATCTCAGAGGTACACCCACTGCCTCGCCCCTAGTTAGTTGAAGAATACTTGTGGAAATCCTCCAGACTCCGATAAAGGGGTTGCTGTCTTCTTGTCGTTGCTGAGTTTATTTATTTATTTAATTTTTTAAATCAGATCTTTTAAAAGACAAATTTCAAAAAGGCATCTATCACATACTCCAAAGGAACAAAATACATGGATCAATAACAGTAACAAAAATTCTAACCTTGGCTCGTACAGAGAACATAGTAGCCGTGTGCAATAACAGTGCGTGGAAATAAAGAAACTTTGTGGAAAAAGGAAAGATTAGCACTGTAATATACAGCTGCCCCTCTGGGCGTTTTTGGCTTGCAAGTGTCTTTCTGTCTTTTCCCAAGAGTATGCAAGTTTTTAACATAACTGCACACATTGTCAGGAAAATTAAGCAGGTTGATGTCTGTTGAAAAACATTTGCTTCAGACATTATGGTTTGTGTTTTATGGAAACATGCTGGAAGAGAGATTCTTCAGGAAGAAAAAGCAAAAAAAAAAAAAGGGGGGGAGATGGGATTTTTCCATATTCAGCACAATTTAAGGGGTTTAAGATGAATTAAATGGGTTCTACGTTTCCTCAGCCATCTGAGCACTTCTTGTTTTTAAGAAAAATTGGGCCTGGACTTGGAGACTAGGTAATTGTTGATTGCATATATATATTTTTTTTTCTCTTCTCCTTTGCCTATGTTTCTTTCTTCTGGCTTATTATGCTGTCAGATAATGGTGTATTTCTTTCTGATTTTTGTTTTTGCACGATCTCAGCAGTGATGCCTGAAGCTGTGTTCAAATATGTGTGTAAATGAATCCAAATGTGATTCTCAAGAGTTTCAGAAAAATGCTGCACCTGACCCATTCTGCAGAGTGCTTGAACCATGTTTTAAATTTCATTTGTATTCTATGTAAACATGTACCCTCCATCTGGACAAGAAAGATGTCTCTGCTTTCATACCTTTTGGTAAAAATGACCATGATAACCAGGCACAGTATTGCACACCTATAATCCCAGTGGCTCAGGAGGCTGAAGCAGGAGGATTACGAGTTCAAAGCCAGCCTCAGCAAAAGTGAGGCACTAAGCAATTCAGTGAGACCCTTTCTCTAAATAAAATACAAAAGTGGAGTGGGGATGTGGCTCAGTGGTCGTGTGCCCCTGAATTCAATCCCCAGTACCAAAAAAAAAAAAAAAAAAAGTAATAAGCAGTGGGAAAAGGTCCAAATTGGGTGAAATTCTCTAGATCAATGTTTAAATTTCTCAATATCAAAGAATACAAAAGATTAACTTAATGCAGAATACTACTCATGACTATTTCCCTTAACCCCACCCACCCACTGAAACATGCAACACAGATAAAGTGATCTGTGACAAAACTCTTTGAGGTCCTGACCTAAAATGATCTTTCAGGTTGGTCCCATTATGAATAGTATAAAAGTTTTTTTTCCCCGTGCTTATGAGCGTACCTGCAAGATGTTTGAGGATCCCAGAGTTGTGGAGGATAGGATTTGAGAATCTGCAAGGTATTTGCCCACAGATCTAAAGCATCCCCTGTGGTCTGGTTACCATGCAGAGAAATGGATTCCACTTGGGGGCACAGGGCGCCTAAGCCTTGGCAGTTCCTCTCTGTCTACAGCAAAGCATGAAGTCATGTCTGCTCCTCATACCATGGATGGAAGCTTGCCCACATACTAGCAACCTGTGATTGCAAAGAGAATGTGGGCTTGGAGAGCAGTGATATCCAGCTCGGGGAGAGTAATCTGTGGCCACAACCCCAAGTCAGGGAGCTGGCGACCAGGCAGACAAGTTGCTATGGGAATCCACAAAGAGCAAGGCATGGTCCTTTCAGCCCAGAGCAACAGTTGCTTTGCATGCTCTGGATCCTCATTTTCCTCTCCTGTCAACTCCTGTTTTTTGTTACTTATTCCTTGAGTGGGTCATTCAGGCAGTTTACATTTTCCAGTGGGTTCTTTTTTTATTGGGGGGCACTCTACCACTGAGCCCCATCCCCAGCCCTTCTTATATTTTATTTAGAGACAAGGTCTCACTGAATTACTTAGAGCCTCTCTAAATTGCTGAGGCTGGCTTTGAACTCGTGATCCTCCTGCCTCAGCCTCCCGAGCCTCTGGGATTATAGGCATGTGCCACCGTACCAGCTTCCACTGGGTTTTAATCTACCAGAGACCAAACCTCAGAGCCAGCATGGAATCAAATCCCCACTGAGAATCCCTGCAGGTCTCTCTTGAATATAGATGCCCCAGCAGTTCATCATCCTAACCCACGGCTAGAGAGGAACCCCCAAACCACCAGGAACTGGAGAGAGGAACAAGTGGCCAAATAATGAGAAAGCAGGCTGACCACAGGGATTTCGTTTAAAGCACAGCTTCTGGAGGACTGGATTGAGGCAGTTAGCTAGAGTTCCAGATGGTTTCAAACAATGCTGAGATTCAGCGCTGCTTTATAGTGCTAGTAGGGGTTTTACGTCTTGCTCAGTACATTAAAAGAGAACTAGGGGCCGGGCACAATAGTGCCTGCCTATAGTCCTAATAGTGGGAGGCTGAGGCAGGAGGATCGCAAGTTCAAGACTAGCCTGGGCAGTTTAGCAAGGCCCTAAGCAACTTTGTGAGACCCTGTTGCAAAATAAAAATTTAAAGAAGGATTGGGGATGTAGCTCAGTGGTAAAGCACTCCTGGATTAAGTCTCCAGTGCCACCCCCATAGAGAGAGAGAGAGAGAGAGAGAGAGAGAGAGAGAGAGAGGTGTTTGGGAGGCTGGGAGTATAGTTCAGTGCACTAGCCTGCAAGTTCCAGGCTCTGGCTTTGCACCCCTCACCCCACCAAACACACACACACACACACACACACACACGCACACGCACACGCACACGCACCAGGACACCACTCAGAGGACTTGGGTTCCAGTCTGGCCATATTACCATGATACCTTTGTCCAGTCATTTCCTTTCTGTAAGCCTCTGTATTCTCCTGTAGAAAACAAGGATGATGGTGCCTTCTGACCTGGTCCCTAAGACAGTTAAGAAACAGTCCATTTTGGGGGCTGGCACTGTAGCTCAGTGGTGGAGCACCTGCCTCATACATGTGAGGCACTGGGTTTGATCCTCAGCACCACACGAAATAAATAAGTAAGGATATTGTGTCCATCTACAACAAAGAAATAAAAAAAGAAAGGACCCATTTCTATAAAGGACACAAGAGGCGTTATAGTTTAGGGCCACGCCCATCTGAGGTTTATTTTTGAGGTGTTACTGTATTTTAACTCTGGAAAAAAAATGAGTCCATCTATCTAGTAGAGGTGGAAAAATCTTAGAAGTTTCTTTCATCACAGAGGTTTCTTTTCTGGGAAGGTCACAAAGGGTTAATAATTACCTGTAAAATCCCTGAAGACTCTCACTGGATGATGACAGCCCTGCTTTGAGCCAGTCTTTTGTATCTCTCTTCCAAGGAAAATAAAACTGTGTACTCATTAACTCCTTCCTCACTATAATCGTGTCAAGGAGATGGATTGGGGGAAAAGGGCGGAGAAGAAGCTAATGAGTCCCGGAGAAGGAATTAAGGAAAAAAAAAAAGAATTTTGAGGGCTTCTCCTCTTTGGGGGAGGAGAAGAGAGAGGTGTCTTCTTGTGCAATCCTGGTTGTTGGAATATTGGTTTCTGCCCATGCAGTGCCAAACGGCAGCTGCTATGGTTCCCCAGCAAGACTGGCAGCTCAGCTGGGGACTTCACAGGCCCCCGCTCTCTTCTCAGAACAGCATCAGCCAGAAACCCGTCATGTCCACCCTCCTTGATGTGATTTTGCAATTTGAACTGGTTTGCGGAAGGATTAAAAGTTACCAAAGCTATAAGCATTTCAAAAATTCTGAGATTCTGGAAAGACACTAAGTCTAAGAGCCAGCCGGCCGCCACCCCCAAAATGACAAAGGGATGGGCTAATGATGTCATCCTTGGAGACCTCTCCTAGCACCCCCAATCTGCTGCCTTTTCAAATGTCACTTGGAAAAGCACATGAAAGAGCTGGAGTTTATGCCACACTGCCAGCAACTCAGAAGTAACACTTCGATGTACGCTAAGAACAGCACAAGACATAACTTAGAATAATAATCTTGGTAAATTTTTTTTTATATTTTTCAAAGAAATGTCACATCACAGCAATAGCTATCATTGACTGAGAATTTATTGTGTGTCTGTCACTTCTCTGAGTACTTTATGTACTTTTTGTTTTTATGGAGGTAGAAGTCAAGGCCACACAAGCTAAGAAGTGACGGGGCCAAGATTCTAAGATAGGTCTGTACACACTGAATGTCATTTTGTCATTTTGACATTTGAAACACAGGCACTTTGGTTTTGGGGTTTGTTGTTGTTGTTATTTGGTTGGGTTTTTTGGGGGAGGGGGAGGGTTGATTGTTTGTTTGTTTTGATAGGGCTCATTATGTTGTCCAGACTGGTCTCTAATTCCTGACCTCAACTGATCCTCCTGCTTCACCCTCCTCAGTACTAGAATGATAGGCACTCACCACCATGCTTGGTTAGCCTTATAAATGTTGAATATGATAGTTGCTCTATTCCCACGTTAGAGAAGAGAGTTTTTGATTATCTCAAGGTCACACAGGCTTAGGAATAAATAGTCTTAAATCAATGTTCCTTGTGAAATCACAAGCACCCATGCCTTATACCCAACATATGTCTTAGGAGATGTCCTAGGATGACTCTCTCAGAGGTATCATGAGAGTGGACATAATTATCTCCTTTTCTATACCTATTAATAGATTTCCAAAATTTCCTCTATGATATTAATTATAGAGAAAAAAATGAAGATTTAAAGCTAAAAAATTAAACATATTAGCCCTACCATAAAAAGCAGCACATGTATATTAATCAGGGTTAGTAATTATTGAGCACTTACTATGCACTAGGCTAATTTCACTGAAAGAATCTGAGGTAATGTGGGGAGTATAGCTTCTTGATAGAACACTTGTCTACATTGATTTATGTGTGCAAAGTCATGGGTTCAATCCCCAACATTACAAAAAGAATGATTCCTATGAAATTGGTATGGAAGAGAATATCTTCTTTCTTTTTTTTTTTTTTTGTATTAAGGATTGAAACCAAGGACTATCTACCACTCACTGATCTACATTCCAGCCCTGTGTATTTATTTATTTATTTATCATGGTGCTGGGGATTGAACCCAGGGCCTTGTGCATGCGAGGCAAGGTGCATGTGTCTGTCACTTTGCTGAGTGCTTTATGTACTTTTTGTACATGAGCTCTATTCACAGCCCATCATCATCATCAACATTATTATTAATTTATTTATTTTGAGGCAGGATATCATTAAGTTGAGGCTGGCCTCTAACTTGCAATCCTCCTGCCTCAGACTCCCAAGTGGCTGAGATCATAGGTGTGTGCCCCTGCGCCCTTCTGAGTTTGTCAGTTTTTAGATGAAGGTCCATTGACTCACCCATATCACATCCTTAGTTAGATGTTGAGTGGGAATCCAAAGCCGCTGCTCATTGCTAACCTGCTGCAATCCTACACCTTCTCTTATCATTCTCGATTTCAATTCCCTTTCCTGGTTTTATCTCTCTTTCAGGACTATGCAGCTCATTTTGTTCAGAGGCTGAGTTTTAATCTGATCCTGGTATTCCCGTTGTCTAGCACCGTTTCAGGCAAATGATAGAAACGATTTTGCTGAATGAGCCAGTCAGCTCCTGGAGGAGGGGGACCTACACACATCCTTGCTCCTGTGTTTACTCCAGCTAACTGTTCAAATCCACGAACCTGCTGCATCAGCATCCCCAGAAACCTCTGAGCAACTGGACTCCACCGCACCACTGAATCAGAACCTGCCTTTCAGAGAGATCCCCAGATGATTTGTTTGCATATTTAAAGGTGGAGAAGTATCAGATCACCACACTAACACCATACACACACCTCACGTAACTGTCTCCCCAACGTATAATAGACCCTCTCTTTGCATGTTACGTATTTTTATGCGCTTGGGTGTATTTATTCGTGTTTTCCATATTTCTCTAAGCCATTAATAAAATAATTTCAAAAATAAAAGCAAACATGTGTTTGGCATTATTGCCCCTAAACTGAAAAGCATTCAAAACATCTGCTGCCCAGGAGATTTGGGCAAAACTCCTCTCATGCCGTTCAACGCTTTTACTAGGGGATGCATTCAGACTAATAAGAAGCATTTGTGAATTTTATGGCCTGTTATTTTTGTTTCCAAAAGGACAGTCGGGCTTATGACACATTTCAAAATTATCATAAACATACAGACAGGCACGTATTAGGTGTCTCACTGTTGTTCTTAGCCATGAATTACGTTCTTCAGATAATCGTTTAAATAGCCTTATTTCCCTAGGGGGGGAGTTCTGACACTTTTCTTGGATTTAGATGCTATTAATCAAAGAAGAGTGTTCATCTTGTCACCAGATCCCTCCCACTCTGATCCCATCAAAAAAATCACAACTCACTTTATTTTTTTGGGTAGCAGAGACTGAACCCAGGGGCGCTTAACCATTGAGCCACATTCCCAGCCTTATTTTGTATTTTATTTTGAAACAGGATCTCACTACATTGTTAAAGCCTTGCTAATTTGTTGAGGCTGGCTTTGAATTTTCGATCCTCCTGCCTCAGCCTCCTGAGCTGTTGGGATTACAGGTGTGTGCCACCTTGCCCCACTAATCTTTCTTATTTGAAGTACATTGACTGGGTATAAGATTCAGAGAACTCAGTGAGTAAATCAATAGTCTTCAAAGATGGCCACCAGCCATTTCTCCCATCAAGAGATGGAGTCTATTTTTCTTCCCTCCTGGAATCCAAATGGCCTTGTGACTTGCTGTGATCTACAGAAACTGGTAGAGGTGACACTGTGCCGGTTCTGAGCTTGGCAGCCTTGGGAGGAAGGCCCACTTCCTACCCTGAGTTGCCGTATCAAGAAGTGCAGCCGTCCTCCTAGAAATAGAGGCCTGAAGGAGTAGAGACCAAGGGGGAAAGAGAGGCCACTTGCAAGAACTCTTGAGTGATCTGGGTACGGTGGCATACATCTGTAATCCCAGGGGCTTTGGAGGCTGAGGCAGGAGGATAGAGAGTTCAAAGCCAGCCTCAGCCACTTAGCAAGGCCCTGAGCAACTCAGCAAGACCCTGCCTCTAAATAAAATATAAAAAGGGCTGGGAATGGGGCTGGGGATGTGGCTCAAGCAGTAGCACGCTCGCCTGGCGTGTGTGCGGCCCGGGTTCGATCCTCAGCACCACATACCAACAAAGATGTTGTGTCCGCCGAGAACTAAACAATAAATATTAAAAATTCTCTCTCTCTAAAAAAAAGGGGGGGCTGGGAATGGGGCTCAGTGGTTAAATGCCCCTGGGTTCAATCCCTGGTAGAAAAAAAAAAAAAGAACATTTAATGGCCCAGCCAACACCATAACCCCAGATATAAAACTGGAACCATTATGGATCTTTTAACCCAGTCCAGCCACCAGCTCAATGCAATTGCTCAAAAGCTCTCTGCTTTTGGTCAAGGTCTCCCTGACCTTGCCCAAATTCCTGACCAATAAAAACAGACCTGTATCAAAGTCACTAAATTTGGGGGTGATAACAGAGACAAGTGTACCCAAGAGGACCTGCAATGGAACATGAGTGGATTTTTAAAAGAGGAATAAAGTCGAATCAAATGAAACTCTCACCAGTAATATCAACAAGATCAGTGTTATCAGCTGACCTTCTTGACATATTTGTCAGGGCCCTTGATTGAACGCAAAATGCCAAGTACTTGATACTGCTGAATAAACCTTCTTGAGTAATAAACATTTGGGTTCTTTAGCAGACCGCAAAACTGGATTTCTTCCCCCTCCTTTGGAAATAGGTATGAGAGAAATGCAGAGCATCTGCTTATTTTGTATTTTTAGGTACGGGGAATTGAACTCAGGGGCACTTAACCACTGAGCCCCATCCCCAGCCCTATTTTATAATTTATTTAGAGACAGGGTCTCACTGAGTTGCTTAGGGCCTTGCTAAGTTGCTGAGGCTGGCTTTGAACTTGAGATCCTCCTGCCTCAGCCTCCCCAGCTGCTGGGATTATAGCCGTGTGCCACTGTGCCCTGTTTGGGGGACTTTTTTTTTTTTTTAATGGAATGCTAGTCTTAAACCTGACGTTAAGATATGGAGTTTGACGGTGTGAGCTTTGGTCGGGAGTGAGAATGTCTCTTGAACACGGATGAGTTCAGCTACCAGGCAGATGGGTGCTTGCCTTCAAGGTCTACAGTATATAAGGTCCTTCTTCCTTACATGTTTTCTGATCTCCCTCTTTCTTGTTCAAAGCCCTCTCTGTGCCTGACAAGTGGGAGGGCCAGAGTCCTGCAGAGTGCAAGACCAAGTTCACGGAGTCCTTGTCATCAGGAGTTTTTGGTGCAGCTGACTGCTATATCCCCAGCATCTAGAACAAGGCCTGACAAAATGGCAGGTGTTCCATAAATATTGTCAAATGAATGAATGGACGGTTGCCTGCATGGGAATTTCATTTTCCCAACAAGAACACAAGCAGGTCACAGGAAGCAAGTCACAGAATCACAGATTATTAGAAGACAAAAGGACCTCCATGATCATCTGGTGTGGTGACTTTCTGGTTTGTTTTTTTTTTTTTAGTACTGGGGATTGAACTAAGGGGTGCTTAATCACTGAGCCACGTCCCCTGCCCTTTTTTAAATGTTTTATTTTGAGACAGGGTCTTGCTAAGTTGCTTAGGACCTGGATAAATTGCTGAGGCTGGCTTTGAACTCTCAATCCTCCTGCCTCAGCCTCCTGAGCTGCTGGGATTAGAGGTGTAGGCCACCACACCCAGCTAAGAACGGTATTGTTGAACAGGCAGGGAGGACAAGTGGAGAGGGTGGGCTTCCTCAGAACCGCTGAGCCTTCAACACGCTGGAAGGCAGGTTTCACGATGCTCCCATGGAGTTTACACCTGTTCTCTTCTGATTAATTCTAGTCTTGGTTAAGTCGAAGGCAATACCATCAGCTGAAATGACAAGGAGAAAGGGTGGAGGTGATGAAGGTTTCAGGAGACCTGGGAAGGAAAAGAGAAGACGGGTTTGGAGAGAGGGAAGCTTGGTTACTGAGGGGGTGCTCTTATCTGCAAAGACGAGGGAGGGAAGGAGGGAGAGGCTGAGAGAGGAGGGAGATCTGGCACTCAGAAATATTTATTAACCCTGGGTGGAGGTGAAATCACTGTAGATGATCAGCTTCCAGATCTTAGGGGTCAGGTCAGTGAGAAGATCCTTTGGACGGTTATGCAAATTATCAGGAATTAACAATGGGAAGATGATGGAAAGAACAACAGTGGAGTTAAAATCTTCAGGGATCAGCTGGGCACAGTGGCATATGCCTGTCATCTCAGTGGCTTGGGTGGCTGAGGCCGAAGGATCACGAGTTCAAAGCCAGCCTCAGCAGCTTAGCAAGGCCCTAAGCAACTCAGTGAGACCCTGTCTCTAAATAAAATACAAAATAGGGCTGGGGATGGGGCTCAGTGGTTAAGCACCCCTGGGTTCAATCCCTATTAATCCCCCCTCAAAAAAAAAAAATCTTCAGGGATCAGTAAATGACTGCCACAAAGCTGTGGTGAGGTGTGATGAGGTGGTGTGTGGTGGTGGTGCTGGGGAGTGGTGGGGAGTATGAGTGGGAGAATCCTGAAATCATGGGATTCAGATCGGAAGGGGTTTGTGGCAAGGAGGAAGGAGAATAATCTAGAAGTGGCAATGAAGATCAAGAAAAGATCTACCCCACCTCCTGGCTCAGTAATATAAGAGGTGCGAGAGAAAAGAAGAGCCATTAGCCACTAGCTTTCCTGAAATTAAGATAAGTAGTTACTTGCCTAGATAGTCATCAAACCAGGGGCAGATAGTAAACGCTCTCAGCTTTGTGGGCCGTAGGTCTGTGTTGCAACCACTCCACTCTGCCTTTGTAACTCAGAAGCAGCCATATGACTATAAAAATGACTGATTGTAACTGCATTCCAATAAAACTCCATTTATAAAAAAGAAGCTGCAGGCCATATTAGGCTTGCAGGTGGAAAATCTGCTAACCCCTATCATCAAAAGCTCAGTCAGGACGGATGTGGTGGCACACGCCTGTCATCCCAGCAGCTTGGGAGGCTGAGGCAGGAGGATCATGAGTTCAAAGCCAGCCTCAGCAATCTATTGAGGCCCTAAGCAACTCAGTGAGACCCTGTCTCTAAATAAATCTATAAAATTGGGCTAGGGATGTGGCTCAGGGGTCGAGTCCCCTGAGTTCAATCCCCAGTACAAAAAGAATTTTTTTTTTCAATTAGAACTGTAGCTGTAAGTAGAACAGCCATGTACGATTGTGAAGTCTGTTGACTACACAACCCTACAGGACACTATCCACATAGATTCCAATGTCAGTGACTACCTTAGGAGCTGTTCAGGGCATTTGCATAGCCACATAAGACAATCTTAACGGGAAGAATGATAACTACAAGGGTTTTACTATAATGAAATAGTTGAGATCCCAGGCTGAGGGGATCTTGTGGAAACAATAAGTGCTTTTTCCAAAAAAATCCAATAACTGCTTTTATGGAGCACCTGCTGGGCACCACACACAATGTTTGAGGAAACATAAACATTATCTGAAATAATCCTGCTAATGACCCTATATTCTCCCTTGTTTTACTTTGAGATTCAAAAAAGGCTAGCCTTTTGCCTAAAGGTTCCCAAGTAGGGAATATCTAGACAAGATTCCCTGTCTCCGGAGCCTGGATTCCTTCTATTCCCTTCTCCTTTCAGAGAGGTTACAAGATTCCTCTGAGGATGACCCAGTAAAACATGAATTAAGACGATTTCTTCTGGAAATCTAATTAAAAATAATTACCTACCTTAAAAGGCATTAAACATACAGCAGCCATGCCAGCAAAGAAGACAGTTCTTATTATTATATCAATGTCTTTATGGATTTGGATCCTGTTCAGAAAAGCTCAGGCTCCAAAGGTAATTGCTGGCAGCACGAAAAATCCATCAAGCCGTAATTAACACGTGACAATTATTCTAATTGCCTCTAACAACATTTCTATGTTTTTAATTGTAGAGCAATTTGCCAATGGTATCGTTTAATTGGCAATTCATATTTTAAACATGCAAAGGACAATGGATCCTTATTTCCTCGGAGGCAGCCCAAGGCACGAATTGAATTTTTTTAAAGACATTTTCTTTTTCTTCTCTGACCCCAGAATCCCCCTCAGATGGTTCTGACTGCGGCTCCTTCTGGCCAAAGTATGTTTTTCTCAGGGTAACTGAATCTCACTTCAGCACTTTAATACATTTTCCTAACGATTCACTGAGACCAGGTTGTTTTATTTTTTTCCTTTAGATGCCCTGAACAGGGCTCCTGTTGACTTCAAAAGGAAAACAGTGGATGCAGAGGGGGGAAAAAAAAAACAGGAATCTGGTTCCTGGTTCAAAAAACCCCTCCACATGCTATAAAACCTTGCTGGTGTCTTCCTGTGTGTTAAGGGCCAATTAATGTGGGTGAGGGAAGTCTTTGTGTGAAACCCCCCTGGCAACCTGGGAACTTGCTGGAAAGCACAGTAGCTAACTTGGACCAAGGTTCAGTGGACCCTGTTCCCATGTAGACACCCCCCCCCATCTGCTCATGGGGAGGGAGGCAGAAGAAGAAGAAAATAAAATAAATCAATAAAGACTGCCTTTGACCGCCCCCTTCCCTGTCCTCGATCCCCTTCCCTTTGACACACATTTATAGCCCATTGAGGGCCAAGTATCAAAGATTAAAAAACAACCCATCCCCGGTGCATCGACCCCACGTTGCAGCTTTAAGGGTCAAGTTCCTCTGGTGTGTTTAGGAGTGAGGTGGTGTGTCTCAACCTGCAGCGGAGATGGGGGCTGTATTGCAAAACCTTCCCTGAAGGCTTCTGCCTGTCATCTGTCACCTGGGGGCTAGTCCTGCTACCAAATGCAGCTCTCCATGGGAACATTCGGAAAGAGCCGGAAGGACAAAGGGCCTTTCCATTTCTCTTATTTCCCTCACCAACGCCATGACCATGGCCTCTCCATTACAAAGCCGTGTCAGGCAATGAGAATTTATGTGGCAATATCCAAAAAGAATGTTATGGTTTAGATGTGAGATGTCCCCCAAAGACTCACGTGTGAGACGGTGCAGGAAGGTCCAGAGGAGACATGACTGGGTGGTGAGAGCCTTAACCCAACCAGTGAATGGACCCCTGATGGGATTAACTGGGTGGTGGCTGGAGGCAGGTGGGTGTGGCTGGAGGAGGGGGCATTGGGGGCGTGGCTTTGGGGTCTCTATTTGTCTCTGGAGAGTGGAGTCTCTCTCTGCTTCCTGATCACCATGTGAGCTGCTTCCCTCCACCACACTCTTCCTCCATGATGTCCTGCCTCCCCTGGAGCCCCGAGGAATGGAGCCTGCTGTCTGTGGATGGAGACCTCGGAAACTGTGAGCCCCCAGATAAATTATTTTTCCTCTACAGTTATTCTGGTCAGGTCTTTTAGTCACAGCAGCGAAAAAACTGACTAAAACAGAGAACAAGTTTTTAAAATCTTTAAAAAAAATAGAATTTAAGTGGCAACTTGAAAGTTGCTGATAGACATTGGAAGACAAAACTTTTTTTTTTTTGGAAGATTTTACAGTCTATTAATCCTTGTGAAAAATTCGCACAGTCTCCAGCGTCTGCCTTTGCAGTTCCTTGACTTTGTTCATCCTGTCCTCGGGTTCCTTTCACTGGAGATCTTTTTCTTCCCATACAGGCCCTGTCTTGGCACTCTGTGTTTGGGTTCATTTTTCCTCGCATCATCTAAGGAATCATCAATCCGTAAATTGTGCTAAAGTTGTGGTCTTTTCACCTCCAAAATAGGTTCTGCATAGAAACACAAAGATGACATCAGGTGTGGTCTTGTACAATTTGGCTAATTTCCCCCCAAATTCTGTCTTAGGTGCTGTTGTTTTCCCAGGGTAAAGGATATCAATGACCATTGGTTTCCTCTGAAGTGGGTCATGAACTACCTGGTTCACAGGGTGACTGTGTCCTTCAGGATGGCGGATGATCCTCAGGAAGTCATTGTGTGTGGGGGGGAAGCCCAAACTGTTAATCATGTCAAATTCTTCATAACTGTTTATACCACTGTTTCCTAAAGGAGAAATCAGAAAAAGGCTAATACATTGACAGAGGTTCGAGCCTGGCAATGTTTTTTGTTTGTTTTTGTTGCTGGGTATTGAACCCATGGGCGCTTAACCACTGAGCCCCATCCCCAGCCCTTTTTTTTTTTTTTTTTTTAAAGAGAGAGAGAGGGAATTTTAATATTTATTTATTTTTTTAGTTCTCGGCAGACACAACATCTTTGTTGGTATGTGGTGCTGAGGATCGAACCCGGGCCGCACGCATGCCAGGTGAGCGCGCTACTGCTTGAGCCACCTCCCCAGCCCCCCCAGCCCTTTTTATATTTTATTTAGAGACAGGGTCTTGCTGGGTTGCTTAGGGCCTCACTAAGTTGCTGAGGTTGGCTTTGAACTTGGGATCCTCCTGCCTCAGCCTCCCAAGCTGCTGGGATGACAGGCCTGTGCCACTGCACCGGGCAGCCTGGCACTGTTTCTCTGATCTGGGGTCCTCTTTCCAACTTTTTCTCTGAATTACTGGAGCTGAGTTCTGATTGTATAGGAACCTGCAGACCTCTACCTGGACCAACTGGAATCCTTAGATATGGGGCCTGGGCATCCGTATGTATATTTTCTTTCCCTAAATGATTTAAATGTGCAGCTAGGATTGAAAACCACTGCTCTACATTAAACCCTGTCCCTCCACCAACCGGTGGGGCTGTTGGGGTGGGGGATGTCAGTTCAGATCCCAAAGCTGGAATCATTCAGTCTAGACCAGAGTTTCAGATTGGAGGCCCACCCACGGGCTTGGATCCGGCCAGCAGATGTGTTTTGTTTGGCCTGTGTGGGGTTTAAAAAAAAAATCAAATTACTTTGCCAACATTCATTAAGGGGAATATATTGTACAAAAATCTGGATATCTGGCCTCTTTTGGAAAATAGCGATATCTAGCCATTCTCAGTCTGCATTCCTATAAACAATAATGGGCCACAGAAGAGGAGCCGCTAGCCCCGGAGGTACAGCAGTGTTCTCTGGCTCGCCGTACTCCTCACCACTCCCTATTGTCTTGCTCTGGACCTGCCTTACTCATTCACCTTCCTGGGCCCTGTAGCCCTAATTTATAACTCTCCCAGGAACTACAATACAAAAACCCCCTTCCCTGGCTTCACCCGGTAAGTGTGGAAATACCCACACAAAGAGATTCGTGGATTCATAGAGAATTCAGGAAGAGAACTATGTTTCAACATGGGACTTCATCTGCACACACTCCCTCCTGCCTACTGCAGGAGAGAACTGGATACACTGATGGCAGAGTGGGAAGGATTCAAGGCTCATCCTGTCTCTGTCTTACCTGCATCTCCATGGCCTTGCTCAACCTTTACTTAGACTACCTACCCACGCAGGCAGGGATATGCACAGTTACTGTTTATCAATGCCTTGGGCTGCCAGGCCAGATGGCCCCACACCTGTCTTCCTGGGGCAGTATTTCTCAACGTGTGGCTCACACACCTCCTGGCAGATTCCTGTGCTCTACCCAGATCTCTCTCTCTCTCTCTCTCTCTCTCTCTCTCTCTCTCTCTCTCTCTCTCTCTCTCTCTCGGGGCAGGGCCAGGCCTCCATATCTGCAGGCCCGGGTGAGTTATTTCTGTTTTGCTGGGGGGTTCCCAAGAGCAACAGCTCTGCGCCGCTCTTTGCATGTATTATCTGGTGGAATCTTCACAGAAATGACTGAGATGAGGAGGAGCAGGCCCTTTTCACAAATGAGGAAACTGCGGCTCAGGGAAGTTGAGCAACTTGCCTGAGGTCACAGAGTCAGGAGGAGAGCGGAGATTCTCATCAGCTGCTCTAGTTGGAAACCACAGCTTTCAATGAGAGGCCAGAGGCAGATTCATGATTTCCCAGGTGGAATGGTTCAAGGAGAATGGAGTAGAATGTTGTCAATGGTGTTGATAAAGCAGAGACCTTGCAGTTTGTGATTTGGATTTTTTTTTGGGGGGGGGGGAGTATACAAAAGGATCTCTGTACGATCAGATGACAAAAGCTGTCCTGTAGCCAGGCACAGGGGTGCACACCTGTAATCTCAGTGGCTTGGGAGGCTGAGGCAGGAGGATCATGAGTTCAAAAACCAGCCTCAGCAACTTAGCGAGGCCCTAAGCAACTCAGTAAGACCCTGTCTCTATATACAATATAAAAATGGGTGGGGACGTGGCTCAGTGGTTAAGTGCCCCTGAGTTCAATCCCTGGTACCAAAACAAACAAACAAAAAAATTGTCCTGTGTCCTGTGGGATCTGTCTCTCACACACTACCTTACTCCAGTCTTTCTGCTGCCTTGCTGGTCCTTGACCTGAGATTTAGCACATGCTGTTCCCTCTGTCTCAGTGCTCTTCCCTGAGGCTAGAGGTCAGCACTCTTTCCCTTAACTGGTTAGACAGTGCATATTTTAGCCTCCGGATACTACAAGCTCTTTGTTACAAACTACTCAAACTTGTCATTTTAGCACAAAAGCAGTCACAGATGATAGGTAAGCGAATGGACCTGGCTGTGTTCCAGTAAAATTGTGTGGACAGGCTGGTGATGTGGCTTGGTGGTAGAGAGCCAGCAGAGCAGGCAATGGTCCCAAGTCAATCCCCAGTACCACACCAAAAAAAAAAAAAAAAAAAAAAAAAGGAAAGAAAATAAAAAGTATAGACACTGCAATGTGAACTTCATGTCATTCTTGTATGTCACAAAATGTTTCCTACTTTGGATTTTTTTTTTCAACCATGAAAAAATGGGAAACAGATTTCTTACCTATCCAACTGCACAAAAACTGGGGGCAGCACGATTCGGCAGAGGGACGTGGCAATGGGCCATCATGCGCCAGCCTCTGCCTGGGACCTTCTCGTGGGCTGCTCTACCTTGGGTCTCCTCAGCTTCTCCTGGAGGCTTTTTTTGTGACTCATTTGGCTAAAGCTGCTCCTTTGCTGCCCCTGGTTATGTCGCCCCCAGTAGTTTGTTTTTGGGGGTGGGTGGCTGGGTAGGTATTAGGGATTGAACCCAGGGGCGCTTAACCTCTGAGCCCCATCCCCAGCCCTATTTTGTATTTTATTTAGAGTCAGAGTCTCACTGAGTTGCTTAGGGCCTCGGTAAGTTGCTGAGGCTGGCTTTGAACCTGCGATCCTCCTGCCTCAGCCTCCTGAGCTGCTGGGATTGTGCATCACTGCCCCCAATCTAGAACTCCTGCTGCTTGCAGGAGTCTAGAGTTCTAGAAAAAAACCCAACCTGATTTCTCCTTTCTAGATTTAAGTAGTATCCCAAATACAAAGGACATGCATAAGGTGTAAATTAGGATGGCTATGCTTTAATAATGCACATAACTGTAGGAGTTAGGTTTGATTTTCACTAAATAGTAGATATGCCTGTTATTTTCATGAAAATCTGATCATTGGTGAAATTAAAATTTTCTATATGTCCTCATAAAAATATATAAACCAGCCAAGTGTGGTGGTGCATGCCTTTAATCCCAGCAGCTCAGGAGGTTGAGGGAGGAGGATCTCAAGTTCAAATCCAGCCTCAGCAATTTAGCGAGGCCCTGAGCAACTTAATGAGACTCCTGTCTCTAAATAAAATATGAAAAGGGCTGAGGATGGGGCTCAGTGGTTGAGTGGCCCCGGGTTCAATCCTGGTACCAAAAAATAAAAATAGAAATAAATTAAACCATCAGGCTCCTTACATAACTAATGTGGAAACAGCTCTTAAACTGTGCATAATCAGGGTGTGAGAAGAACTGACTCGTGTGGCGCAGATCCGGGGAACCAGCCCAGGCTGTTAACAGCACCTGTGAGCAAAGGCCAGGGGTCCCGATCACAGGAGAAGCGAGTTGGAATCCTGCAGCTCAGTCACACATCAGTCGCACATCGCCTGGGGCGCTCCCTGCCCTTCCTGATGCAGGTTGTCCACAAGCTGCCTTGAAGGTAGCAGCTGTGTGCTCGTCCCCACCGAAGACCGACCGGAGGGGTTCTGTCCCAGGTGAGACTGTGCACGGGATGGACGGGCATCTCAGCCTTTCAGGGTGCGTGGTCCCATCACAGGACAGCATCCCTGAAGGCTCACCAGGTCCCAGGTGGTGTTGTCCCGATGGAGCTCACCACACTCAGGTTGATGAGAGTTGTTTTTTTTTTTTGGTACCAGGGATTAAACCCAGGGGCGCTTAACCACTGGGCCCCATCCCCAGCCCTATTTTGTATTTTATTTAGAGACAGGGTCTCCCTGAGTTGCTTAGGGCCTCACCATTGCTGAGGCTGGCTTTGAACTCGTAATCCTCCTGCCTCAGCCTCTCAAGCCGTTGTGCACCGGGCTGCCTGAGAGGCCTGTGGCTGAGGTAGGAGGTTGGATGCTAAATTCTCTACAAAACTATTTCAGGCTGGGTGTTGTTGCTTGCCTGGAATCTCAGAAACTTGGGAGGCTGAGACTGGAGGATTACCAAGATGGAGGTCAGACTGGGCAACATAGTGAGAGCCTGTCTCAAAATAAAAAAAATAAGAAAGAGCCGGGGATGTGGCTCAGTGGTATAATGCCCCTGGGTTCAATCCCCAGTACTGAAAATAAAACATAACAAACAATCAACAAATCTTTTCAGACCACCCTGTCCCAAAGTATTCTGTGGAGACTGTAGCAAAACTAAATGTAGGATTTCGACATTAAGATCTGAGAGTTTCTCTGATAGGATAGTTAGAGCATTGAGAGCATTTCATTTATTACCTTAATCATAGTCGTTCCTCCAGAGCTATCAGAGATGGTTTCCAGGACCCCAGTGGATAACAACATCTGTGGATGCTCCTGTCTCTTAAATAAAAAGGTGTAGTATTTGGCACAGAACCTATGTACATCCTCCCCTAAATTTTAAATCATCTCTAGATCACTCATAATATCAAATACAGGTCCATGCAGTGTCAATAATTGTTATACTGTGTTGAGGGAATAATGAAAAGTGGATAAAAAGTTTGTACATACTCAATACAGATGCCATTTTTTTTCAAATATTTTCCATTGAGTCATTGTTCCACAGTTGGTAGGTGTCCGAGTATGGAACTCACAAAAAGCTGGGGATTTTTTTTTTTTTTTTTTTTTTTTTTTACTACCAGGCATTGAACCCAGGGCTGCTTAGCCACTGAGCCGCAGTCCCCAGCCCTTTTTAATATTTTATTAAGAGGCAGGGTGTCACTGAATTGCTTAGGGCTTGATAAATTGCTGAGGCTGGATGTGACCTCATGATCCTCTTGCCTCAGCCTCCTGGGATTACAGTTGTGCACCACCATGCTGGGCTAAACTGGGGATTTTTAAATGGCTAGCTGTATACATCATTGAAACAACTCAAGGATCATTTTGTCCCCCAGGACTGGAGCTTTCATTGCACGTTTGTTGACACTACATATAAAATGACAGGCTGGTGGGGGAGAGGAATGGAATATAAGGTTGACCATGGGGAAGGTGTCACCAGGTTGGAGCTCTCAACTGATCAAGAGGACAATGCGAACTGAACAATGTATTTACACATGGAGATATTTTGAATTGAGGATTTTTAAGCTTTGCACATTGACACACACCTGTAATCCCAGCTACTTGGGAGGCTGAGGCAGGAGGATGGCAAGTTGGAGGCCAGCCTCAGCAACTTAGCAGACCTTGTCTTAAAATAAAATTTTAAAAGGGGATCAGGACATAGCTCAATGATAGAGTGACCCTGGGGTTAATCCCCAGTACTGGAAAAAAAAATCAAAACAGGAGATTTTAAAATTTAAGTGCATTTCCACTGGAAAAAAACATCAAGTGAATTATTCTCATCAGCTACTAAAGGCTTACAGTGTGTAATCTGTGTCTTGCATCCTTTAATTCTTATAGGCAACAAATAAAGCATGTTCTGTTGCTGTCTCATTCAACAGATGAGGCACCAAGGGCCAAAGATGTAAAAGAAACACCTGCTGGTTTACACAGCCGGTATGTGGATAGGCTGGGATCAATTTGGGACTGTCTAATGTCCATACACCTCACCACCTACCACTAAGCCTCTTCCAACAGTGCCTCCTGGGTTCCCTAGCCCACAGATAATTGGATCAAAGTCTGAACTTACAGTTAGAAGGGGCCCTTCAAGTTCCTTCCCCTCACTGTTTGCTTGTGAGAGCTAAGAATTTACCATTAGGGATTCACTTCTTTGGAGGCAACATAGATCTCTTGGTGGATTCTAAGTGTCCTCGTAGATGAATAGCACTGTATGCCTTTATTAGCTTCTCAGTGTCATATTGAGAGGAAACAAGAATAGAAGGGTCTAGAAGATTGGCACAATTTAGGAAGTGGCCTACAAAGGAGTCCCTTGGGTTCCTGGGACATCAGACTAGAGAAGAAGGGATCATGCACAGAGAAGGTGGGCTTTTCTCAGCTGCGTACTTACCTTCAGGCTATATCCAGTGTAGGCTTTCTCGCCCTCTTAGGCTCCTAGCTCGGCCTCCTGTGTTCGTCAGTCTTCCCTCACTGTGGTGAATCACCTGAGATAATTATGAAGCTGAAAGATTCATCTTGGCTCACAGATTTGGATGTTCCAGTCCATGATGGATTGGATCCCTCGTTTGGGGCCTGTGGCCAGGCAGTGCACCACGGCAGGTGTGTATGAAGGGGGGAAATGGCTACACTTATCAGTCAGGGGGCAAAAGAAAGTAAGGAGGAGGCTGAGGTCCCACTCTCCCTTTCCTACGTATGCTCCTCCATGGCCTGAAGACTTCCCGCTAGGTACCGCATCTTAAACATGCCCCTACAGGCTGGGGCTTTGAATACACGGACCTCTGGGGGACAGTCAAGATCCAAACCATAGTACCTCCCGTAGACAGGAGTGGTCCTCTCCATGAACTCAGGCTGGTAAATTAGGAGGAGAAGTGGAATGAGTCTATAAAAAAAAGTCCTTCTGAGTGTGTTGGTGCACACCTGTCATCCCAGCGGCTTGGGAGGCTGAGGCAGGAGGATTGTGAGTTCAAAGCCAGCCT
This sequence comes from Spermophilus citellus, assembly GCF_964194105.1. Classification (NCBI taxonomy): domain Eukaryota; kingdom Metazoa; phylum Chordata; class Mammalia; order Rodentia; family Sciuridae; genus Spermophilus; species Spermophilus citellus. Next base: position 59,789,745 of record NC_138184.1, read on the forward strand.
CAGTAATTTAGTGAGGCCCTAAGCAAATCAGTGAGACCCTGTCTCTAAATAAAATACAAAATAGGGCTGGGGAGGTGGCTCAGTGGTTAAGCACCCCTGGGTTCAATAACCAGTACAAAAAAAAAGTTATTGGTTTGCAGACAACAAGACAAAAAGCTCAGGATAATTAATCAATTTACTAGAAGGTAGAAGAACCAGGATGGAGTCCCAGAGTGCTCTTTTTCAAGTCCATGCTTTTAAAAATGTTTTCACATTACTAATAACCCTCTCTTTACAAAACTAATAATAAATAAGATAATCACCATACTACATTAATTATATGATTGTCTTATGACTACCATTAAATGTATTTTTCATATTCTGCACAATCTTTTTAATGCTCTTCTTACAAAAAAAGCAAGATACTGTTATTTTATGATACAATCATCATTCAAGTTGGGAGGATGCTGGTTAAATGCACAGGATGTATTTTAAGCTGTATATTTTCATGAGGGTTTTTAATTTCTAAAAATTGATAGTTTGTAACCTCCGAGCAGAGAGATGTTTCAAACCAATGCAGCGGCAAGCCCTTTATTCAGTTATTAGAGATCTAAATGTTGATTGACTCAGCAGAAGAAACAGCATGGCAAATCGATGTGAAATGGCCTTGCTGGGCACTGTGACCACTCACGCGCTGAGTTTGACAGAATGCAGGTGCTTCATTGGAATCCAATTAGAAAGATTGGTTCAGTGCAACTCCCAATTGATTACCTATAATTCATGTCATAAATAATATAGAGTCCTGCTCGCAATCTGCCCTCTGAAGAACACGGTCCTTTATTTTACATATGTATGTGTTCAAAATCCCTCCAGTGGCCAAAAGAAAAGCTCTAAACCCTCCAAAATTTTTTTTCGGGGGCAGGGGGTACTAGGAATTGAATCTGGGGTGCTTACCCACTGAGCCACATGCCCAGCCCAGATATGATGATGGTTGATTATAGTTTTAAGCCTCTGGGTCCTTTGCTAGGTCGTGACAGATAAACCAGGATGTACTTAATGAAAAGGAACAGAGGAGAGCCTGAGAAGCCAGAAGAGAAGCAGCTTCTAGTCTTGCCCGTGGGGAGAGGAAACTGGGTAGGTTTCTAGGCAGAGGTGACATTGGCGCTGAGTCTGGGAAACTTCAGGAAGGGAGGGGAGATTCCAGGCAGAGAAAACAATGGGGACAAAGGTCCAGGGGTGACCCATGGGTCTGATGCCTGTGGTGAAGAATGAGCAGATCACTTTGGCCAAAGGAAATGACTTACAAGAGAAGAATCAGCAAGAATGGGAAGAGAGGGTCTACAGAATGGAGAGAATCTTTGCCACCCGCAGCCCAGAGCATTAATCTCCAGGAGCTAAAGAGAACTCAAAAAACTTAACACCGAAAAACACCAGATAACCCCGTCAACAAATGGGCAAAGGAACTGAACAGGACTTAACAGGAGAAACACAAGTGGTCAACACATACATGAAAAAATGTTCCACATTTGTATCAGAGAAATGCAAATTAAAACGACACTGAGATTTCATCTTACTTCTGTCAGAATAGCAATCATCAAGAATATAAGTGACAATAAATGTTGGCGAGGATGTGGGGGACAAGGTACACTCACACATTGCTGGTGGGACTGCAAATTGGGGCAGAAAACTAGAAATGGAACTACCATTTGACCCAGTTAGCCCACTCATCGGTCTGTAACCAAAGGACTTCAAATCAGCACACTACAGTGACACAGTCACATCCATGGTTATAGCAGCTCAATTCACAACCGCTAAGCTATGGAACCAACGTAGGTGCCCTTCAACAGATGAATGGATAAAGGAAATGTGGTCTACAGACACAGTGGAATATTGCTCAGCTTCAACAAAGAATGAGATCATGGCATTTGCTGGTAAATAGATGGAACTGGAGACTAAGATGCAAAGGGAAATAAACTAATTCCCCAACCGAAGGCCAAATGTTCTCTCTGATATGCAGATGCTAACACAGAATAAGTGTGTGTGTGTGTGTGGAGGGACAGAGAACAGAAGTTCACTGGATGAGACAAAGGGGAATGAAGGGAAGGTAGGGGAGGGGAACAGGAAAGACAGTGGAGTGAATGGGACAGAACTTTCCTATGTTCATATATGAACCCACGACCAGGGAAACCCCACATCATGTCCAACCACAAGAATGGGATCCTAATTAGAATCACTATACTCCATGTATGTAGAATATGTCAAATACACTCTACTGTCATGTGTTTCTAAAAAGAGCAAATTAAAAAAATAAAAGAGTCAGGTGGGTGCAGATAGAAAAGTGGCACCAAGTGTCATCTCCCAAGGCCTTGCAGGGGTGACGAGAGAGAGTCAGTTAAGAGGACACAGAGGAGCCATCTACTACCCAGTGAGACAAAGAGAGAACGTGAAAGAAGGAAGGAGACCAGTTAGGGCCAGCAACTGGGGGTGGGGGGACGGTGGGAGGGAGGTTCATCCGGGTGCCTGTCTTGGGTGGAGGTGGGGTCCCGGGAGGACTGGACCTGGTGGCAGGATAATGGCCCACAGAAACACCCATGTCCTAACCCTTGCAGGGTGAGCCTGTGACAGCACCAAGGTTCTGCAGGCACGATTAGGGGTCTTCTAACGGGGAGATTGTCCCGAGCCATGCAGATAGGCCACGTTAATCACGGTTGTCCTTCAAACGAGACTTTCCAAGCTGAGGTCAGGGCAAGATGTGTCTGCAGAGGAAGGGTCAGGAGAGGTGGTACGGTAAGGACTTGACCTGCCCCCACGGACCCTGGTAGAACAAGGAGACTACAGGTCCAGTCTTTAGAAACCGGCAGACGCCCTCAGTTTATAGCCAGCCCACGAAAACTGGAACCCCAGTCCTATGGCTGTGAAGAACGAAAGTCGGGCAACAGGAACTTGAGTAAAGTAACAATCCTCCCCCAAGAACCTCTAGAAAGAACGCAGCATTGCCAACACCTATATTTTACCCCAGTGAGACCCCTTCAGAAGTCTGACTTCCATCTGGGTGCCATGTAATCCCAGAGGCTCAGAAGGCTGAGGCAGGAGGATCGCAAGTTGGAGGCCAGCCTTGTCAACTTAGCAAGGCCCTAAGCAACTTAGGAAGACCCTGTCTCAAAATAAAAAATATCAAAAGTGTCGGGGATGTGATCAGTGGTTAAGCACCCCTGGGTTCCATCCCTGTTGCAAAAAGAAAACAAACAAACAAACAAACAAAAAAACTGACTTCCAGAATTGTACGGTCACACATTTATGTGGTTCACCTACAAAGTTTGTGGCCTGTGTTGGTCTGCTTTCTGCCACTGTGATCGAAATACCCAACAGGAACAACTTACAGGGGGAAGATGGTTTGGGCTCATGGTTTCAGAGGTTCAGTACGTGGTGGGCTGAGCCCAGGGCCCTGGGCCCAAGGTGAGGTAGAACATCAGGGAGGAAAGGTATGGGGGAGGTGGGTGGCTCCATTCCTGGTGGCCAGGAGGCAGGCAGACAGCGGGGACAGGGCTTAGAGAGGATGCACTCTTCTAGGGCGTGCTCTCAGTGAGCCACTTGCTGCAGCCACGTCCCTCCTGCCTACAGTCACCACCCAGTCAGTTCATCAAACTGGGATGCACTGATGGGGTGACAGCTCACATAATCCAGTCACTTCACCTCTGAATATTTCTGCATTAACATTGAAGCTTTAGGGGGACACCTCATATCTAAACCATGACATGGTTATTTGTTTTGTCCGTAGGAAATGAGTTCAGATCCCGATTAGTCAATGACATTTATTGAATACCACCGCACCATGCATTAGAATGTAGGAGAAAACAGGCCCCTGAGGAGCTTCCTCTCCCTGTGGGGTGTGGTTCTATTTTCATGCTACATGGAATCAGGCTTTTTGTTCGTTGATGTCCTTTGGTCAGCTGTGTGACATGGATGAAGTTACCTAACCTCTCTGAGCTTCAGATTCCTCTCCTGTTAAGTGAGGGGGATGAACAAAAACACTTGCCTCTAAGTAAGCTCCATACTTTTTCATTATTATATAGAGAATGATAGAGAATGTTCCCATCTTCTAGGCACTGGTGGGCATATCTATGTTTGGGGATATTTTAAGTACCATAGAAATGATATTCTTTCTTCTTCTCATTAAGAAATCATCTCAGACTATAAGTGACATTTTGGTAATTATAACTTTATATTTACTCTGTGAATTAAGCTTAGATGTAGGGTTTGAAAATTTATGTGTATATGTCAGAATATTTTACAAAGGAGGCACAGAATCACATTAATGCATGTCAACTTCATCAACTTAGCAAGGCCCTAAGTAACTTAGGAAGACCCTGTCTCAAATATCTCATAGGATAAGATATATTCCATGCTTGCATAAATACATAAAAATAGAGTCTTCTGTTATGTGTAACCAAAAAGAACAAATAAAAAGAAATATAAATCTCTCATGGATCATAAAAACTTATCTGTGGCCAGCCACGGTGGTGCAGGCCTGTAATCCTAGCAGCTTGGGAGGCTGAGGCAGGAGGATTGTGAGTTCAAAGCCAGCCTCAGCAACTTAGCAAGGCCCTGTCTCTAAAAAATATATAAAACAGCCTGGGATTAGTCAGTAGTTAAGCACCCCTGGGTTCAATCCATGGTACCAATAAATAAATAAATAAACACCATGTGTGAATTCTTACTGGTAGCGTTGTAATTGCTGGGAATGCAGAAGTAGATGTGTTCTTCCCAGCACTGCAACTGGACAGCTTTTGGAAATCAAGAGTAACCTGAATTAGTTGAAGGTAAGCCACTTGCCATTGAGAACTTAAAAAGAAGTTAAAGAGAAAAAAAAATATTTTTTTTTTCCTAAACCTTCAAAAGAAATCAGCTCCTCATAACTTCCAGTTAAACTGGACAAACCAGGGTTGGGGCTGGGGCTGGGGCTCAGTGGTGGAGCACTCGCTTAGCATGTGTGAGGCACTGGGTTCCATCCTCAGCATCTCATAAAAAATAAAATAAAACAAAGGTATTGTGTCCATCTACAGCCAAAAAAAAATTTTAAAAAAACTGAACAAGCCATTGATATGGCAGCATTATTATAGGAATAACTATTTAGTTAGGAAATGTCACACAAAACTCAACTTGATTCCAACTTTGTGGAAGAAGCAAAGGCCAAGGACGCCCTAGTCATTTTTTTTTTTTTTTTTTTTGTACCATGGATTGAACTCACTAAACCACTGAGTCACATCCCCAGCCCCTTTTTTAATACTTTATCTAGGGACAGGATCTCTGTGAGTTGCTTAAGTCCTTTGCTAAGTTGCTGAGGCTATCCTTGAACTTGCAATCCTCCTTCCTCAGCCTCCCCAGCCGCTGAGATCACAGAGTGTGTGCCATGACGCCCAGCCTCCTACTAACTTTTAAAAAATTTCTTTGTGGTTCTGGGGATTAAACCCAGGGCCTTGTGCATGCAAGGCAAGCACTCTACCAACTGAGCTAGATCCCCAGCCCCTCCTAGTAACTTTCAATGAACTTCCTATTGAATAAGAAAAAAACAAAAGGGTCACAAGGGAGCTGATCCATATCGACAATGGGCCTGCCTGAGTGACAGTCTATTTCATGACCCTGGAGTTGTGAATATCTGTGCCAGGAATAGTTCTAAATCTGAACGTTTCAATATTTTCAAGGCAGTTCGATTGGAGTTAGGCATCCTGATGCAAAGCATGTGAATTTCTATAAGAAGAGGTGATACAGCGTCAGGAGAGAAGCCCTTACCACGGGACCATGTCACCGTGTAGCTTTATGGTTTGGAGGTGAGGGTGCCCCCCGAGATCCTGGGTTAATGTAGGAATGTTCAGAGGTAAAGTGGCTGTCATAAAGAAGAATGAAATGGTAGCATTTGCAGGTAAATGGATGGAACTGGAGACTCTCATGCTAAGTGAAATTAAGCCTGTTCCCTCAAACCAAAGGCTGAATGTTCTCTCTGATGTGCAGATGCTGACATCCCAGTTTGAATGGCTGGATGGTCACTCACTGAAGCCCCCTGGCTGGAGGAGGCGGGTCCCTGGGAGCACTGGGTCAAAGGGAGCACTGGTCACTGGGAGCACTGAGTCAAAGGGAGCACTGGTCACTGGGAGCACTGGTCACTGGGAGCACTGGGTCACTGGGAGCACGGGTCACTGGGAGCATGGGTCACTGGGAGCACGGGTCACTGGGAGCACTGGGAGCACTGGGAGCACTGGTCACTGGGAGCACGGGTCACTGGGAGCACTGGGTCACTGGGAGCACGGGTCACTGGGAGCACGGGTCACTGGGTCACTGGTAGCACTGGTCACTGGGAGTGTGCCCTGGAAGGGTGCATTTTTCCCTGCAGCCCTGTCCTGGTCCCCACGTCCTGACCCCACCACGAGCTGAGCTGCTGTCTTCCACTGCGCCCTTCCGTCCACCTCTGAAACCGTGAGCCAAAACAAACGTTTCCTCCTCTAAGTTGTCTTTCTCAGATATTTTGGTCGTAAAGCTAATACATAGGCAACCGGGGTGGGCTCTGAGTGACCGTGGGGAGGTCCCAGCTGTGCCACTTACTGTGACTGTGACATTAGACAGTGGCTTAACCTCGTGCCCGTCAGCAGCCTCATCTGTGAAGGAAGCCACAGGCCTTCTCATGGTCCAAGGGTGTAAAGGATGGGGGCTTGGTGAGCAGGGAGGGCTAAGGGCTATAACGAGCCACAGAGGTCTCAGGACCAGCCTGCCACAGGACTAGGTCTTCTTCTTGGGCATTATATGATGAATTTCCTTTCTGCTTTGTAATATATTAGGACATTGCTGCAAACCTTGTGCCTATGCTCCTAATTACCTTTTGGGACACCTCTGTAGTTTGGCTTTCATGTCATTTCTTTCTTTAAATTTTGCTCTTTGGGTGCTGTGGCACATGCCTGTGTGGCTTGGGAGGCTGAGGCAGGAGGATTGTGAGTTCAAAGCCAGCCTCAGCCATTCAGCGAGGCCCTAAGCAACTCAGGGAGACCCTGTCTCTAAATAAAATGCAAAAATGGGCTATGGGATGTGGCTCAGTGGTTAAGTGTCCCTGAATTCAGTCCCTGGTACTCCCCCTCAGCCCCCAGTAAAAATTCTGGTCTTTGGGATGTCTGCGGTAAACTCGACTTGTGGAGTGCCCCTGCTCTGGTTCTCAGAGCAAGGACCACATGATGCATTGACTATCCCGAGTGTCCAGGTTACGAGGACTACCTTTCTACTTCATATTGTCCCAAGGACGAGAATGGAGGACACAGGTAAACACACCAGAGGAAGAGCTTTCATTTTCGCACAAAATGCTGGAAGTTCTAAACAGATGACCACACCAGAAAATTTTTAGAATAACAGCACATTCCTGGCAGGAGTGACTCAAAGTAGTTGCCTGGCTTTTGGTTAGAACCCGGTGAAACTCAGCTGGATAGAAAAGAAAGCGCATCACCCAGGTAATGGGTCCCAATCCTTGTCTTGTCCCACATTGCTGTGGGACCTCAGGGAAGTCACTTGCCCTTCCTGGGCTTTCAATTGTGCCTCCATAAAATGAAAAAGCTGCAGTAGATCAGTGCTCTCTTTCTGAGACTCATCAGGATTTTGAGGGGGTTGACAAACGATGGTTGTAAAATTAGGTAGTGGTGATGTTTGCCCAGCTTTGTACATATATTAAAAACTACTGAACTATATATTTCATATATTTTAAATTTGGGGGTGAAGGTGTAGCTTAGAGGAAGAGTGTGCCCTTAGCATGCACAACGTCTTGGGTTTAACCCCCAGCATCAAAATAAATTTTTTAATGGTTTGTGAATTCTTTTTTTTTTTTTTTTTTTTGGTACCAGGGATTGAACTCAGGGGCACTCAACCACCGAGCCACATCTCCAGCCCTAGTTTCTATTTTATTTAGAGACAGGGTCTTACTGAGTTGCTTAGGGCCTCACTAAGTTGCTGAGGCTGGCCTGGAACTCATGATCCTCCTGCCTCAGCCTCCCAAGCCGCTGGGATTACAGGTGTGCACCACTGCGCCTGGCCTGGTGTGACCTCTTCTACTCTTTTTCCTGGGACTTCTCAAAACCAAACAAAACAAAACAACCCCCCCCCAAAAAAAATAGAGAAGGGGTTCTTTGTTTCTCATTGGAGGTACTTCTTTTCAAAGATTTGGGGATGTATGGCCAAGGCAGTCAGGTGAAAGTCCAGTCTAACCTGTTCTGTGAATTTAGACAGCAAAAGATGACTTTTTTTCCGTCACAGCCTGTGACTTTAAGAAGAGCCTCAATCTACAAATAGGGCCACCCTTCATGTTAAGGACTTTAAGCAGATGTTGACTCTTTAAAAGATTAACTGAGAGCTTTGAGAGCTGGTTTTGTCAGCTTGTAATTGGCTCCTGGGGAGGAGAAATCAACCTTCCTTGCTCCTACAGATCTGTCCCTATCTCCTTTCTGCTAATTGTTTGTTATCTGCCACTCTTTCCTTGAAAGGGAAGCCCCCTTAATGACACAGCCTTCTGATTACACTCTGATTAACGGCTTCTCAGATAAGACAGGGCTCTCCTGGGCCTCCTGGCAGGTAAGGAAAGCCACAATCCAAGGTGGGAGCCATGCACAGAACCCAGCTGAATGAAATTGTATAGGTATCAGGGTTGAACTTGGGGATGCTTAACCACTGAGCCCCATCCCCAGTCTTTTTCATTTTTATTTCAAGACAAGGTTTCACTGACTTGCTTAGGGCCTCACTGAATTCCTGAGGCTGGTTTCAAACTTGCAGTCTTCTTCCCTCAGCCTCCTGAGCCTCTGGGATTACAGGCATGTTTCACTATGCCCTGCAAAGGAGGAGTGTTTAAGAATTAAATGTTGGATGGAGTTTAAGGAGGTAAAGGAGTAGGTTGGAGTGTTGACTTCTCCATCTGGTCCCTCAAGCTAGGAAAATCCCAGTGTTTCCGAAACTGTAATTTGCACTCAGGTCACCTGGGGACACTGTTAAAAATGCAGATTCAATAGATCTTGGGAGAATCTGAGATTTTGCAATTCTAACCAACTTCCAGATGATGTTGATGCTACACTCTGAATAGCAATGGCTATCTGTGATTTCCTACACATCTTTTTTTAAGCCCCATCCCCAGCCCCTTTTTGTGTTCTATTTAGAGACAGGGTCTCATGAGTTGCTTAGGGCCACACTAAGTGGCTGAGGCTGGCTTTGAACTCGCGATCCTCCTGCCTCAGCCTCCTGAGTCACTGGGATTAGAGGTGGGTGCCACTGCACCCAGCTCCTACACATCTTGGTGTTTTCTTTCTTTTTTTAAAAAATTATTCATTCATACATATATATTTATACATATATATAATGACAGTAGAATGTATTTTGACATGTTTTACATATATGGAGTACACCTTCTCATTCTTCTTGTACATAATGTAGAATTACACTGGTCGTGTGTTCACATATGAACACAGGAAACGTTCTGTCCCAGTCATTCCACTGTCTTTCCCATTCCCACCCCCTCCCTTCCCTTCATTCCCCTTTGTCTCATCCAAACTATTTGTGTTCCTCCCTCCTCCCCACCCCTTATTGTGAATTAGCATGTGCATATCAGATCCTACACATCTTTAAAACCCAAATTCAAAAGAGCTTCCTGAAAGTCGACACTCTGGGGTTCTTTCTTGCAGGTCCTAGTTAAATATTAATGATAGCAACGAGAACACAGTAGCCATGATGACTGGCATTTGTGGAAGGCTTCCTAGCTGCAGGTCTAGCCAAGCAGAACTATAATTATTGCCCTCATGTAAAAGAACTACCTGGGGTTTAGAGACCCTAAAATAACTAGCCCAAGGTCTCCTTGTGGCAAAGCAACAACTTGAACAGTACTGGACTCCACAAGTGGGCCCAGAAGTGTTATGAGTTTATCATTTCCAATCTGGAACTCTGAAATGCTCCAAAATCTGAAATTTGTTGAGTACTGACATGGTACAAATGGAAAATTCCACTTATGTGATTGGTCAAAATTTAGGTTCCTTAAAAATACTCTATTTCTGTGTGCAGTGGCGCACGCCTGTAATCCCAGCAGCTCAGGAGGCTGAGGCAGGAGGATCTTGAGTTCAAAGCCCGCCTCAGCAACTTAGGGAGATGCTAAGCAACTCAGGGAGATCCTGTCTCAAAATAAAATATAAAAAAGAGCTGGGGATGTGGCTCAGTGGTTAAGCACCCTTGGGTTCAATCCCTCGTACCAAAAAAAAAAAAAAAAAAGACAATAGCAAGTGTTGACAAGGTTGCAGAGAAACTTGAAAACCTCATAGATTGTCAGTGAGAATGTGAAACGGCTCAGTTACTTTGGAAAATAATTCCAGTTATATAAACGATTTGCTTCTCTTTTTTAAATTTCCTTGCATATTGAAATTTTTTGTTGTATATATTACTGCTTGTTTCTTTTGACTTAAAAACATTTTTACATCAAAAATATTTTAAATTCTTTAAAAAACCCCGACTAAACAGATCTGTTGTTGTTGCAAATTTTGTTACTCTGCCATTTGTTGTAAGGAATGATTTGTATTCAAAACTGTGGGCAATTAAATTTAAAATTCATGTCAAGCGTAATGGTAGCTGCCTGTTATCCTAGCAACTCGGGACACAGAGGCAAGAGGATTGCTTCAGCTAAGGAGTTTGGGATGCGCGTGGGCAATATAGTGAGACCTTGACTCTTTTTTAAAAAAAATAAATTTAAAATTCAGCTTTATTTAAGCAAATTTGATTTTTTATTACATTATTTATTTATTCTAATTTGTTATCCATGATGGCAGAATGCAATTCATTTCATTATTACACCTAGAGAGCACAGTTTTTCAAGTCACTGATGGTATACAAAGTATTTTCACACCATTCGTGTCTTCAGACACGTACTTAGGGTCATGATGTCTAACTCATTCCACCATCATTCCTACCCCTTGTCCCCTCCCTTCACCTCCCTCCCCTTTGCCCTATCTAAATTCCTCCATTCCTCCCATGCTCCCCCACCCCAAGCAAATTTGATTGAAAATGTTGATTGTTGTTGCGTATGGTGGCACGTGCCTCCAATCCCAATCAGTGGAGATAGGGAGGTGGCTGAGCTAGAAAGGTCACAAGTTCAAGGCCAACTAAGCAAGACCCTCTCAAAATCAAAACTAAAAAGGGCTGCGGATGTGGCTCGGTGGTTTAATCCCATTAAAAAAAATTAAAAAGGTTGATAGTTAATTTTAATATATATATGTGTGTGTGTGTGTGTATTTTAATTTAATAGGTGGGCGTGGTGGCACACGCCTTATAATCTCATGGATTAGGGGGCGGGGACTGAGGCAGAAGGATGGTGAGTTCAAAGCCAGCCTTCATCACTTAACAAGGCCCTGAGCAATTCAGCAAGACCCTGTCTCTACATAAAATAGAAAAAGGGCTGGGGATGTGGCTCAGTGGTTAAGTGCCCCTGAGTTCAATCTCTGGTGCCAAAACTAACAAACAAACAAACAAACAAAACCTTGCAAGATAATGGATAAGCTTTTAGAATTGCAATCACTTTAGACCATTTTCTATTGACTTTAACGTGTGTTTTAAATAAAATGCATGTTTCTGTCTGCTTGAGTCTGTTCATTTCTCTCCTCCCACAGTTTCTGTATAGGGTGAGCTCGAGTGGGCAACTTCACAACGGAGTCCACAGTTTTCATAATACTTGATGGGATCCAGAAGAACTAGAGGAATGGTCATGGTGTAGAAATCCTGGGCTCGGAGCTGAAGGCGGAGGACTGAGGCCACGCTGTTCTCTGCCGTTGGAGGTGGGTGGTGTGCTTACGGCTCTGCGGGATTTGATTGCAAAATGTTGGCTGGGACTTTGTATTTATTTATTTTTTTAATGTAAGTATGGAAAGGCGTGTCAGGGAGCCTGAGGATGAACTGTGTGAACAGTCATGGCTCCACGGCCCCCTCCCACCAGGGGCACGCGCTCCTCGTCCAACCACAGAAGCCAGGGTGAGGACAGTTGTTCCTCTTCCTCGGATGAATACCTGGGTGGGAGTGGGAGGATCAGAGGCCACCACTCACCCTGAGCTTTGAGTCTTGATCCAGTCACCCAGAGGGACACTTTCAAGTTCATTCATGGCAACAGCCTGTTCATGCCTCAGGTTCTGGGACTGCGCCCAGGCCTGCAATGACCCCCCGACGCCCAGGTCTCATATGGCCTCTCCTCAGGCCTCTGCCCAGTGGCACTTTCCTGACCAGCTCATCTAGGATAGCCACCTCCTATTCTCATTTTCTGTTCTCTCATTCAACTTTCTCTTTTTCTTTTCCTTTCAGGGATGGAACCCAGGGGGTGCTTAACCACTGAGCCCCATCCCCAGCCCTTTTTATATTTTATTTAGAAACAGGGTCTCACTGAGTTGCTTAGAGTCTCTAAGTTGTTGAGGCTGGCTTTGAACTCACAATCCTCCTGCCTCAGCCTCCTAAGCCACTGGAATCATAGGCATGTGCCAAAATACCTGGCTCTTCCTCTTCTTAAAAAGACACAGTCCTATCCGATTAAGGTTACATTCTTATGATCTTCCATCCTTAGAGGCTGTGTCTCCAAATATAGTCAAGTGACACTGTGAGTGTGACTATTCATTCTATGAATCTGGGGGTGGGTGGGGGCACAATGAAGTGTACGGTGGATGTTGTTGTGCATGAAGGAGAAATCTGAAATTTATAAATTATATCTTGCAGAATACCCATAGGTGTGGTAACATTGTCAACAGTAGTGATAATTCTAACCGTTCTTTAAGACTTGGCACTTTATAAAGATTGTGTGCTTGTATTATTTCTCAGATCACTCAAATGCCATCTCATCACTGAGGTCTCCTCTTAATTGTTATCCCGAGTTTCATGTGCTGTTCTGTAAGTGTGATTACGCCCACAGCCATTGCTCTCTAACCCCTTGCCTGGAAATTAAACATTATCACCTTCTCATTACCCCAAACTATTCATTTTTTTTTCAGTTTTGCTGAGGTATAACTGACAAATAAAAACTGTGCACACTCGAAATATAAAATGTAACGATTTGATGTACATATTCATTGTGCAATGATGGCCCCAGTCAAATGAACTGACACATCTGTCAGCACCTCGATTACCATTTTGTGTGTTTGTGGCTGCTTAGCATCTGCCCCTTAGCAAATTTCAAGAAAACAATACAGTATTATTAACTATAGCAACTATTCTCTGTATAAGATCTCCAAGCTGGGAATTGTGGCACAACCTGTCATCCCAGAGGTTTGGGAGGCTGAGGCAGGAGGATCATGAGTTCAAAGCCAGCCTCAGCAAAAATGAGGCACTAAGCAACTCAGTCAGACCCTGTCTCTAAGTAAAATATAAAAAAAGAGCTGGGGATGGGGCTTAGTGGTCAAGTGCCCCTGGGTTCCATCCCTGGTACCAAAGATCTCTGAGATGTTTTCATCTATGGCTGCAAGTTTGTGGTCCTAACATTAATATATCTCCGTTTACCACCTCCATCCCTTCAGCCCCTGACAGCCACTGATCTGTTCTCTACTTCCATGAGTTTGACTTTTTTAAACTCCACATAAAAGTGAGATCATCTAATGTTTGTTCTTCTGTGTCTGGTTTATTTCATTTATGATACTATCTTCCAGGTTTATCCACATTGTTGTAAATGGTGTGTTTTCCTTCCTTTTGAAGGCAAAATAATATTTCACCGCAGGAATATACCATTTTCTCTGTTAGTGAACACTTAGGTTGCTTCTGTATCTTGGTTACTGTGAATACACAATAAACACGGGAGTGCAGGTGTCTCTTTGAGATACTGCTTTCATTTTCTTTGGATGTGAACCCCATTGTGTGACTGATAGATGATGTGGTAGTTATATTTTCAATTTGTTGATGGACCTTCACACTGTTTTCCATAATGGATGCACTAATTTACATGCCCACCAACATCTTTGTACACTTGTTCTTTCTTCTCTGTTATTTTTTTTATGTAGCCATCCTAACAGTTGTGATGTGATAGCCCATGGTGGTTTTGATTTGCATTTCCCTATATGACTAGTAATGCACATTTTGTCATATACCTGTTACCCATGTGTATGTCTTCTTTGGTAAAATGTCTATTCAGGTCCTCTGTCCACTGTTTAATTGAGATATTATTTTTCTGCAATTGAGTTGTATGAGTTGCTTATATATTCTGCATATAAATGGATTGCAGATAAAAGGATTGCAGATATATTTTTTTCCCATTCTGAGCAGGGAACGACTGTGCACACCTGTAATCTCAGCCACTCGGGAGACTGAGGTGGGAGGATCACAAGTTTGAGGCCAGACTGGGCAACTTAAGACCCTGTCTCAAAATAAAAAATAAAAAGGGCTGGGATGTAGCTCAGCCTGGTTGCAGGTGATTGAAACAATTGTTAAGTGAAAGGCTGTGTTGTTAAGTGAAAGACTGGGTTATTGTGTACTCAGTTAAGTACTTGTAGGAGTTGTAGGCTAAATAAGCAGTGTGGGAGATGCTAACAGAGGGACCAGAAGCCCACATGGTCAGAGATGAGGGCTTCTCATTCCCTGCTCCATATTCTGTTATCAGATACATCACAATCTTCTGTGAGTCATGTTTTCATCCTAGATTATTAGCTGTTTATTTGAAAAGCTTTATTGAGATACAATATATATATTGTACAATACACCCACCGAATGTGTATAATCCAGTGGTTTTTAGAATATTCAGAGTTGTGCAGCCATCACCACAATCAATTTTATAGCATCATTATCCCCCAAAGAAACTCCATGCTAAATTATATACTCCTGCAGTGGAATATTATTTTGCCTTCAAAAGGAAGGAAAACACACCATATATACACATATATGTATACACACATATATGTATAAGTACATGTATTCTATATCATATTCCATATTATATATAGAATGTATATATTCTATATTCTATAATATGTAATAATAGATCTGTTATATATAATGCATATTATATATCAGAATATATGGAATATAGAATATATGTAGAATATATGTATATATTTTATACATTGCTTATTAGAATTTTCTATATATTATCTCACTGGTACTTTAAAATTTTGATTACATATTGAAATTATACTATACTGGGACATATATCAAAATAATAATTAATGACAAAATAGGTTATTAAGATTGATCCTAAGCCAGGCACAGTGGTGCATGCCTATAATCCCAGCAGCTTGAAGGCTGAGGCAGGAGAACTGTGAGTTCAAAGCCAGCCTCAGCAACTTAGTAATGCCCTAAGTATCACTAAGACTCTGTCTCTAAATAAAAAATTTAAAAATGCTGGGGATGTGGGGCTGGGGATTTGGCTCAAGCGGTAGCGCGCTCGCCTAGTGTGCGTGTGGCCCGGGTTCGATCCTCAGCACCACATACAAACGAAGATGTTGTGTCCGCCGAGAACTAAGAAAAAATAAATAAATATTAAAATTCTTTCTCTCTGTCCCCCTCTCTCTCTCACTCTCTCTTAAAAAAAAAAAATGCTGGGGATGTGGCTCAGTGGTTAAGTACTCCTGAGTTTAATCTCTGGTACAAAATATATTTAAAAAATGTGATTCTGTATACCAGGGACTGGAATGTCAAGTGCCTACAGGAATCAGGCAGGTAATATAAAGAAGGAAAGGAAACTGAGGAAGGTATCAGGGATTGGTGGGTTCTGCAGTGCTTTGGAGGTGATGTGCCATCTAAAGATACGGCTATTGCTCAGCCCCAGCCAATGGCTGTCATGTAGGAGTGGGGACTTGGAGTTCCCAGAGATTAATATTATTATTATTATTTTTGTACCAGGGTTTGAATTCAGGGGCACTTGACCACTGAACCACATCCCCAACCCTAGTTTGTATTTTATTTAGAGACAGGGTCTCCCTGAGTTGCTTAGGACCTTGCTTTTGCTGAGGCTGGCTTTGAACTCACGATCCTCCTGCTTCAGCCTCCGGAGCTGCTGGGATTACCAGGTGCACCACCGCCCAGAGCTCAATTTTCTAAAAAAAATATTATTTTTTTAGTTGTAGTTGGACATAATATCTTTATTTTATTTATTTTTATGTGGCGCTGAGGATTGAACCCGGGGCCTCACACTTGCTAGGTGAGCGCTGTATACTGCTGAGCCACGACCCCAGCCCCAGAGCTCAATTTTTGAAGGAGAAACTAATACAGACTTTCAATGACATATCTTGATTTTTGAAACACTGGTTATGCCAAACCAAACATTCTCAGAGTCTGTCCTACTGGAAGCCAATTTGCAACTCCACTCTCTACACGTGTCTTGTTTCAAACTAGAACAGGCATCTGGATTGGCTCTCTTGATATTTTCTTCCACATATGCTTGGTGAGCCTATGATTTGTTTTCTCAGGAAGTCTGTAAGGTTTTTGCAGATACAATTTATGTCTTGTGTATTGATGTTCAAATCAAGCCTGATTGATGATCTTGGTAAATGGTATTTATTTGTTTGTCTGGTCTGCAGTTTTTAACTGTCAGCCTGAGTCAGCATGGCTGGAGCTGCGCATTGAAAACGTTGGTTTGCCCCAGGAATCCTACTCCTGGGTATGTGCCCGATAGAAATATATACCTATAGTCATCAAAAGGCTCTTACAGAGTGTTCAGAGCAGCACTATTCACAGTAACTGTAACAGACATCGGTCCAATCATCCATCACCAGCCTCAGAATGAAACTTTTCCATGAGTTTTTAAATTGGTACATTGTAGTTATAGGTAATGTTGGGATTTGTTACATATTTGTACATTCACACAATGTAAAAATATAATTTGGCCAGTATTATTCCTCAGTATTTCTCTCTGTGCCTTACAATAAAATTTAAAATTTATTATAATAATACCGTATAATAATAAAATTTAAAATTTTATTATACAGTATAGCTGGGCACATTGGTGCATGCCTGTAATCCCAGTGGCTTGGGAGGCTGAGGCAAGAGGTTTGAAAGTTCAAAGCCAGCCTCAGCAATTTAGCGTGGCCCTAAGCAACTCAGTGAGACCCTGTCTCAAAATAAAATAAAAAGGATTGGGGATTTATCTTAGTAGTACAGTGCCCAGGGGTTCAATTCCCGGTGAACGCCCTCCCTGCCAAAATAAAAATAAAAATTTCTAGAGTATGATAAAAATCACAGCAATGAAATAATAAATTGTAACTCCAGACAGTAATATGGAAGAATATCAGAAATGTAATGCTAAATAAAAGAAGACAGGAATGCAGCACATGATTTCTTTTTGGTACCAGGGGTTTAAACCCAGGGTTACTTCTTTTATTGTTGTTGTTCTGTTTGTTGTTGTTTTGTTTTGTTTTTTTGCAGTACTGGGGATTAAACCCAGGAGTACTCTACCACTGAGCCACATCCCCAGCTCTTTTGGTTTTTAATTTTTTTTTATTTTTATTTTTTAGAGAGAGGGGAGAGAGAGAGAGAGAGAGAGAGAGAGAGAGAGAGAGAGAGAGAGAGAGAGAGAGAGAATGTTTTTAATATTTTATTTTTTAGTTATCGGCAGACACAACATCTTTGTATGTGGTGCTGAGGATTGAACCTGGGCCGCACGCATACCAGGCGAGAGCGCTACCGCTGAGCCACATCCCCAGCCCTTGGTTTTTTATTTTGAAACAGCATCTCACTAATTTGCCCAGGCTAGCCTGGAACTTGCAATCCTCCTGCCTCAGCTGCCCCAGTTGCTGGGACCACATGCTTGCAGCAATACACCCTGTGCAATAACTGTTTTGATTTATATAAATTCAAAAACTTGTAAGACCCAGTCTATGGGTTTTAAGTCAGGATAACAGTAATTGTTGGAGTCAGGGAGGGATAAAGAGAATACAGGAGACTTCTGGAGTGCAGCCAATATTCTGTTTCTTAATCTGAGTGCTGGTCACATGGGTGTGTGAAAAATCCTTTTGAGCTATACATTTGTACTTTTCTATATATTAGTATCTCAATGGAAAGTTTCAATGTTAATTCGGGGGCTGCACTTGGGATCCACAGAATCACTCTTTTGCATGGGGGTGAGAGTTGTCAATAAGGTCCCCAGGCATTTTCACGCAAGTCATTATGGGACCCTCTCAAGAATACGCTGTACTTGCCGGATATGGTGGCCCACACCTGTAATCCCAGTGGCTCCGGAGGCTGAGACAGGAGGATCACAAGTTCAAAGCCAGCCTCAGCAACTCAGTGAGACCCTGTCTCTAAATACAATATAAAAAAAGGGCTGGGGATGTGGCTCAGTGGTTAAGTGCCCCTGAGATCAATCCTTGGTACCAAAACAAACAAACAAAAAACACTGCACTTGATTGATAGACATATTTACATATTTCCTTCTCCAAGGGGCTTCTATAGGTGCTCTTGACAACTCACTCCCCCTCTCCCAGGTTTTTTTGCTGTATATTGCCATGCATTATTTGAAGACAAGAGTGACATAAATTTAACAGCCATTCTGGGTACCTTCAACCAGTGGCACTCGAAGCAATCGAGGAGACAGCGCTGATAATGTGCTAGCTTCTAAAATATGGCTAAATAAAATCAAATGTTTATGGGGTGGCTAATGAACAACATCCCTGGGTGGGTGGCGGAGTTCACGTGCTCAATTGCTGAATTTCAGTGAATCCTGGCTTCTGGGGAAAGGGAGCTGAGCAGAGGCCAGAAGAATCTGAGGCTTTTCCTGGAGGTGGAAAGGGGGAGATTTGGTGACTGAGGCAGGTGACCCAGAAGGACTTGAAGTGCTCTTCAAGCTTTGGGAGCTGCACCCACCCCAGCTTTATTTGGGTCAAGGTGAGAAAGATCATCGCTACCTTTTGCAGCTGGGCCCGGCCATAGAGATCACTTTCTTATGGGCTCTAGACATGGTCTCCAGAGTGCTGATCAGCTTCTGCTGGGGTGTGGCAAGCGGACAGATTCCTGGGTCCCACTGAACCCCTCATTCTGTTGCTTGGGAGCCTGCTTTCAGTGATCGACACCTTCAACAGCTTGCCTCCCAAAGCAGAATAACAGAGGAAGCTCTGACCCAATACCAGAGCCACTTCCTGAACCTTTCTGAGCCTCACACTTTGCATCTGTAAATAGAGATTTGTAACACACATCTAGCCCCAAGAATGCAGAGTGTTCATGCTCCTGGTTCACAGTCAACCTCCACCAGTGTTGGCTACTAAGAAAGTTTCTTTGTTTGGTCATGATACATTTATTTATTTATATCTGATGCTGAGGATCGAACCCAGTGCCTTGCACGTCTTGCACATGAGTGCTCTACCACTGATCCACAACCCCAGCCCACTAAGAAGGTTCTTAAAATCACATTGCTTTTCTGAGGTTAACTCACCACGATACTATAAAGTTCATTCATATCACTCATTTTCATCCTTGAAAGTCCCAAATTCAGGGCTGGGGTCGTGGCTCAGTGGCAGAGCGCTTTCCCAACATGAGTGAGGCCCTGGGTTCGATCCTGAGTACCACATAAAAAAATAAATAAATAAAATAGAGGTATGGTGTCCTTATACAACTAAAATAATAATCATAGTAAAATAAAATCCAAACTTCAGTGACAGGAATTTAATGGGGAAAAGGTACCATCCTAACTGGAGACTATCATACTAAGTGAAATAAGCCGATGCCAAAATCCCAAAGACAAGTGTTCTCTCTGATACTTGGATGATAATACACAATAACAGGGTGAAGAGAAGAATAGACGTTCATCAGATTTGACAAAGAGGAATGAAGGGAAGGGAGGAGGATGGGAATGGGAAAGACAGGGGCATGAACTAGACATAGCTTTCCTATGTCCACATATGAACACATGACCAGGGAAACTCCACATCATGTCCAACCACAAGAATGGGAAGTTATATCCGTGTATGTATAATATGTCAAAATATACTCTACTGTCATGGATATCTAAAAAGAACAAAAATACATAAAATGCAAAAAAGAAAAAAAACTAACTTTGCATTTTGGGCTAATT
Organism: Spermophilus citellus; assembly: GCF_964194105.1. Lineage (NCBI taxonomy): Eukaryota > Metazoa > Chordata > Mammalia > Rodentia > Sciuridae > Spermophilus > Spermophilus citellus. The sequence goes on from NC_138184.1 coordinate 59,809,738, forward strand.
GTGGATTGATAGGTAGTTGTAAGAAATGGTATAGGAAGGTTCAGCATATCATTAGCCAGACCCTTCATGGTAACATCTTGCAGAATCACGCTACAGGACCACAACTGTGATTATCGACACTGATACAGTCAAGGTACAGGACATTTCAACCAAAGCCTTGCATGTGTCTTTTTATAGCCATATCAGCATCTCTCCTAGTCTCACCCTAACCTTAACGCTGGATAACTCTTCATGCTTCTATTGGTGTTGGGTACTTAGTGGAATGAAAGATCTCTCCACTCAACAGTAATGTGCTCTCTATAAATTCTCATCTCAAGAATGTTAAATAGGGGCTGGGGCTGTAACTCAGTGGCAGAGCACTTGCCTAGCATGCATGAGGCACTGGGTTCGATCCTCAGTACCACATAAAAATAAACAAATAAAATAAAGGCATTCTGTCCATATACAACTACAAATTTTTTTTTTAAAAAAGAATGTTAAATAACTGGAATGATTTAGTGTGCAAAATGGCATCCTAATTAGAATAAATTGTACTCCATGTGTGTATAATATGTCAAAATTCAGCCTACTGTCACGCATGTCTAAAAAGAGCAAATTAAACAAACGAAGAAGAAGAACACGAAAACCACTGATCCACAACCCCAGCCCACTATTTAACTATTTAACCTGCAGGTTCTCCTGGGCACAGGCATCTCTTGGAGAAACCTTGGAAAGAGAACAGGGACAGGGTCAAGGTCAGTTCTCGTACTGGCAATTTTGTCAAGACCTGGACCAATGGGCAGCCTGTTGCCCGGAACACAGAGGCTTGTTAACTCCAGGAAGGGTGAAGATAAACAGGTCAGCACCCAACTTTTGAACATTTACACAAGATAGGGCATTTGCTGTGCAGAGGACCACTTTTGCCTAGGGAGGGAGACCTGGGCAGTTCCAGTGCCTGTCAAGCTGTGGCCCAGGGAGCAGACCTGCAGAGCTCAAGATTTATGCTCCAGGACAAGCAGCAGCGCCACTCTGATTATACAACTTGTGTGGGTTCTGTGCTGACTTCTCCCAGCTCCTGATTGCTTTTCTTCTGCCTTCTTGGGTGAAAGCATTACTCGGGTATTTATGCAAAGGTCGCGTGTAATTGGCTGAGGTCCAGCACAGGCCAGTAATTCCAGAGCATTGATTTTGTTATTAAATAAGCGAACAGGAACTGGAGAGAACCAGGCAGCATCAGGTGCCATAAAAGGGGGTCCCAGTTTTAAAGATGAGGAAATGAAGGGAGATTAAGTAATTTACCTGAGGTCCCACGAGTACCTGACCACAGAGCTCCATTCAAATCCCAAAATGCGTGGCTTGGGAGGCTGAGGCAGGAGGATCATGAGTTCAAAGCCAGCCACAGCAATTTAGTGAGGCCCTAAGCAACTCAGTGAGACCCTGTCTCTAAATAAAATGCAAAATAGGGCTGGGGATGGGGCTCAGTGGTCGAGTGCCCCTGAGTTCAATCTCTGGTGCCCTCCACCATAAAAAAATCCCTAAATGTCTCATGTCAAAGACCCATTACATTTTTGCCCTCATTCAGTAGGTTTTATCTTCATTCTGTTGATTTCCTGTGTGGAGGCTTTTTAGTTAGGTGTAATTCCATTTGTGTGTGTGTGTGTGTGTGTGTGTGTGTGTGTGTATATATATTTTTGCCTTTGTTTTTGCATTTTGGAATAAGTTCCAGTGTCCTATTGCACAGAAGGGTGATTATGGTCAACAGTCTTGCATCATACCACTCAAAACTGGGAAAAGGCTGGGTTGTGGCTCAGTGGTAGAGGCTTGCCTTACATGTGTGAGGCACTGGGTTCAATCCTCAGCACCACATAAAAATAAATAAATAAAGGTCCATTGACAACTAAAAAAATATTTAAAAAATTTGCTAGAAGAGAGGTTTTGAAGGCTCTCCCTACAAAGAAATAACAGTTGTTTGAGATGATGGTTACCAAAATATGCTAAGTGGATCATTACACAATATATAAATGTATGGAAACATCACATTATACCCCATAAAAATACACAGTTATTAACTATTTATTCATTTATTATGCAGTTCTGGAGATAAAACCCAGGATTTCTTTATCATTGGCCTACATCCCCAGCCCTTTTTATTTTTTGTTTTGAGACAAGTTGTGGAGATGGCCCTCTAACTTGCAATCCTCCTTCCTCAGCCTCCCAAGTTGCTGGGATTACAAGTGTGCACCACTATGCACCAACTCATTTTTTTAAATGTCACATTAGAAAAAGATGCACTCATATCTTGCTGGTGGGACTGTAAATTGGAGCAACCACTCTGGAAAGCGATATGGAGATTCCTCAGAAAACTAGGAATGGAACCACCATTTGACCCAGTTATCACTCCTTGGCTTATACCCAAAGGACTTAAAAATCAGCATATTACAGTGACACAGCCACATCAATGTTTATAACAGCTCAATTCACAATAGCTAAGCTATGGGGCAACCTAGGTGCCCTTCAGCTAATGGATGAATAAAGAAGATGTGATATTTACAGACAATGGAATACTGCTCAGCCATAAAGAAGAATGAGATCATGGCATCTGCCAGTAAATGGATGGAGCTGGAGACTATCAGGGGTAAGTGAAATAAGCCAATCTCCAAAAAACAAAAGCCAAAAGTTCTCTCTGATATGTGGATGCTAACACAGAATAAGGGAGTCCAGGTGGGGTTGGGAGGGAAGAATACAAGTTCATTGGATTAGACAAAGGGGAATGAAGGGAAGGGAGGGGGATGTGAATGGGAAAGACAGTGGAGTGAATGGGACAGAACTTTCCCATGTTCATATATGAACACACGACCAGGGAAACTCCACATCATGTCCAACCACAAGAATGGGATCCTAATGAGAATAAGTTAGACTCCATGTATACATGTCAAAATATACTCTACTGTCATGTATATCTAAAAAGAGCAAATACAAAAAGCCCCATTATGCAAATGTTCAGAGAAACAGGGTTTAGAGACAAAGAGGAAAATATCAGGGTCTCTGGAAGGCTGCTCTATGTTTTTTTTTTTTTTTTTTTTTTTTTTGGTGCCAGGGATTGAACCCAGGGGCACTGGATCACTGAGCCCCATCCCCAGACCTATTTTGTATCTTCTTTAGAGACAGGGTCTCACTGAGTTGCTTAGCACCTCACTTCTGCTGAGACTGGCTTTGAACTCACGATCCTCCTGCCTCAACCTCTGGAGTCTCTGGGATCACAGGCGTGGGCTACTGCGCTCTGTCTGCTCTACCCTTGAACACGAGGCAATTGAGAATTCCGTGGCATCTTCCCTGTAGTGAACTAATGTGAATGAAGAGCTAATGTGGAAGCGAGGTGTATGGAATGCTGAGCCCACCATCTGGATCCACACGTACTGAGTGAGGCTGTCATTAGTGCTGGAAAAAAGGCCAGTGAGTCACAGAATCAGCTCCTTCGCCACCACCACGGCACCCAGAGCCGTCGGCTGGCATGGTGTCACTGTTGTCCTGGGAAGTGTTTGCCCGCATCACCCGGCAACAACCCCAAATGATGGTGGGATTCGGTAAGAATGGATAAGGAGAGGGACCTGGGGTTGTGGCTCAGCGGTAGAGCGCTCACCTTGTACGTGCAAGGCCTTGGGTTCCATCCTCAGCACCACACAAAAATAAATAAATAAAATAAAGTTATTAAAGAAAAAAAGAATGGATAAAGACAATATTGCTGATTCATTTCACTCTCAGTAGCTCATAGAAATGCCGACTCAGCTGTCAGCACCACCCGAGCCCCATCCCCAGCCCGTTTTATTTTAAAAAATTGAGACAGGGTCTCACTAAGTTGCTTAGGGCCTCTCTAAATTGCCCAGGCTGGTCTCAAACTTATGATCCTCCTGCCTCAGCCTCCGGAGCTGCAGGGATTACAGGCATGTGCCACCACACCCAGCACCAGGGCCCTTTCTTACAGAGAAAGAGGCAGAGAAATCCAATGACTTGTCCAAGTTGCACAGCCAGTGAAAGAAGAGCTGGGTTCTGGACTCAGAGCTCAAATCATCCTTTATCATTTTAAAGCCACACTCAGAGATTAAGATACTGGTTGTATCAAGAAAACATTAAAAAAAAAAAAGTTGATTTTCTGATGAAACACACGTGCTCCAAGCAAAAACCGCCCCCAGCTTTTCAATTTGTTTATTTGAAGGCCATGGGTAAACCCCATCAAGTCCGCAGGCCAAGGCGACTTCAATCTTGCAGTATCTATTTTGAAAACTTCAATCTGTTGCATGCCAGGCGGGATTCAAAACCTCCTGCTGAAAATAGTACCTGGATTCAAAGGGTTACAAGGTCTGGTTCCACTGGGTTTAAAAAAAAACTTTTCTTCAGGTCATGGTTCTCGTCAAAGTCATGGTCTACATTTTTGTAAATGTATCCCATCAGAAAAAATTTAAACAGCAAAAACAACGTGAAAAATCGCTCTAAATATAGAAACATTGGAATTAATGTTACTTTTTAGAGGCTTTTATGAAAACACTTGTTATCTTAGGGAAGGGAGTCACTTTCCTTGTTTTGTAAAAAAAAAAAAATTTCCACTTATGGTTTATCAGTATTTATCCAGTTTGGTGACGCACGCCTGTCATCCCAGTGATCTGGGAGGCTGAGGCAGGAGGATCTTGAGTTCAAAGCCAGCTCATCAACTTAGTGAGGCCCTAAGCAACTCAGTGAGACCCTGTCTCTAAATAAAATACAAAATAGGGCTGGGGATGTGACTCAGCGGCGGAGTGCCCATGGGTTCAATCCCTGGTATCACAAGAAAAAAAAAACTCAAATGCGAAACTATCTTTCATTATTAAAGGGAAAAGCCAGAGCAAAGATGAAATTATTTCCATTAGGGCTAGGGACTCCAGAGAAGGCTGAAAACTAAGTATAATAAAGGAAAATTCTGTTAATTTTATCCCCCTTCCAAACCTCAGAGGCATAAGACTTCAGAAATTATTTTTCTTTTACTAAGATTCTTTACAGTGATTCAGCAGAACAAAGTCATAAATACTTCAACTCTGAGGAACTTTCATGTGGGATCAGATTTGCTCCTAGGCCCCAAGCTAGCTTGTCTTAGAACCGGCAGGCTCAGGATGTGCTTCATCGGAAGAGTTTATACTGCATTGAATGGAGCAGGGAAAGTCTTACGTGTCCACTGAATCTCCCTTCCCGGCATTGGTTCAGCGCATTTTTATTTTTTGCTGCATTTTTTTTAAAGATCTGATTCAAGATTTTTAATTTGAAAATGAGGCTAGTTAAATGAGATTTTGGAAAATGAAAAAAAGAGTAACCCTAAGGGGTGCACATGCATGCATGCGTGTAGTTGTCCATCAGTATTTTCAGGGACTAGTTCCAGGGACCCGTGCAAATACCCAAATATGCAATAATCAAGGAACTTGATTGTGTGCATGCATATTTATTTGTGGTAGATATGATCTATAAAGTTGTATTTGTTGAACTAGCAAATACCAAATCATTGTCCATAAGAGAAAGATAGGTTCAGGCGCCCATAAATCTCTGGTCACAGAATTATTTTTAACTTGTAAGCACATCACCTTGGTTTACATGGGTTTCTGTTTAAAGACACTTTATGAGCCTAGTGCAGTGGCACCCACCTGTAATCCCAGTGCCTCTGGAGGCTGAGGCAGGAGGATCTCAAGTTTAAAACCAGCCTCAGTAATTTAGCAAGGCACTAAGCGACTCAGTGAGACTCTGTCTTTAAATAAAATACAAAAAAAGAACTGGGGATATGGCTCAGTGGTTATGTGCCCCTGGGTTCAATCCCTGGTACCAAAACAAAACAAAACAAAACAAAACAAAACAAAAAACAAAACAAAACAAAACAAAACAAAAAACAAAACAAAAACAAAAACAAAAAGCACTTTCTGTGATACACAGTGTTGACTGATTAACAATGTAACTCATTGACTCAGAGCAAACAGCACCATCTATCACTCAGCCTGATTAAAACTTGTCCAGTGTTTTCTCTACAAGGCTCATCTCAGGAGCTCAAGACAGTATATCAGGACTATGTTTGGGACTGTTCTAAACAGAGAAATCACCGAAGAAAAGCATAAAAATGTGAAAACTCTGATATTAAATAGACCGTGAAAAGAACATTTATTCACAGCATAAAAAATGAACCACGAGGTGTTGCCTTGTTGGGCCTTGTTGGGGAAGGTGCACACACATGACTCATTTTTTTTTTTTTTGTACCAGGGATCAAACTCAGAGGTGCTCTCCAGCCCTTTTCAATATTTTATTTAGAGACAGAGTCTCACTAAGTTCCTTAGGACCTTGCTAAGTTGCTGAGGCTGGCTTTGAACTCATGATCCTCCTGCCTCAGCCTCCCGAGTCACTGGAATTATAGGTGTGCATTACCATGCCCAGTGGGTGACTCAGATTCTTTTTTTTTTTTTTTTTTTTACCTTTTTGCACATTTGTGAATGATTACACAAGTACCATGGTATTGATTTTGGGGGTACAAATATGCATATATACACATACATACATATATATCTTCTTTGGCAGCACACACACAAAACATCTGTTCTGTTTACTACAAAATAATCAAAGGGAAGCCTCTCTACAGGCCTTTACATAAAACCCTGGAGCTGGAGCTGGTGCAGTTTTCAGGGTGGGAGTGGTTTCCAGGCCAGGTGGAAGGTAGAGGGAGACCCTTGAGATGTGGGGTCCTTGGAGATAGGCAGATAGAAACTCCAGCCCTTCATTGTAAAGCAAATCTAAGGTTCAGTCCTGGATGTGTTGTTATGGTTGGATGCGAGGTATACCCCACAAGCTCACATGTGAGATAATGCAGGAAGGTTCAGAGGAGACATGACTGGGTGGTGAGAGCCTTAACCCAACCAGTGAATGAACCCTGATGGGATTAACTGGGTGGTGGCTGGAGGAAATGGGTGTGGCTGGAGGAGGGGGCATTGGGGGCGTGGCTTTGGGGTCTCTATTTGTCTCTGGAGAGTGGAGTCTCTCTCTGCTTCCTGATCACCATGTGAGCTGCTTCCCTCCACCACACTCTTCCTCCATGATGTCCTGCCTCTCCTGGATCCCTGAGGAATGGAGCCTGCTGTCTATGGACTGAGACCTCTGAAACCCTGAGCCCTCAAATAAACTTCTCCTCCTCTACAGTTGTTCTGGTCAGATCCTTTAGTAACAGCAGCAAAAAAGCTAAGACATGTGAACTTGCGTAAAGCATAGAACTGCTCCATGTCTCAGTTTTCTCAAGTATAAGAAGAGATGTTTTGGGGAACAGACCTCTTTGAGTGGCTATGAGGATTGAATGAGATAATTCATGTGAGCTCTAAAGCCTGCAAGATAGAAACAGTGGGAACCGTTATCCCCAGTTCCCAGAGCAGGGACCTGAGGTTCCAATACATCCAGCGTCTTGTCAGGGTCCGACAGTTAATGAGTGGTCAGGCCGGGACTTGAAGCTTTGTGTCTGGACACCACACCATTAATAAATCCATCTGTTCACCAGAATGTTCATTGATTTCATTCATCTGCTTCTGTCCCAGGTGATGGCTGAGGTGGTAGATGAGTAAAACGACTTTATCCCAGTAGTTCTCTGTATGTTGAATCACAATGTCTAGAACACAGTAGAAAATCACGAACCACCCGAGGCCACCCATTCCATCTGCCTTTACAGATGATGGCTTGGTTCTGGCCCATGTGTTGATGTTGGATATTAGTAGTGAAACTGCTGGGGTGATAAGAAAGAACTTCAGAGTGGGTATTCACAGTAACCCACACGTAGAATTCTGCATGGTAGGCAATATGTTTTAGGCTTCTTATCTTTTCCCTTTTCTAAGCAACATTTCAGATAATTGCCCATGGGATATATTTTTTCTTAGATAGTTTATTTGTTCTTTTTAGATATACATGGCAGTAGAATGCATTTGGACATATTATACATACATGGAGTTTAACTTCCATTCTTGTGGTTGGACATGATGTGGAGTTTCCCTGGTCGTGTGTTCATATATGAACATGGGAAAGTTCTGTCCTGTTCATTCCACTGTCTTTCCCATTCCCATCCCCCTCCCTGCCCTTCATTCCCCTTTGTCTCATCCAATGAAGTCCTATTCTTCCCTCCCCTCCCACCTATTGTACATCAGCATCCACATATCAGAGAGAACATCTGGCCTTTGGTTTTTGGGGACTGGTTTATTTCACTTACCCTGATAGTCTCCAGTTCCATTCATTTGCTGTCAAATCCCATAATTTCATTCTTCTTTATGGCTGAGTAATATTCTGTTGTGTATATAGACCACATTTTCTTTATCTACTCATCTGTTGAAGGACACCTAGGTTGGTTCCATAGCTTAGCTATTGTGAATTGAGCTGCTATAAACCTTGATGTGGCTGTGTCACTGTAATATGCTGATTTTAAGTTTTTTGGGTATTATGCTGAGGAGTGGAATAACTGGGTCAAATGGTGGATCCATTCCTAGTTTTCTGAGGAATCTCCACACTGCTTTCCAGAGTGGTTGCACCAATTTGCAGTCCCATCAGCAATGTATGTGTGAACCGTTTACCTCACATCCTCACCAACGTTTATTGTCACTTGTATTCTTGATAATTGCCATTCTGACTGCAGTGAGATGAAATTTCAGTATAGTTTTAATTTGCATTTCTCTGATTGCTGGAGAGGTTGAATATTTTTTCATATATTTGTTGACCGATATTATTTCTTCTTCTGTGAAGTGTCTGTTCAGTTCCTTTGTCCATTTATTGACTGGGTTATTTGTTTTTCTGGTGTTAAGTTTTTTGAGTTCTTTATGTATCCTGGAGATACATAAATAATGCTCTGGGGGGTATTTTCTTGAGATATTTTGCTTCCCTTTATCAATGTATCCATTCCAAGAGTCGCTTAATTAATGCTGTATCTGAGGTGCAGGTGGCCAAGATTTCCCCCATTCTGTAGGCTCTCTCTTCACACTCTTGATGGTTTCCTGTGCTATGAAGAAGCTTTTTGGTTTGATACCACCCTGAGATGTTTAAGAGTGCCGTTCTACATGCTGCTCCTCTATCTCAAAGCTGTCAAAGACTCTTATTTTCTAAGGCAGAAGTGGCAACATGGAAGTCTAGAGGCCAGATCCAGCTCTCAGGTTGAATCAGGCTCACTGACAGAGTAGTAGGTACCCCCTCCTTCTTGATTCTTCCCTATGTTATAAATCTGAATTAGTCATCACCATTTAGAAGTAGAATGTATATAGGGATCTTGCTCTTGGCTTCTCCTGAACAATGGAAAGATCTGGCAGTACTAGTCCTGACTCAAATGCCCTCCTCTTTGCCCCCAGTATTCCTGTTCTCTCTGGGGCAGTATGCTAATTCACATCATCTGTCTGGTCTTGGCATTTCTGTACACAAACTCAGGCCTAAATGATCAAAGACTAAGCCAGGCATGGTGGGGCATGCCTGTCATCCCAGCAGCTTGGGAGGCTGAGGCAGGAGGATTGCACGTTCAAAGCCAGCCTCAGCAATTTAGAGGCCTAAGCAACTCAGCAAGACCCTGTCTCTAAATAAAATATAATAAAGGGCTGAGGATGTGGCTCAGTGGTTAAGTGCTTGGTACCAAAACAACAACAACAACATTATTAACAACAACAACCCAAAGACTATGTCTTTAGTGCTACTTCCGTGCCCCTCCGTGACCTAGCCTCAACTTACCTTTTCTATTTTGCTTTGGTCCCATTCTGAACTTTATGTGATAGTAATAAGAAGATGATTGTAGTTCTCCAAAACATCGTGCCTTTACTTCCTTGTAATGTCTTTGGTCTATTAAACCATAGTGATCTTTGATGACCTAATTCACATATCTCCTGTCCCTGAGGCTGGAGCTAGCATATGACCTCGTTACACTCCTTTGCTGACCTGACTTGGGCCCCCTCCAATCTATGGCACTGAAATGATGTTCTCGCCCAGGTGTCTATCAAATTGAGAATCTCCATGCCCTGAATACATTCACTTTTTTTTTTTCCTGGTACTCAAGGATTGAACCCAGGGGTGCTTAACCACTGAGCCCCATCCCCAGCCCTTTTTATTTTTTATTTAGAGACAGGGTCTCACTGAGTAGCTGAGGGTCTCGCTAAGTTGCTGAGGCTGGCTTTGAACTCGAAATTCTTCTGCCTCAGCCTCCTGAGACACTGGGATTACAGGTGGGCACCACCATGCCCCAGCTCCAAACTCTTTTTATATTTTATTTTGATACGGAGTCTCACTGAGTTGTGGAGGGCCTCACTAAGTTGCTGAGGCTGGCCTTGAAATTGCAATCCTCCTGTCTCAGCCTCCGGAGCCACTGGGATGATAGGTGTGGTCCATTGTGCTCATCGACGACATTGACTTCTGTACCCCAGCATCTAGTGTAGTGCCAGGTACACTTGGTGGCAGGTGTCATAAGAGCATTTAGGGATCCTGGGCCCAAATGGTTCCAAGGGATAAGGCCTGGAATTTCCAGACAGGGGGATTTTCTTGAGATCTTTGGCCTCCCTTTCTCAAGAGTTGCTGGCTGTGGAAAAAATCACCAGTTTGGTTTTATTGGCCACTCTGGAGCTTTGGATAGAAGATCATGTTTAAACAATCAAGCCTTTTTTGGCTTCTTGCTCTCGAATACCTGGAAGGGCCAGAGTTGGGAATGTAGGTAAGTCAGTCACTAAGACTCTTGGCCTAGTTACGGTGGTAGGTTTAGGAAACCACACCTCAAGAAAAGTGCTTCTAGCAATTTAGGAGAGAGAAGCTATTCCAAAGGAGTAGCCTGAGGCTAGGAGGGGTTAATAACTGTAATTGCTCTTTGCAACTATTAATAATCTCCAGTTATTTTGATGTGAAGTAATTAATTCACCCCTAGTAAATACAGGTACTTAGTGAGGAATTAAGAATCTTGCCTTAGGCCATCCTTGGAGTCAGGGCCAGGGAACAAGGGAGGCTTATTTATAGCCTGCTCTATTCCAGGCCAACTCTAGGAAATCCACCTGGATGAGCTCATCGAGGACAGTATTTCTTTCATGACTGATGTCCTCAGAGGGCTCCAGGGGGAAAATGATCCTCTGTATCAGAGAGTTAATTTTTTTCCCCTGGATAGTATGAGTCATATAGCCTATCCTGATTCCCCTTTTGTGTTAGTTACTGGAAAGCTCAGAGTCAAATTTGTGACTTGTCTGTTTGGGTTTTGTATGGCTTTCAGTTTTGGAAAGACTCAATTCTTAACTGACTTAGTTTCCTTCTTTTGGCTACTTAGTTAAAACAGACCACCTTCCCCATCCTTTCTCCGTCTTTGGTACTAGGGATTGCACCCAGGGGTGCTTAACCACTGAGCCACACCCCCAGCCCTATGTTGTATTTTATTGAGAGACAGGGTCTCACTGAGTGGCTTAGGGCCTCGCTGATGCTGAGGCTGGTTTGAACTCGTGATCCTCCTGCCTTAGCCTCCTGAGCTGCTGGGATGACAGGGGTGAGCCCCCACAACTGGTAGGATTTATCCTTTGCTCAGCACTAATGCTATCAGTTGATGGAGATTAACAGAGCATCAGCATTATGCTCAGGCTTTACTCTGAGGACTTAAGAGATGGTCTCTGTCTTCAAAGGGCTTAAATTCTACTAGGAAAAACAGACAAGCTATAAAAATGTGCATGGAGCAATTGACTACAAGGTTGGAGAAAGTGACTTAGATGGTATCTGAAAGAAAGGGCAGGTTGGCACATGTACCAAATTCAGTGCCAAGTGCTGTGTGCTCAGTAGAGGGGTATAATGGGGATTAAGATAGTCAGTGCCCTCAAGGAATTCAAGGTCTTTAAAGCATTAATGGGCAAAAGGAGAGGGTCTCAGAGGACTTAAATAATCATTGCAAAGCAATTTGGTGGCCTAGCCAGCGTGGTGGTATACACCTGTAATCTCAGCTACTTGGGAGGCTGAGGCAAGAGGATTAAAAGTTTGAGGCCAGCCTCAGCAATTTAGTGAGACCCTATGTCAAAATAAATTCTTTGGGGGGTGTTACCAGGGATTAACTCAGTGGCACTCAGCCACTGTGCCCTATTTTGTATTTTATTTACAGACAGGGTCTCACTGAGTTGGTTGCTTAGGGCCTTGCTAAATTGCTGAGGTTGGCTTTGTACCATCAATCCTCCTGCCTTCACCTCCCTGGCTACTGGGATTACAGGCATGTGTCACCGCTCCCAGCAAAATAAAAATTTAAAGAAAAGATTTGGGGATATATATATATAGCTCAATGGTGGAGCGCCACTGTGTCTAATGCCCAGTACCTCAAACAAACAAAAACCTCAAAGCAATGACATTAAAAATACTGGTGCATATACTTAGAGACACACAGGATCTTCTGGAAGATTGGAGGTCCTGCTCCTATATGGGCAAAGGGGTTTAAAAAAAAAGGCTTCCTGGAGTTGGGTCTTTCGTCTTCTTCTTTTTAATATTTTTATTTTGTTTATTATTTTTTATGTAGTGCTGAGACTCAAACCCAGGACCTCACATGTACTAGACAACTGCTTTACCACTGAGCCCCAGACACAGCCCATGGGGTTGAGTGTTCAAGGACGGGTGGCCAAGGATTAAGAGAAAGCATGTCTCAGTAGCAAAAAGACCTCTTGCAGAAAGCAAGAGATGCAAGCTTTTTGACTTTGACCCACATTAAGAAATTCACCAGCCTGAGCCCATGAGTTGAAAAGCAGCCCGGGCAACAGAAGCAAGACCCCGTTTCAAAGAGAAAACAAAACAAAAACAAGCCCTCATTTTTTATTTTGCAGTACTAAGGGTCAGATCCAGGCACAGGGCCTTGTGCTTGCTAGGCAAGCAGTCCACCACTGAGCTACATCTCTTGCCCCAAGGAACTCGTTTTAAATCTTGATCTAGCATTGGCACATATTTGTACAAACGAAACAAAACTTACAAGAATCAGTTCTTTAATACCATGCAAAATACTTTGACTTTCTATTTTGATTCATTATTAAAAAGCATGGTCGCAAGACACTAAATTGTTCTTATGGTTCACTCATGAATACTCACGGGCCCACTGAACATGAGGGGCCCAAACTGCAGATGCTTTAGCTGGTGACAAAAATTAAACACTGCAGCAGCTGTAAGCCTCTGGAGTAGATCAGCCCAGGTCAGGAAAAGGTCCTGGAAAAGCCCCCTTTAATGTGCAAATGGAAGCCTAACTAGGCCCCATTGTCTTGGAAAAGAGAATAAAGAGCACTTTTTTTTTTTGTTTTGTTTTGTTTTGGTTTAGCAGAAGCGGCCTTCGCCCTTTGTGATGTAGAACTAACTCCCAGGGAGAGATGACCCTGTTTGTGAAAACTGGTCCTGATCTCCTGAGTTTAGAGAGCTGGGTCCTAAAGATCAGGTTGAACCCAAATAACTGAGATTCACAAAGATGGGCTGGTTTAGGCACCAGGTGCAGAGGATGATCTGAACTCCCGGGAACCAGCCACCATGGTGCAGTAGATGTGTCGGTGAGAGATGGAGGAGTGTGAGGGTACCCTTGGGAAAAAACCTGTAATCTGAAAGCCCCAACAAGACCGATGAGATTCAGCTGGCTCAGGACAACCTGGTGACCTGCTGCGCTGTTCGCACGAGGCGGCGCAGAACCCGTCTCCAACAGCGCCCCCGTGTGTTAGTGAGAAGCAGTAGCAAGGGATCTGCGGAGAGTTTCTGTGGCCAGTGGAAAGGCATAAGCAGCTCCCTTTGGGTTCATTAAGACTTCTTGGTCATTTATGGGTGTGAGATCTCAGAAGAATATACAAAACATCCTGCGATTAAGGAAGACATTGATTTAAGACCGACCTCGAACTGTAGGATTAGATAGTCGAGGCTTCCTTTATCTAGTAGACAAGAAGGATGCATGGAGACTTTGATCAAGGGAGTCCTAAAAACGCATTATTTTGGAGGGGGTAAAAGCAATAACATGAATTTGGAGCTCACTGTATGTCACTGTCCCACATGTAGTCTTCTATGTATGCTCTTGTTTAAATCCTTCCAAGAAACCCAGTGCGGTGGTGCATGCCTGCAATCCTGGCGGCTCAGGAGGCTGAGGCAGGAGGATCACAAGTTAAAAGTCAGCCTCAGCAATTTAGCGAGCCTCTAAGCAACTCAGTGAGACTCTGTCTCTAAATAAAATATCATAAAGGGCTGGGGATGTGGCTCAGTGGTTAAGCACCCCTGGGTTCCATCCCTGGTACCAAATTAAAAAAAAAAAAAAAAAGAAAAAAGAATTCCTTCCAAGAACCCTGTGAGGCACTAGTGTAATATTCATCCTGTGGATGAAGACACTGAAGCTTGGTTGGCAAAGGTCACCCAGCTGTCCAGGGATGCAAACCCAGGCACCAGCTCCAGAACACATGCTCAAAACCACTGGCTCAGTGTTTCTCAAATTCTTTTGGACTGAGCCTGAATCAGGAACACAAAATGACCCACTACACACATACAAATGCCTTAAGCAACAACATTTAACTGGTTCATATACTCTGCCTTTTTTCCCCCCCTCTTCTATTTTCTTCGACACTCTTGTGTTTCCTTTAAAAAAAATGTTTTTAGGTATGGCTTACCAAATTGGTTTCGCATCCCACTAATGACTGGGTTTTAAACCCAGAGCTTGAAAAACACCGCATGAGAAAATACCACTTTACAAAGAAAAAAAAAAAAACCCAGCAGATGTGAAATAGCAAGACTGTAAAACAGGGCAGATGTCATTGAAGCACATAATTTGGAGGAACGGGTGAGAGTTGTTATGGTTAGGCATAAAAGAGTCTGTTCTAGAAGAATTTTCTGAGACACTAGAAGGCAATAAAGTATGTGCCATGCTTTGTCCTTGTCCCCCTTTATGAGGCAAACCCTATTAATAATGTAAGTCTAGTAGCCACATAAAAAAGTTTTAAAAAGGGAAATTAATTTTAATAATGTATGTCATGCAATTCAATTTATCCAAAATAATATTTCAAATGCAATCCATGTATAACTATTGAGACGTTAGATGAACATTTCATGTTGCATCACTGAAATTTGGTGTATATTCTATATTTAAAGCATTTCTCAAAAAAAAAATTTTTTTTTTTGTTCCAGGAATTGAGACCAGGGGCACTTAACCACTGAGCCATGTCATCAGCCCTTTTTTAAATACTTTATTTAGAGACAGGGTCTTGCTTAGGGCCTCACTAGGTTGCTGAGGCTGGCTTTGAACTTGGGATTTTCCTGCATGGGCCTCCTGAGCTGCTGGGATTATAGGCATAGGCATGTGCCACTGTGCCCTGCATGCATTTCTCAATTTTGGTTAGCCACATCTGGGTGTTCAATTGCCACATGCGGCTAGTGGCTGCTGGAGTGGGCAACCTGGGCTTAGTGTGTAAAAATGCTACGTAAGTATTACTATTACCATCATGACTCCTGTTTGTGTAAAGCAGTGGAATCAGACTGCTTTGAGGGTGGTGGTGGGTGCATGGGCTGGAGCACAGGAACAGCCTGCTTTTGTGACTTTGGTGGCAGTGCATGGGCCGGAGCAGAGGGACACTCTGTTTTTGTGATTTCCAGAATGCCTGTTGGCTGGGGTGTCAGTGCAGCTGAGCCCATGAGTAAACCAAGCCTTGTGGGTCCTAGAGTGTGGCCAGTTGGGGCCCTTGGCGTAAAACACAGACGATTTTAGTACCAATGTTTATTATGCGGCCACGTTTACACTTTGGTTTCTGGTATGAACTAATAATTTACTTATGATATTTAATAGAAAGCAGACATCACCTCATCGATGTTTAAACAAAAACAGTGCTATTCATCTCATTAATTCTGGGGAGGTCGTCTCTCCTCTGCTGTTGGATTTGAAGGGTGGTGGGAGGGAGTGGGCACACAGCCCGGGGCGTCTCCTCTGCCAGATAATGGTTGGCCTCGAGTATTGGCTTCTCAATCCAGTGGGTCTCTGATGGATCACTCCTGAAGGTGAGATGATGGGGTGGGACTGTGGAATCAGGGCCTTCGCTGGATGGAGGGAACAGGAGGTCCATTTGCACATGTGTCCCAAAGAGTGAGTGACAGTACGTAGCTCCAGCAGAGGTCCATGGGTGCTGAGCCCCTGACAAGCAGGATCTCCTTGATTCCTTCCAACTCCACTATGAGGTTCCCATTTCACAGAGGAGAACATTGCAGCTCAGAGAAACCCGGCCCCTTGCCAGGTCCGTGATGGTGGAGTCTGGCCTCTCACCTGGGCGCTCAGGGGAGTCTCACCTGGAGGCTCTGCCTCTTTCTTGCTTCTCTGGGATGGAGCATCCTCTGCTGACCTTTCTCCCCTGAGCCACATTCTTCTTGGCCCAGTTTCCTTGGGATCTGGTTACAAAGTCGACTCAAGTTTTTTTTTTTTTTCTTAATTTTTTATTTGTTCTTTTTAGTTACACATGACAGTAGAGTGTATTTTGACCTATCACACATACATGGAATAGAACTTCCCATTCTTGTGGTTGGACATGATGTGGAGTTTCCCTGGTCGTGTGTTCACATATGAACACAGGAAAGTTCTGTCTCATTCACTCCACTGTCTTTCCCATTCCCATCCCTCTCCCTGCCCTTCATTCCCCTTGGTCTACTTTTACGAGGGAGTTGAAATATCTGAGTGCAGTGGGTGCTGGTCTTCCAGCTCTTGGTGGGGAGTGGGTGTGAGGTAGGAGTGCAGCCCTCCTCATCCTGCTGAAGGGCAATGGCTTTCCTATCTGGAGGTGGGTGAGGATAAGAGCAGTCACATTCCATTTTAAGGATGCAGACAGCTGGGCGCAGTGGCACACACCTGTAATCCTAGTGGCTCCGGAGGCTGAGGCAGGAGGATTGCGAGGTCAGAGCCAGCCTCAGCAATTTAGTGAGGTCCTAAGCAACTCAGTGAGACCCTGTCTCTAAATTAAATATAAAAAAGGGCAGGGATGTGGCTCAGTAGTGGAGTGCCCCTGAGTTCAATCCCCAGTATCTTCCCCTCCAACCAAAAAAGATTGAGATCCTTCACAATCCATAGTCACTGGGTCACGTCCACTGTGGGAACCTGGGTAAGTTCCTTCCTTCTCTGGGCCTCAAGTTACCTCACCTGTAAAATGGCCTCGAGGTGACCTCTAAGCAGCTCTGAAATTCCGCAGCTCTCTGATCTGATATCGGAAACTGCCGAGCCGCACCCAACTTAGCTATTTTGCCTTTCTCGCCCAAGGATTTCTTTAGAAAAGGGAGCGGGATGTTCCAGTAGAACCTTGATTCCTTCTTGAGCATTGGGCCAATTTCCCAATGCTTATAATTGTGTAAAAAACCAGCAAATTTACCCAGTTACTGATTCTGGAGTCTGGAGTCTCTGTTAACAGGACCAAACCCATGAACTGGCAGCTTGGTATTCTTTTCTTCTTCTTCTTCTTCTTTTTTACTTTTTCTTGGTAATGTTGTGAGATTACAGGCCAGTCCCTGAATCAACAGTTCTTCCACTCTATACTAAAGTTGTATTTTTAAATTTTGCTTTTGACTTTAATTGCAGCCAGGCATGAAACGAGAGAGTGAGGGTGTTGTTCCAGTTGAGTGAACATTTAAAATCATTCAAACTCTACTTGGAATAGGACAGAAAAATTAATAATGAGAGCAAACAGGCCTTTGGAACCGACCTCCTCACTCCTGTCTTCTTTGTAAAATGGAATCCTTCTCCTCGCAGAGTCAATGGAATAAGCACGTGAGCAAGCAAACCTGGGAGGTGCTAACACAGGGGGTTCTTCTGGTCTAGGTGGACCTAAATAAAACCCAACGGCACTGTGTGTGTCGTGAACCCAGATAATTCAACATTCATCCCACAGATGTTTATGGTTCACCTTTTCTGTGCCCGATTTTGAGCCAGGTATAGGAATAAAATGGTGACAAGACAGAATTTTTATGCTAATGCAATAATACCATTCATGATAATAATAATAATTGTTAATCACACTTATGAGATGCTAGAGTTGTCAAATGGTATCTTTGGGAGACTGGTTCTGGGACCTCCCCTGCCATTCCAAGATCTGAGGATACTCAAGTCCCCTATGTCAAACATGGCGGAGGATCTGCATACAACCTAGGCACAGCTTCTTGTATCCTTGAAATCATCTCCAGATTACTTACAATCCCCAGTACAACATAAGTGCTATGTGGACAGCTGTTGTACTGTATCATTTAGGGAAAAATGACAAGAGTCTGCACATGCTCAGTACACACATAATTTTTTTTCAACTATTTTCAATCTGCGGTTGGTTAAATCCAAAGATGGTGGCTGACTGGATCTTGGTAAAGTAGATATGACATGGGTCCCAGTGAGAGAGGAGGAAACTGAGGCCCAGGGGGATCAATGATGGTTCAGGAATAATCACTAAGCCGTGGAGCTTAGGGGCTAGTGGAGCAAGAAGGTAAGGACAATGGGAAGTCTTCAGTGGTTCCAGAGTTGACGGGACAGGTCACCCAGAGAAAGGACGAGCGTGAGAGGCTGAGGAAGCATTTGTGAAGGGTGTCTTGTCTAAGCTGAAGGGTGAGGAGCAAACAGCCAGGCAAAGATGGCGGGGAATTTGGAAGAGCTAAAATTATTTCAGATGGAGAGGAGTGAGGACAGGCAGGAGAGGAAGAGAGAAGGGCCTGGCAGGTAGACGGAGCCCGAGGGTCTGGGGGCCAGGCGGGGACCTGGTATCCTGTGGGGAGGGGAAGCCCCGAGGTAGCACCAGCAGATGTGGATCTTGGAAGGGTTGTGCCTCTGGGGTCCGGGTGTAGAATGGACTCCAGGGTTGGAGGTAGAGATGAATCAGGTTCAGGGGAGAGGTGTTGGTGGTCCAATTTGAGGCTGAGAATAATGAGAAAGAGCAATCAATGCATCATTTTGAGAACATTTAAAAAGTAAAAGTTAAATAAGTTGAAAACTCAAACCTTTACTGCTCAGGTCAGGTAGACCACTGAAATGAACAGCTTTGGTTGCTTGAGGTGATGGAGAACTCTCCACTCTGTGCTGCAGAGACAGAGTCACATGTCGATAAAGTCAGGCGGTCCTGGGTGGGTGGGTGGGGGAGGGAGAGAGAGAGAGAGAGAGAGAGAGAGAGAGAGAGAGAGAGAGAGAGAGAGAAAGAGAGAAGAAGAAGGAGGAGGAGGAGGAGGAGGAAAAAATAAAAGATACACAAAATATAACAACCCAAAGGAACATCTCCTGTGATTGATTTCCTTTATCTACTCCTCACCTGCCTACAGTTACCCTCGCCCAGTAGTCCACTCAATTTATTAATCCATCAAATGGATTAATCCATTCCTGAGGTCACAGCTCTCATAATCTAATCATTTCACCTACGAACCTTCCTTTATTATCTAACACATCAGCTTTCAGAGGACACCTGATGTCCAAGACATAAAAGTTCCCACATGCAGTAATTGTTAGGGGTCTTGGAAAGGGAGTCCCACTTTCTCTTACCCAAATATCCTCATTCAATTTCTGCTGGTGGTGGTTCAAACATGGCGTCCAGTCATGGCCGTCTCAGGGGGTGTCTGTTAAAATGCAGTACAGTCTTCCCTCCTTATCCTTTGGTTTTTGCTTTCTACAGTCTTAATCACCTGTGGCCAACTGTACTCTGAAAATCGTCAATGGAAAATTCCAAAAGTAAGCAATTCATGACATTTACATATTTTTTATTACAGTTTATTGTTATAATTGTTTTATTCTATTATTAATCTTTCACTGTACCTAATTTACAAAATTAAACTTTATCATATATAGGTGTGTGTGTATATATATATATATATATATATATATATATATATAGAGAGAGAGAGAGAGAGAGAGAGAGAGAGAGAGAGAGGGAGGACTTGGAAAGGGAGTCCACTTTCATATATATATATATATATATATATATATATATATATATATATATATGAGAAAAGTAGACTATACAGGGTTTGCTACTATCCATGGTTTAGGCAGCTGTTGGAAGTCTTGGAACATATCCCCTATGGAGAAGGGGGGACTTCAGTATCTCTTTTTTGGAGGATACCAGGGATTGAACTCAGGGGCACTTGACCACTGAGCCACATCCCCAGCCCTTTTTTATGTTCTCTTTAAAGACAGGGTCTCACTGAGTTGCTGAGGCTGGTTTTGAACTCACGATCCTCCTGCCTCAGCCTCCCAAGCTGCTGGGATGACAAGTGTGCCACTGCGCCTGGCTTCTGTTAACTCTTAATGGTATTATATCATAGAGGCAAAATCATAAAAACAGGATTTGAGCTGGAAGGGGCCATTGAGATAATTTATGGCAGCCCCCAGGCTATAGATGGGGAAGCCACAGAGAGGTTAAGCTCATCGGCCCCAAGTCTCAAGGCCAGCTAGCGGCAGACCCTGGATGAGAATGCAGGTCTCTGGCCCCTAGTTGAGGTTTCTCCACATCACAGGATTAGAGGCCAGTGTTCACTCTATTCCTTTCTAAAAGTAGCAGTGGAATGAAAGTGAATGAGATCCAGGGTAACGAGTTTTACCATGAAGGGGAGACAAGAGAGTTGGACCCGCCACCCCCGCTGTGTGGACAGGAGACGGTACATCAGCAGCCTGGCTGATTGCAGTGCCCATGTTTCTGCAAGATCCAGTATCCACGTGGAGACAATCAGTCTCTCCAATAGGATGTTAGCAAAGTCTCATTTTGTTTGTTAAGGCTACTTGGCTTGGAGCTATGAGAGGCCGTCTTTCTCATGGCAGTTTAGCTTGCCTCCGTTAAAAACAACACACAGAAAGACAGAGCTCAAAATAAAAAAAGAATGAGAGGAAGGTAGGGAGAGGAGGAGAGAAAGAGAAACAGACGGAGGGAGAGAGATTGAGAGAGAGAGCATGCAAGAGCAAGCAGCGTCTGGAATAAACAACTTGAGTAACTGGATCCAGCTATGCCTGAAGCCAGGTGCACTGTGAGACTTTTCAGTTTATATGAGCCAGTAAGTATCTTTTATTTTTCATGTTTAAACTAGTTGAACTTGAAGTTCCCTTACTTTTAGCTGCAAAGATCCTGTTTATAATAAGCTTTTTATATAAATTATTCCACTTGATTTTCTCAACCACACTGTGAGATAAATTATTGTGGTCTGTGTTTTATAAATTTAAAAACTGAGGCTCAGAGAGGTTTAGTGATTGGTCTCACATTATCCAGCCTAATGAAAGCAGGCTGTGTTACCTTTATAAGATCCTTTTCTTTTAAAATTTTTATTTTATTATTGTTTTTAACCGCTAAACCACCGAACCACATCCCCAGCCCTTTTTATTTTCTTGTTTAGATGCTTAAGGCCTTGCTAAATTTCTGAGGCTGGTTTTGAACTTGCCATCCTCCTGCCTCAGCCTCCTGAGTTCCTAGAATTACAGATGTGCCCAGCTTTCCTTTTCTTTTTTAGAATCTGCTAGAACCCTGCTGTTCAATGTATGATCTGTAGCCTAGCCACACTGGCCTCACCTGGAAGGGAGATAGGAAGGAAGAATCCCAGCCCTCACCCAAAGACTATTAATCTTTGGGATACAGCTCACCAGGGCTCCTGGAGCAAGACGGCCACCCCAGCTGGACTTGAGCAATGCCTTTGATGGGAACGTATAATGAAGTGTGAGGAGCACTTCACCAAGAGCAGGGTGACTTGGGATGGGGGGTTTGAGGCAACTCTGCACCTTCATCTCAAGGCCCGGCCATCCTCTCTGCCGACGGTCCTTAACCTGAAGTAGGAACACGTCATTAGCTGCTGAAATCACGAGAAGCAGATTATCCATCCACTGGGTGAGCACCGTGGCCAGATGAAGTGGATGATTGGCATCTCTGAATCAGCACGGAGGGACAGGCCTGGCAGATCTGTGTGGGCGGAAGGAGGTCTTGCCAGCTGCCCAGGCTGTGGCCTCCTGCTTCTGGGCCACAGCAGGCCTCGGCGGGAAGCCCCAACGTGAGCGAGTGTCCTTTGAGGTCAGCATGTGGTGTGTCCGGAAGCCCGTGGTCAGCATACGGCCGCTCAAATCATACTCTCCACCAGCACTAGGAAGCCACAGCTTGGGGGACACAGCTCACCAGGGCTCCCTGGGCCAGACGGCCACCCCAGCTGGACTTGAGCAATGCCTCTGAGTTCTCCGGCACGGGCTCCCTGGAGAGTGGTGTCAGGAGGCAGTGAGTGGACTGTGACCATGGAGAGCCCCTAGAAACACAGGCTGAGAGGCCTGCATGGCCTGGTTCCTCTCTCTGGTTTCCTTCTCCCAGGCCTGGGCTGGGAGGAGACCACACAGACACATCTGGGTCTTCTGGGGCGACTAGCCACCCCAGCAGAGGACAGGCCAAGTTCTGGACCTCTCGAAGGAGGACACCCAGCCCCGTGGGCTGAGTCTCCACCGTCTCTGGGACCGGCTCCTGGGAGCCCTTGGTGCCCGCACCTTGGTTTTTCATCCCTTGCTCCTGGGAGGCATATGGTCTGGAGCCACAGGAAGAGGAGTCTGCGAGGAACCTCTCCCCTCTGACTTGAGAGCCCCTTTCGCCTCTGATGTCCTTTTCCTGAATGCATTTCAGCTTTCCCCTCGATTCCTCCTTCCCCATCTGGTTTCAATCTGACCCGAACAACAGCTGGTTTTTCCATCGAAAATAACACACTCACCTCTTTCTTCTTTACATGTCATGTTTTCAGTTCTGAAATGTTTTTTTCATATGGATTGAAACACACTGGATTTTTTTCCTTTCTTTTTTTTTTTTTTAACCTTCTTCAGGAAAAGGAGGACCTCAGATTTTTTTGATGGGGGGGGGTCTGTGTAAATTCTTTAAGCAGACCCAGAGAACAATGGCCACGAATGTCCTCGCTCTCTTGGCTGGGGACAGGCCATCCATCTGCCATCTATCTGCAATCTCCATGCTCTGTGCACAGAAAGACTTGGAGTCCTGACTCATGTTAGCGGCGTGGCAGTGCGTATCACGTGATCATTCGTGTATCATAAATATTTATAAAGACTCTAGGAACCTCCTTCCCGGTGCAAACAGAAGTGCCCAATATGAGCACATGTGAGCAGGATGACTTAGACATCATTGGAAAGTGAAGAAAGATCACCTTCCCCCCTCCCCTTCTCCCATGACCAAATGCCCCTCTGGATTTTTCAAGGGACCTGGGAAAACAAAGTTCTGGAATTTTCTCTGCTGATTCAATAATGGGGAGGTACCCTTTGTCATTAGGCAGAAGCATTTATTCCCATTTTAAGTAAGGTTGACATGACCCAGACACACCATAGGGAAAGGATATACATGGAGACTTCAAAAAAGACGGAGGTAGCCAGGAATGGGGGGTGCATTCCTGTAATCCCAGTGATTTAGGAGTCTGAGGCAGGAGGACTGCAAATTTGAAGCCAATGTCAACAACTTAGTGAAACCCTATCTCCAAATAAAAAATAAAAAAGGGCTGGGCATGTGTCTCAGGGGTACACGAGTTCAATTTTCAGTACCAAAAGAAAAAAATAATAAAAATAAAGGCCTGTAGGGGTGGCCCACACCTGTAATCCCAGCAGCTCAGGAGGCTGAGGCAGGAAGATTGTGAGTTCAAAGCCAGCCTCAGCAACTTAGTGAGGCCCTAAGCAACTCAATGAGACCCCGTCTCTAAATAAAATACAAAATAGGGCTGGGGATGGGGCTCAGTGGTCAAGTGCCCCTGCGTTCAATCCCTGGTACTGCCCCCATATTGAAGACAATGGCCATTTAAAAGATAGGTGCTGGGGTCAGAAGGAGAGTCAAAGTCAACTCTGTCATTTGTCAGCTATATGGCCTCTTTGTGCCCCTAGATATCCTGCTATCCCAGGATCTTTGCACATCCTATGAGTCTGTGTTCCACACTCTGCTCCCATTTCACATGGGGGTTCCTGGAGGTCTCTGCTTCAATGTCACCTCCTTAGAGAGGCTGTCCCTAACCATCCCATTCTGCAGTCACGGTCATTCCTTAATTACAGGGGGCACTAGATTGTCACGTCTGTGTCTCCTTGTTTTGAATCTGTGAGTCCTCATCATGGTAGAGGCTGTGGTCTTCCCCTTTTCATTTTTCTTTTTAGGATACATGGACTTTGGAACAGTTTCAGGGTACAGAAAGACTGAGTGGAGAGTATAAAGAGAGTTCCCACGTACGCTGCTCCCCACAATCGCCTCTAGGATAGATTTAGCATCCTTAATCCCCAAATTCCAAAGTCCCAAATGCTCCCAAATCGGAAACTCCCTGGTTGCTGATAGGATGCAAGAAGTGGAAAGCTCCAAGACTGACCTCACATAATGGACCACAGTCAAAAACACAGGTGCACAAAAATATTGTCTGAGATAACCTGGTTCTGATTATATGAAATAGAAAAGAATTTTGTGGCTGGGTGCGATGGCTTGGGAGGCTAAGGCAGGAGGATCATGGATTCAAAGCCAGCCTCCACATCTTAGCGAGGCCCTAAGCAAGTCAGTGAGACCCTGTCTCTAAATAAAATATAAAAAAGGGCTGGGGATGGGGCTCAGTGGTTAAGCACCCTGGGTTCCAAGCAAACATTCCCAAATCCTAAAACTACAAATTCTGAAACAATTCCAGTTCCAGGCATTTAAAATTTATTTATTTATTTATTTATTCATTCAATTAATTATACAGACAGTAGAATGCATTTTGACACATCATACATAAATGGAGTATAACTTTTGGTTCATCTGGTGGCACATGATGTAGAGTTGCACAGATCATATAATCACATATGCACATAGGGTAATAATGTCTGATCATTCTACTATCATTCCTACCCCTACACCCCCTCCCCTCTCTTCACTCCCCCTCTTTCTAGTCCAAATTACCTCTATTCTCCCCGAACCATGGTCAATTAGCATCCACATATCAGAAAACACTTGGTCTCTGGTTCTTTGGGATTGACTTATTTTGCTTAGCATAATGTTCTCTAGTTCCAATCACTTACTGGCAAATGCCATAATTTCTTTCTTATTTAAGCCTGAGTAATATTCCACTGTGTGTATATACCACATTTTCTTTATCCCTTCACCTGTTGTAGGGCACCTAGGTTGGTTCCATAGTTTACCTGTTGTGAATTGAGCTGCTATAAACATTGATGTGGCTGTGTCACTGTAGTATGCTGCTTTTAAGTCCTTGGGGTACAAATCTAGGAGTGGGATGACTCTCCATTCTGCTTTCCACAGTGGTTCCACCAGCAATGTATGAGTGCATCTTTTTTTCCACATTCTCACCAACATTTATTGTTGCTTGTATTCTTGATAATTGCCATTCTGGTTGGAGTCAGATGAAATATCAGTGTAGTTTTAATTTGATTTCTCTAATTGCTCGAGTTGTTGAGCATTTTTTCACTTATTTGTTGATTGATTCTCCAGGCATTTTGGATGAGGGATACTCCCTGTATTAACATCTTGTGTTGGTGAGGCTCATTTATAACTGATGAGCCCAACTTTGATATGTTATAGTTCACAAAACTTCCTAGCTCCTGTTAGGATTCCCCCTTGGTGGGGTGCATTCGGTGGGTCTTGCCAAACGTGGAATGACCTCTACCTCTGAGTCAGTATCCTACAGAACCATTTCACTGCCCTAAAAATTCCACATGCTCCACCTATTTATTATCCCCTTTCTTGCTCCAAACACCTGGAAACCACTAATATTTTTACTGCCTTGAGAGGTTTGCCTTTCCAGAATGTCATATAGTTGGAATCCTGCAAGTAGTTCACCCTTTCAGATTGGCCTTTTCCCCTTAGCGATTCCCACCTCATCTATTTTTTTCTTTTCTTTTTGAAGCAGGGATTAAATCCAGGGGCCCTCAACCACTGAGCCACATCCCCAGCCCTTTTTTATTTTTAATTTAGAGACAGGGTTCTTGCTGAGTTGTTGAGGGCCTTGCTAACTAAATTGCTGAGGCTGCCTGTGAACTTGCGATCCTCCTGCCTCAGCCTCCTGAGCCGCTGGGATTACAGGCATGCGCCACCACACCCCCTTATCCATTCTTCACCTTTGTTTCTCAGAGTTCCTGATGTAAGAAGTGCCCAGTGAATATTTATTGAATGCACAAGTGAAGGAGCTTTAAATCGACCTAAGTTGTATAAGAGGCTACTTTATAGAGTCGTTCAAGAATTCAAGGAGTAACGTGTGCGGCGGGCTTGTGTAGTGTCTGACCCCTGGTAACCCTCTAAATGGTGATTGTCACTTTGATATTCCAGGGTATTTGTGGATCTTGATGATGCTCATGTGGGGTTGGGGAACACTGAGGGAATCCCAGTGTGTTTAGGAAGCTCAGGTTTTTTTTTTTTTTTCCAAAGCACTAGTTGGTAAGACTACAATTTCTCCATCAGCCTCTGCATTGGAGGACAGCCACTCCCTAAAATTATGGAGCCTTGGGGAAATCTTGTTCAACCATCAATAGATGTTTCCAGGCACTGCTTTCAGGGTGGAATATTTCCACTATTTGCAATTATTTGGAGCACTCTATCTTCTTTCTTTCTTTCTTTCTTTCTTTCTTTCTTTCTTTCTTTCTTTCTTTCTTTCTTTCTTTCTTTCTTTTTCTTTCTATACTGTGGATTGGACACAGGGGAACTCTACCACGGAGCTACATCCTGAGCCCTTTTATTTTTTATTTTGAGACAGGGCCTCTCTAAATTGCTGAGGGTCTCTAAACTGCCAAGGCTGGCCTCGGACTTGCGATCCTCCTGCCTCAGCAGCTGGAGTCGCTGGGAGGGCAGGCATGCCTCACCCTGCCTGGCCTGCCGTGTTTCTTTCAAGACTGGTTCTGGGGCTCTGTGTTTGAAATGTTCTTACTTCTTTTCTTAGATATGCCGCTGAGCTACTTTGGCTTTTCTTGAAGAATTTCACACTGTGTTTCCAGTTCTACTTCCTTTTGCCGTGGAGTGGAAATTCTGATGGCGTTCCCAGTGGGAACTCAAGGAGACCATCCTGGTTGTAAAAGTGTGGTCTGCCCCTGTGGGCTCCCTGTTTTCTTATATTTTCAGTCTTCTGAAAAAAAAAAAAAAGCCCAGCTGGCTGAAATCATTTCTGCAAACTAAGGGGTGAAAAGGTTTCACGAGGGCTTGCATCCTTGGATTTTTAAAAAATGCTTTTAGGAAGGAGAATGTCACTGTGACCCTTTTGAGGCCCAGAGAGGTTGTGTCTTCGGTCCTTATGTTTTGTCTATCCAGTGTCACTCGTCTGGCTCTCAGACACAGCCAGGTGACTGGCCCCAGGAGGGCTTTGGCATTTTGGGGGAATTTTAGGATCTTTCTTCTTATAAGAAGAAAGTGTGAATTCGTGAATTTTAAAATGGATTAAGCACAGTGGGTTGTGGGATGTGATGATTTTTGTCCTTTTCACTGGGGACAATATCCTTTTTTTTGTTTTGTTTTGTTTTGGGAAGAAGAAAGTGCTCCATTCAATTAATGAGTGAAACACTTTAAAACACATTCCCTTCATGGAATAATTTTAATACCTTCATAGGCTATTGGTTCTATTAATTGAAAGTCCCAGTTGGAGTTTGGCTTCTTTAGACACAAATGGGATCCCCTCTTGGGGTCTGACCTGCTCAAAGTTCAAATGAAAGCCAAGGATAAGACTGGCTGGCCATGTGTCAGGGCAGAGGTTGACAATCACTGCTGCCCATAGGGATCCAGAGGCATTTGGCACTGGTTATAAATGCAGATGCCCCCCCCCCCCACATCAAGAGTTTGATTCAGTTGCCTAGAGTCTGAGGGGGCCTTCGAAGTTAACTGGATTTTTGTATCCAGTGATTTGGGAGGCTGAGGCAGGAGGATCACAGTTCAAAGCCAGCCTCAGCAATTTAAGCAGGGCCCTAAATAACTTAGTGAGACCTTGTCTAAAAATACAAAATAAAAAAGGCTGGGGCTGGGGCTCAGTGGTTAAACACCCTGGAGTTCAATCCCTGGTACCAAAAAGAAAATAAAAAACTGGATTAATAAGCTGGGTGTGGTGGCTCAAACCTGTATTCTTAGAGGCTTGGGAGGCTGAGGCAGAAGGATAGCAAGTTTGAGGCCAGATTCAGCAATTTAGCGAGCCCCAGTCTCAAAATAAAAGATAAAAATAATGGAAATGTAGTTCACTAGTAAGACACCCCTGGGTTTAATCTCCAGTACCAAAGGAAAAAAGAAAAGAAATACTGACTGTATTAGTGTTGCTATTATTTAGAGCCCTGTTCTGCCAGTTTTACCTGTATTCACTTATTGAATCCCCACAACCATGGCTGGAATTACTCCCTTTCCATCCTCATTTCACAGGGAAGAAGCTGCTTTGGAGATCACTACCACAGGATTACACAGCCCCAGGTGGTGAGTAGAGCTGAGGTTCCAACTGGCAGCTGCGTTCCAGAGTCAATGCTTTCCACCTACTTGGCTACACTGCCTCTTGTTTCCTGACTTTGAATCCGGAGGATAGATCTTATTCTTCCCTATTTTTTGCCTCAGTAAAAATTTTCAACTAGTTCATCCATGTTGGTCTATCAAGATGACCAGGCAGGACACAGGCTGCTTAAAAAGAAATGGACAATCAGGTGTAGTGGTGCATTCCAGTAATACCAATGGCTTGGGAAGATGAGACAGGAGGATCTCAAGTTCAAAGCCAGCCTCCGCAATTTAGTGAGGCTCTAAGCAACTTAAAAAAAATAAAAGAAAATAAAAGAAAGAAAGAGTAAAAAAGAAAAAAAAATATATGCTTATATTTGCAACCCCCCCCACAAACCACATTATATCCATACAATGGAATATTATTCAGCCACAGAAAAAGCAAATTGCAATACATGCTACAAAATAGATGAATTTTGAAAATAAACACAAAGTGAAGTAAGCCAGACGCAAAAGGAGAAATACTGGGTGATTCTACTTATATAAAATACCTAGAACAGCAAAACCGTACAGATAGAAAGCAGGCTTGAGGTTTCCAGGGGTGGAGACAGAGAATGCACAGGTGTTGTTTAATGGCTTCTGTATGGGATGATGAAAAAGTTCCGGAAATAGTGACAATGGCTGTACACCTGCAATCCCAGCGGCTCGGGAGGCTGAGACAGGAGGATTGCCAATTCAAAGTCAGCCTCAGCAACTTAGGGAGGGAGACCCTAAGCAACTCAGCAAAGACCCTGTCTCTAAATAAAATATTTAAAAAGAGGAGGGCTGGAGATGTGGCTCAGTGGTTTAGTGCCCCTGGGTCCAATCCCTGGTACCAGAAAAAAAAAGTCTAAAGTGGTGAATTTCATGTTCTCTGTGTGTGTGCGTGTATATATATATATATATATATATATATATATATATATATTTTTTTTTTTTTTTGCCACAATTGCAGAAGAAATACAGAAATGGAAAAGACAGACGGGCAGCCAAAGGAGAAGAGACGGTGCGGCAAAGTGACTTTGGATTGGAGTCAGATGCTTATCTCAGCTCTTGGCTTTCTATCCATGTAATTGTCCGCATTTCGTCTGCTCCAACGTGTGCGTGGATACAGCTGGGCTAACTTTGGAGAGAAGCACTGCAATCCATTCGATGTTTATCTTCTCATACAGAAAGTGTGATTAACATTAAAAGACATTAATAGTATCATAAAATACTCTCCCAAGTCCTGAACAATCCAGGAAGATGGAGAACGTCCCTCAGATTCTTGCAGGGGGTCATGCCAGTGTCGCTGTGGCTATGATGGGGGCTGTATGGCCCATTCATAAATTCAGCCCCAGTTACAGGCTCCTCATGGGCACGTGTTATTGGAAACAGAACGTGCAACCTTGATCTCCCAAATGATGAACCCTGGCCAACTCAACTGAAAGAGCAACTTGCAGGCTGTGGTTTGAGCAAAGACAAATATTACATAAAGCACAGTTTGTTGTTCAGCTCGAAGGAAGATGGGTAAAGTTCACAGGAGCTCAGTTCAACACGCGTCGCTAGATATGGACACTAAAGGAGTAACAGAGACCACAATGTGCTATGCATGGGGGACCGAGTTCATCATGAGCCACTATGTTCAGAGGACAGACTTGAGGATTCAGGATGGAGGGGCGGTCGCCCGTGGATAATCGGGATGATGGCGTCAAGAAAGATTATAGTTATATCATGGTAGGGAGAATGCATCCTATGGTTAATTCCAGTGAATACTTTCTTAACATATGGCAACTGAATAAACTTACAGTGTCTTTGTCTTCTTCAAAAGGGTGCAGTGGCCCATGCCTGTAATCCCAGCAGCTTGGGAGGCTGAGGCAGGAGGATTTCTAGTTCAAAGCCAGCCTCAGCAACTTAGTGAGGCCCTAAGCAACTCAGAGAGACCCTGTCTCTAAATAAAATACATAATAGGGCTGGGGATGTGGCTCAGTGGTCAAGTGCCCCTGGGTTCAATCCTCAGTGCCACCAAAACAACAAAAACAATAACATCAACAACATAAACCAAAGCATATGTGTAGTCTTCTGCAATCATTCAGTTGAAAGAGTGATGTGCTAATCTTTGAGTCATCTTATGGTGTCTTAAGGCTAATATCAACATCTAGATAGTTATTATCTGTCAATCAACAGGACCAATGAGAACTGTTTTTTTTTTTCTTTTGGTACTAGAGATTGAACTCAGGGTCACTTAACCACTGAGTCACATCCCCAACCCTTTTTATATTTTATTTAAAGACAGGGTCTTGCTGAGTTGCTTAGGGCCTTGCTAAGTTGCTGAGACTGGTTTTGATCTCAAGATCCTCCTGCCTCAGCCTCCTGAGATGCTGGGATTATAGGCATGTGCCTCAGCGCCCAGCTTCTTTTGTGCCTTTTAATATTTATTTCCTCTGTCTCTCTCAAAGTATGAAATTAGAAAGTAATAAGTAACTGTTTCACGATGTCGATGTCGGTGTCTACAATAGGGTGAATTGTAAGGTCCTAACAATTACCCCAGAGCAGGCCTTGTTTTTTCCCCTCCTTTCTCTCCGGCCCTTGTTATTTGGGTAATTGCATCAAGTCTACACTTGGTTTTTCTTGTATTGCCAGAGTCTAAGCTGTGCAAAAAAAAAAAAAAAAAAAAAAAAAAAAAAAAAAAAAAAAAGGATGTCCTTTAATGATTTCCTTTGAATGACTTTCCATCCAGGGGCGGGGAAGAGAGCCTCTCTTGTTCAGACACAAAGGAACCATCCATCCACCCAAGACCTTTCTTTTCTATTAAGTATCTCTTGGAATTTCAAAGGAGGACTTGGAATTTCTCAGGCTGTTCTAATGGCAGCTCCAGAAGCTGCCATTTATTCTCTTGGTCCCTTGAAGACCCAGAAAACCCGGCAGGCAGTGAAATAACAGTTCTTATTTTTTCCTTGGGTTCAAAAAACAAGACCAGATTCCGACCGGCTAATGCTTACCATTTTTTTTGCAGTCACCAAGCAGTTTATGGTAATCAGCTCAAGAATAGACTTCCTTTCCAAACCGGGGGACCCTATGGGCTGCGTGGAGCAGCAACAGCTGTATTTTGCTTTGTCGATCCTCATGTTAAAGATTTACAGTTTTAAATTCTGTCACTTGGTCTGCCAACTGTTACTCTTCCTGGAGTTACCCAGTTGTTGCTGGGGGGGCGGGGGGAGCCTTGAAGTGGTTTCCTAGCTATTTAACCGCCCCCCAATGACAATGTGTCCTTAGAGTTGGATGGGAGAATGGAATTCCCTGTTTATATCCACAGGACTTCTCTTGCTCTCCTTCTTTCAAACATATGCAGAGTCACCGGCAGACACTGGAACCAGATTAAAAGAAACTTTGGAGGCCCAGAGTTGAAGCTGGGAGCCAGCTTTGCAGCACTCGCTCGATCGCTCCCCTCGGTCCCTTCTTGGCATTATGGGATGCATTTGTTCTGAACCATCAGCCATTCATCATGCTCGTCCGTCTGTCAGAATCTTCAAAGCAAACCCTACAGCTGCTTTTGCCATTTATCAGTGGGAAATAAAAGAGAAAGGGGGAGAAAGTAAGGAAATCATGTCACCACCTTCCAGGGCCTGGGATAATGGGTGTGACAAAGGGCGGAGGGGGGCCTATCTAATGAAACCCAGAGACTTCCTAGGACGTGAGACTGTGAGAGATGGTGAACAAAGGCCGGCAGCCAGTCTGCACTCGAGACAGCCTGCCCCAATGCGCACACACCTACAAATATTTGTAGGAATTTGTTCTCTGCAACCAGTTCCTGGCCTACAGCTCTGCAGTGGGACCTGGGCGTGGGGGAGCAGGAGGCCAGTGTGGGACCTCAGGGCCCTTCCCTGCAGACTGGGAAATGGCCCATCTAGTCATTCCCAGTTCTCATTTCCGCAGGGTACCGGGCAAGTCACCTGCCACTTGTGTATAGCTGATGTATTTTAGCCTGGAATTGATCAAATTAATGTTTCTTGATCAATTAATTTCATTAATTGTATAAATATTAAAGGGCACAAAATTTGCTCTCAGATTGGAGAATCAAACGGCAAGATTTGGGTCCATCCACTCTGATTCCAGCCATGGATTCCACTTCAAAATCCAGTCTAGGAATCATGCTAAGTGAGATAAGCCAATCTCCAAAAACCAAAGGATGAATGTTCTGATAGGCAGATGCTGACACACAATGGTGGAGGTGGTGGTGGTGGAAGTTCACTGGGTTAGACAAAGGGGAATGAAGGGAAGGGAGGGGGATGGGAACAGGAAAGGCAGTGGGATGAATTGGACATAACTTTCCTCTGTTCATATATGAATACAGGACCACTGAAACTGGTATCAGGATGGAAACCATGGGGTAGAGACCATAGGCAGTGTCCAGAGGTGACGGGATATTCTGCTTCTTGACAGGGGTTTGGGTCACACAAATATAATCTCTGTCAATACTCAGTGGAGCCAGGCGTGGTGGTTCAAGCCACCACCAGGCTCTGGAGGCTGGGGCAGGAGGATCTAAGTTCAAGCCTCAGCAAATTATTGAAGCCCTAAAACAACTTAGAGAGACCCTGTCTCAAAATAAAAAAAAAATAAAAAGGGCTGGGGATGGGGCTCAGTGGTTAAGCACCCCTGGGTTCAATCCCTGGTACCCAAACCAAAACCAAAACCAAAACTCAGTGGATTTTGTACCTAAGATCCATCTATCCAGTCAATACTTTAGAGAATATTTACTTATTTTGTATTTTCTTCTTCTCCTTCTCCCTCTCCTCTCTCTCTTCCTTTTTAATTTTTTTGGTACTGGGGATTGAACCCAGGAGAACTTTACCTCTGCGCTATATCCCCAGCCCTTTTTATTTTAAGACAGATTCTTGTTAAATTGTTGAGGTTGGCCCCAAACTTGCCATCCTCCTGTCATAGCCTCCCCAGTTTCTGGGATGATAGGCATGCTCCATCTTGCTGGGTTTCTTGTGAATTTTATTCTATGTCTATTTACACAAAGAGTCAAACAAATGTAAATAAAAACACTGGATTCTAGCCAATGGTGTGCTTGCTGAAATATTTGGATGAAAGTATATTGATGTCTTCAATTTGCTTTGAAATGCATAAAAAATAATGTGAATTGGTGGTCAGCTAGGAATGTGGTGGGGTATGTGATGCAGGCATGGGACAATGATAACTGTAACACCTTTGGGTGGGTATTTGGGGGCATTTGCTATATATTACTTAAATTCTGTTTATCTTGACCTTTTTCATTAAGTGCTGAGAAAAACAAGATGTGAATCTCAACAGCTCAGGAGGCTGAGGCAGGAGGATGGCGAGTTCAAAGCCAGCCTCAGCAACTTAGTGAGGCCCTAAGCAACTCAGTGGGACCCTGTGTCTAAATAAAATACAAAATAGGGCTGGGGATGGGGCTCAGTGGTTAAATGCCCCTGGGTTCAATCTCTAGTACCAAAATAAATAAATAAATATGAGTACAGGTAGTGTTTCTTTCACTTTTAAAAAGTAAGAATAATGAAACTTTTAAAAAAATTTGTTCTTTTTAGATATCTGAGACAGTAGGATGCATTTTTCTTTCACTTTTAATCTCACTAAACATAGTCACAGAAGATGTACTCATTCCAAAATTGTATTGACTTCCATTTTCTATCACACAACTGACTAATACATATTTCTAGCGTGTGGTCACTTTTTACTCTTCTGTGGTACTCTTAAATGTGCCAATGCCAAATATTCTTCCAATTATCAAGAACCAAATAAATAGATGCCAAATAGTCTGGTTGGAAAATAAAAGATTACTTCACTTGACTTCTCTGAAGGACTTTTACCTTTCAACCTTTAAACTAATACACATACTTGCTATAGCGAATTGTCTACACCCCGGCTTTCTTGTATTTCACTTGTTATTTTTGAAAATTAGTGAAATTCTTTTTGCTGAAATATTTTTTTTTCTTTTTCTTTTTTCTTTTTTCTTTTTTTTTTTGCAGAGATCAGATGTGAAGAAATCTATGCCAGGGTGAAGTTTCCCATTCTGCCTTTATATTAAGGTTTCATTTTCCTTCCTTCAGAAACATGAGGCTCTTTGAGGGCGGGTCTCTGCGGGTGACTCAGATCAAAAAGTCCTTTTGGTTCGGGAAGCCCAAGCACCAAGATATTTTCACGCTGGGATTACTTGTCCAGATGTCTTGAGTGCAATTTTCTTGGCATGCTCATAAGAACACAGGAATTTTCAGGGGGGAAACCAGAGAACATTGTAGGGAGGAGAATGGGTGGGGGAGGGCAAGCTGATTGAGAAGCCAGAAAAAAAGTTTTGGATTCCACCAAATGGCATTGGCTGGTGGAATTGGAAACAGTCCTAGTTACATGATCCTCCTTCTCCAAGAGCATGGATTTTTTTTCCCTCTCTTTTCAGTGGCAATTACCTGGCTGTCCCAAGAATGGAGGATGGAAGAACCAGAGAGTAATCCATGGAGCTGATGGATGGAGACAGATGTAGGGCAGCCTCACCACCAGGAAACTGCTGGTGAGCTCCCCTGTGGACCTGCGTGGTGACAGTGGTGGGGAAGGAGGCTTGTTCAGGGACATGCCATTTCCTAGAGCTCTGTTAGACCTGAAAACACAGCATAGGCAGGCTCCCTTTTTGATAGCTTCTGCAGCTGCCGTTTAAGAACATGAAAATAAGGCGTGGCGTGCAGGATTCTGAGACAGTCTCCAAGAGCCCCCAGCATCGGGTGGACACGCACATTCTCCCCGTTGGTCAGTCAAATGGATTCTACCCACTGCCGCAAAAGAAGTTTGAAGATGTTATGAAGGGCCCCAATGAGTTGATTTTCAAGATAGGATGATTATCCAGGTCACTTTAGCCCTTAAAAATAGAGAATGGGCCAGGCACGGTGGTACCACGTCTGTAATCCCAGTGGCTCAGGAGGCTGAGGCAGGAGGATCACGAGTTCAAGGCCAGCCTCAGCAATTTAGGAAGAATCTAAGCAACTCAGTGAGACTCTGTCTCTAAATAAAATATAAAAAAGGGCTGGAGATGTGGCTCAGTGGCTAAGCACCCCTGGGTTTAATCCCCAGTACCAAAAAACAAACAGCAAACAAATGAACAAAAACCCAGAGAGTGGCAGAGAGAAAGCCAATAAACCAGGTTTCTGCAGAGCTGTGTGGAAGCACAACTCTATGTTTATGCAATGCCCTTCAGGGCCATGTGGCAAGGCACTGTGGGCAAGCGGGCAGTGCTGAGTGGTCCACAGCTGACTGCTCACAGAAACACAGGGCTCTTGGTCCTATGACTGGAAGGGAATGGATTCTGCTAATGACCACTCCACTTGGAAAAGAACCTGAAGTCCCCTGTGAGAATGGCAATCCTGGCTAGAATCTTTTTTTCTTTTTTTTTGGTACCAGGGATTGAACCCAGGGGTGCTTAACCACTGAGCCACATCCCAGCCCTTTTTATATTTTATTTAGAGACAGGGTCTTGCTGAGTTGCTGAGGCTGGCTTTGAACTTGCAATCCTCCTGCTTCAGCTGCCCGAGTTGCTGGGATTAGAGCTGCCTGGCATCTAGATTTCCACCCAGGGAGGCTCTGAACCGAGATCTAGTTGGGCATCGTGCGCAGACTTCTGTCCTACAGAAACTGTGAGATAATGAATGTGTGTGGTTTCAGGCTGCTACATTTGTGGTCATTCATTACACAGCATTAGAATAATAATATAGGACAGTGGTTCCACTGATAGGTAAGGGATCCAGAGGAGGGGGGGCGGGAGAGAGAGAGAGAGAGAGAGAGAGAGAGAGAGAGAGAGAGAGAGAGAGAGAGAGAGAGAGTTCTTCCTTCTAACTCTTCAGGATAAATGCTTGCCTACCTCCCCCCCCCCCCCGCCACCTTCATAGATGTGTGATTTTGAACAGATTCCCTAACCTCCCTCAGTCTGCATCCTCATATGCAAAATGAGATTAAAATAATGGATAAGAGCTGGATGTGGTGGTGCACGCCTGTAACCCTAACCCCCATGGCTCAGGAGGCTGAGGCAGGAGGATTACCAGTTCAGAGCCAGACTCAGCAACTTAGCGAGGTCTAAGCAACTCAGTGAGACCCTGTCTCTAAATAAAATACGAAATAGGGCTGGGAATGGGGCTCAATGGTTAAGCACCCCTGGGTTCAATCCCTGGTAAAGTTAGAACTCCTTTTTACCCCCAGTGATCCTAAAGTTTTTCCCCAAACTTTAACTGTTTTCTTTCTTTTACAAAAATAATTTATATTCAGTTAAAAAACCTAGAAAATGCAGATGAGCCAAAAAATAGAAAAAAAGATAATCCAAAATCCTATTCTCTCAATACAAAAGATGTTGATAAACTGGGCGCTGAGAGGCACCCCTGTAATCCCAGCACCTCAGGATTTGAGGCCAGCCTCAGCCATTTAGTGCCAACTTTGTGAGACGCTGACTCTAAATAAAAACTAAAGAGATGTTGATATTTTTCGGCAGACCTTTCCAGTCTTGTGTCTTTAAAATGAAACTGAAATCTCATTGTATATACAAATGTAAGTTTTATGGCACGTTCAGTGTGATTCCTAAACAGTCATTAGCTCGCTTAACACATTTTGCCTGTTTCCCCCTAGTGTGCAGGTACACAGAGGAGCCGGAAGGCATTGCCTGCCGTCCTGCATCACTGCAGGGTTATGGACATTCAATGGCGGGTCTATCATGTAGTCAACCAATTCTCCATCACTGAACATTTAGGTCACCCCTTCTCCTCTATCTGTCCACTTTTTTCTCTTTTTTTTCTATTTCTCCCTCCCTCCTTCCATTCCTCTTTATCTCCTACCTTTCCTTTTATCTTTCCTTCCTTCTCTTCTCCTTCTCTTTGCTACCATAGATGCAATCATCATGAGTATGTTAAAAAAATTTTGGTGGGGGGGTGCTGAGAATGGAACACATTCCTGATGACTTCTTCACAATCAATTTGGTCCTCACTGCCTTGGAAATCACCTGTGCTTTCTCTCTCTCTCTCTCTCTCTCTCTCTCTCTCTCTCTCTGATACCAGTGATTGAGCCTAGGGGTGTTTAACCACTGAGCCCCATCCCCAGCCCTTTTTCATATTTTATTCAGAGACAGGGTCTCACTGAGTTGCTTAGGGCCTTGCTAAATTGCTGAGGCTGGCTTTGAACTCACGATCCTCCTGCCTCAGCCTCCCGAGCTTCTGTGATTACAGTCACCCTCCACTGCGCCCAGCACCACCTGCAGTCTTTTAATTTCACCGAGATCACCTGGCCAAGCAGCAAACCCAAAACTCCACAAGTGAAAAAAAAAAAAAAAAGAAAAATCATCTCTGGGAGAGGTTGTGAGAGACCCAATGCAGGGCAACCAGTTCTCCCTGGAGACATGCGTGCTTTTCACGTTGCCTCAACCTGTTGGGGCAGGCCAGCCTTTGACAAGGGAGCAGCTTCATAATCTCTTCTGCCAGAGGCTTCCCCAAATTTTCAACTTCTTTTTGATTCCCAGGGAAGATTCTTGACATTCATAGAGAGTTTAGAAAAGAAAAAGATGGGCTCTCAGACAAATTAACACAGAAAATGTCACCTGGATTGGGGTTGTCACTTCTGTGTGTACAAGGTGGGGAGCCCCGTCAAGGCCCTAAGTAAACAGCTTACAGAGACAAAAGGCAACGTGTTTTCTTTCTTTCTATTTTTTTCCTGCACTGGAAATCCAGGAACAACTTGCATCAGATTTTGCAACCTTTGCAAGAGTTTGGGTATCACTACATAATGATCCTCGAATAAATAGGATCCCTAACCTCCCACAGTCTGCATCCTCATATGCAAAATGAGATTAAAATAATGGATAAGAGCTGGATGTGGTGGTGCACACCTGTAACCCTAACCCCCGTGGCTCAGGAGGCTGAGACAGGAGGATCGTGAGTTCAAAGCCAGCCTCTGCAACTTAGTGAGGCCCTAAGCAACTCAGCGAGACCCTGTCTCTAAATAAAATACAAAATAGGGCCGGGGATGGGGCTCTGTGCTTAAGCACCCCTGGGTTCAATCCAATAACCAGGTTCTTTGACCAGAAAGCCAAAGATGCAAGGAGCCCCAAATAAGGCTACATTTGGTGTGCTGGTGAGAAAGTGTGTTGGGGTAAAGGCACTGGGGGACAAATGATATATTTCTAGAAACACCAGACTCATTCCCCATCTTGCTCCTGACAGCTGGTGGATTCCAGGTGGATCGTTTGAATTTCAAGTATTCTCCAGGTGAGCAAAGGGCCAAGGGAGAAAGAATGTGTTCCAGGCAAACAAGGAACCGACCTTGTAAATGTGGGTGGCAACTCTTGGTACCATATCCTCAAGACACAAGGGACTGAGACACAGGAAGAAGCTACCGAGCCCCAAAGCACTGAACATCCTGTGGTTTTGCTGGGCAGAAGGTAAAGGAAAGAGTGGAGGGGAAGGGAGGAATGTTTTGTTCGTGAAATATAAAGCTAAGCAAACAGTGCAGGTTGGAAAGGAGTCGACATGTTTTAATAGGGTGCAAAAGAATAGATGATAAATCCACTTAGAATTGACAGGAGCAGCTGTGTGAATGATCCAAAGAGCATCACTCTGAGTCCCAAGAAAGAATAATATGACTTCTGGCCGCAACATATTTCTCTTTCTAAATGCTGTTTCCTGCTGTTTATTGTTAAAATTAACGAGTCTTCCTGAGGGGCTGGGGGAGGGTGGCCTGTGCATAGGGTGGCATGCAGAGAGCCCCCTGGGGGTCCAAACGGTTCCTGCAGGTAACTTGGACAGGGGTCAGTGAGAGTTGACTTGGATGGGCTGTCATGGGAGACTCTTTTCAGTCCAAACGCCTTAAGTCCATTAATATCCTTCTGTTCTTTTGGTGTGGTTATCCCACGTCTTGGACTTTGCCGATCATCTTAAGAAGTCACATTCACTGACCCTAAGTACATTTGCTGTCTCTCATCCCTCGGCTTCATTTTCTCCTTTTCTTATTTCCTGACCACTAGATGAAATGATCTTCTTATTTTAATTCTTTTGTACTTCCACCAGCACAAAAATGGCAGGAGTTTCAGGAGCCCCTCCCTCCTGTCCACTACAACAGTATTTTCTAGGCTTAATGTTTTATTGATATTTTCTGGCACATAGTAGATGCTCAGTAAAATATTTGCTGAATAAATAAACATGGGTTTCTATCCAACCCTCTTTCTAGGAAGGGAGTCAGAGCTCCCTGAGGATTTAATTAATGTCAGCTGAGCACCCTAGAATAATCTTCCCCCCTCACCTTTCTCTTTCTGTTTTGCCTTTTTAAAAATTAAGGTGGGTCAGGAGCAGCGGTGCATGCCTGAGAGGCTGAGGCAGGAGGATCATGAATTCAAAGCCAGCCTCAGCAACTTAGTAAGGCCCTGAGCAACTCAGTGAGGCCCTGTCTCTAAATAAAATATAAAAAGGGCTGGGGTGGCGTAGTGGTTAAGCACCCCTGGATTCAATCCACCTGTAAAAAAAATTAAAAAGAAAAATAAGGTGTGGGGTTTGTGATGTGGCTCAACAGTAGAACTCTTGCTTAGCATGCACAGAGCCCTGAGTTTGATCCCCAGCACTGAAAAATAAAAATGTAAATGACATACGATGAAATTCATCCTTCTGAATATGCAGTTCTGCAAGTTATGACAAAGGCCGGTAGTCATGTAACCATCCTGATCAAGATGTGGAATAGATCCATCACCCCCACGCTTCCCCATGCTCCTTTGCAGCTAGCCACTC
The DNA here is from genome assembly GCF_964194105.1 of Spermophilus citellus. Lineage (NCBI taxonomy): Eukaryota > Metazoa > Chordata > Mammalia > Rodentia > Sciuridae > Spermophilus > Spermophilus citellus. Next base: position 59,849,876 of record NC_138184.1, read on the forward strand.
TATCCCCATCCTTTCTGCCCCTGGCCACCACTGATTTGATTTGTGTCCTTATGGTAGGAACCCATCCGAATCTGGCTTTTTTCACGGAGCATAATACATTTGAGATCCATCTGGGAAACTTGTTCTTTTCAACGGATGAATAGTCCATTGTGTGAATGTGGCACAGTTTGTCGATCCATTTCCCACTTGATGAACACATCCTCTCTCTCTCTCTCTCTCTTTTGTTCCAGGTATTGAACCCAGGGGCGCTTAACCACTGAGCCCCATCCCCAGCCCTATTTTATATTTTATTTAGAGACAGGGTCTTGCTGAGTTGCTTAGGGCCTTGCTAAGTTGCTGAGGCTGGCTTTGAACTTGTGATCCTCCTGCCTCAGCCTCCCAAGCCGCTGGGATTACAGGCATGCGCCACTGTTCCTGGCTTAAATGAACAATTCTTTTAAAGCTGCTTGATGTCCATTAAGGTGGTGGTTATGTATTAGGAGACACTATAAAAATTACCATCATTTCTTGTGAAAAAGTGAGGGGTCACATGATTTGGTAAGAATGGATTGTACTGCTCCTGCAGGTCAAGTTACTAAGCCCTTATTATGGTCTCCATATTCATTCATCCATTCATTCATTTTACAACTTTGTTCAGCACCTACTAAGTTGCCCAGTAAGTCAGCCTTTCTTGATGGAGAGTGTGGTACTGCACGAGGTAAGTTCCACTTCACACCATGTTCATACTGCCAAGCATCACAGTTGCTTAGGATCAAAATGTGTCCTATTGCACTGAATCTTTAAACTGAGGTGAGAACTACCAGGAAAGACACTTGTTGTTTTCACCTGGACCAGGTATCAGAAGCAGCAGCTGGTGGCCATCCTGCTAGAGATTGAGAAGAAGTGCTGCAGGAGTACAGCAGATTCAGACACTACCCAAGACTGGGGCCAACCCCTAGGAAGCTGGGATCAGGAATACAGAGAGAGAAGAGCCTGGTGACAAGGTCTGAGGCCTGACTCCAGCTGCGCCTGAAGGCTACTCTGTTGAACACCTTTTCAATTCTGTAAGCCAACCAGTCCCCCCCCCCAACTATTTTCAGGTTTCTTTATGGCTTATTATAAAAAGCAGTCCTACTCAAAGTTATATCTTATAGCTCATGAGATCGAGGGGTTACTAAACCATTCTAGTCAACTTGCTCATCTATAAGATGGAAATACTTTATAGCCTATAATCCCAGCAGTTTGGGAGGCCGAGGCAGGAGGATTGCAAGGTAGAGGCCAGCCTGGGCAATTTAGTAAGATCCTCTCTCTCAAAAAACAAACAAACAAACAAATAAAAGGTCTGGGGATGTAGCTCCGTGGAAAAATACCCCTGGGTGCCATCTCCAGCACAGACACACAAAAAGATAGGAGAATGGAGTAACACGTAAAGCAACAAATCTTTCTCAAATGTCACGCCCCAGGGAGGCCGCCGTGGCTCTCCTTTTGAAAATGTCCAGGCCTCAGCACTCTCTAGCTCCCTGAGTCTGCTGTACTCCTGCAGCACTTCTTCTCAATCTCTGGCAAAGTGATTTATTTCATTGTTCCAGCTCACAGCCCCAAGGATCTGAATCTTTTGCTGCGTATCCTCATAGCTCTGCTGTTCTGGCTCTGGGCTCCATCAAGTGGTTTTCTTTAGCCAATAGGATGTTAGGATCTGCAGAGTATAAAAGGGCCTTGGAAAACTCGGGTGAGTTTCTCATTGACTGTCTCTTGCAGAATTGGGCTGGTCACCTTTGCATCTCTGCGTGGCATGGGAACATGCTAGGAAGGGTGTGAGCTTAGTTTGCTCCAGCTGACCCCAGATGACTGAGCCCTCTTGTGCCAGCCGGCCAGCTGCCTCTCAGAACTGTGAGCAAGACCGGCTGAGACCCGAAGAACCATCTGGCCTGAATCGCCAATCCATGGAACCAGAAGCTATATAAATATTGTTCTAGGCCACTGAGATTTGGGGTGCTTTGTTAGGCAGCATGAGCTACCTGATACACTAACACACCACCTAATTTACCATGTCTCTCCCCCAACTAGACTGTGAGCTGCAAGAGGTTAGAGATTTTTGCATTTTATTCAAGGCCAGTGTCCAGAACAGAGCCTGGCAGACAGTAGGCACTTGATAAATACTGTTGAATGTTATTATTATTATTTTTTGGGGGTACTAGGGATTGTATCCAGAGGTGCTTAACCTCTGAGCCCCATCCCCAGCCCTTTTTTTTATATTTTATTTAGAGACAGGGTTTCATTGAATTGCTTAGGGCCTTGCTAGGTTGCTGAGGCTGACTTGGAATCTGTGATCCTCCTGCCTCAGCCTCCCAGGCTGCTGGGATGACAGGCATGTGCACCACTGTGTCCATCTTGAGCATTTAATTTACAACCTACAAACTGGCACTTGAGCTGATATTTAACCAATGGCAGCTCTTATAGTGATAAAATTGAATATTTTTATACCAAAATCGACATTTTTCTCCCCCAGAGTCTTAGGTTATTTTTCCACTGACGTTGTTCACAAAAGAAAAAGAAGGCCAGTGACCCTCCCCTGGGTATGTGATGGTGGATGGGGGGTTGACAATGTTGGGTAACAAGCTTCATTCTTTTCTTTCTGTGAACTTGGGATGTGGGCATCATATAGACCTTGCCTCAGTCTCTTCATTTGTTGGCACTCTCTGGTCACCCTGACAGCTCGGGTGGGTGCTGCAGGGCTGATACTTATGTGTGTCAGTGGAGCAAAAGAGAGAGTCTCTCTGCCAGGAGGCTAGAAGCTGTCCTTATAGCAGAGAGCATCTTCTTTCCAAACAATCACCACATTTGAAGCAATTCACCGGCTACCAGTTTATCTGTTTTACTTCATTCTTCACCAGCAGGGTGTTGGCTTCATAAAGGGAGGCGTAACTTCTATTTAATTCACCATTACACTCATCATTCAGTGCAGTGCAGATGTTCAAATATATGTGTTGAGAGAGTGAATCTCGCATCATGGCCTTGTTCATTTTAAGAGCATATCCTTCAGCTGACAATCTATGTCTTTTCACAAACACGGTGTGAACTGGGCAGGATGGTAGTAGCGTTAGTCTGTGTGTGGTCACCTTCAATCTTGCTGAAGGGCAAGCCAATTTAATTGAGCTATTACTATGTGCCAGGCCCCATTCTGAGCTCACAGTGCATAAACTCACCTTGCAGGAATGAGTTAATAAGCCCCATTTTATAGATGAGAAACTGAGAACATGGTAGGTCTTTCCTGGAATACCTGGTGTCCCTTGGGTAAGTCACATTCCCTGTGAACCACTGTCTTTCATTTGTAAAATTAGGAGGTCAGCTTAGAACAATCCGTCCTACTCCATAGAGCTGCATATCTTGAGATTTTTTTTTGGGGAAATATAATCTGCTGGGTGCAGCCACGTATGTCTGTAATCCCAGTGGCTCAGGAGGCTGAGGCAGGAGGATCGCAAGTTGAGAGCCAGCCTCATCAACTCAGGGAGGCCCTGTCTCTAAATAAAATATAAAAAAGAGCTGGGGATGTGGCTCAGTGGTTAAGCACCCCTGGGTTCAATCCCTGGTACCAGAAAACACAAAAGCTTTCTGCTCACCGAGCCCGGGTACGCCTCCTGTTCCTCTGTCTGCCTTGGGTTGGTGCAGCTGTGAGGCGTTCCATGCACAGTGCCAGAGTCCCTGGACAAATGCTTCTCTCAGTTTGCTTTGCTTTGCAGCCTCAGGGTTCTCTCCAGAGCCATGGGGAACTGATCATCTGCACAAAGGCGCACTCTGGGAAGCGTTGGGTACCTAACTAACGGGGAATGAGAGCCGTAGCTGTTTCACCCCTCAGAGGGACAATTTTGATGTGTATTTATATGGCCCCTGAGGGTTCTCCAGCAATTCTGAGTTCCAGTTGCTCACAGTGGTAACCTGCTTGTTAATATGCTTTGATGGCCCTTCGTCCTTTCCTGGCTTCAAATTCTCGCCAGTCCCTCCTTTGTGACCACTGAAGTCAATCCAAATAAACTCTATTTGACTCCAAGCCTTTGACTCTGCTTTTGGGAGAACCAAAATGAAGAAAGTATGTCAAATAATGTGGGTAAGCTGGGAACACGGGCACACGCCTGTCATCCCAGTAGCTGGGGAGGCTGAGGCAGGAGGATCCCAAGTTCAAAGCCAGCCTTAGCGAGGCGCTAAGCAACTCAGTGAGACCCTGTCTCTAAATAAAATATAAAAAGGGCTGGGAATGGGGCTCAGTGGTTAGGTGTTCCTGGGTTCAGTCCCTGGTACAAAAAAAAAAAAAAAAAATCAATGGGTTGATCTAGCGGGCTCAGCTGCCATTTCTTGGCATGGAGCCAAGAACAAAACAAAACTCCAAGAATGGGTGGTTTGCCCTCAGTGCTGGGAAAGCATCTTCAACAAGTCCTCTCTAAACGCTTTTCGCTCAGAGAAGGTCTTTTTTTTTTTCTTATAGATGGACTGGGCAGCCTGCTGGTGGCCAGGAATGTTGGCTGACCGAGCTGGGAACACAGCTGTGGGCATCCTGAGAAAATGCTCCACTCTTGGATGACGTAGAAGCCTGGATGAGATGAGCAGGAAATGTTTGCCAACGAGCCCGCCTCCCCACCCTCTCTTACTAACAAGCAACCATGGGAGAATTTAATTGGCATGGGTCCAGAGGGGCTAATTATTTCCCACAGTGGTAGACAGACGGCACTCAGGAGACCCAGGGATTGGAGGGGCAGGAGGAGGTGTGGGGAAGCCTGGGCCTTGGAGCATGCAGCTTCCTGGTGAGGGCCGGTTGGTGGCAGAGGAAGGGGGTGACCAGCCTCGGACCCATCTTGCTTCATCCCTTGCATTAAGCCTTGCATTAAAGTAACAGTATTCAGGTTCTTGAATTTGGGGAAATACCAGGTTACACTTATTTGAGGAAAATGGTAGAAAATTGCACCATTTTCTAAAAAAGAAAACGGATGGCATAATTCACAATACTGGATATATCAATATCTGAATTTCCTGTTGAAGGAGGTGTATACATACGTTCCTTAAACAAATCCTTTATATGGCCATTAAACACTTGAACTTTGGCTGGTGGGACTAAGAACTGCATTTGAAATTAAATTTTAAATGTAAATAGCTGAGGTGGAGGCTGGGGCTCAGTGGTAGAGCACTTTCCTAGCATGTGTGAGGCCCTGGGTTCCATCCTCAGCACCACATAAAAATGAATGAATAAATAAATAAATAAATACTAAAGGTCTTAAAAACCAATCCCGAATTAACAAGTAAATTACAGCTCCAACAGAGAACACAAGGAATGTAGCCTTTGAAGCCCCTCTTTAAAAGCCCTCTGTTCCTGCCGATGGGACAGGAGGCCCCTGTGTTTCCCCTTTACTGGCAAAGCAATGTGACTTTTTCCTTTTTATCGAAAACAAACAAACAACAACAACAGCAAAAAAAAACCCCACAATACGTTTAAAAAAATGTAAAGACCACATGTGGCTGGTGGCTGCTGTATTAGACAGCAGAGATCTGGAAGAAACTGTTTGCCTACTGAGAGCTTGTGGGCTCTCGGCTCTCATGGAGAAGGGTTAGGTATAAGCCCAACTTCTCTCCACCTGTATCTACCTGCCAGACAGGTTAAGCAGTACCCTGTTCTAGGACCTCCCACCTTCCAGATTGGAGAAGATGCTGGCAGCTGCTACATTAGGATCACCTAATGACTGCTACAATCCCAACATGTCGGGAGCGTTTAGTATGTGCCACTGCTAAACATTTCACATGGACTACCACTCATCCTTCACTGGGTGGGTCTAGTCATCATCTCTTCTTACAGATGAAGACACTGAAGTTCCAAGAGGTTAAGAAATACGTTAGTCAGCCAGGCGTAATCCCAGCAGCTTGGGAGGCTGAGGCAGGAGGATTGCTAGTTCAAAGTCAGCCTCAGAAATTTCTCCAGGTCCTTAGCAACTCAGTGAGACCCTGTCTCTAAAGAAAATATAAAAAGGGCTGGGGATGGGGCTCAGTGGTCAAGTGCCCCTGGGTTCAATCCTGGTATTATCAACAACAACAACAAAAAAAAAAAAAAGAAGAAAAATAGATGTCAATCACTGCGGAGCTGGCATATGAATCCCCTAACAATATGGGTTCTGGATTAGGCTAACAATATTAGCAACTCAGAATCTCTTTGGGATTGGATCTTTACAAACGTGCTAACATGGCTACTTTTTCAAAGATATGCAAGGGCAGGGCAGATGCATGTTATTGACACTGAAGTCATTTTATTTTCCAGGGGCAAAGGAGCTGTCTTATTTACTTCTTGAATGAATAATTATATTAATATTAGTAACTGTAAAAGAATCAAAGAGGGGTGCTGGGGTGGTGGCTCAGTGGCAGAGAGCTTGCCTTGCACATGTGAGGCATTGGGTTCAATCCTCACACCACATAAAAATAAATAAAACACAATCAAGATATTGTGTCGGGCTGGGGATGTGGCTCAAGCGGTAGCGCGCTCGCCTGGCATGCGTGCAGCCCGGGTTCGATCCTCAGCACCACATACCAACGAAGATGTTGTGTCTGCCGAGAACTAAGAAAAAATAAATAAATAAATGTTAAAATTCTCTCTCTCTCTATCCCCCTCTCTCTCACTCTCTCTTTAAAAAAAAAAAAAGATATTGTGTCCACCTATAACTAAAAAATAAAATAAAAAAGAACAAAAGGAGCTTGAATTAAAGATAATACTCTATTTCTGAAAAAAAAAGGCTTATGGGTTAAAGTTGGGAATGGAAATTTTTTTTTCTATTTTTAAAACAGTATCATATGGATGAAAATATCCTGGATAGGCATACGTTTTAATTAAGAAAAAAAAATGTATCAACAGGGTTTATCTTGTTGTTGGGGTTCTAGGCCTTTTAATTTTTATTATTTTTTCTATTAAAGGATTCAAATTACTTTAAGATGGAGAGAGATTTGTGGGTAAAGCTGGGTTCCCCTGGTCACTTTATGGGATCATTACTTCCTCTTTCTGAAGGTGGGGCTCAGAGGGGAGCCCACAGCAGTCGATTCCGTTTATACTTCAACCTATTCCTGGACTCCCTGACCCTGGATGGGGTGTGAGAGACTCAGCGGGCTTGCTGGGTCTGAGAGGCTTCCTGGGTGGAGGAACTCCTGATCAACTGGGAAAGTCCCAGGCAAACCTGGACAAGTTGCTGACCCCGGTTGGAATGGGAAAAACATGAGCCGTTCTGGGAGACTCTGACCCACATGACTTCTGCCGGGAAAAAACACCAGATCCCTGACCAGATATGGTTCCGGTGGACAAGGGCATGACCAAACCAAGGACAAGCCTTGTTTTCTAGTTTTGCTTGTTTTAAACTTAGGGACTCCAGGGCTGGTGAACCCTGGGAGCACCATGGGTTCCAAGTGGGGAAGCATATAGAACTTTGAGGGTCCTTGGCACCTACCTCTCGATCCATAAAAAAGAAAGCAGACAGATGTCAAGAAAACCTCCAGCTGGGTGTGGTGGTGCACACCTGTCATCCCAACGGCTTGGGAGGCTGAGGCAGGTGGATGGTGAGTTCAAAGTCAGCCTCAGCAATTTAGTGAGGCCCTAATCAACTCAGGGAGACCCTGTCTCTACATAAAATGTGAAAAAATAGGGTTGGGGATGTGACTCAGTGGTAAAGCACCCCTGGGTTCAATTCCTGGTGTTCCCCCCCCCTCCCCCGCCACCTCACACCAAAAACAAACAAAAATCTTCAAAAATGATAACCAGGGCTGCATTTTTATAAGATGGATATGATCCAGGCTGGATTCATTGTTATATAACCATTATTATTACAGTTGTTTTCCTTCTGATTTTAAAAGACATGAAAACATTTTGGGGAGTCCTTAAAAGTCCCCCGTGCCTCACAGGTAGGTCGGCCGTGGTTCCAGCCCTTGCAAGAGAGGCTGGGGAAAGAGGAAGTTTCTGGAAACACCAAGGTGGGTGGGGGTGGGGTGGTTTCCCACCTGGATGAACTTGGATGGGAAAAAAAAAAGGTGAGATGTTTTACCTTTCAACAGTCTCTTCCTGGATCTTAAAATTTCCTTCCTTTACGACTGTGGGTGGTCAGCTGCCAGGCTGTGCTACGTGGTGCGTTACCAAAGAACTTCATAAAATTAAAAAAATGTAAATACTGGGTGTTCCCGGGCTTTTCTCCTTCATCATCCTACATGTGCTGTTTTATGAACTTTGCAACAATTTATTTTATGTGAGCAGGGGTCTTTGGCTTCAGCAGATGGGCATAAGACCCCATCCTAGACACGGGGAACACCCACACTCAATCTAGGGTTCATGGCTGGGGATTCTTCTCTTAGTTCCATCCCTCCTGTGAGGAGACTCTTATTCAACTCCACCCACCTGCTAGAGGGGTCCAGGACAGGGTTAAAGACATGCTGGGAGAGGAAGAGAAAATCATACTCCAGGTGCGCAGCCTAGTAAGTTGTTAATTGGGAATCAGGTGAGCTGAGACTGGAAGCCCAGACAGGTTGCTTTATTATTATTATTGTTGTTATTGTTGTTGTTTATTTTTTTAATATTTATTTTTTAGTTGTAGATGGATACAATACCTTTATTTTATTTATTTATTTGTATGTGGTGCTGAGGATCGAAACCAGGGCCCGTGCTAGGCAAGTGCTCTACCGCTGAGCCACAAACCCAGCCCTTATTGTTTATTTTTTTAAAAAATAATCGTGGCCTGGTTGTCCGAATAGCACCAACCCCCTCCTGGTGGAAACAGGCTGAGTGCCTCCTTTGGCAATCCTTCTTTGTGGGAAATTCCACTGCAGTGGTCCTGGGGTAGACCCTGAATTTTAGTTGAATTTGTCTCATTGACTTGTTTGCTCATCACCTCATGGAACGCCTCCCATGCTCCACACAGTTTTCTAAATGCTTTGCATGGGTGATGCTATCCAGGCCTCTAACAATCCCGTGGGGTAGATACTCTTACTATTTCTATTTTTATATGTAAGGCAGCAGAGGGAAGTTCTATAGAGCAAGAAACTTGTCTAACTGACTTCACCTCAGCACCAAGTGATGGGTGGTGTTTTAATCATATTTTTTTTGGCTACTGTGACCGAGAGACCTGAGAACAATTTTAGAGGAGGAAAGTGTATTTGGAGGCTCACAGTTTTCAAGGTCTCAGTCCATAGACAGCAGGCTCCACTCCTCGGGGCTCGAGGGGAGGCAGGACATCATGGAGGAAGAGTGTGGTGGAGGGAAGCAGCTCACATGGTGATCAGGAAGCAGAGAGAGACTCCACTTCCCATATACCCCCAAGACATGCCCTCAATGCTCACCTCCTCCAGCTGCACCCCACTAACTCCAGTTACTAATTCAGTTCATCTCATTAGGGGATCAATTCACTGGTTGGGTTAAGGCTCTCACAATCCAATCATTTCTCCTCTGAACCTTCTTACAGTGTCTCACACGTGAGCTTTTGGGGGAGACCTCACATCCAAACCCTACAACTGTGATCTGAATGGTGTCCGATTCTCTTAGAAGTCTCTCTCCTTTGAACTTGGGTTGGCTTTTAAAAATATAACTTTAGCGGTTGTTATTTTTATTCCACAGAACTCTCTTAATTTAAGAAAGGGTCTTTCTTAGAATTCTAAGCCCCTGGATTGGAGGGCAGCCTCCGTTCTTATTTCTCACCCAAGACTTATGGCTCTATGGTAGCCACAGAGGCTGATGCTCGACAGGCTTGTGTGATTGAGGGGAGGATTTAATGGGGTGCTGAGGCCAGGAGAGAAAGCTATATTCTTCCAGGTAAGGGTATGGCTACACACTCTCCTTGAAATTTTGTTAAAAGTTGGGGCAATAAAAGTTTACCTTTGTTCTATACAACTGCCTGACTATGTTCAAGTTCAAGCTCAAGTCTTCCATTACTGTAACTTCGGGTGAAGTAGCTTGTTTTAATCTGGGATGCCATAGGCTGGGTTTGCCATCTGAGTTCCTCCATGCAGGCTCTGGGCTTAGCTTCTCTCCACATTACCCTCCACCGCTCAGAAAGGTCAATGCTCAGATGCAATGACTCCACAAAGCACCCACCCTTTGTCGCCATCTGTTTATATCCCAAAGAAAGATTTGACGTTGCAAAACACTGAAACTCAGAGTACGCAGAGCAAGGAACAATCCATTCCTTGTTTTAAATCCAGTTGTCATAATCCAAATGCAAACTCCGGCTTTAATAACAAACACCCCGTGTTATGACATTTTACCTTTTCCAACTATTTATGTAGGCACAAATATTGTGTTTAAATTTTAAACTATACAGTTAACATAAAACAGTGCACTGACTTAAATAAAGTTTTTTTAAAAAAAGTGAGTTAGGCCAGTTTGGTCTCCTTTCGAGGCCTCGTTCTTTAAATAGATCATTCATTCAACAATGAATGTCTGTTGAGTGCTCAGGGTCAGACACTGGGCTTGGCATGGGACACTCCAAAATGAAGCAGAATCAGTCCTTGTGCCCTGAGCACCCCCAGAGAAACAGTAGGAGAGCCATGGAACTCCTCTTGTCATGACCTGAGCTTTTCCATCTCTGACATTAAAGAAATATCAGAAACGGTCTGTATTCCCTTTTCATTCACCAAACCCTGTGTTCCTGGATCAAGCTGCTATGGCATCTCCAAGCAGGGGAACCTCAAAGATCACCATGGGAAAGCCCGAGTCACATTTTTATGAACTTAGGCTGTGAAACACAGCAGTGCAATTGCTGGAGAAAACACCGTCACCCAAAGAAAGAAAGTGTGAGATGCTCAGGGCTTGGCTTCCCGACTCTCCATCCCACGCTCGGATGGCAATTGGATTTTAACAAGGAGTGGGGTTTGTGGTTTGGGAAATATGGCATTTTTACTGCCTTGGGTCATATTTGAAATACTTGCAGCCGTTTAAAATAGTGTCATGTTATTTTTTCTCTTGTCTTCAAAACAAACCCAGCAAGCTTTTGTAAGTCATAATAACAAGCATAAAATTGGGACATTTGGAAGACCCATGGGCAGGGCTTTGGAAAATCCATTCTCCCTCAGGACAAATGTTTAGATTTGGGGTGTAAAGGACCTGAGCTTTTTTGGGGGACCACCTGACCTTGGATGACTTTGGGACCCTGAAGGAAGGGGGATAGACTTCAGGGACAACAGGCCTGAGATCTCCTGCTTCACTGTGCTTCAAGGCAACCATGGAAGTGTGCACAGGGACTCTGGGACTTTTCTTCTGCCAAGATATTCTGTTTTTACCCTGGAAATGTCTTTGAAAGAAAAAAAAATAATCCCAAGATTCATATTTATTTAAGTGACCAATTCCCCAAACCTATTGCCCTGGAAGTCTGTCCTATGAGCCACCCTGTCTGGGTCCTTTCCTTGCCAGAGGGCTCCAGGTGGGGCACCCATCAAAATGAAGAAGTGACTTGGTCGGGCCTGGTGGCCCACGCCTGATATCCCAGAAGCTTGGGAGGCTGAGGCAGGAGGATCTCAAGTTCAGAGCCAGCCTCAGTAACTTATTGAGGCCCTAAGTCACTCAGTGAGACCCTGTCCCTAAATAAAATATAAAAAGGGCTGAGGATGTGGCTCAGTGGTTAAGCACCCCTGGATCCAGTCCCTGGTACCAAAACCAAAACCAAAAAAAAAAAAAAAAAAAAGGTGAACCATCCTGAGATACAAGGATACCCAGCTTTCTACTCATTAGAAAAATTATTAAGGGCAATCAGTCTTTGCCCAGAAGGAAATATATGTTAATATATACTATGTATGTAGTTCCATAATAAAGATATCAATTGATATTTTTGAGCATCCTAGATCTGTTAATCTTCATAATGATCCAATGAAATGTGTTTCATTACTATTCTGGTTTTAGTGATGGAGAAATCTGGTGAATGGGGAGGTGAAGTAGCTCACCTAAGGTCACACAGTTTGCATTGCTGGGATTTGGGCAGCTGGTTGCAGCAGGGTGGTACTGAGCACTATTGGATGCTGTCAGGACTCACCTGGCTTGTCTGTGAAGTCTAACTTTTAAATAATCCATATTTTGGGTCTCAGAAGTTCTGAAAACCTGATGGCAAAAAAAGTAATGTGTTTGATGGCATTCCTCTTGTTTGTTTGTTTTTGGTACCAGGGATGGAACCCAGGGGTGCTTAACCACTGAGCCCCATCCCCAGCCCTTTTTGAAATATTTTATTTAGAGACAGGGTCTCGCTGAATTGCTTAGGGCCTCACTAAATTGCTGAGGCCGGCTTTGAAGTTTTGATCCTCCTGTCTCAGCCTCCCAGGTCATTGGGATTACAAGTGTGTGCCACTGCACCTGGCTGTTCCTTTTGATTTTTATTGTTAAAAAATAAATGGGACTCAGATTATTTGGAAGATAGAAAAAGAGAAAACAAATCAGAAGTCAATTATGTTTTCTCCACCTTAACTGCATAATATCTTCCCCAAATAGCAATAGGATCAAATTCAGGTGCTCTACCACTAAGCTAGTCCCTAGCCCTTTTTAGCTTTGACACAGAGCCTCAGTGTGTTGCCCCAGGCTGGTCTCTAATTTACTATCCTCCTGCCTCGGCATCCCATTTAGCTAAGATTACAGGCATCTTCCTTCTTTTTGAGATTATTTTTGCCAATTTTAATAATAGTAATTCCTGGCTTTAGAAATAGAAGAGGAAGAAGAGAAAGAAATGATGAAAAACTGCTTTCAAAGCTGGGTAGGGTGGGTGTGGTGGCAGACGCCTGTAATCCCAGAAGGTAGGGAGGCTGAAATAGGAGGATCACAAGTTCAAAGCCAGCCTCAGCAAATGCAAGGTGCTAAGCAACTCAGGGAGACCCTGTCTCTCAATAAAATACAAAAAAGGGCTGGGGATGGGGCTCAGGGGTTGAGTGTCCCTGGGTTCAATCCTCGTGCCCCCCACCAAAAAAAAAAAAAAAAAACAACAAAAAAAAAAACAAAAAACAAAAAAACCCAGCAGTGTAGGAAGCAACAGATCCCAGCAGGTTGGGGCCCGCTGGGGCTGGGCCTGCAGGGTCTGGCTGGAGGGTGGGAGAGTTCTCCCTGGGAGAGGATGCCTTCAGCATCCTGGGATAAAACACTTGAGAAGAAAGGCACCTCTCAGAGAACGGTGCTCAACATGGGCTAGACACACGGGAAACAGGCCCTCCCCAAGGACAGTGGGAAAGTGCCCTTTGTGTTAATCCCCTCGTGGGAGATGCCGTGCCCGTCCCCCCCCACCCTCCTGACCCCTCTCCCCAGCTCATCTTCCTGGGCCCAGAGAAAAGGCCCCTTGTGTCCTGTCAGCTGCCTGCTGTGTGTCCTCTTTCTTTTATCTCTGCCCAGGGCCTGGCAGCTGGGCTGGGGTCTTAGCTGCCAGAAAATTTGGGGGTTCACATCCAATATTCCCAAGATGGGTATCTGAGAAACGTCAGTTCCATCAAAATCGCCTTCTCTAACAAATGGCCCCAAAGCTTTTCTTTGTTGTTGTTTGTTTGCCTGGCAAGGTTGGGAAATTGTTCTTTTTTCCAAGATCATGCCAGTACAAACTCAGATCCATATTTGGCATGGTCTGACTTAAAGGGACAGGAGCATTGGTTTTACATGAAAAAAAATCAATTTTAAAATTAGTGATTTTTTTTTTTTTTTGGCATTGGAGATTGAACCCAGGGCTCTTTAGGATAGCTAAATTTAATTCTTTTTTTTTTTTTTTAATTTTAAGACAGGGCCTTGCTAAGTTGCCAAGGCTGCTTTTGAACTTGTGATCCTCCTGCCTCAGCCTCCCAGAACCCTGGGATTACTGGCCTGCGCCGCCATGCGGGGCTGATGTATCCTTTTTGGATGGTGCTTTGGGTAATCATGAGCGTCGCACTGTCACAAGTTTTCCTGAGAAATTTGCCACTCAGGTCAGAGAGGGAAATTTGGGGTGATGTCCAACAGTCACCAGTCCATGACAGCTGGTGGACAAAGCCAAAAGGGTGATATAGAGTGGAGATAAAGAAGAGTAAAGGTGAAAAGCCACCACTCACAGATATCCAGAAAGTTCTGGAACAAAGGGGGCAGAGCCCTCTTTGTGGTGGAAGACTGGACCGCTTCATGTTGTTTGTTAGAAACTGGGAGAGAGTCTGGTGTCTGGTTTTCTTTTTTTCTTTCTTTCTTTCTTTTTTTTTTTTTTTTGAGAGAGAGAGAGAGAGAGAATTTTTTAATATTTATTTTATTTTTTTTTTTAGTTCTTGGCGGACACAACATCTTTGTTGGTATGTGGTGCTGAGGATCGAACCCGGGCCGCACGCATGCCAGGCGAGCGCGCTACCGCTTGAGCCACATCCCCAGCCCCGAGAGTCTGGTTTTCTAACCCTGCAGGAAACCTCTGCTCATAATGACCATTTCAAGCCTTGGTACCCTTTTCCCAAAGATCCACTCCCTGGGTTCCGGCCGTCTTGCAGAGGAAAATGCAGGCACAGGGAGCTGTCCCCACCCTGCATGCGGGTCTGGATTGGTGGATTTATTAGCCGTTGGCCTGGATACTGAGCAAGTCATCAGAAATAACAAAGGGAAGCTGGTCCCTTCTGGTAAACCAATTTTTTTTCCCCACCTAAACAGGCTCCAACTTCCAGTCTGCGTCAGGTTGATGTTTACCTAGGGGTGGAGGTCAGAGGACACAGGTTGAGGGAGACAGGGGTAAAGGATGGGGGTTGGGAGGGCTGAGTGGTGGTGGGTGGAGGACAGGGGTGTCAGAGGGCTCAGGATGGCCAGTGTGGCCACCCTTACAGCAGCTTCAGGTGGTAAGCTTGGAATCGGCCTCCGCAGCCTCTGTCCACTGCCATTTTCTTCAAAGGCCTGGTGGTCAGGTTGATTTCCCTTTCAACACTACCTCTAAGTCCCAGGCCTCAGAGGCCTTTCTAAAACAGAAGTGAGAACCTCACATTCTGGCTAATCTAATCCTGCATGGCTGCCCATTGTCCTCCCGGGGCAGGGAGCAGCCCTCACCGTGTCACAAGTGTAGAGTGAATGATCAACCACAGGACTATTTTTTGTTTGTTTGTTGGTTGGTTGGTTAGATTTTTGAGAAAAAAAGGAAAAAGGAGTTTTATTGCTTTACAGGCAAAGGAGAAACACAGGGGACTCCTGTCCCAGAGGCTGTGACTCTGCCCATCAGCAGGAACAGGGGGCTTTTACAGAGGGGACTCAAGGCTCCATTCCACGGGCTCCCTGTTGGAGTTGGAATTCACTTGTTAATTTGGGAGACAGATCTTCTGCTGCCAGCCCCATGTCTGGATTACTTTGTCCTTTGGTGGGTGTGTACTGAGGGACAGGTGACTCAGCCTAGGCTGGGGAAGAAAGGTTTCCCCTGAGATTAGGGAGGGGGGATTAGAGAGGAGCAGGGGGAGAGGAAGAGAAGAAACATGTCCATTTAATAAATCACTTGCAGGGGCAGAGCAGCAAGGGTTGTGTCCAAAGCATAAAGTGGACCACTGTTACATTTCCCCCAAAGGAAGGTTTTTAAAGCGGAAGTCAGAGCCGTTGAAATCATACCAGGGCAACAGAGGCTGCCCCGGAAAAGTCAAGGAGAAACTTGGCAAACCCAAGAGGCGGGTTCAGATCTGGCCCCTGCTGCTCTCCGGCCACTCCTCCTCTGCCTTTTGGCTCACTCTGCTCCATCCAGGCTGGATTCCACCTGTGCCACATGCACATCCCACTTGGGGGGCCCGTGCTGGTCCGCTCTGCCTGGCTCTCGCTTGCTTATCCATTTCACCTGCCTTGTGCCTTTTGGTGTCTCGCACACAGCCCCACTCAGCCCAGGGAAGGCCTCTGTGGTTTATTGGTCCCAAGACCAGGGGGGACAATCAGAACATAGTGTCACTGCGGACTGATATGAACGAACACATTGAATGAGCAACTCCATGAGTGTATCTCTCCTTACAAGGGCACGAATGCCATTGTGAAGCCCTACCTATGACATCATCCAACCTAACCATCATCTCTCAAGGGTTCCATCTCCAAATCCCATCACTCTGTGGGCGGGACCTCAACGCGGGAAATTTTGGAGGGACACGTTTCAGATCTTAGCACATTTTTTTGGTACTAGGCATTAAACCCAGGGGTGCTTAACCACTGAGCCACATCCCCAGCCTTTTAAAAAATATATTTTCTTTAGAGACTGGGTCTCTCTGAGTTGCTTTGGGCCTCTCTAAGGCCTCGCTAAACTGAATCTGGTTTTGAACTTGAGATCCTCCTGCCTCAGCCTCCCTAGCCACTGGATTACAAGCCCGTGCCACCGTGTCCAGCTTTGTAGCACTTTTAAATTCTCCCAATAAACTCTATGTTGAACAAATCAGCTTGCTGAGTGATATGTTGCAGTGGGAATTGTTCATCAATTCATCCTCATAATTTTCAAATTAATTCTTTCTTTCTTTCTGGGTGATACTGGGGAATACATGGTTTCGATAAGTTGCTGAGGCTGGCCTCAAACTTGTGATCCTCTTGCCTCAGCCTCCTGAGTCACTGGGATTATAGGCATGTGCCACCATGCCTGGTTCTGATCATTTATTTTTAAATAATTATATATTTATAGGAAGTCATAAAAATAATACAGAGAGGCCCTGCCTGCCCTGTCTCTTTCCTTCAGTGGAAACATCTTATATAACTGTAATACTATATCAAAGGCAGGACATCAGTGTTCATATAATCCTAAGACTTGGGATTTCACTAGTTTTACATGCACTTCACATTTGTGTTACTATATATTGTGTGTGTAACTCTATACTATTATATTGCATGTGTAGATCTGTGTATCCACCACCACAATCAGACCCAGGATGATTCCATCACGCAAAGTTACTCTTCATACTAGACTAGCCCATCCTCCCCTTCCTCTAACCATTGCAAACACACATTTGGTTTCCATCTTTACAAATTGGGAGGGAGCTTCAGCTCCTCTCCAGGGCCTATCCCGGTCCTATTCTCCCCTCTGTGCCCATTTCTGGGTGATATCATTCTAAAAACTTATACCAGCTGGCAAAGGTGGTGCATACGTCGAATCCCAGTAACTCAGGAGGCTGAGGCAGGAGGATTGCAAGTTTGAGGCCAGCCTCAGCAACTTAGCAAGGTCCTAACCAACTTAACTTGTCTCAAAATAAAAAATAAAAAGGGCTAGGGATGCAGTTCAGTGGTTAAGTGTCCCTAGGTTCAGTCCTCAGTACCAAAACCAACCTTGTCCCCCAAATAAACCAAACCCAAACAAAATAAAACTTATGTCATTCATCAACCAGTCCAGAAATATTTCAACGTATCAGTTGTCTCTATTTGTGCTGTTATGCACTTATTAAATAACAGTCCTGCATGGAATTATTTATTTACTGAGGCTTGAACCCTGGGGTCTTGCACGTACCAGGCAAGCACTCTGCTATGGAGTCACAACCCCAACCCCCAATTTTTCTTTAAGAGGCATCACATTTTAAATGACAGCTTCAGTTTCTGTCCTTGAATCTCCTTGAAGTTGGGGTCCTTGTGGTATTTTTAGCACCCAGCTTGGGGACCAGCACTCTCAGCACTTTTGCTGATTGAAGAAATGAGTGCCAGGGAGCCTCCTGTGTGCATGGCTTATTGAACCTCCACTGATTTCCCTCTTTTTCTGAAGTTTTTAAATTTATTGGCTATTTTTAGTTATACACAACAGTAAAATCAATTTTGACATAATTATACAAGCCTGGAATATATCTTTTTTTTCCTCCTTTTTCTTTCTTTCTTTCTTTTTTTGGAATATATCTTGTTCTAATTCAGACCCCAGTACCTCTCCTTCCCCTTTCCTCTCCCCACCCCCTGCTCCCTTTGCCCTATTGATTTCTCTTAAGAAGAGATTATTCTAAACTCCATTATGTATAATATGTCAAAATACACTCTACTATCATGTATATCTAAAAAGAACAGCCGGGTTCGGTGGCCCACGCCTGTCATCCCAGAGGCTCAGGAGGCTGAGGCAGGAGAATTGCGAGTTCAAAGCCAGCCTCAGCAACTTAGTGAGGCCCTAAGCAACTCAGTGAGACCCTGTCTCTAAATAAATATAAAAAGGGGGGCTGAGGTTGTAGTTCAGTGCTAGTGTGCTTGCTTTGCACGCGTGAGGCCCTGAGTTCAATCCTCAGCACCACATAAAAATAAATAAATAAAAATAAAGATTATTGTGTCCATCTACAACTAAAAAAAAAAATTAAAAAAAAAATATAAAAAGGACTGGGGATGTGGCTCAGTGATTAAGCCCCCCTGGGTTCAACCCCCAATACCAAAAACAACAACAACAAAAACAAATAAAAAATACTAAAAAAGAGAGATTATTCATTCTTTTCTCCAAAGAGGCAAAGATGCTTGCCCCTCAAATTCCAGTGGAATTTTTTTTTTAATCAAGGAAGATGGGGAGTGCCCAGCAGCTGTTAGCCTAAATGGCTTGATTATGGTCTTCCCAATGTCTCCTGCCCTCTTGACTGTTTTGAAATAAGCACAGGAAATTACGTAAATTGGCATTAAGAGTCCAGAAGTGGGGACCCGGGAGGTATGCGTGTTTGCTTATCCAATTTTCTGCTCCCCGACCAGGCGAACACATGCAGCTTTTGGCCTTGCACATGTTTGTAGTGTGTGTCGGAGAGAAGTGTTCCAACAAGTCAGAAGCCACAGGTTGGGTGTCCCCCCACCTCTCCCTATTCCATCCGAAGCTGCTTCAGGCAGCCTGTGGATCTGACAGACAGACACAACAACCTCCCAGGGTAGGAGGCTTTCTCAGAAAGTTCTGGACTCCTACCCTTTGGAGTTGTTTGATCTGGAAGGCTTCCCTGACTTGCACCCCTTGAAAGGCACTGTCTCTGCTGGACTGGAATTGACCCTTTACTGGTCTGTTGTCCCCATTCGATTAGCAACTCCGGGAAGCCCAGGGCCAGGTCTGTCTTCCTCACCACTGTGTTCCTGGTACTCGGCCAGGCCTGACCTGGGGTAGGGGCTCAGCATGTATTTGTTAAATAGATGAATGAATGAATGAGCAGAGGGAACTGAGAGCATTGACCAGGCTTTAGGACAGTCAAGAAGCCACCTGGACTTCTGATGCTATAGATTCTAGTTCTTAGTGCAAGAAGCACCCAAGACCACTGTCATTCATCCTATAATTCAGTGGCTCTTGATTTTGGGGGTGGAGTAACAGGGATTGAACTCAGGGGCATGTGACCACTGAGCCCCCTCCCCAGCCCTATTTTGTATTTTATTTAGAGACAGGGTC
This sequence comes from Spermophilus citellus, assembly GCF_964194105.1. Lineage (NCBI taxonomy): Eukaryota > Metazoa > Chordata > Mammalia > Rodentia > Sciuridae > Spermophilus > Spermophilus citellus. The sequence goes on from NC_138184.1 coordinate 59,869,126, forward strand.
TCGCTGAGTTGCTTAGGGCCTTGCCGTTGCTGAGGCTGGCTTTGAACTTATGATCCTCCTGCCTCAGCCTCTCGAATTGCTGGGATTACAGGTATACTTCACTGTGCCTGATGGCTCTCGATTTTTGAATGCGCATTGGTGCCTTATTTCTAGGGCCTTATTCCTAGAGTTTCTGATTCAGTTTTTCTGAGGTTGGAGCTCCAGATTTGCGTTTCTGACGAGCATATGAATGGTACTGATGTGGCTGCTCAAAGACCACAGTTTGAGCACCACTGTGATAACAGAGGAATTGTGTTCCACTTGCACTTCCTTAACACTTAGATTTGCACTGCAGCATTTTTAAAAGATGGCAGTAGCACTACTTTTGATATAAAATTAAAATTATTAATTAAAGTATGACTTCAATAATTCAGGAGGCTTTATCTCTTTTTCTTTTTTTAGTAGGGGTCTTTTGTTTGTTTGTTTATCTTTTAGTTTTTAGAATTGGGGATTGAACCCAGGGCTTTGTGTATGCCAGGCAAATGCTCTGCCACTGAGATTCACCCAGCCTGGGAAGCTGCGTCTTTGACCCTGCAAGAGGTGACTATGCTGGGTTTTCCACTAAGGTGAGCTCCAAGGCAGATGGAAGAAAGATCAGGTCTTTGGAGCCACTGAGACCTGTTTTTTGAGTCTCAGATGGGCAAAGAGGCCTTGTGCAAATTACCCTCTCTCTGTTTTTTGGTACTGGGGATTGAACCCAGGGGTGCAACAGGTTCTCCCTAAGTTGCTTAGTTAGGCCTTCACTAAGTTGCTGAGGCTGGCCTTGAATTTGTGGTCCTCCTGCCTCAACCTCCCAAGTTGCTGGGATTATGTATCACCATGGATGGATCACCACATTAATTTTTAAATTGGTTTATTTTAGATGATGTTTTTTGGTCATCCCTCCCCAAATTATCTTTAGTTAATGATGCCCTCTTGTCATTCAGGGGAAAAACATGACAGTTCATAAAGATAAATTATTGCTGGTCCCCAACTGAAAAAAGTGCAAGGCTTTGGAGTCAGACTGGCTGTGTCTGAATCCTGTTATCTTTTCTACCAACAGTGAGTATCCTATTTAACCTATTCATTTATTTATTTTTGGTACAGGGGATTGAACCCAGGGGTGCTTAACCACTGAGCCACATCCCCAGCCTTTTTTTGTATTTTATTTAGAGACAGAGTCTCTCTGAGTTGCTTAGGCCTTGCTAAGTTGCTGAGGCTGGCTTTGAATTTGTGATCCTCCTGCCTTGACCTCCTGAGCTGCTGGGATTACAGGCCACTGTGCCCGGCTCTATTTAACCTCTTTAATGCATGCTATTCAATCTCCCTGGGTCTCAGTTTCCTCCCCCATCAAAAAGCTAGTCAGTCCACTGGTCCACAGTGTGAACACACCGTGGCCGCTGCAGTCATTCCTACTTGCTCCAGGGTGGTTTGAAATGGCAGCTTCAGCGGTTGGATTCTGAGCTCCGGGCTCCCCAGCTGTGGCCTTTCTAGCACTATGGTTTGGAAAGCCCGGCTAAGAGCAGAGGCCAATCCTTCACCAAATCAACCAGTCTGCTCTGTCTGAAAAAATTAAGGGAATGCTGAAGACCTGACCTCGGCTGTTAAGGAGGGGTCTTCTGGTGAGTGGTGGTCGTGGGCAGCAGCTGTGTAAGGAGACTTTTTTCACAACACTCTGACTCCAGCAGGGGGATTCCTTCTGACACTGCCAGGGGAGCAAGGTGATACCCTGGCCAGATCCTGTGTGAGGGACAGTGCAGGCTGTGTTTCTCCAGGTCTTGTTCACAGAGATCAGAGAGCAATCCTCCCTAACCCTCTGAACAGGCCCCTATATACTCCTCCTGCCTTCATTTACTGTCCTTGATCATGAGCTGGACCTAGTGACCTGCTTCCAACAAGCACAACTGGAAAGGGTGACAGGGTGTCACTTGTGTCATTAGATCATAAGAGGGTTGGACTTCCATCTGGCTAGCAGACTCTCTGGGGCCTTATCTGTTTATGTGCTTCCTGAAATGAATTGCCTTGGGGGAGGGACCCACTCGTCAAGGAACTGGGGGTGGTCTCTGGCCAGCAGCCAGCAAGGAACTCAGGCCCTCAGTCCAACAACCTTCAGTGAACTGTATCCTGCCCATACACGGCTGAGCACACAAGTGGGCCCTTCCCCTGCACATCCTCCAGGTGAGACCCCCGTCTTGGCTGACATCTATTTTTTTTTTTTTTGGCACCTGGGATTGAACCCAGGGGTGCTTTACCATTGAGGCACAGCCCTAGCCTGCTTTTGTATTTTTTTAAATTTAGAGACATGGTCTTACTGAGTGGCTTAGGGCCTCGCTAAGTTGCTGAGGCTGGCTTTGAACTCTTGATCCTCCTGACTCAGCCTTCTGAGCCACTGGGATTACAGGCGTATACCACTGCATGTGGCTTGACTGACATCTTGATTACTCTTTATGGGGTCCCCGAAACAGAAAGTCAGTAAGACATTCCCAGATTCCTCACCCACAGAAACAGAGAGATATGGATTGTGTATTGTTTTAGGATGCTAAGTTTGCGGGTAAGTTGGTATGCAGCAATCGATAGCTTATACAGATTTCTTCCTTAAAATTAAAAAGTAGACAAAAGTCTTACATTTCTCCCGAGGGTTGGCACTGGTTAGATTGTCACTTATTTGGTTTTACCGCAATTATTCTTTATTACTGTGCTGTATTTAAGAATGGCTGAAAGATGAATCTTCCTGAAGCATGTCCCTAATATTGACCTTTCCCTATTGGAAAACCTTCCTGGGCTCCCCCTGGCTGCAAGCAAAGAGCTCAATATTTTCCTGTGGTACTTAGGACTTACTTTGACATATGACTTCTATACCTGCCAGAGCACCAGTGGTTAGCACATGTCACTCCTGTGCTTATAAACGCCCTTGTTGGCTGAGTGTGGTGACACACGCTGGTAATCCTAGTGGCTCCGGAGGCTGAGGCAGGAGGATCTCAAGTTCAAAGCCAGCCCCAGCAACTTAGAGAGGTCCTGAGCAACTCAGTGAGACCCTGTCTCTAAATAAGAAAAAAACCTGAAATACTGATTTGCATGGATCTGTGCATACCGTTTCCGGAAGGATCCAGAAGAAACCAGCATCTGGGTTGTCTCTGGGGAAGAGGAATTGGGTAGGCCTGAGGGATAGAATTAGATAGGGAGAATTCTCATTGTCAATCTTTTTTGTGTGTTTGTAATTTTGTAGCCTAGGAATATATGTACCTATACAAATGTTAAATATTAAATAAAACAGTTGTAATGTAGGAAAAAAAAGTTAAATTCTCATTTCTCTCTCTTGCCAGGAACACTTCTCCAGCTTTCTCTCACTGAGTTGAAGGGGTGGTGGTTTGTTCCTGTAACTGTCAATCCCTCTAGCTTCTGAGGTCGGAAAGCTCAGTCCCTGTCCCCAGATGTCTGGCACAGTGACTGCTACTTCCTAGGCCCTCACACTAGTGGAGGAAGAAGAGAAGCAGGCTTGAAAGTGTCTTTCCCAGCACCCTCAGCCTCCCCTACGGGCATTGGACTCCCTGGCCTCTGGGCCTTAGCTCCTGCTGTTCCCTTTGCTTGCGCTTCCCTCTGGTCCCTTAGGACAGTTTTGTAGTCTCTTCATCGGAAGACTCAGCCCTTGTCCTTCTCAGATTTGCCACACACTTCCTGAAGATCTTTAACACCTTCTACATTATGTCAGGGCTGGCACACTATGGCCCCCCGCCACAGCTGACTCATTGACCATTTCCCTAAATGAAGAAGTCCATTCACAGACGGGTGGTCTACGGCTGCCCTCCCTTACAGCAGCACCACTGAGCAGCAGCGGTAGAACCCCAGCGTTGGGCAAAGACAAGCACATTCATTATCTGGCTCCTTTTTTTTTTTTTACTGTACTAGGGATTGAACCAGGGGCACTTAACCACTGAGCCCCATCCCCAGCCCTTTTTTGTATTTTATTTAGAGACAGGGTCTCACTGAGTTGCTTAGGGCCTCGCTAAGTTGCTGAGGCTGGTTTTGAACTCACGATCCTCCTGCCTCAGCCTCCTGAGCTGCTGGGATTACAGGCATGTGCCCCTGGTCCCGGCTCTATCTAGCTTCTTATTGTGTTTATAGTCGGAAGATGAAGTCGCATCTGTCATCTGATGGGTAAATATGGCAGGCCATGCTATGCACTGACGGAGCAGATGGATGGATGACTAAATCCTGTCTCCATCAGAGTGATTAGCTGAGAGCATCTAATAGGCACTCAAAACTATGTGTCGAGTGAATTAATAATGTAAGAGGGGCCACTTAATCATGATAATAATGATAAATGAAAGCATAACCCATTGCATGGTTCTTTCGACCCTTTAATATCAAGCTCATGGAAAAGAATAGCTTCCTTCAGTTCCATTTAAATTATTCAGGATAAAGGAAAGGAAGTGAGCTCTCTAGGGACATGGTAGAATATGTGTGTGTGTGTGTGTGTGTGTGTGTGTGTGTGTGTGTGTGTGAGTGTGTGTAAAATAGAGACTGAGAGACACAGAGAGAAGAGAAGGATTGTTCTGAATGTGAGAAAATTCCTGAGCTTGTAGGTCTACCTTTGGATGAAGCTGCTGACCAGGGGCTGGTGGTACCTCTGGGGAATGGAGTAGTTCTCTGGGATTATGCAAATGGGCTGCCTGTGTACTGTGAAATCTGCTTTTCCTCAGAACCAGCAGTTCAGAAGTTGTAATACTTAATATGTTTTTTCAAATCATACTGTTTTGGATTATAAAATTGAGGCATGCACTGCAAAGAATTTAAAAAACTAAACAAAATCTAAATAAAATGAAGATTTCCCTTGATTCTACCATCCCAGCAGTCTAGTTTTTCTTACCTGTATGTGTTTTAGACTTCTTTCCTGCGCTCTCTCCGGCTCCCTGCCCTCTTTCTGCCACATTTGGGACCCACTCAGCATGATGTCCTGAACACGATTCATAGCACTATATGGTTTTACTTTGACAATGACTTTTTTGTTTTTTTGTACCTGGGATTGAACCCAGGGATGTTTAGTTACTGAGCCGCACCCCCAGCTCTTTGCTTTTTAAATTTAGAGACAGGGTCTGGCTGAGTTGCTCAGGGCTTCCCCAAGTTGCTGAGGCTGGCTTTGAACTCACGATCCTCCTGCTTCACCCTCCTGAGCTGCAATAATAACATTTTAAAGAACGGTGTAATAGAATGGGGAACTTAATCTCTTTTACCAGTTGTAAAAGTCTGTTTACTGTTATTATCCCTCTGCCATTAATTAACATACAATTCTACTATGAACATACTTGATGTCTTTGCATTTCTTTTAACTAGATTTGTAGAAGTGGAATTATTGGCCCCAAAAGGTAGAATTTCACAATACTGTTTACAGGTATGACCAAATAAATTTTGTGGAATTAATATAGATCCACAGGGGGCTGGGGATGTGGCTCAAGCGGTAGCACGCTCGCCTGGCATGCATGCAGCCTGGGTTCGATCCTCAGCACCACATACAAACAAAGATGTTGTGTCCGCCGAAAACTAAAAATAAATATTAAAATTCTGTCTGTCTGTCTGTCTGTCTGTCTCTCTCTCTTAAAAAAATATAGATCCACAGGCCCAAGCTTGTGTCTAGATCATCATGAACTTTACCAATATCATTATACTAGTACCATTTGGTAGTTTATTATTTTAATTAGAGAGGATCAGTTAAAATCTTTGTCATTTATATTTCTTTCTTAAAATAAATACATTTTCCCTATCTGTTTGTTTCTTATGGAACTCAAATATTTTAAAATTCAGTTAAATTTAAATAATAATCGACATCTTCCTCATGATCGATTGGTACTCTCAAGTAAAAGTAATAAAGTACATTGTACAGAGTCGTTTGATATAATCAGGCAGTAATAAGCTACAAAAATAAAAACATTGAACATTAACATCTCACTTAGCCTGAGCCAATCTGTTGACTTTTTTTTTTTCTGTCTTTCTTTCTTTCTTTTTTTTTTTTTTTTTTTTTGGTACTAGGGATTGGGCTCAGAAATGCTTTACCACTGAGTCACATCCCCAGCCCTATTTTGTACTTTATTTAGAGACAGGGTCTCACTGAATTGCTTAGGGCCTCACTAAGGTGCTGAGGCTGGCTTTGAACTCGAGATCCTCCTGTCTCAGCCTCCTGAGCCCTGGGATGACAGGCCTGCACTAACGCACCTGGCTTACTCTTATTTTCTAGGGCATGTTTATGTTGCCTCCCTTCCAAGGCCTGTCTGCACGTTGCCTTATGGGCCTCCTCACCCACCACAGCTCACCTGCAGCCCCCTTCCCCTTGGGCCACCTCATCTCCCTACATCAAAGGCCACCTCTGTCCACTGGCAGGAAACAGTCAGATGATCTTCATAAATTCTCAATTAGTGATCTCCCTCTTGGTGTGGTACTGAGGACAGACTCCTAGGACACAGGCCCCTCTCTGACTGGAGACGAGATCTCACATCCAAGGAGGGGAATTCTGCCGTGGGGGAGCTCCCCTCGCTCTGGTTCTGTTGGCATGGGGCCGTCTTCTCGGGGGTGTGCACTTCACAGGGCAGCCCAGGAGACTCCGTCCGTCCGGCAAGAACTAATGACAGTGTGAAGAGAAGAGTCAGCAGGGATTCTCAGACTCCAGGATCCTGGGTGATCCACAGATCCTGACCTTGCCAACAAGACATTCTCATCTGATGAGTGTGGGGCCAGGCCACTCACTTGGGATACTTCTCACAAGTATCCCAAGCACAGCCCTGCCAGGTGATTTCTTTCTTTTTTTTTTTTTTTTTTTTTTGTATTTTATCCTTGTAACTACCTTAAGGTGTTTTTTGACCCTATTTAGGCTTCTAAAATCCGTTCTTTGGTTTCCATTTAGGCACTCAGCACACAGAGGAGTTAAAAGGAGTCAGCAAGCTAGGTGTAATGGTGCATGCATGAAACTCCAGCAGCTTGGGAGGCTGAGGAAGAAGGATAGCAAGTTTGAGGCCCAGCCTTATGGAGGTCATAGAAGCTTAGTGTAACTCTATCTCAAAATAAATAATCAAAAAGGATTGGGGATGTATCAAAAAAGAAAAGAAAAAAAAAGAAGAAAGAAATTGTGTGCAAATGTTACTTATGTGGTCCCTAACATGTTTTGGACAAATTATTTACTCCTCATATATATTTAAACTGACAGCTCCCATATTTCATCATAAAGTTAAAAGGCTGCATAAAAGTTGGGTAACTTTTAGCACATTTTGATGCTGTCAAATAAAAATGGTTTTATTAACTTTTTAAAATTATATAGTGGAAGCTTAATATCATGGGGCTTTGATACATTACAGAAGAAGCCGTTTCCCTTCTATTTCCTACACCGAATTACTATGATATAATATATTTAAATACTTGAAAGGCTCGCTTGCGCTCTCTCTCTCTCTCTCTCTCTCTCTCTCTCTCTCTCTCTCTTTCTTCCTTCTCTCTCTTTCTTTCTTTCCTTTTGTACCAGGGTTTGAAATCAGGGGCACTTATTCACTGAGCCACATCCTCAGCCATTTTTTGTATTTTATTTAAAGACAGGGTCTCACTGAGTTGCTCAGGGCCTCGCTAAGTTGCTGAGGCTGGCTTTGAATTTGTGATCCTCCTGCTTCAGCCTCCCAAGCCGCTAGGATTACAGGCATGTGCCACTGTGCCTGGCTCGAAAGGATTTTTCTTGATCGCTCAGCCATAATTTTCTGGATCAAGGTTCTGAAGAGTTAAAATTTATTTCTTTAGCATTTTCTTTAAAAAATGTTTTTTTTTAAGTTATAGTTGGGCACAATACCTTTATTTTATTATTTTTTAAATGTGGTACTGAGGATCCATCCTAGCAACTCGCACTTGCTAAGTGAGCGCTCTACCACTGAGCCACAACCCCAGCTCCCCCCCACCCCCAGTCCCTTCTTTAGCATTTTCTAGGAATTTGATTTTCTAGATGTTAAAAACATTTTGTCCATTGCTGAGGGCCATTGCCAAGTAGGAATGACGCATCGAAATTTCCTTGCCAGCGTACCCCATGTTGCTTAGAGGAAGGACTCATGGAAATGGACTTGCCTTGGACATTCGCTGTGACATTGCATGTATGCTTGAGAAAGGTGACCCTGCTCAAGGACCAGGGTGGATCCAGGTTTAGGGTGTATCCTGCAGGTTTTAGGAAGTATCCCGCTCCTTGGGTTTAGGGCGTTCCCGGTTTAGGACAATCTGGGTTTAGGGCAGTTCCAGGTTTAAGGTTATTCCTGCTGGGAATAGGGCGTATCCTGCTGCCTGAGTTCCCGTTGAGTTCTCGTGGAATTCAGAAAGTTTTTGGGATTCAAAGCCTGGTGGAGTATGTGAATTTGGCAGCAGGACTTGGATTTCCCCAAAACGTGTTTGTAGAGGGCCGGTGTGAGTTTGGGAATAAAGAATTGCTGTTTGAATCTACAAAGCTGTGAGTGGCTCGTGATTCTGTGCCCAGCCAGACTGCGGCAGTCCATGTTGTCATCATTAAAGTCATTATTACACTATTAGAGTACTAATTTCTCAAAACATACATAACTGCTTAAAACACAACACATATATTTCTAAGCATAATTTGTTTGTTTTTTGGTGCTGGGGACTGAACCTAGGACCTCACACATGCTAGGCAAGCACTCAACCACCAATCTGCTTCCCTAGTCCTGTACAATCAATTCTGATAAATAACTGTGAAACATGAGAAGTGAAACTTCATTGGAAGAATAAATCTGAATTGAGATGGAGGGGCATGTCTATCCAATCAACTCCTGAGTATTTCTTTTTGCAATACTGGGGATTGAAACCAAGAGTGTTCTGCCTCTGAGCTACATCCTTAGCCCTTTTATTTACTTAAAAAAAATGAGACAGAATCTCACTATATGGCTAGGCTGACCTCCTGCCCCAGCCTCCAGAATAGCTAGGATCATAGGCCTGAATATTTTTTATTGTCCAAATGAGGCAGGGTTCTCCATTAATTTTATTTTTTTCTCTTTTAATCATATCTTTAAAGACTGAAAAAATTTACTCACATCAGTAGATGGGAATGGAAAGTTTTTTTTTATAGCAACGTCACTCAATTCTTAAAACTGTTCCAAGTTATTTGACAAAAATCATATGGGATCTGTCATTAAAAATGATTTTTAATGCTCTATCAGTTGACAACTCTGTTAGATCTGCCTTCAACTTTGTTGAAAGCAAAGAATTGAAAATGAGTTGACTTACAAAGGGATTTGTAACCCAATCATAAAAACCATTCCCTTTCTCAACACCCAAACAGCTAGATGTTGAATTATGGCTTTGTTTGAAGTCCTGAATTTATTTATTTATTTATTTTTTTACCCTGGTGCAATGCACTACAGCAAGATGCTGGAAGAGTGAAAGGTGGCCCTTTCTTTTGTAAAAGTGGAAAAGGCAGTTTGGGGGGTGGGGTGGGGTGGGAGAGGCCCAGCAGACATAACCAGGTCATCCTTCACCCTGGAGGGGCCTAGCACCTTGTGGCTCTGCAGGAAGGACCAGCAAGCTGCAAGCTTCAGGAGCATCTGGAGAGGGATTAGCAACCTAGAAATGGGATTCCTTTAAAACCATGCATTCCAAAGTCTCCCTTAAAACCTTTAAGACAATCATAAAAGAAATAATAGATCCCTCCCCCAAATATCCCAATCAATAAATAGATTAAGGACGTGAACAGACACTTCACAGAAGACATACAATGGATCAACAAATATATGAAAAAATGTTCAACATCTCTAGCAATTAGAGAAATGCAAATCAAAGGTCCTCTAAGATTTCATCTCACTGCTGTCAGAATGGCAATTGTCAGGAATACAAGCAGCAATAAATGTTGGCGAGGATGTGGGGGAAAGGATACACTCACACATTGCTGGTGGGACTGCAAATTAGTGCAACCACTATGAAAGCAGTACAGAAATTCCTCAGAAAACTAGGAATGGAACCATCATTTGACCCAGTTACCCAACTCCTCAGTTTATATACAAAGGACTTAAAATCAGCATACTATAGTGACAGCCACATCAATGTTTATAAAGGCTCATTCACAATAACTAAGCTATGGAACCAACCTAGGTGCCCTTCAACAGATGAATGGATAAAGAAAATGTGGTATATATACTCAATGGAATATTACTCAGCCTTAAAGAAGAATGAAATTATGGCATTTGCTAGTAAATGGATGGAGCTGGACACTATCATGCTAAGCAAATAAGTCAGTCCCCCCAAACCAAGGGCCAAATGTTTTCTCTCTTATGCAGATGCTAATTTACTATAAGAGGTGGGGTGGTTAGGGAAGAATAGAGGTACTTTGGATTAGGCAGAAGGGAATGAAGAGAGTGGAGGGGGTATAGGGGGAGGAAGGATAGTAGAATGAGTTGGACATTATTACCCTATGTACATATACGATTACACGACTGGTGTGATTCTACATCATGTGCAACCAGAAGAAGGAGAAGATATTCTTCATTTACATATGATGTGTCAGAGTGCATTCTACTGTCATGTATAACTAATTAGAACAAATGAAATAAATAAATAATAGATCCAGGAGAGAATCAACAGGGCTGGGTGTGGTGGCACACTTCTGTAATCCCAGCAGCTTGGGAGACTGAGGCAGGAGGATGGGGAATTGAAGGCCAGCCTCAACAAATGAGTAAGGTTGTATGCAACTTAATAAGACCATGTCTCTAAACAAAAAATAAATAAATAAATAAATGTAAAATGGGCTGGGGATGTGGCTTAGTGGTTAAGGGGTTGTGGGGTCAATCTCAGGTACCAAAGGGGAGGAAAATTCATTATCAATAGGGGCTAGAACGGGTGGGTCACATCTGACACAGAACAGAGTAGTTACAAAGCCTCAAAGCCCATCCCACCAAACACTAATTCGTTACTGTTTGATTGCCAAATGTAACATGCTTGTAAATCTACTGGAGAAAGCTGGTAGCCACTATGCCCGGACACACATTGGGTCTCTGCTGATCAAGGTCACACTGAGAATAACACAGATCCACTCGGACTTTTCTGCCTAAAAAGCAATAACCTGAATCTACCCTTCGGGAAATTGTAGACAAACCCTAATTGAGGAATGTTCTACAAAGTAATTGGCCTGCACTCTTAAAAGAAAGGCCAGGTCACAAAAGATGAGGGAATATGGGAATATTGAGGAACTAACTGCTCCAGATAGGAGGAAGTTCAGGAGTGTGTGTGTGTGTGTGTGTGTGTGTGTGTGTGTGTGTGTTCTTATTAGTCATACCTGATAGTGGAATGCATTTTGACATATTATACATATATGGAGTATAACTTCTCATCCTTCTGATTGTACATGAGGTATAATTTTGTTTTGAGATAAAGGAAAGAGAAGGTTTATTGCTTTGTTGGGAGAGGAGAAGCACAGGGGACTCCTGTCCCCAAGGCTGCGATTCTGCCCATCATGGGGGGCAAGGGGGTTTTAAAGAGGTGATTCAGAGAAGATGAGATGAGGGAGGAGAGATCAGGAAGGAGAAGATAAAGGAGGTGAAGGTGAGGGAGAAGTTTGGGAAAAAGAAAAATAAAAACACATAAGTTTCAAAGTGACAAGGGATGTAGTCAAAGCATCAAGTGAGACCCCCAAAACGGAAACAGGGATAAGACAGAAAGAGAAGGATAATTCATGGCCTCTGGTGCCCAAGTCTAGTGTTTTCTCATTGAGAAAAATGATGATAACTCTGTCTAATGCAGCCAGGGGAATAATCTCTGTTCTGGTCAGAGACCTCCTCCTGGTATTCATCTCCTTGAACAGATGGACAGACCCTGGTGATTTTATTGGAACCAATAGCATATAGCTAAGGTGATGGAATGTCGCTTCTGTGGCCGATTTCTTCTGGACCCTGCCTGGTGTGATGTGCATTTCCTGAGTCCCAGCCTGCATTGTGAAATATTTGTCTGTAGGTCTTTTTTAACAAAACAGTGGTCCACTTTATGCTTTGGACACAACCCTTGCTGCTCTGCCCCTGCAAGTGATTTATTAAATGGACATGTTTCTTCTCTTCCTCTCCCCCTGCTCCTCTCTAATCCCCCCTCCCTAATCTCAGGGGAAACCTTTCTTCCCCAGCCTAGGCTGAGTCACCTGTCCCTCAGTACACACCCACCAAAGGACAAAGTAATCCAGACATGGGGCTGGCAGCAGAAGATCTGTCTCCCAAATTAACAAGTGAATTCCAACTCCAACAGGGAGCCCGTGGAATGGAGCCTTGAGTCCCCTCTGTAAAAGCCCCCTGTTCCTGCTGATGGGCAGAGTCACAGCCTCTGGGACGGGACAGGAGTCCCCTTTTCTTCTTTTTTGCTAACAAAGCAATAAATCTTCTTTTTCCTTTTTTTCTGTCCAGATTCCCTAAATATTCCCAACCCCCACATAGCGGTGACTTAGAATGCTTATGGTTCAAACAAGATAAGATCAATTGCCAGGCACAGCAGCTGGGAGGCTGAGGCAGGATGATCTCAAGTTCAAAGCCAACCTCAGCAACTTAGCAAGGCACTAAGCAACTCAGTGAGACCCTGTCTCTAAATAGAACATAAAAAAGGGCTGGGGATGAGGTGTGTTGGGGTTGTGGCTCAGTGGTAGAGAGCTTGCCTACCATGTGTGAGGTACTGGGTTCGATTCTCAGCCCCGCATATAAATAAATAAAATAAAATTCCATTGACAACTAAAAAATAATTTAAAAAACAGGGATGGGGATTTGACTCCGTGGTTAAGTACTCCTGGGTCCACTCCCCAGTGCCAAAATAAAACAAAATTAAAAAAAAAACATAAGATAATGAGAACAACTAAGAACAGAACAGGAAGGAAGAGCATGAGGAAAAGACTACAGTAAACAAAGACGAATGGGGGGAGAGAAACGGGGAGAGAAGGGAAAGCACATGGAAATGGTAGGAGACCTTCAATGATACATAAAATTATAAGAGGTTATGAGGGGCAAGGGGGAAGGAAAAAGAGGGAGAGAATTGAACAACAGCAGGGGAGGTAGAGAGGGAAGATGGGAGGGGAGGGGAGGGGAGGGGGGATAGTAGGGGATAGGAAAGGTAGCAGAATACAACAGTCACTAATATGGCAGTATGTAAAAATGTGAATATGTAACAGATGTGATTCTGCAATCTGTATTTGGGGTGAAAATGGGAGTTCAAAACACAATTTGAGTCAAATGTATGAAAGATGATATATCATGAGCATTGTAATGCTTTAAATAATCAATAAAAAAAATAAAATAATAAAAAAAAATAAGACAAACTGGTTTTATCTCACTAATTGGTTGGTACTAGGCCTCTTGGAATGCTCCACAAGGTGGGATTTTGAAGCCCTTTCTGGGCTCAGTGGATTGGTGAGGTTGGAGGGAGCATAATGTGCTATAGGTATGAGGGATAAGAAGCCTCTGTGACGGTGCTCAGTGATCCCCCTCCTAGTTACCATTCTCATGTACGTGGGTAATGTACATGGCAGTGGGATACCACTTCTGTGGCTAGGTTACAAAGGACTGCAGCTTCCATCTTGCTGGAGACGCTCTCTGTCATGGCTTTGATGGAGCAAACTGCCATATTGGAGAGGCTCCTGCTACAAGGATCCAGGGGCAGCCTCAGGAGACAGCCAGCAGAGAACTGGAAGCTCTCAATGCCACAGGGCTTCAGGAATGGCTCCTGCCTTCAAGACAGCCCTTGACTGTATGCAGCTATATCAGAGACCCCTATGGAGAAGATCTAGCGGGGGGGGGGGGGGGGGGGCTGGATTTCTGTGGAATCCCAATGCACCAAAATTGGGTGATGATAAATGTGGGTTTTAAGTGGATACGTTTTTGGGATAGTTTGGATAGTTTGTTACGAAGAAATAGATAGTTATGACACCAGATTTTTTTAAACCATGTAGCAGAAAAATAATAGAAGCAATACCCTACATTAAGCCAAATTACACCACGCTGAAACTATAACTGAATTAAGGGAAGGGATGCTTAAATCATCAAGAACCAAGACAGGGGTCACTTGGTAGAGAGGCAGAAAGTTCTGGAAAACTCAGTCGACTCTGAATTCAATTGTTTAGCCACTCAGTTAAACAAGGCACATAAGAGTCTATGCTTCATTTATTCTAGCACTTAACATTGGTCAGAATGGCTCCTTGTTTAATTATCTCTCTCCTCCACCACAGCATAGGTTTGATAAGGACAGGGACTTTATCTCTTGCACTCATCATCATAATCGTGTCCACACCTGGTGCAGTGCCTGGCAATATTAGGCTTCCAATAAATATCTGTTGAATGAATAAGAGCTTACGTTTCAGTGAAATGCCAATAAGGCACAAAATACTACCACACATTTTAGACAAGTAAGTGCAAGGAACCGTTATGTTATGATACAGATTTGTTAGCGCTTCAAGGAAGCAATCTTCGAATCTGGCCCCTTCAACTCATTGAGAGCATCTAATTTCCTGATAATGCCGGTTAAATGGAACGAGACTGTAATAAGTACCATTAATTATTCATCGCCAACAGTGCTCAAGGTCAAACGCAATCTGATGGAAAAATCTCCCCATTGTGGAAAAAATCACTTGCTGATTGTTATCCCATTTTCCCTTGCTGCTGAACGGGGCTTATTTTCTTCCAGCATAGTCTGCAGGGACCATAAATTCATCTTAAAAAAAAAACAGAAGTCGATTTCATTTTATCTGGCTGAATGTTTTCTCTCCTCTTCGGAATCTTCTTCATCTTGCAAATGATACTGTTTTGTTGGTGTTGTTATTGCTTTTCGTTTTCACAGTTTCATTTTATTTTTTTCCACTTTTTATTGGTGCCATATAGGGGTACATAATGTTGGGATTTGTCGTGACATATTCATACATGCACACCATATAATAATAGCATTTTATACTGTTCTGCTGAACTCCCTTCAGTTTGCATAAGACCCCCTCCCCCCGCCACCTTAACATAATGATCTCTAGTCCCATCCATTTTCCTGCAAACAACATCAAAGGACAGTTTCTTTCTTTCTTTTTTTCTTCTTTTTCCAGCTGAATAAAACTCCATTATGTATATATGCCACATTTTCTTTATCCATACATTCCATGGATGGACACCTGGGCTGGTTCCATAGTTTGGCTGTTGTGAATTGTGCTGCTTATCAACACGGGTATGCATGTTGTAAGTAATACTATTCTTTTTTGTTTTGAACTAATATATATATATTTGTTACCTGAGATCAACCCCTGATCTGTCCAGCATTCGTTAACCAACATAAGGGATGAGTTTGGAATTTGCTTGACAGGCAAAATGGCAAATGGTGGTAATATCTTTATTATCTGAAGGCCCCAAATGGTAATAAGGCTTCTTCTCCTGCTGTTCTGTGCTGAGAAGGATTCTGAGCCCTGGAAGAGTAATACTACATGGATTAATGATTGAACAGAGCCTAGAATAGTTGAATTAATCTGTGTATTTATGAGTCTTAGATTTTCCTAATCTTATAATTAGTTTCAGTGTGATTTTTTTTTTTTTTTTTTTGGTAATAGGGACTGAACCCCTAAGTCACATCTCCAGCCCTTTTAAAAATATTTTATTTTGAGACAGGATCTTCCTAAGTTGCTTAGGGCCTCGCTAAATTGCTGAGGCTGGTTTTGAACTCATGATCCTCCTGCCTCAGCCTCCCAAGCTAGAAGGATTACAGGTGTGTGCTGCTGCCCCAGCTCAGGGTAAATTTTTTTTTTTTTTTTTTTTTTGGTACCAGGAATTGAACCCTGGGGGGCTTAACCACTGAGCCACATCCCCATCCCTTTTTATTTATTTATTTTTTATTTCAAGAAAGGGTCTCACTAAGTTGCAGAGGCTGACCTTGAATTCATGATCCTCCTGCCTCAACCTCCCTAGTGGCTGGGATTATAAGTGTGCCTCACCACACCCAGCTTCAGGGTAAATTTTGACTAGATTAAATCTTATTATAATTTATTTTCCTTATTATAATATTATGAATAGATATGTTTCTAGATTTAAGAAACATTTTTTTTTCTTTTTTCCTTTTTAAAAATCTTCTGCTCTCCTAGCCCAGGCTTGGTTTATACTTACTTTCAACAGGTCATTTCAGTTTAAGTAGGTTTTTCAGGTTCTGAAATGTTATTAGGTGTCTCAAAAATAGAAAAAAATGCTCATTAAAAAAAATGGATCATTTTTCAAAGGTGACAGAATCCACTGAGGTCTCTGGCTTAGGTGTTTGCCTTTTACCATAAAGCAAGAACTGCATGTCCTCCAGTGATACGCTTTAGTCTCAAGACAAACAGAACCTGTTGGAACAGAAACCAGGAACAGGATGGTCAAAGGGTCGATGGCATTGTTAGTACTTTGTTCTCACGTTGCCCGTGATTTCCTCGGGCCCTTCACTAACCTCAACTGGTAGACCATACATTTGTAACATAAAATCGTAGATGAAGAGGCTAAATGAGCCGGAAGCACTTTGCAGCACAGATATCAAATCTGTAAAATGTGGATCTCATAAAGACAGTGAATATTATTAACAACCTAAGGCTTTGGAACCCCCTCTCCTTGCTCCTTTGTGAAACTTGAAGAGGCTTGACAGAATTCTCAGAGCAAGGACTATGGGTTTCTTCCCTTTGACAGCTCTCCAAAGGGCCTCCACAGTACCTACTAATGACATTAAATGTGCATAAGAACCCCCCCTCCTTCCCCTCAATGCACAGTGCAAACTCTTCATCAATGTGTGCTAATCCCTCAGATATTTGAATATTCATTAATTCATGTTTTAAATTAATAAAAATATATTGAGCTCATAGGAATGTTGTTAAAGAAGAGAGAGCTGGGCTCGGTGGCACACATGCCTATAATCCCCATGACTTGGGAAGCCGAGGAAGGAGAATCTCAAGTTCAAAGCCAGCCTCAGCAACTTAGTGAGGCTCTAAGAAACTCAGTGAGACTGTTAAGGCAAGATTGCAATAAATCACGGAGTCGATCTTAAAGTAGGAGATGAAACCTTTATTCACCAGATTTTATCCAGAGATCTGGATCCACCAGCTGGCAGGCCAAGGGTTAGGCTGCAAGTCTACACCCTTCGACCCCCTCCTGGGGTTTGAGTACACCTATTATAGTCCCAAACCATATTAATCATAAGTGGCTGTTGCTATGATTCAAAACCATAAACGAATGTTATGAGATCTAAAATCATAAGCAGAAAAGGGAGTGGGCCAGAACGTCCTTAGTTGAGTACAAGTTAGAGAACGGTTACTAACATCTAGACAATCAATCTCTGACAGGGTACATTGTCCAAGAAAAACAAGAACCAAAGAGAGAACACTTACATTGTATAAGAATTGCCATTTTGTGTTGCCCAACATGCTATGCTAAGCAACTATTGATGGGTACAGAGGCGGGGCTTTCCCATGGGAGAAGCATTTTTTACATGATGTGGAGTCTCAGGGCAAAAATCATATATATATATATATATATATATATATATATATATATATATATATATAATTTAAAGAATAAATTAGCATGAAAAATCTAGTGGACAACTTATAGAACATTATTCTTAATAACTAAAAAAATTAAATTGTTTTGTACATACATGCAACAGGCATAAATTTGAACATAGAGTGGGACATACAGCAGGCATCAACCAATTTTAAGCAATTGACATTACACAGCAAAATGGTATGGTGGTAAACTTTCTCTGTGGGAAAAGAAGAAAGCCCCAATCTGTAGTGTTTCCTATTTCTATGGCATAAATGCTGATTTCATGCTACTGGTGGTTTAACAATTGGTTTGCAAAATTCATGAATCCTTAATAATCAAGTTTTTTTTTTTTTTGGTACCAGGGATTGAACCCAGGAATGCTTAACCATTGAACCACATCCCCAGCCCTTTTTAATATTTTATTTAGAGGCAGGGTCTTACTGAGTTGCTTAGGCCTTGCCAGGTTGCTGAGGTTGGCTTTGAACTTGCAATCTTTCTGTCCCAGCCTCCTTGGCGGTGGAGATCACAGATGTCCACCACTGTGCCCGGCAACTGTCAGGTCTTAAAAGCCAATATGAATTGGCTGTAGCACTCCCTGACCGTAAGAACTAAAGTTAGCTATTAATAAGAAAAAAAGCGTAACTAACCTGCCCCCCCCATTCATTTTGATATCAAAACCAAAATTCTCCAGCCCTTATGTCAAAGAAGAAATTATAATGGGCATTCAAATGGAAGGAAAATAAAAATACTACATAGTAAAACTTGTGGGCTGCAATAAAAATGCTCTTCAAGGGAAATCTGTGTCCACAAATGACTATTTTCAAATAGAAAAGGTTGGAAACAAATTAGCTAACATTTAACTTAAAGCAATACAGATGAACAGAGAAGAACAATGGACATAATCTTAAAAGGGTGGGCACTAATCAAAAATAACAAACACTCAATAGGAATATTCCCTACTGGCAGACATTTGTGGTTTTATCGAGGGGACAGAATTGACAGACTTTCTACAAGTTTTTTAAAGAAGAAAATCAAAACAATAATTAAAAGTGGGCTACAGAGGGGATGGGAAAAGGAAAGACAGTGGAATGAATTGGACATAAATTTCCTATGTTCTCATATGCATACCTGACCTGTGAAACTCCACAGCGTGTACAACCTCAAAAATGGGAAATCATGGGGCTGGGTTTGTGGCTCAGTGGTAGAGTGCTTGCCTAGCATGTGTGAGGCACTGGGTTCAATCCTCAGCACTACATATAAATAAATGAATAAAATAAAGGTCCATCAATGACTAAAAACAATAAAAAAAGAATGGGAACTTATGCTCCATATATGTATAATATGTCAAAATACATTCTACTGTCATGTATAACTAAAAAGAACAACAAAAAAGTGGACAACATTGTAAACTAAAAACATAATACAAAACTAGTCTGATTAATTTCATACCAGTGTGTGTGTGTGTGTGTGTGTGTGTGTGTGTGTTGCTGTAAACTCAAACCTGATGTCTCTGCAGGCTAAGTACACCCTCTAGTACTGAGCCACATCCCCCAGCCTACACCAATACATTTTAAAAATTTAGGTGAAATGGATATATTTTTAGAAAACATAAATTATACAAATTGATTTTAGAAATAGAAAATGTAAATGATCCTATGCATTTGTTATCAGTTGCTCTGTAACTAACTACCCTTCCAGTCAATAACTTCCCATGGTGAAGATTTATTACTGCTCCAAAGTCCATAGGACAGCTGAGCATGGTGGTGCACACTTATAATCCCAGAGGCTCTAAGCAATTCAGTGAGACCCTGTCTTTAAATAAAAAAAAACAAAAACAAACAAAAAAAGAGACCAAAAAGCATTGGACATATTGCTCAGTGGTTAAGCACTGAGTTCAATCCCTGGTTCAAGAAAAAAAAAATGCACAGGACTGCTGGATTATGCCTCTGGTCTTGGGTGGCTTGCTCAGGAGTCTTTGGTCAGATGCAGTTGAGGGGTTGGCTCTGCTGATTGAAGCTGATCTCCCTGTGACATGAGTTTCCAAGACAGCTGGTTGAAGGTCAGGGTAATGTGGCTTTAGCTGAGCAATTTGGCTGGTTGCTATGGGATCTCCCAACCTGCTGGGCATCTTCCTCTGGTGGTGGTAGGGTTTTAAGACTGTGCAGGAGTGTGACAGGCCTCTTGGGAAACTGCGCAGTGGGAGAACTGTATTCTATTGGCTAAGGAATTCACAAGGATACTCCAGATCCAAATGGGGAGGAGAGAGAGATTTTCATCTTTGGTGAGAGAGCCTGATAGAGAGCAGAATGGAGACTTGTGACTGTTTTTGTAACCTACCACATCCTAAAATCATCAAAGATGTTGATTCAGTAGTTATAAAGTCTTCTCACTAAGAAAACATGAGGCCCAGATGCTTTTCCTGGAAGCTCTATCCAACATTCAAGTCACAGACTGATCCAATCACATACAACCTCTTCAAAAATAGAAAAAGAGGGACTATGCCATAACTCATTTTTATGAGACTAGTAAAAACCAGACACCAAACTAGACGAGAACAGTATGAAGAAGAAACAACAGCCCCCAATGCACTAAAGATCATAAATACAACATTCTAAGCACCATTTAAGGAAACTTCATTAGTCAAAACATGGAGAAAGAGCGTGCGTTAGAGCCTAGAACAGTTTGTTTCAGGAAAGCAAGGTTGGTTCAATCTTGGAAAAATCTATAAATATGCTGCATTAATAGGAAATCATTGAACTCCCTTAGATGGAAAAAAAACATTAAATAGATTTCACCAGCTATTTGTGGTAAAATAAATCATTATTAAGAATAAGAAGGGGTCTTTCTTAAAAAGAAAACAAAATACTACCTACAAAAAGCTATACTCAAATATCAGATTTAATGTTGAAATATCAAGAACATTTATTTTAAAATCATAATAAACTAGGTGTGGTGGTGCATGCCTGCAATTCCAGCGACTGAGGATGCTTTATTTATATATAATTAACTATATTTCTCTGCATTAGTAATGATCTGAAAATGTAACTAAGATTCTGTTCATCTATCTCAAAAACAAGCATCACGGCAGGTGCAGTGGAGTACTCCTGAAATCCCAGCAACTTGGGAGGCTGAAGCATGAGGATCTTGAGTTCAAAGCCAACTTCAGCAATTTAAGGAGGCCCTAAGCAACTCAGGGAGAACCTGTCTGTAAATAAAATGTAGAAAAAGGACTTAGGGATGTGGCTTGGTGGTTAAGTGCCCCTGGGTTCAATCTCTGGTACCAAAAAAAAAAAAATCATTAAATATGTATAATATCTAATATAGAAAATGAGAAATAGCCCTGAAGAGAGTGGTCATGAAGACCTTGGTCAAAGATACAAAATATCAGTTATAAGATGAAGGAATTCTGGCCAGTCCAGCATGATGGCTGTAGTTAATAATACTGTATTGTTTACTTGAAATGTGCTGAAAGAATAGATCTTGAGTGTCGTTACCACACACCCACATCTGCCCCAGCAATAGCTAAGTGTGATGACGGATGTGTTTACACATATGATTGTGGTAATCATTTCACAGTGCACATTTCAATCCTCACATGGTATCCCTTGACGATATGCAATTTTTATTTGTCAATAGTATCTCACTCATGCAATTTTTATTTGTTAATTATATCTCACTAATGCTAAAGCAGAAAGACACTGAACAATCTAAATAAACTCAGTTAAACTCCTGCTTTTGTAGAGAAAGGCTCAGTATCTAGACAATGTGAGTTCTTCTCAGTGAACATGAAGATACAAAGTAATTCCAGTGAAAAGTCCAAAAGTTGTAAAAAACAAATCCCCCCAATTTTTGCTTTTAGGGAAACTTGGTGGACTATTTCAGAAATTCATATAGAAAGGCAAACGGTAAGAAATGGCAAGGAAACTTAAGAAGGGAGACTGGAGATGTAGCTCAGCAGTAGAGTGGCCGTCTAGCACACTTGAGGCCCTGGGTTCAACTCCCAGCACCACAAAACATAAAAACCAATAAGTTGGTGAAGAGGATTCCCCATAACACATAGTTCTGAAAAAAGACAATATGGCTTTGGCCTACATTTGGACTCACAAAATTAAAGAGAAAGCACCTATTTGGGACCAGTGGTGTTAGGATACCTAGTTTTCCAAATGGAAAGAGAAAAAACAAAACTAAACTAAAACAAAACAAAACAAAAAACAAACAAAAACAAAATAAAACAACAACAAACAAACAAACAAACAAAAAACAAAAACAAAAAACACAAAGAAAAAAAATCTTTACCTCATAACTTTTACCAAAATTGATTCCAGATGCATCATGTGTCATGGACTTAAAGGTGAAAGGCAAAACTTTAAAAATTGAAGGAAGAAATACCAAAGAATATCTCTATGACCTTAGAGGTAGGGAATAATTTCTTACACATGAAACAAAAAGCAAATAACCTAAAGGGAATGATTGGCCAATTTGACTCATTTTTAAATGAAGATTTGGGCTCGTGGAATCAAAATATAAAGGAGGTAAAAGCCAAACCAAACACTTGGAGAAGGCATCCACAAAGACCCAGAACCAAGAAAGGATGCATATAGCCTGGTGGTGCATGCCTGTCATCCCAGCTACTGGGGAGGCTGAGGCAGAAGGATTCCAAGTTCAAAACCAGCCTCAGCAACTTATCAGGGACCTAAGCAACTTAGTGAGATCCTGAGTCTAAATAAAGTATAAAAGGGCTGGGATGTGGCTCAGTGGTTAAGGACCCCTGGGTTCAATCCCTGGACCCCCCCCCCCACCAAAAAAAAAAAAAGAAAAAAAAAGCATATAGAGAATATACAAAAGAAAAACAAGCCTTTTTTTGGTGTGTGGATAATTCTAGAAGGCTTCTTGGAGTTGTGTGAAGTGTCTTTGGGGACCTGAGACCACAAGTGGGAAGGAGACCAAGGCACCTCCGGAACCCAGGACCAGAGCTTTCATGGACCCTCACAGAGGCGGCAGGACCTGGGCTCTGGAGACAGACTGCCTGGGTTCCTCTTCTTGCTCTGCTCCTTGAAGCCGTCAGACCCTGGGTAAAGTACTTAGGTTTTCTGTGAGTCAGTCTCCAATCTGTAAAAGTTTGTAGTGTGTAATGATAATGTCCACTCCTTTTTTTTTTTTTTTTTTTTTTTGGTACCAGGGATTGAACCCAGGTTTGCTTAACCACAGAGCCACATCCCCAACCGTAGTTTGTATTTTATTTAGAGACAGGGTCTCCCTCAGTTGCTTAATGCCTTGATAACTCACTGAGGCTGGCCTCCAATTTGTAATCCTCCTGCCTCAGCCTCTCAAGCTGCTGAGATTATAGCCATCAAACCTGGCCAGTGTCCACTCTTATTAACCATTTTTAGTGATTAATCATTTTTATGCTTTGACTTCCTTAGTGAATCCTTTCTCAGATTTATCTATCTATTTATTTATTTATTTTGCAGTGCTAGAGATTGAGCCCAGGGGGTGCACTCCACCACTGAGCTACATCCCAGCCCTTTTTTATTTTTTATTTTGAGACAAGGACTTGCTAAACTGCTCAGGCTGGGCTTCAACATGCCATCTTCCTGCCTCAGCCTCCCAGAAAAAATTTAAATGTGAGAAATAAATACACAGGATTCCAAAGGGCACCAAACGTATCAGAATATAATTATCAACATATTTAAACAGATATGGTCATGAACATCCAAACTTACAAGTGTTGATAAAGGCTATAATAATACCATAACTTTGAAGTTGAGATGAGTTAAAAAATAACATTTCAGGACATCTGCCAGCAACTTTAATGGGTTACAAAAAAATATCAGTAGTATCTGCAGGTTAGAAAGTCGCAGATATAGCTAATTCTTCTGTGTGGCTTATGGTGTAATTCTTTTATTTATTTATTTATTTTGGTACTGGGGATTAAACTTAGGAACACTGAGCTACATCCCCAGTCCTTTTTATTTTTATTTGGAGGCAGGTTCTTACTAAGTTGCTAAGGCTGGCCTCAAGCCTCAGCCTCCCCAGATGCTGGGGTTACAGATGTGTGCCACGTTGGTTGTTCATTCTTCATGGAAGAAAATGTTTAATTTCAGTCACAGGTTACTGAAATGTCAATGTGTTCTTGAACCCCCATGCAAGGGGGTTTTTATTTTGAGACAAGTTCTTGCTAAACTGCAAGTTGAAGGTTTTTATGAACTCCAAACACCTTGGATCCATGGATGTCCCTGGACCCTGGGATTCAATTCTCTTCATCCCAACAGGGCACTTGTAATACCACCTGCCTCAAAGCCAACTTGGTTATTTGTGTTGTCCTGATCACTGCCATTATTTTGAGAGGAGGTTTGGAGGAGAGGGAAGATGTCCTTCTGCTTTGGATTGATAGTTTGCCACACACTAGCCCTGTGGCCTGGGTGAGGCAGGGGGCTTCCCTCTGAACCTGGGGGCTCTGAGGGTACTTCTCCCAGAGAGCCGAGCTGGCAGAGGGAGGAGAAGACCAAGAGACACTTGCAGAGCCCAGTTTGCCCATTACTGCCGTCAGCCTGAGGATGATCATTTTTCATAAACTAAAACTGCTCATTCTCTGGAATTTATTGCACATTAAGAGCTGAACGTAATGACCTTAATTAGAGCCAGGAGTTTAACTCCTAAGAAAGAGAAATGGAGAACATGTGAAATTCTGAAGCTAAAATAAAACTGTAAACAGATTATTTTTGTAATAATAAATCTTTGTCTACTCATTGAGGGAACAGTGTTTTTTTTTTTTCCTTTTCTTTAAAAATTTGAGGGTGAAAATAAAACCAATAAAAAAAAAAAGAAAGTAAGAGAATCACACACAAAAAATTTATGGGGTGCAAAGTTTGTTCTGAAGCCAGTAAGTCAGGGTTTTTCTGCTTCTTTGCAGAGAGTAGCCTTCCTGAGTTTTATTGGATGATTTGTGTTTGTATTCTCACCATTGATTTTATTTTTAAATTTTTTAAAATTGGTTCTATTTAGATATACATGACAGTAGAGTGTATTTTGACATATTAAACATACATGGAGTACAACTTATTCTAATTAGGATCCCATTCTTGAGGTACATGATGTGGGGTTTCACTAGTTGTGTGTTCATATGTGAACATACAAAAGTTGTGCCTGATTCCTTCTTCTGTCTTTTCTATTCCCTTTGTCTAATCCAATGGAATTTATTCCTGTATTTTCACCATTTAAACATGCTTTCACACCTCATCTTTTTGCTATTTCATTTTCTTGCTAAGGGCATGTGGGTAGGTATGCCTGCCTCTAGGCCTCTAGTTTGAGTTAGCCAGAGAAGGTACATTTTGCTTACATCATATTTCCCTGCAGAACTTCTCAGAGGCTTAATATGCAAATGTGTAATGGGAAGTCCAGAGGGGAGACAGAGTAGTTAACGTTTCTCCAGCTGGTGTGACCCACTTTTTATCTATAGAACTTACCATTGGCTACTGAGGAAATGCTGCCTTAAATATGTTCCTTAGAAAAGCAGCTTTTCACTGGGTGTGGTAGCACACGCCTGTCATCCCAGCGGCTTGGGAGGCTGAGGCAGGAGGATCACGAGTTCAAAGGTGGCCTCAGCAATTTATCGAGGGCCTAAGCAACGCAATGAGACCATTTTCTAAAATAGAAATAAATAAATAAATAAATAAATAAATAAATAAAATTTAAAAAGGCTGCCTATGTGGCTCAGTGGTAAAGTGTCCCTGGTTCACTCCCTGGTACCAAAAAGAAAAAAAAAAAAAGCAAGCAACTTTTCTCTTGGAGGCTCTGACAGTCTTTTTATTTCTATATTTACAGAACAACCATAGAAAGGAAGTGCAGGGAAAATTAGGGTGTGGCAGACTGAGTGGGACAGAGCTGTCCTAGAAGATCCCACAGCTTTTCAAACATCATCTTCTCTGTCTTGACAACTTGTGACTGTTTTCCAAAAACTAAACTCTTCTGTTTAGATGGCACTTTCTCTTGCCCGCTGCAGTTTTAGGGCCATTAGCTAGACTCTGTATCCTCTAGAACACCCCAATGCTTTCCCTCTTCTGAGATGGTCCTCTGTGGCCGGGCTTGGTGGCCCGGGTGTTAGGCTTCCCCTCTTCCTTCCCATATTGCCTCCATCTCCTGTTCCTCCCCACAAAGGAGCCCTTTGCTGAGACTGTGCATTTAAACCAGGGAGTTTGGGGAAGGCGACGGTGGGGCAGGGCACATGGGTGTCAGTGTGAGTCATGTGGAGCTGGTGCACATCTGGGCTGTCAGGGACCCAAGTCTCCATCTTCTGCCCAATGTGAAAAGAAGCAATGACAGAACATTTCCCAGATGTGGAGTTGGCCTGGAAGATTCTGCAGGGGATTAAAAGAAGGATTTTATTTTATTTTTTTTCCCTAAGAGTAAATACCAACTAGCTTCTTGCTTGCGAACAGTAAGAAGTCAGTGTTTTGAGGTCACTGGTTCATTTACCCGGTCAACTTCAACTGACCACAATTCCGTGACTAGGGGATGGTGGTGTCTTCCAGGGGTCACCTGGTAATGTCAGGAGATATTTTCAGTTATTGCAATGCAAGAGGTGAGAGAGGCAGCTAGTGGGCCGAGGCCAGGGGTGTTGCTACACATCCACAATGCGCAGGAAGGCCCAGAGCCCTGGATCTTAGAGTGGAGTCCTTTTTCTTTTTGGTACTGGGGATTGAACTCAGAGGCACTTGACCACTGAGCACACCCCCAGACTTATTTTGTATTTTATTTAGAGACAGGGTCTCACTGATTTGCTTAGCACCTCGCTTTTGCTGAGCTGGCCTTGAACTTGTGATCCTCTTGCCTCAGCCTCTCAGGCTGCTGGGATTACAGGCATGTGCCACCGTGCCCTGCGAGAGAGTAGAATCCTGCTGTCCAATAGATCTTCTGGCAATGATGAGTGTGTTCCATGTCTCCTACTCTGTGCAATATAACAGCTACTGAGCCATTGGAATGCAGCTAGAGTCACCGAGGACCTGAGTTTTAAAGTTCATGAAATAAAATTAAGAAGCTGCACATGACTAATGGCTCCTGGACAGAGCAAGTTTAGAAGAGATGAAGCTGATGTAGAACAAATATTGATGACCAATGGTGTCAGACGCACCACAGAGGGTGGAGGAACTGAGGGGTGGGGAGAGACCCTGGAGCAGAGACCCAAGACAAGATTATAGGAACTTCTTCATGCAAAGAATGTCCTTAGGTTGGTTTGAGGTTGGCTGAGGAACAAAGCACCAAGAAACCACTCATGAAAGAACCACCAATCAGGTGCCGGCAGAACTACCTGCCAATCAGCGGGGTCTCCTGACCAATCCTGGATCTCAGCAAGATCCCCCGACCAACCCTAGGAGGACAAGGGACCCTAAAAACCTCCCTTTCCTATTCCAAGCCCTCCCTTCCTGCCCTGAGCCTGGGTGCACTTCTCCCACCCACTCTGTTGGGCTGGAGGGTCTCGCCTGGGAGCGAATCTCAATAAAGCCTCCTTCAGCAGCTTTTAATCTGCCTCCTTCTGGTCACTGGTGCCTGACCTTACAGATGTGACATTCAAACTAGGCAACGCCACAGCTAATTATTTGACAGCACATTGTGTTTTCACTCAAATGCCAAGTGGAGAAGAGGGACCTGGAAGACAAAGAAATCCAGCTTAAGGACATATTCTTACTGAATCCACCAGAAAGTGGTGGCCGTGAGTCTTGAACCCGGGACTTTGAGTGCACCATTTTCCACACTCCCCCAGAAGGATACCAGGTCCGTGTGTGGGCACAGAAATTGAAGAATCTAATGGAAGAAGCCAGAGGAGTGTGAAGGACAGCTTTGACAATTTGGCAGTTTGCTTCAGGCTACTCTGGTTTCTGCAACCCAGTTAATGATAGGCTGGCACAGCTGGGCTAGGGTAATGGGTACCATGATGACACTCCCCCTATCAACCCAATTTTATTGCAGACACCCAGACACAGTTCCAACTTTTCCTAGAACTCTATTATCATGACTCTACCAAATAGTACTTAGGTGGTGGTAGTCTTTGGGGCAGGACCAAGAGTGGAAATTGCTTGGGGCATTTCACTCCTGGCATAGGATAAAAGAATCTGCATGTGTGAAGCCAGAGGTTCCCAATGGCATTTGATACTGGAGAAAAAATGCATCTCCCAATGTAAGGTACTTTTTCAAACTATGCAAACTATGATGTTCACTACAAGTATAAGGCGGTCAGTCAGGAAGGCTGACTTTCTCACGATGAAAGGAAATCATCGCCCTGGCACCGTGGTGCACAGCAACTGGAAAGGCGGAGGCAGGAGAGTCGCAAGTTCAAAGCCAGCCTCAGCAACGGAGAGGTGCTAGGCAACTCAGTGAGACCCTGTCTCTAAATAAATAAATACAAAATAGGGCTAGGGATGTGACTCAGTGTTCCAGTGGTTGAGTTAATCCCCAGCACCCCCCACCCTCAAAAAGGAAATTGTCTTGGGCAAAGCAAAGCTTTTGTCCATTTTGGTGGCTAATTAGAATACAGAATTTTTATTTAACTCTAGAAGCAACTATGGCTCCCCTGATCAAAACAATTTTTAAAGTGGGTTATTTAGCTCAGTCAATAACCAAAAATCTCTTTGATCAATGAAATGGAAACATATCATGTACATATATGAATATGTTGCAATGATTTCCACCATTATGTATAATTGTATGTACCAATAAAAACATGGAATAGGGGCTGGGATTGTGGTTCAGTGGTAGAGCACTCATCTAGCATGTGCAAGGCCTTGGGTTCGATCCTCAGCACCACATAAAAATAAATAAATAAATAAAATAAAGGTATTGTGTCCAACTACTTCTAAAAAAAAATGGAATAAATAGCTAGGGACTGTGGCACATGTCTGGCATCCCAGCCATTAGGAAGGCTAAGGCAGGAGGATCACAAGTTCAAAGCCAGCCTCAGCAATTTATTGGAGTCCTAAGAAACTCAGTGAGACCCTGTCTCAAAATAAAAATAAAAAGAGGTAAGGATGTGGCTCAGTGGTTAAGCATCCCTGGGTTCAATCCCTGGTACCAAAAAAAAAATATTAAAAAATAAATAACAAAACAGAGAAAAAAAATGGAAACAAAAATTTCATAGTCTGTGGATTTTTCAATCTTGGGGGGAAAATTCCTCTCATGAGCTTTCTCATAATAAAAATTTGGGTGGGAGGTGAGGGAGAGAGAGCACAACAATCCATAAAAGACATAAATGATATTAGACAAATAGAAGATCAGTGGCATCTTCAATATCAGTCTGTAGAGAACCAGATTCATGATTTCAATTAACTAGTAGTAATCAATAATTTCATAACTTAAAAAGAAATTTCATGGTAACTCCTAGGTCTCTGCTCCTTTAGGAGTTAAAGTTTACAACATTTGATGATGCTGGCTGGGGCCTAGCACAGGAAATCCCAGGTAACCAAAATGCCATTTTTCACCTCCCTAGTGTACAAACTGGTGTACAAAAGTCTTAGTCTTTTTTTTTTACCCTCAGGCACTTTGGATTAAATAAGATGTGTTTTCAAACTACTTTGTCTCTTAATTTTTAAACTCCTGTTTATTTTAACTAAGATTTGATCCATATGTTGCTGATTCATTTACACTTAACTCATCAAAATGTTGTTTCATAAAAAGTCCTTTGATGTTCAAATTGCCTTTGGAACTATTTTTAATAAGTGTTTTTTTAAAAAATTTTTATAAAGCTTCCCTACTTAGAAACAGAAAGTTCTATTTCATTGCTATTTAACAACCAGGGGTCCACAGACTTGGGTTGGGTTCAGTTCATTATTTAAATGAAATAATGTATGTAAAATGCTTCATAAATCCTAAAGCAATGGCTGCCTGTTAGTGATTACACTGGCTATTGTTATTAAGACCAAGCAGAGGACATAAGGTTTGAGGTTCCTTCTTCTTCTTCCTTTCACTTATACCATTTTAAAAAATTCTACTTGCTCATTCTTAGCAACAAAAAAATATGTCTAGTCACTGGGGCAGGAATGAAGGAATATATCAGAGGGAGAGAGAAGGGGGTCTGGGTAGGAGCGCCACCCACATGAATTTTCCTTTTTTTCTTTAATATTCACTTTTTAGTTGCAGTTGGATACATTACCTTTATTTTATTTATTTTTATTTTTTTAATATTTATTTTTCAGTTTTTGGTGGACACAACATCTTTATTTTATTTTATGTGGTGCTGAGGCTCGAACCAGGGCCTCGCACATGCTAGGCAAGTGCTCTACGGCTGAGCTACAACCCCAGCCCATCACATGGGTGGAGGTCTTGCTTGGCTTATTGTGACGGGTGGACCTGCCCTGGGTTTCATTCACTAGTGAGCGCTCCTTGACTGAGAGGTCAGGGTCTTTTTGGTGTCTGATTTGCATAAACGGATAGACCTTGGAAGAAAAATGATTCCCTTAAGGAGGAAGGTTTGAGAGCAGGCAGGAAGGCACAGATATCTCGGGAAGGTGAAGTCTGTTCCTCAGAATCATGGATGTATCCCCACCCTGGTAGGGAGCTCCCTGGAGAAGTCACAGTGAGTTTCAAGGTGGGATTTGGGAGACCTGGTGCTGTTTGTCCCCCACTGTTTCGTGTGCTGGAGGTTGGTCCCTGGTGATACGACATTGAGAGAGAGAGAGATCTTGAAGAGGTGGCTCTAGCAGAAGATGATCCTCTTGGAGGAGATTACTGTAGTTCTCATAGGACCAGGTTAGCTCCTCAAAAAGAGTAGTTATAAAACAGCCCCTCCAAAGTCTCCTGCTTTCTGTCTTGCCATGGGACCCCTTTTCTCTTTCATGTGATTCTGTCATGTGGTGCAATTTGCCATGAGGTCCACTTTAGGTGGGAGCAGATGCTGGCACCATGCTCTTGAACTGCCAGAAATGTGAACTGAATTAGTTTCTTTTCTCTGTAAAGTCTCAGGCATTTCATTATAGCAACAGAAACAGACTCTATGACACATTGGCACATTAATATGGCCTGGGATCAGAGAGCAAAGTGTGAAGCAGAGAGACTTCTCTCTTCTAGACAAAAGCCAGCTTTTCCCTGGCCCTCACGGTAGTCTTTATACACTGATGATAGACTCTGGTGGAACAGGGGCAGTGGTGGCCAGGATTCCATTGCTTGGTAGGAGATGGTGGAGAATTCTGGTAAGACCCATCAGTAGCCTGTAACAGAACACCCAGTGAGAGCTGTCTAAAGCACCGACACTCCTCCCTGGGTCCCTAGAAACACTATGGGGTGAGTGTCTCAATGACCTCCTTCCTAGCCAGAATCTGCTGGGGCCTGGGGCCATTCGGGATCCATGTGGCCATAGCCAAACTGTCCTTCTGTGGCTCCTGCCTTGACAATTGTGTCAAAGGTCTTGACCATGCCAACAAAAGTGAACAGGAAACCTTTGTCTCCTGAAACTTGACCCCAATCTCATGTGTGCAGCATACACTTGGAGCTTTCGCATGCCCTCCCTAGGGCTCAGCCTGTTGCACACCAGGCTGCCTTCAGGAATTTGGAACCAAACATGAAAATTCTTTATCACACAATGGAGGGAACAGGACTTTGGCCTTTCGCACATCCGTCTTCCCTGGTGAATGGCTCCCCGGCCCTCTGATTCTTGCCGTATGGAACAATTGGCCCCTTCAGTTAACTTGCCAGCGGTAATCAGTTATTTCTCCTAGCCATAAATTTTAACCATTCTTTTTTGAGGGGGGAAGGAATTAAAGTAACAAAGAGATGTGGCTATAAAGAACGAGGACTGTCAGAATAGCAAAGGTTTGAGTAATTTGTTGGGCCCTCGGTTTAGGGTTGACTGACTTTTAGCACTAATTTTGATTCGGAATATTTCTTGGAACAAAGAGACCCTATTTGAATCTACCTCTCCAGCCAAGATTGTGACTACAAGAGGGGACAAGCTTTGTTACAGAGGTTTTAGGATAATTCAACAACCTCACTGTTTTTTATTTATTTAGAACCATGGTATCTGTGTGATTCTCTCCTTTTTTTTCACGGAACAGACCAGATACGTGAGGAACCCCCCTCTGAATTTGCTCTGAAACCACCTGGTCCAGCTAAATTGAAATAACTGCTCTTAGCAGCTAATTCTACCAGGTCTTGTTTAAAAATAAGGGGGAAAAAATTCCCCAAATGACTCATGTTTTTAGGTAGTTTTTCATTGTTCTCCAAGCACCTGGTTTCACCTGCTTGCTTTCAATTATTCGGAGAGCCTGAGGACTTGAAATGAAATCAGAAAAATAGGATCCCCCTAGGTCCACAGGGCAAGGTAATATGCTTTCGTAAAGAAAAACCCTGGATATTTTCTAACATGTGACTGGTTAAGCTGCTCCTGTCAGGGTCAGATTTATGTATTTGCTCTCAAACCAAGATTTCTGTACACCAGGCACAATACCTTGGCATATTTACAGTGTAAGCGATTTTGTTAAAGCAAACAGCTGCACAGCTAGGCTCGGTAAACCCCTTGCCCTCAGACGGGGGAGCCAGAACCTTCTCGGGAGAGCAGGTGTGTTCTAACTAGGAGGGAGCCTTTCTCTGGGTCTGACTCCCCGAGCCTCTGAACATTTTTCCCCCTTCCAGACATGCCATCTGATGACTTCTGAAAAGCATTTGAAAAGGCGATTCTTTAAAAAATTTCCCCTTGATAACAAAAACCACATATAAAAAAAAAAAAAAAAAAAAAAAAAAAAGGGCAGGGTTCGGATAGCATGAGGAAAAGGGCTGGTGGCTTCCAGAGGAAGCTGTAGATAGAGTCTGAGCTGTTACAAAGGCTCCTGATCTTCTTCTTTTTAGTTCTCCTCCCTCTTTTAAGGCAGGGAGGGTGGAGGGTGGAGGCCCCTGATCCTGAGCAGGAATTTGAAAGGAAAACAGAAGGCCAAATAATAAAACTGCTTTACCACACGTATCTCAATGGTTCTTTTTGCTCAGAGAAACACTCCTACCTGCCTTCCATCAGTGGAGATGCAAAATCACCAGCATTTCTGCAGACAAGACTTTAAAAAAAAAACAACAACAACATGGCAGACGTGGAGCGAGGGGTGGATCCATTCATTCAATAGCTATTTATTAAGTGCCTATCTGGTATGAGGCTTGACATTCCTGTGGCCACAGAGTCAAACATCATCCCTGTAAAGGACCAAAAATGTGCTCCTCACCAGCTACCTCAAAACCTTCACAGATGTAGCCCTTCTTTCCTTTTTGGAGAATGTATCCCATTGAGCAGCTGGTAAAAATGAATAATCTATGTGAGGACAGCTTCTATTTTGCTATTATATTTAAAAATCCACCTTGGAATTATGGGAGCTCATGTAACAAGGTGATACGTTATCCCGGGAAAATCAAAATTCAACAGCCAGGATTTTTAAGTTCTCATCCTGGCTCTGCTAATAACTACTTAGGTTATGTGAGCACATGGGAATATCTTTTTTCCTCTAGGCCTCAGTTTACACATAAGAATAAGGAGAGGGGTGCTGGGGTTGTAGCTCAGGGATAGAGTGCTTGCTTCGCACATGTGAGGTACTGGGTTCCATTCTCAGCACCACATAAAAATAAACAAATAAAATGAAGGTATTGTGTCCATCTACGATTTAAAATATAAGGAAAAGAGAATTTATACACTTCTAGCTTGGTTAGCAATTTGAAAACAGAGATGCAGAAAAATTGTGGTGGGTGGGTGAAGTACTTGGCATGAGGTCTAGTCTAGAAGAGGAAAAGGTTAAAATAAAGGCAGAGCAGAGAGTCCTAGACATGTGGGTTAGTGATGCCCACTAAACACGTATCAGGTTAATTGGGGATGATGGAAAGGGTAAGAAAAAGCACAGGCTGTGGAGTCAAGCTATCTGGGTGTGAATCCTGGTCCTGCAACTGTAGAGCTTGAGACAAGTTGCTTGCCTTTTCTAAATCTCAGTGTCCTCATCTCTAAAATGGGGTAATATTGGCTGGGTGTGGTGGTGCACGCCTGTCATCCCAGCTGCTCAGGAGGCTGAGGCAGGAGGATCTCGAGTTCAAAGCCAGCCTTAGCAACTTAGCAAGTCCCTAAGCAACTCAGTGAGACCCTGTCTCTAAATAAAATACAAAACAGGGCTGGGGATGGGGCTCAGTGGTTAAGCACCCAGGGTTCAATCCCTGGTACCCAAACATAAATAAATAAATAAATAAATAAAATAAAAATAGCAATAAAATAAAATGGGCTAATAGTAGTACCTACTTGTCTTAAACTGTTTGGGCTTCCATAATAAAAATGCCATGACTGAGTAGCTTATTATGTTATTCAGTTTTTCATTGCTTGTAACCAAAACGCCTGATAAGAACAACTTAGAGGAGGAAAAGCTTATTTGGACCCACAGTTTCAGAGTTGCAGTCCACGGTTGGCTGACTCCCTTTGTTCTGGGTTGGACATGAGGTAGCACATCATGGTAGATGGGCATGGTGGGGGAAGGTTGCTCACTGCCTAGCAGTCAGGAAGCAGAGGGAAAGAAAGAGAGAGAGAGAGAGAGAGAGAGAGAGAGAGAGAGAGAGAGAGAGAGAGAGAGGAGGAGCCAGGAGACACGATGTAATCCCTAAGAGCTCAACTCCAGTGACTTACCTTGTCCAGCCATGGCTCACCTGCCTACAATTGTGTTTAAAGTTATGAATCCATGCTATGGTTTAGAAATGAGGTGTTCCCCCAAGATTCATGTGTGAAATAATGCAAGAAGGTTTAGAGGTGAAATGATTGCGTTATGAGAGCCGAAACCTAATGAGTTCATTAATTCCCTGATGGGGAGTACCTGAGTGGTAACTGAAGGCAGGTGGGGTGTGGCTGGAGGAGGTGGCATTGGGGGTGTGCCTTTGGGGTATGTTTTGTCTCTGGAGAGCAGAGCTCTCTCTGCTTCCTGGTGTTCCTAGGCACTTTTGGGGAGCATCTCATATCCCAACCGTACTGCTGATACACAAGATGTATTGCTCACAGTTCTGGGTGTTGAAGTCTGAGAGCTGGATGCGAGCATGGCTGGGTGCGGGGAGGGCCCATTTCCTGACTGGAGACTGCCAACTCCTCGACGTGGCATCCCCACCTGGTGGAAAGAGGACTAGAGAGCTGTCTGAGGTCCCTTGTGTCAGGGAACTAATCCATTCATGAGGGCTTCAACCTCACGACTGAATTATGTCCCAAAGGTCCCACTCCAGAATCCCATCACATTGAAAGTCAGGATCTTAGCATATGAATTTTGGGGACACCTAAACATTCAGTGCATACACTACCGTATAAGGTTGTTGTGAGGATCCAATCAGACGGCCCACCAAACCCAAGGTGCCCAGGACATAATAAGTTCCCGATGTCAGATCCTCACTGTGACCTGGAGGACCCTGAGAATCTGTCACGGGGTCTGTGAGGTCAAAGCTAGTGTCATGAAAATAGTAAGGCCTCATTGACCTTTCCTTTGTATTCTTTTAAGGGTATACAGTGGAGTTCTCCAGAGGATGCAGGACACATGATAATATATCAGAAGACAGAAGAAGTTGTGAGAATCTAGTTGCTTTCTATTAAGCTAATTGTTACAAAATTTGCAAGAATGAATAATAATGTCACTCTTTTTAATTATTTTTTTGGTTTTGGAAAATAGAATTATATTCATAAAAATAAGCATTTTTTGTTAGCCTGTAAAGAATTTAATTGCTTTTAAATCCATTAATAACTATTTAACACATTCTTAGTTTTAATGTCTAAATGTGGCAAACATCAGTAGCTGTAACTCACCTAAATAAAAGCAATTTGAAGCTGTCAGTCATTTTTAAGAATGTAGTTTTAAAAATCAAGAAAATAAAATTCCTGTAGTAGTTTCCTATTGCTACTCAGTTGCTGGAACAAAACATGACAAATCTAGCAGTTTTAAAGAGCACAGACTTACTATTTTAATGTTCTGCCAGAACAATTGTAGAGGAAAAGTTTATATGGGAGCTCAAGGTTTCCGAGGTCTCAGTCCACAGACAGCAGGCTCCATCCCTCCAGAACATCATGGAGGCAGGACATCATGGAGGAAGAGTGTGGTGGAGGGAAGCAGCTCACATGGTGATCAGGAAGCAGAGAGAGACTCCACTCTCCAGAGACAAATAGATCCCAAAGCCACGCCCCCAATGCCCCCTCCTCCAGCCACACCCACCTGCCTCCAGCCACCACCCAGTTAATCCCATCAGGGGTCCATTCACTGGTTGGGTTAAGGCTCTCACAACCCAGTCATGTCTCCTCTGGACCTTCCTGCACCGTGTCACACATGAGCTTCTGGGGGACACCTCACATCCACACCACAGCAACCATCTTCCTTCCTCTCAGCACAGAGACGCAGCATCCTCAGGCCCTTCTCTGCCTTTCTGGTGATGTGGCCTTTTGTCTCCCTGATCTCCTGTATCCCTCTTATTAGGACCTTTGTCATGTCCCTGGGCTCACCTAGAAAACACAGGACAATCCCTTCATCTCAAGATCTTCAACCTCCTCACCTTTACAAAGCCCGTTTTGTCATTTAACTTGTTCACTTAAATGACACAGGTTCCAGAGATCATCACAGGGCCATCTTGGAGGCCAATTCCATTCAGAGTTTTTTTTTTCTTTTAAATCAATTAGCTCCTTAATATGTAAACAAAATAAAGCATAACTATGAAGGTTTGTAATAGTAAATATTAAATTTGAATGCAGATATCACCTTTGTTACTCATTTTGTCCACAAATATTCTTCACTTAGCATGATATTCTCCAATTCCATCCATTTACCTGCAAATGCCATGATTTTATTCTCTTTTATTGCTGAGTAGTATTCCAATTGATTGATTGAATATCCTCTTCTGAGAAGTGTCTGTTCAGTTCCTTGGCCCATTTATTGATTGGGTTATTTATTTTTTTGGTGTTATATTTATTTTTTTGGTATGTATATACCACATTTTCTTTATCAACTGAAGGATACACAGGTTGGCTCCACAGTTTAGCTATTGTAAATTGTGCTGCTATAAACATTGATGTGGCTGTATCCTTGTAGTATGCTGTTTTTAAGTCCTTTGGGTATAGACTGAGGAGTGGGATAGCTGGGTCAAATGGTGGTTCTTTTTCAAGATTTCCAAGTAATCTCCATACTGCTTTCCATATTGGCTGCACCAATTTGCAGTCCCACCAGCAGTGTATGAGTGTACCTTTTCCCCACATCCTCACCAACACTTATGGTTGTTTGTCTTTATAATAGCTGTCATCCTGACTGGAGTGAGATGAAATCTCAGAGTGGTTTTGATTTGCATTTCACTAATTGCTAGAGATGTTGAACATTTTTTCATAAATTTGTTGATTGATTGAATATCCTCTTCTGAGAAATGTCTGTTCAGTTCCTTGGCCCATTTATTGCTTGGGTTATTTATTTTTTTGGTGTTAAGATTTTTGAGTTCTTTATATATCCTAGAGATTAGTGCTCTATCTGATGGCGTGTGGTAAAAATGTCGGCTCTCTAGTTACCTCACTGATTATTTCTTTTGTCAACAAATATTTTTTAAAATTTTTTATTCATTTATTTTTGGTGCATTGTAATTATTGTCAACAAATATTCTTAAAGGTTTTTATGTTAGGCTTTGCCTCTTTTTCATTGTCAGTTTGAGATCCCCCTTCCTTGGTGATATTTTTTACCACCTTCCTCAAGAGGATTGGTTATGACCTCTTTTCTGCATCTACACCAGGCCTGGCTCCAGAGTTAGAGCTCCATATTTTTTAACTGACATTATCTCAATGACTTTCCATGCCTCTCCCCTCTACCACCCTCTAAGGCACCATTCCCTAAAGTGTATTTCACAAAACACTTGTCCCATAAGATTTTGTCAGTCTTGTGCTTAAAACATTTTAGGAAAAGTTACATATTTTATTCTCCCAGGAAGGCCCGGTGGTGCACACCGTAATCCCAGAGGCTTGGGAGGCTGAGGCAGGAGGATCACAAGTTCAAAGCCAGCCTCAGCAAAAGTGAGGTGCTAAGCAACTCAGTGAGACCCTGTCTCTAATAAAATACAAAAATAGGGCTGGGGATGGGGCTCAGGAGTAGAGTTGCCTTGAGTTCAATCCCCAGTACAAAAACAAACAACATATTTTATTCTTCCTTTTGGAGAACATATTAAAGTTTCTGAGAAGTCCTGCAGTGGCAAAAGGGGTGTGTGTGCGTGTGTGTGTGTGTGTGTGGGTGGGTGGGTGTGTGTAGTAATTTAACACAGCATTTTCCAAATCCATTTGTCCATGGAATCCTTTTTCCTA
This sequence comes from Spermophilus citellus, assembly GCF_964194105.1. Lineage (NCBI taxonomy): Eukaryota > Metazoa > Chordata > Mammalia > Rodentia > Sciuridae > Spermophilus > Spermophilus citellus. The sequence goes on from NC_138184.1 coordinate 59,906,938, forward strand.
TAAAACTGATTAACATCACATTGTGTGAAACATTGCTCTAAATGCTTTGAGGCAAGGACCAAATTGTGTCATTCTTTATATCTTCTGTTGCTGACCTGTTCCTGGCATACTCTAGATGCTTAATAAATAGATGTTGAGTTAGTACATTGAACAATAGGAGAACAACATTGATAACACAAAACTGCTTCCCTGAAGTTGTTAAAAATGAATGACAGATGTGTAAAGAATTATTTATAGTACTAGATAAATTAAAGAGTGGTCTAAGCCAGGATGTTAATAAGGAGAAAATGAAAACCAAATGCTGAAAACCGACCCCAGAGTTAAACAGAACTGAGCTAGGTTACTCGAGCTGCCCCTTGAACTTCGTGGGGACTGCCCTCTTCCCAAAAGGATACAAGAAAACTAGATCTGGGCCGCACAAAGCAGAACAAAAAGGAACAGCTGTCTTCAGATAAAGGATGAAAATTATTATAGAAAAGATTAAACTAGGATTAGAACTCCCAGTCGGGTCCCTGTGGTGCCCCGAGCAGTGGCTGGGAATCCAGTGCTCATGCTCGATTGTGCCCGTGAACTGCAGGCAGTCAGTTTGAGGAAGTCAACCTGCAGCTGGTTGCCGAAGGTTGGGCATAAATTTTCCAATCCCAGCAACCGTCATTTATCAGAAATGGAGGTCCTCTTGACACAGGAAGCAGCAAAGGCCTTGTTCTGAGATGATGCCAGAGGCCAGGGCAATCATGGGTGAACCTGCCGTTCCAACAGCCGCCTGTGACCTTGCTGGGTTCCCTGTTGGTTGAATTAGCCCTCAGATTCAACCAAGGTCAGGAACTGGCAACAGCCTGTCTTTTTTTCTGTGCTGTGCTAAAGTTACTAGCTTAAGCAGGAAGAGAATGAAGTTGGTCTCATGGCAAAGGCCACCAGAAAGATTTGGGGGCTGGACTAATAGCTCTGTCATCTCAAACAATGTGCAAGTTACTTAATTTTTTGAGCTTGTGTCTTTAATTGCCATATTTGAATATGCCTTTATATGTTGGGCTGTTGTAAATCCTAGAAATAGCCTGGCACTAAGGTGCGTACCTGTCATCCCAGTGGCTTGGGAGGCTGAGGCAGGAGGATCGCATGTTCAAAGCCAGCCTCAGCAACTTAGCAAGGCCCTAAGCAACTTGGTGAGACCCTCTTTTGAAATTAAAAAAAAAAAGTGGTGCAGGGCTGGGGATGTGTCTCAGTGATTAAGCACTCCTGAGTTCAATCCCTGGTACCAAAAAAAAAAAAAAAAAAATCCTAGAAATAAAGTTTGTAATGGGTACTTAATAAACAATAGTAGAATAGTATTTATAATAAATAATGCTTATTGCTTAACATATGACATATTAATCTAATAATGAAATGTAGTATATTTAAATATAATAAACAACAAAGAATATATGCATAATAAATAAATTATACAAGGCAAGGCAAGGTATAGAAAAAATGAAATTTTATTTTGTGCATACCTGAATTATAAGGTTGACTCTTCGTTATGATTCTTAATGTGAAACAAGCTAACAAAGTTATGACAAGATATATTTGATGAAAAATATATATGACTTTCTTGTAAAGTAAAAAAGAAAACTTCAGTGCCTTGGTCTGGTATGGGCTATTGGAAATGTGGGTGAGAAACATTCACACATTCCAGCGGTTACCTGATGCAGGGTCCAGGTGGGATTCAACGCACCATGACGGACGTGGAATGAGGGTCCTGACACCGTAACCATCCCGTTAACAGATCACCACGACTCATGAAAAAAGAAAGCTCTCCCTGATGGTGCTCATGTGGTCACCACATTTTCTGCAGAATTTTACAAACATTTAGATTTGTTTAATTTAAAGCAAAAACAATCTGGACCAGAGGAAGTTGCCAAAAGCTCATGGGACTGAAAGCTTTTTCATGTCTGTCATTTAATACGCATCCATGTAACAGGTTTTTTCCTGCTTTTATTTGTTCAACTGATTGATTAAATTGATTCCAGTTTGCATTTTTAATCCCGTCTTGGTTTATAAAGTATCCAAGAAGAACTTAAGGAGAAAAAAAAAAAAGGTCTAGCTCCTAAGGATGTGTAAAAAGAACTCACCAATTTGCAAGATATTTGCCAGTATTAAGGTGCCAATGGGCTCTTCTCACTTCCTCCCAAACTCTCCTGCTCACTCCAAGAGTTTCCCCTTCTCCTCCTCCTCCTCCTCCTTTTTTTGTACTGAGGATTGAAACCAGGGTCACTTACTCACTGAGCCCCATCCCCAGCCCTTTTTTGTATTTTATTTAGAGACAGGGTCTCACTGAGTTGCTTAGGGCCTCACTAAGTTGCTGAGGCTGGCTTTGAACTCGCGATCCTCCTGCCTCAGCCTTCGGAGCTGCTGGGATGACAGGATGCGCCACTGCACAGGGTTGTAATGATGTTCTCCATCATTTGCTACACAATTCTACTGATCCCATCGGGCCATTTTCTAATTTAATTCACTGAAGCCTTCCTGAGTACCTACCACATGCCACAATCCAATGGTGTACAAAGCAGGTCCTGTTTTTGTCTTCACGAAGCCTACAGGTGAATTTTTCTCCACCGGGCTAACAGAGAATGTCAGAGCTCCAGTATGAAACTGGTTTCTTTCTGGCATTTTCTCTCAACCCAATATTTCTAGCTAGTCACAGAAACACTGACTCATGTCTCCCACCCATGAGGGCAAGGCACTTAACAGGCCACTTGCTTTGGGAATTTCCATTCAGGTTTCTGTTGTTTTGGGTTTTGTGTCACTAGCAGCCTAATCTGATCCTAAGGGAATGGGTACTTGTGACAGGCTGCTGGGGGGAAGTGACAATACAGGCCAGTGGCTTTGCTGGAATCCTTGAGTCAGGTGGCTACTGGTTCTTCGTACTTAGGTTTATTCACATACTGTCCTTAACCCAAATATGAAACCTGACAAGGAAACAGTCTATGAATGACCAGTGTGCATTCTGGCCACTACATTTCAGGTGGCAAAATGCTGATCCTGGAAAACACTGGGAAAGTGCCCCACTCCTCAAACTGGTCTTATACATACAGCTTTCCCCTCAGGAAGTCTCTGTGATAACTGCTATCATCACTGTCACCTCAGCCCCTGGGGCCACTCACCCAGCCTTCAGCAGTTACAAACTACCCAAGTCATATCATACTCCAAATGACTTTATAAAAAAAAAAAACAAGCCCAGAGGACAGAGAACAAATAAAGATGAGGTCAAATCTGCAGTTTGAACAAATAGATACAGAATGAATGGAGGAATGGAGGTAGAAGATTGGGAGCAAGAGAAAAATTGGGAAAGTGCTAGAATAATCCAGAAGACAAGTGTTGAGCCCCAGAGCTAAGGCATCAGGAATGATTCAGCTTAATTATGATTATTATGGGTGTGAGATGATGTGATGGTTATGGATTCAGAGAAAAGGGGAAGACCATTAATGAAGTCCCATTTACCATTGGGCAGGGAAATGAGAGCTAGAAAAGGAGACAGAGAGGGTGTAAGTTTAGGGATGGAAAGAAAACCAAGCGAGAGGGCTATCTCAGAACAGGGTGCATTTTTAAGAAGGGAGTGGTCAACAGGGTGAAAAGTTCTGAAGAGTTGTCCTTGGGAGGGGAAGGCTTCCAGTGGCTTCGGCAATATGGTGGTCATTGGAAACCATGGTGGGCAGGTGTGGTAGACTCATGAGCAAGGAAGTCAGGCTAAGCCTCTTCTCCATCCTCGGGTAAAGAAAGGCACAGAGTAGAACACAGATATCAGGTGAAGAAACTGTCACAAGAGCCTTGATTGGACAGCACATTCCTACACTCATGTTGTCCTTCCCTCATTGGAAATGGTATGAATACAATTCCTTGGCATTGTGACTACCCTCAACTATTTTGGACATTCTGACTACGACTGAGTCAGCGGGCCAAAATCAACTAAAGAAATTATGCACATGGGTGTGATAACTCAATACCAAATGTTGACTGTCTCCACTAAGAGATAGTAAAGAAAAGTCCTGCTAATTAGTTCCTGTTTATGTTTCCATTATCACGGCTAATTACCTATTTTACTCAATGATAGGCTTTCTTAATTATCACCAGGGCTCTTTATTTCTCAGCCTATTTTGAACATCGTAATAATGCTTTCTCTATTACTAGGTGTTCTCACTGGCCAAGATTTTGTTTATGCAAAAGAAAGCAGCTGATACATGAAACATGATGTGCGAATTACAGAAACTACTTATTCCATTTGTTCTTTCAATATTGAGAAATGTGGTCCCAGGCTGGTCAAATCCAAAGTCCAAAGGATGAAATTGGAAAGAATAGTTATTGCAGCTATCTCCACCTCAGAAGTGGGCAGAAGACTTCCTGGTGGAACATGGGAATTTTACTCCAGTTAGAAGAGACAATTCAATGTCATCAATGTTGCATTTCTGTAATATTACTACAATGCTGGTCCTTAAAAATGTTACATGTGGCCACTATGGCAACAGAATATCTATAAAATTATGTCATTCAGGAAAAAATGTAGGCTCTGGGTCTTTTTTATCCTTTAATGTGTTCTTTTTATTTTTATCTATTTATCCATCTATCTATCTATTTATTTATTTATTTAGTGGTGCTGGGGATTGAACCCAGGACCTTGTGCATGGGAGGCAGGCGCTCTACCAACTGAGCTACATCCCCAGCCCCTAATGTGTTCTTTTTAGATATACATGACAGGACTTCTGGTTCACATGATGATCAGAAAGCAGAGATTCCACTTGCTGGATACCAAATACATACCCCAAAGCCACATCTCCAAGGCCCACCTCTTCCAGCCACACCCCACCCCACCCACCTCCAGTGATTCCCATCAGGGCATTAATTCTCCGATTTGGTTAAGGCTGTCACCACCCAATCATTTCTCCTGGAAACCATTGTGCATTGTCTCACACGTGAACCTTTGGGTGATACCTACTATCCAAACCAAAACACTAAGGTAACTTTCTTTCTATAAAACTTGGAAATACTGTGTAAAATAAAACAAGCAGTTAAGTACACAGCTGTTTACAAAGTAAACAGGATTTAAATGATTCAGGATATCAGAAATTATGGTGAAAAATCAGAAATTAGGGGAAAAAAGAATCCACAAACTTACAAAAAGGTATAAATAAGTCCTTTATCTGTAAAAAATATTAATACAACTAAACTTTGAAAATGTCCTGGAGAGATTCAACAGCATATAAGATACTGATGAAAATTAGTGTGTTGGAAAGTAGATTTAAGGACATTAACTAGAAAAGAACAGAAAAGAAGTTAAGAGACAGAGAGGAAAGAATGATAAAGCATCAGTCCTGGTTTTAAAGTAGATTTCTTGACTAGGCTTAAAGTGGGAACAGGACACTGGTTTTCACGTGGTAAGATACCTAAGCTGCTCATTTGCAAATTCTGCAATTATGAATTATGTCTGTAGTTATTAGCCTACTTTGGAAGTTCAATGGGATTATGTGTGAAATAAAATAAAGTGCATGCAGGCAGTGAGAAATGAGGAGAAGTCACACCTGCAAAGCAACGGTTCCAACCCCTACGGTGCATCGGGGCCACAAGGTGAACTTGTAAGAAGTCTCAATGACGACCTCCTTGTTTTTCCTATTTAAATTTGTTCTAATTAGTCATACATGACAATAGAATGCATTTTGACCCATCTTACATAAATGGAGTATTACTGCTCATTCTTCTGGTTGTACATGATGTAGAATCACACTGGTCATGGAATCATACATGCACATAGGGTAATAATGTCGGATTCATTCTACTGTCATTCCTACCCCTGTAACCCCTCTCCTCCCTTCACTCCCCTCTGTCTAATCCAAAGTACCTCTATTCCTCCCTGCCCATCTCATTGTGAGTTAGCATATGCATATAAGGGACATATAACATTTGGCCTTTGGTTTTTTTGGGATTGGCTTATTTCACTTAGCATGAGAGTCTCCAGTTCCATTTATTTACTGGCAAATACCATAATTTCATTCTATAAGGCTGAGTAATACTCTACTCTTTGTGTGTGTGTGTGTAATTTTTTCTTTATCCATTCATCTGTCAAAGGGCATCTAGGTTTAGTCCATAGTTTAGCTATTGTGAATTGAGCTGCTATAAACATGGATGTGGTTGTGTCACTGTAGTAGGCTGATTTTAAGTCCTTTGAGTATAGACTGAGGAGTGGGCTAACTGGGTCAAATGGTGGTTTCATTCCAACTTTTCTGAGGAATCTCCGTCCTGCTTTCCATATTGGCTGCACCCATTTGCAGTCCCACCAGCAATGTAGGAGTGTACCTTTTCCCCACATCCTCGACAACATTTATTGTTGCTTGTGTTCTTAATAATTGCCATTCTGGCTGGAGTGAGATGGAATCTCAATGTAGTTTTGATTTGTATTTATCTAATTGCTAGAGATATTGAAATTTTTTTTTCACATCTTTGTTGACTGATTGTCCAATGACTAGCTCTTAACCCCAATTTTTCTGGACTCAGTGAGTAGGGCCCAGAAATCTGTACCTTTCCTAAGCACCAGCTCAAGTGATTTACTGTGAGATCATCACCTGCTGTGAAACACAGGTCTAGCCCACGCTCATATCAGTGTTCTGTTGCTTTGAACCTTGTTACTTAAGTAAGAACATGTTGGCTGCAGCACAGGGACTGCCTGCATCCAGTCCCTGTTAGCACCCCGCCCATCCTCCAGCAGCCAAGCCATTTCCTGAGATAGGCTTTAGGATCAGGAAGCACATTTCTATAGTCCATTGTCCAATGACGTTAACTTTTGAACCAAAAGGAGAAATAGGGGGCGGAAATTAATAGCATTTGAGAAAAAAGATGCGGTTGTAATAAATTATTTTTAAAAAATTATGATTTTAGGATTTTGGTTAATTGAAGAAAGTAAAGGTATCTAAAATCTCTCAGCCAATTGAGTGGCGCATCAGTTAAAATTGATTTGTACCAGGTGGACAAATTGAAGGTTGTAGGTAGCCTGGTGTGATACAGCTGTCATCGATATTCCTACCAAAAGACCTTGATTGGAAACCTGGTTCCATCAATCCAACCGTGTGACATTAACCACTTTGAGATTTGATTTTTCAATGGGAATAGGGAATGTTAAAATTTTTTAAGGGTGGGTACTGGGGTCAATCCAACCCAAGGGTGCCCTACCCCAGTAACCCCCCCCCCTTTTTTAGGTACCAACAATTGAACCTGGGGGCATTTAACCCCTGAACCACATCCCCAGCCCTTTTTATATTTTCTTTTGAGATAGGATCTTGCTGTATTGCTTAGGGTCTTGCTAAGTTGCTGAGGCTAGCTTTGAACTTGTGATCCTCCTGCCTCAGCCTTCCAAGTCACTGGGATTCCAGGAATGTGCCACTGTGCCCAGTAAATATTAGTCATAATGCATATAATTTGCTAGCCCAGTCATTACTACTTATCATAATCTTTCCTGTTCTCATTAATCTTCTCATACCTTTAAACAATGAGATGGAGAACATGATGGTATTATCTTACCATCCTGTGAGGGTTATTCAATTAGAGAACTATTAGGCCACACATTTAGTGCCTACCCTGTGCCATTGAGGTCTAAGTACTTGACTTAACTCATTCAATCCTTACATACAACACTGGGGGATTCTCCCCATTATACAAATGAGGAGACTGAGGCTCAGAGATATTTAGTATATTACCCAAGGCCACACAGCTGTTTGGTGTGAAGGTGGACTATTGTATAGAGTCTCAGGGGATTACCTGACACACAATGGAGTATCAATCATAGGCAGGGTTCATAGTGCTGTGTGTCCTAAGGGGCTGCCTTAGGAGTGTCAATGATGACCCAGTGGAAATTCCAGGTGAGTCAGCACAATAGTACAGATGGAAATCTGTTTGTTCATGGAAGATGGGTTTCGAGGTGCCTTGGCGGACCTAAAGAAATATCAGAGATACAAGCTACAAATAAACATGGGATAAGTATTCAAATAGGGTTTGGGACAAATTCGTCCCATGTGGTCCCCAAATTAATGATACTATTATTAATGATACTATTGTCAAAGTTAGAAATTTCCCTTCACTCCTGAGAGATCAGTTATGCCACCTCTTTGCAATATAACCATTCTCTCAGGACTCAACATAATCATCTTAAGACTGAGTTGGGAAAAAATTTCCCCCTCTCCGGTAAGTTATATTTTGATGGGTCAGTATGAGACACAATAAAGGCCATGATATTGAAGTTGATCAGGGACATATGTTTAACATATTTTACATAAGCGTGTAGACACCGTTGGCCGCCAAAACAGACTTTTTCTTGAAACACCGGACAGATGGAACTAAGGAGACCCACTCCTGAGCCGTCCGGACTCCTCAAAGTGACCCTGATTTTTTTAAAAAAATAATTAGTCTTGATCAAAGCACTTCAGTGATACTCAATTCTTTTGTCTCTGGACTTCGTTCACTGTCACGGCTGCAAAGGTATTTGGGACGTCCGATTTCTCTGTTGGATGGGTGTGTGTTTTACACGTGTGAATATTCCAAAAGCATACTTTGTTTTATTTTCCTTCTGTCACTCACTGTAGTACACATTGCTGGTCTGTTCCCTAGCATCTCTCCCTCCCTGATTTCCATTTGGGGATCCATCTTCCAGGGACCCTGCCTGCATGGCCAGCTCTGTATCTTGTCTCTACCCTGCTGGAAACCTCTTAGGGTTTTCTTCCCTATTTATAGTAAAAGCCCAAGGCTCCTTTGGTCTGCAAGGCTCACCAGGGTCTGGTCCTATACTGTCTAGACCTCATCTCCCGCAGTTTCTCCGGCCCTCTGCCTTCTGTTCCATCACAGTGAGCCCCTTGTTCTTCCTCAAATAAGCCAGGCAGATTCTCACTTCCAGTTCTCTCCAAACCCTTGATCCATCAGGAAACATCTCTCTCTATAAAGCCAGCGAAGGCCTTAAATGGATTGAACACTTTTCTCCCAATCCCTCATTTTCTGCACCCAGAAAGAACATTGCAATAAAATAGGATTAATTTTCAGTATTCACTATTCAACATTTCAAGGGGAGTTTGCACTGACATTCTGCCGGGGCCAGAATTTGAAAGGCTGTGCCTGAAGTCTTTTTTTTTCCTTGGGGTCATAAAGAACAATGTGTAATTCGGTGGTGGAGAGACCTCTTTGTTGAAAGCATTTGAAAGAGTTATTGGCTGGGTGGGGATTCAAGCCCTTGTTTGTATAGCGTGGGCTATTCTGCTGAAACTCGCTTAATGAAAACCTGAAAATAAAAACATCTGGAAAGAGTGCCAACCCATGCCAATTTCACCAGCTCAGCTTTCCGGCGTGCCTTGAGTGCTTTTAATAAAGGATGCTAACTCAAGCAGCCTCCTGAAAGAATTCATGTTCTGTAACCTGGACCCGTCCACTGACGCAAGAGTTTTGGGATTAGACCCATGAATTTAATGAAGTACTTAAAAAATAAGACTCCCGGAGACTTCAAACTCGATAATTGTACAAGAAGCTGTACTTCAGGAATATTCTATGCTTCTGAAATGACGCATGTGGCCGAGCATTCCAACCTTTGCACTTAGAAGGAGCTGTGGTTTCCAGGATCAATTTGAATAGAGTTTTCAATTAACAGAAGATCCAAAATGAAGTCCACGTAGCTCACTGGCGGGAGGGAAGGTGCACCCATCTCTAGAGTTTGCCTTATAATGACTCTGTTTAATTTCCTGTTTTAAAGAAAGATCTTGAATGGAATTTCTTCTTAAGGGATTGTTTGGTTTAAACATGATCCTCTCAAATGCTTTCCTAAATCCCTCCTTTGAGGATTTGGACTCGGGACTCACCTGAAGGTATCATTTCAGTTCTTGGATGAGAGACACACTCTTCATCATTCCAAAAGCAATCTGAGAGAGTCTTACTCTGCCACAAGTGGCACCGGCCAGTGTACAAAGCTCACTTTGTTCTGTGGGAAATGAAAATGGGTTTTTAGCAGCGTGTCCTTGGGCTGAAATAGGAAGATCCTCCACCTGGGTTTTAAGGCCAGTAGTCAGAGTCATTAGTGTTATGAACATTCAACACTGCTTCATGCCGTGGAGGTCCAATGTATCTAGGTCTTATTTCATTCGATAAGTCAATACTTGCACGTATGGATGTGCAACCCCTATCTGGACTTCTTGCTATTAAAATCAGCTAAAGAAAATTAGTATCAAACCAGAGAGTTGAAGGTCAAGGCCTTCATACTTCTTTTTGGTTGTGGGTACTTAGTGGAATGAAAGCTCTCCCAGCCCAACCACCCAACTACCACTCAGTGGAAAAATAATTCAGGAATAACAATGAAGAGTCAGTGTCAAGAAACATTCTTGCAGGCTGGGCTTGGTGGTGCACGCCTGTGATCCCAGTGGCTCTGGAGGCTGAGGCAGGAGGATTGTGAGTTCAAGGCCAGCCTTAGCAACTTAGCAAGTCCCTAAGCAACTTAGTGAGACCCTGACTCTAAATAAAATATATAAATGGCTGGGGATGTGGCTTGGTGGTTAGGTGTCCTTGGGTTTAATCTCTGGTATGCTCCCCCACAAAAAAATAAAACCCCCAAAACAAAACAAAAAAAACTTTCAGGATTATGCATATACCTTCGTAGCATGCAGGTAAGGGTGACTCATTTTTGAACCACACAAAAAATCTTTTGAACACAAAAGATCTGTGCAAGTCTAGTTATTGGAAAGTTATAGACTAGATATGCTGCTCACTGTAAAGTCAAGCAAACAACCTCAATTAAATTCAATTAACCATCATGAGGCTACACCAAGATAATGTAGGATAAAAATAAAACAGACATCATTAGGATACATCAAAAACTTAGTCAAGTAACTGAACAATACAAGGTATTCTATCCCCACAGCTCAGGGACACCATGATCAGATGGTGTCTAGCTGCTCCTTAAAAGCTCCACAGGTTGGTAAAAATCTGTCTGTCAGACAGCATTTATACTGAAATTCAGAATTAAAAACCAAAGCATTCTTTTAGTTTCAATAAATGAATATCAAGTTTTAGGAACTCTGAATAGATCACTTAATGGTCTATTTTTAAAAATATTTATCCTTTAGCTGTGGTTGGACAGGATATCTTTATTTTATTTATTTTTATGTGAGGCAGAGGATCAAACCTGGGGCCTTGCACGGGCCAGGCGAGCGCTCTACCGCTGAGCCACAACCCCAGCCCTTAGTAGCCTATTTTTAAGCAGAACTTAATTGTATAACAGTAAAAGTTTATGAAATTACAAGTCATTCATGCAGAAGCTCTATAAGAAAAAAATTTAAGAAATTAACTTTAAAAAATTAACTTGCTAAGAAATTTAACTTTGCACCACCAGTGAAACTCCACGTCATGTACAACCACAAAAATGGGATCCTAATCAGAATAAGCTATACTCCATGAATGTATGTTATGTCAAAATACACTCTATTGCCATTATATCTAAAAAGAATAAAAAGTAAATAAATGCAAAAAGAAAAAAAATTAAATTGTGGGTTAATTGTGGATTAATAGGTAGTTGTAAGAAATAGTACAGAAAGGTCCAGCTTACCATTAGCCAGGCTGCTCAGGTGTAACATCTTACAAAATCATGCCATAGTACCACAACTGTGGACACAGTCAAGGGGTGGTGGGTCAAGCCTGTCATCCCAGCAGCCTGGGAGGCTGAGGCAGGAGGATTGCAAGTTCAGAGCCAGCCTCAGCAACTTATCGAGGTGTTAAGCAACTCAGTGACACCCTGTCTCTAAACTACAAAATAGGGCTGGGAATATGGTTCAGTGGTTAAGCATCCCTGGTTCAATCTTTGGGTCTTCCCCCGCCCAAAAAATATATATAGGATATTTCAGCCAAAGCTCACATGTGTCTTTTATAGCCATATCAGTTCCCTCCTGTCCTCACCATATCCTTAACCCTGGATAAGCCTTTATGCTTCTTTAGGTTGTGTATACCTAGTGGAAGGAACGACCTTCCCACCAACCCACTTCATGTCAAGAATGTTAAATAACTGGAAAGACCCGTGAGCAAACCTTGGGAAAAGTGCCAAGTTGTGTTCCAGAGTGTTTGTATGTTTTTACATTCCCACCAGTGATGTATGTGTGATCTAGTTTCTCAGCATCCTCTCCAGCATTGGGTGTTGTCATTATTTTCTACTTAAGCCATTCTAACAGGCACACAGTGACTTCTTATTAGGGTTTAAACTTGCATATCCCAAATGGCTGATGATGTGGAGCATCTTTTCACGTGCTTTCTTGCTATGATGTAAACTTCTTCAGGGAAATGGCTTTTGCCCATTTTCTGATTGACTTGTTTGTTTTTTACTATTGAGTTTTGAGAATTCTTTTATAGTCTAGCTACTAGTCTTTTGTTGGAAGTACATTTTGCAAATATTTCCTTAGTCTGCTTCTGGTTTTCTCAACTGTTAACAGGGTATTTTTCAGAGCAGAACTTTTAGATTTGATGAAATCCAGCTGATATTTTTTTCCATTTATGGATCATAACTTTTGGTGTCAAGGCAAAGAACTATTCGTCTATCCTCACATCCCAAAGACTCTATAAATTCCTTAAAATAGGGTTCTAAAGTTTAACATTTTATGGGGTCTGTATACACAATGGAATATTAATCAGCCATAAAGAAGAATTAAATTATCCATTTGCCAGTAAATGGATGGAAATGGAGACTATGATACTAAGCAAAATAAGCCAATTCCAAAAACAAAGGATGAATGTTCTGATATGCAGATACTGACACACAATAAGGGGAGGGTGGTGAAGAATAGAAGTTCATTGGATTAGACAAAGGGGAATGAAGGGAAGGGAGGGGGAGGGGAATAAGACAGTGGAATGAATGGGACCAAACTTTCCCATCTTCATATATGAACAGGACCAGTGTAACTCCACATCATGTACAACCATAAGAATGGAAAGTTATACTCCATGTATGTCAAAATACACTCTACTGTCATGTATATCTAAAAAGAACAGATAAAAAGAAAAGAAAAAAATATTTTGTATTTAAGACTATGATTCATTTCCAGTTCGTTTCTATATAAGGTTGTGGTTTAGGTCAAGGATCATTTTTATTTATTTGACTTTTTGGCCTGTAGATGTGCAGTTCTTCTAGTGCCCCTTGTTGAACAGGCTATCTTTCCTCCTTTGAGTTGGGCTTCTTGGTGTGGAACCATTTCTAGGATCCATTATTCTACACGTCTCTTCCTCTTCCAGTACCACATAGCCTTGGTTACTGTAGCTATACAGGTTTTGAACTTGGACATACTGTTTCCTCCCATCTATTCATCTTTTTCAAATTTATGTTGACATTTGAGTTCCTTTGCTTCACCTGTAGATTTTAGAATAAATAAGATTATTTTACAATAATCTTATCTACAAAACCAGTGCTTGGATTTTGACAGGAATTTTACTAAACTGGTATGAAATTTGGGAAGAATTGACACCTTTAATATGTTGAATCTTTCATGCATGAACACAGGATATCTAGCCATCTACAGCAGTCTCCCTTATCCATAAGGGTATGTTGGAGCTCAATCATCAATGTCATTTGGAGGTCATGAGAATGGAACCCTTAAGAAAGGGATTAGTGCCCTTATAATAAGAGGAAGGGACATTTGATCTCCCTCTCTCTGCTCTCTGCCATGTGGGGATACAATGAGAGGTTGGGATCTGCAAGGCAGAAAACGGGCCCTCACAAGATACCTTGATCTTGGACTTGCAGCTTCTAGACCTGTGAAAAATAGATGTCTGCAATCGGACCACCCAGTGTATGGTACTACATTAAACCATCCTGAGCTGATTGAGACAGTGGCTGTACAATGCTGCAGAGCCAGCAGCTGGGTCTGAGAGTCCCACTTGCTTTACATCTTTGCGATTTATATTATTGGCTTTCAAAAAAATTTACCTCTTCTGACAGTTATGTGGTGGTATCTCATTGCTGATTTTCATTTCTAGTGTTCTTGAATGACCTTAAACACTTACCCAGTGCTTAACCACTGAGCCACATCCCCAGCCCTTTTTATTTTTGAGACAGGTTCTCACTAAGTTGCTTGGGGCTTTTCTAAGTTGATGAGGCTGGCTTTGAACTTGCAACCTGCTGCTTCCACCTACTAAGTGAGATCCTGTCTCAAAATAAAAAAATAAAAAGGGCAGGGAATACAATCTCTCTGCTATTACAGGTGTGAGCCACCATGCCTGACCTGCTACTACTGAGTTTTAAGAGTCTTTAAAATATATTCTGTGTAGAAGACTTTTGTTACATATGTGATTTGCAGATGTTTTCTTACAATTTGTAGCTTGTCTATTCAATGCTTAGTAGGGTATTTTTTTTTTGCAGAGAAAATTTTCAATTTTAATGAGGTTTAATCAATTTTATTTCTTTTATAAGTTGTGATGCTGGTCTCATGATTAAAAACAGCTGTGAAAAATTTGTCCTGTTTTCTTCTGAAAATTTTAAACTTCACATTTAGATCTATGACCCATTTTGAGTGAAGTTTTGTATTAAAATGTGAGGTTTGGGTTGGGGTTTATTTATTTATTTATTTTTGCACGACTATCCACTTGTTTCAATGCCATTTGTGAAAAAGTCCATTATTTCTCCATTGAATCTTATTTTGGGGTAGAGCTGGGGATTGAACCCAGGTGCACTTGACCACTGAGCCACATCCTTAGTCCTATTTTGTATTTTATTTAGAGACAGGGTCTCACTGAGTTGCTTAGGGCCTAGCTTTTGCTGAGGCTGGCTTTGAACTTGTGATCCTCCTGCCTCAGCCTCCCGAGCCACTGGGATTACAGGTGTGCACCACTGTGCCCAGCATTGTTGCAATTTTTGAACTTTTCATAGCAATTAAAATGACCATGTGGAGTTTTTAAAAACTGATCATGTGGTAGACTACAGTGATTGAGCAGGTTACCCTTTTTCATGACATTGAATTCTAGTTTGCTAATATTTGGTTGAGGATTTTTGTATTGTGGTCTGTGATTTTCTGTTTTTATAATCGCCTGTTTGGTTTTGGTATCAGTCTGAGCTAGTCTGATTAAATGGGTGGGAAGCCCTTTCCATGCTCTGGAAAAGATTTTGGAGAACTGGTGCCATCTTTGTCCAATGGTGGGTAGATTTAGCTGAACTTCCTGGGCCTGGAGATTCTTTATAGGAAGACTGAAAGGAATACAAATTCAATTTCTTCAATAGATTTAGGTCAATTCATATTCTCTACTCCATCTCAGATGAGCTTTGGTAGTTTGGAGTTTTCAAAGAATTGGTCCATTTCTTCATAATGGTTCAATTGTCATACATAGAGATTTTATTGTTGAAATTCCCTTATTGTCTTTCCAGTATCTATAAAGGAGTCTGTAAAATGATATCCCTCCCTCATTTCTGATATTGCTAATTTGTTCTATTCCTTTTTTCATTGTTAGTCTTGCTAGAGAATTATTAATTTTATCACTGTTGTGAAAGAAGCAATTTTTTATTTCATTGATTTTTTTTCACTTTTCTGTTTTTAATTTCATTTATTTTTGCTCTTACTTTTTAAATTTACTGCCTTTTCCTTGCTTTGGATTTTTTTTTTTAGTTTATTAAGATGAATGTTTAGTTAATTGATTTGATTTGAGAACTTTCTTCTTTTCCAATCTAAGTATGCTAACAATTTCCCACTAAAGGCTTCTTTAACTGCATCCCATGTTTTTTTTTTTTTTTTTTAACCCAGGGATTGATCCTAGGGGTGCTTAACCACTAAGCCACATCCCCAGTCCCCACCCCGCCCTTTTTTTGAGATAGGGTCTTGTTAAGTTGCTGAGGCTGTCTTTGATCCTCCTGCCTCAGCCTCCCAAGCCACTGGGATAACAGGTATTCCATACATATTTTTAATGTTTGAATTTCAATTTCTTTCAGTTAAAATTATTTTGTGACTTTTCACTGAGACTTCTTTCTGATCTATGGATTCACTAGAAGTGAATTGTTCGATTTCCAAATATTTGCATACTTTTTATATTGTCTTTTATTCATTTCTAGCTTACTTTGATCATTGAGAACATTCTTCACGTTTTGGTTCTTTGACATTTGTCAATGTTTGACTTCTGACTCGGGGCATAGTCTATGTTGATGGAGTTGAAAAGAAAGTGTATTTATTGATGGAATGTTCTATCAAATCACATAGACCCAATTGATGGATGGTACTGAGTTTTATCACTTCGTTGCTTATTTTTCTGTTTACTAGACCTATTTATTATTTGAGAAAGTTTTATTGAAGATATCAGCTATAATTGTGATTTTACCTATTTCTCTTGGCAGTTTTATCAGTGTTCTATGAATTTTGAAACTATGTTATTAGGTCATAAACACTTAAGAGTATTATATCTTCTTGGTGATTCGATTCTTTTACTATCATGCAATATCCCTTTTTATCCCTGATTACATATTTTTTTACAACATGTCTATTGGCAATGGATATTTTCAGTTATTTTTTCACTGAAAACATCTTTATTACAATATCATTACTAAAGGAATTTTTAACTGGATATAGTTTCTGAGTCCACAGTTTTTTACTTTCAGCTTTTTTTCTTTCTTTCTTTCTTTTCTTTTCTTTTCTTTTTTTTTTTTTTTTTTTTTTGGAGGATCAGTGTACAAGGGATTGAACCCAGGGAACCCAGGGGGGATTAATCACTGAGCAACATCTTGTTTTAATATTTATTGTTTTGGTTGGACACAATATCTTTATTTTATTTATTTATTTTTATGTGGTGCTGAGGATCAAACCCAGGGCCTCACATGTGCTAGGCGAGCGCTTTGCCACTGAGCCCCAGCCCCAGCCCCCACATCTTTTAATTTGTTATTTTGAGACAGAGTCTTGCTGGGTTGCTTAGGGCTTCACTAAGTTGCTGAGGCTGGCCTCCAACTCGCAATCCTCCTGCCTCAGCCTCCTGAGCTGCTGGAACAACAGGCATGCACCACTGTACCTGGTTACTCAGCTTTTTGAAGTTGTCATGCCACTTTCTTCTGCCTTCCATGATAATCTTATGAGAAATCTGAAAAATTATTTCACTCCAAGTTTTTCTCTGGCTGCTTTTCAAGAAATTTTTCATCATCTTTAGTTCAGTAATTTGGTTGTTTGGTCTTAAATTTTTTTGGGTTTCTCCAGTTTGAGTCTTGTTGGCCTTCTTGAATCTGTAGATCAATGTCTTTCACCAAAATTGGGATGTTTACAGCCATTGATGCTTAAAATTTTTTTTTGGCAGCACTGTATTCTTTCTCTTTCTATTCTCCAGCACTCTAATGATGTGAAAATTGAACTTTTTATTAGTATTCCACATGCCCTGGGGCTTTATTATTTGCAAATATTTTTTCTCTCTATTAGACATATTAATAGAAATTATTGCTTTATCTACACTTTCACTCTTTCCTCTGTCACTTCCAATCAGCAATTAATCCTATTCAATGAATTTAAAAATTTCAGTTATTCCTTTCTTCAGTTCTAAAATTTTCACTTTTTTTTGAAGAAAAAAATCTATTCTTTGTCAAGATGTTCTATTGTTTCATTTATTTTGATTGTGTCTTGGACTGCTTATTGGAACAGCTGTATAATAGCTGCTGTAAAGTCTGTTCCAGATAATTCCAATATCTTTGTCTCTATAGAGATGAAGACTATCTTGTCTCTGCAATTTGACGTTGTTCTCATTGCTTGTATGGCCAATGAGTTTGAGTGTATTTTGAACAGTATAAAACTGTTAGTATAAAACAGTATAAAACAGTATAAAACTGTTACAGTATAAAACTCTTTCTTGTTAGAGTTGGATGAAGTTGTCGATATTTTTGTTATAGTAGGCAATCAGACAGATCAAAGTACAAACTCCAATCTGCCACTTGTGGGCAGTTTCCAATGTCATTTTGAGTTTTCAAAGCTCTTGCAGTGCTCTTCAGATCTATCCCTGTGGTGTGGTTAGTGGGGGACCTCGGCTATAGTCCATCTGTTCATCCAATTAGGATCAGACTCGAGTAGGAATAACTCAGGGTGATCTAAGTGTTTATAAGTACTGTGAGGCTGCTCTCCTGAGTGCCCCCCTCTACAATCTCCCTGGTACTCTCAGTTTCTTAGAAATCCTCTTTTTGGTTCTCTAGTCAGGGACTTGTGTTTTAGTTACTCTTTCTGCCATGCATGTCAGCAATTGTACCCATGTCCAGGCCCAAGTGACAGGGGGACACAGCAAGAATAAAATGAATGGAAGGGGTTGCAGCTGTGGCTCAGCAGTAGAGCGCTTGCCTAGCATGTGGGAGGCACTGGGTTTGATTTTCAGCATCACATATAAACAAATAAATAAAATATCAACAACTAAAAAAAATGAATGAAGGATTTCCCACTGTCTTGGGTTTATATCTCCACCTGTCTTAAAGGAATGGGCCCTTTCTTTCTTTGGGTTCCTGTTAGCTCCAACTGTGATGTCTGTCACTGCCCCCATCAGATTGCTTGGAGGAGAGGTGGGATGGGGGTAGGAGAGAACCAGGAGAAGCAGGTGGGGGAGAAAGAGAGAAAACGGGATTTCCATCCTTGTCTGTCTGAATGTTAGGAGTTTCCTTTCCTCTCAATCCCAGAGGGGAGAGCTACTCCAGGATCATGAGCTACTCCTGGATCCCAGCATCCTATTTGGATTTCAGGCTGTGTGGTGTATAGGCCAGGAGTGGGAAAATGGTAAACTACCCCCATTTCTGGTGGTACTTCAAATTCTAGTCTTCTTTTCTGATGCATTGACTTTTCGGAGTCCTGAAATAACTGCTCTATGCATTCTGTCTAGATTTTATGGTTGCATTCAATGGGAGATGCAGGGAGAGTGTGCTTCTTTCATCTCACCTGGACTGGGAAACTTAAAACATGAACTTTGGAGCATGTTTAACATTTACCTTAAAAAGCCTTAGATCATCCTTTGAGAATCCCTGATCAACAGCAGGGTGGCTCAAACTCACATTTTTTCTAAGAAAAGAATATTTGTATGTTCACCAGTCTTTAAGTCATGACTTGGGTATCATTAATAAAAAAAAAAAATACAACTGTGACTTAAGATCCTAGATTCTCTAAGCATCTTTTAAAAATGATACCTGGATGATATTATTTTAGCTCTGGGTTGAAATGTACTCAAGACAGTGATTAAAAACAGACTTTGTTTTTTTATCCAATGTTGGGAAAAAGAAGAATTCATCTGGAGTTTGCTTTGTTATCCTTTGCAAAAGGCTTTGGAAGATGTGGCCCATTCTATTCAGCATTGTTTAAATAAAGCATTCCTCCTTGGACTTCATGTAAAGAAAAGGTTCATCACTTCTTAGGAACCTCATGCTTCTTCTAGGACTTGGGTTTGCTTTTGATCCTGGAATCTCAGAGTCTCATGTAGCCTTTGTTCAATCCCATTTGCTCTCCTTAGCTGGGCCTCCTGGAGGTATATCATAAAGGAACATGATACAGTGGTTGGGTTATTAGTCTTCTCTTGCCTTTTCATTACCATTTCTTAAAAAAAAATTTTTAAGTGCTCTTTTAAAAAATATAAAACTTGAATGAAATAATCATGTTGAATCTGAGTGATGAGCACATGGGATTTTACAACAGTTTCCATGTTGTATGTATTTAAAGTTCTCTGTAATAAAAACATAAAAAGTCAAAAAATAAATGAAGTGATTATAAAGTACAACATCCATCCATATGAGAACAAAAAGGCAATCCTTGAAAGAGCTAGTCCTGAGATAGACCTAGCTCATCCAATTCTGATGCATATGTTGAAGAGATACATAGTCCTAAGCCAGCAGGGGAAAAGGAAGACTAAGTATCTGGCACTGGGTTAGCTATTTGTGGAAAAAAATGTCTAGTTTCCTTTGGATACAAAATCTCAAAATTAATTCTAGGTATGCCTAAGTGGAAAAAAATTGGTAAGTATGTAAAAAATAAGTAACTATTTATTGATTCTTTACTTGGGGAAGAACTTTTAAAGGTAAAACCAAAAGGCAATAACTGTAAAAGTTCAAAGATTTTCTTCTACAAACATTTCATTTCATACTTTTTATTTTCTTCTTCCTCCTCCTCCTCCTCCTCCTCCTCCTCCTCCTCTTCTTCTTCTTTGTTTTTGGTACTGGGGATTGAACTCAGGAGCACTTAACCACTGAGCCCCATCCCCAGCCCTTTTTATATTTTATTTAGAGACAAGGTCTCACTGAGTTGCTTAGGGCCTTGCTAAGTTGCTGAGGCTGGCTTTGAACTCACAATCCTCCTGCCTCAGCCTCCCGAGCCACTGAAATTACAGCTGTGCACCACTGTGCCTGTAATTTTTTGAAAATTAAAAAGAAAACAACCACAATTGATAATCTAATAATAAAATAGGAATAATATTGGCAATAAATACCACTGGCAAAGAGTAAGTTTTCTAAATCTATGTCAAATTTATGTAAATGATTAAGCTGAACTTTAAGAATCAAGTACATAGCCAGGAGTGGTGGTGCATGCCTGTAAGCCCAGCAGTTCACAAGGCTGAGGCAGGAGGATTGCAAGTTTGAGGCCAGTCTCAGCAATTTAGCAAGACCCTGTTTAAAAATTCAAAAAAATAAAAAAAGGGATGTGGTTCAGTGGTTAAGTGCCCCTGGTCCAATTCCCAGTACCCAAAACAAAAACAAAAACAAAAACAAATCAATTACATATAAAACCAAATATTATAATTGAAAAAATGAGAAAAGGCTAATGATGTGTAAACAATGTATGATTTAATATCCTATTAAAGCAAAAGCAAAACTATTTGATTTATTTTACTTTTATGCCGCAGTCCGGCTGCAGCAAACTAACCGGGGGGTGACGAACAACTTGTGTAGATTGATACAGCAGGAGTGGAAGCCATTTATTGTAGGACAACAGAGGTATTTATACATTCCACATAGATTATCTAATTAACATAAATTCGATACAGCAGTCAACCAATAAGGAATCTCCACACTTAATGGCTCTATGGCGTTACTTCACAAACCACTCCTTCTGGCATTTTGCCAGGCGCCATCCAGACTTGTTTACAGACTCTAATATTCCCCTGGCAAAATGCCAGGCACCATCCTGACTTGTTTACAGACTCTAACATTTCCCCCTTTTGTTTAATTTAAATAACGACCATAGTGGTTTTACAGAAACACCATAAATAACCTGCTACAAACAGAAAGGGAGGATACAAAATGCCACAATACCAAGCCAATTGATGGCTCCATGCAAGAAGCCCTTGGAAAAATTTTACCAGCAATGACACCATTAGCAAAGATACCGAGTTATAATTTGTTGTAGATTACAGTTTGTTGTCTCAGTCCAGATAAAACAGTGTCTCAATAGATTAACTCACAGTTCAGGTAAATCACAGTCCAGGTAAGTTCTGCAGGCAGCTAGCTTAAATAATAGTCCAGGTAAGTTCTGCAGGCAGCTAGCTTGATCCGAAGTCTCGTCCGTTTCTCAGCTGAAGTTTCGTCTGGTTTTCAGCAACACTGGAAATTTTTCCAACTTCGTCTTCACCAGCACTGGGACCAAGGCAGGAACTCCGGATGGTTAAAGAAAATCCTGTAGTATTCCAGCAGGCACTAAGAAAACAACCTTCTGAACAATTTAGTACATTATCTCAAGGTTTTTTACATTTGAAATAAGCCTTAATACTGCTCATTACTCATTAGCTTCCGGGTGTGGGAGAACCATCGTAGTTACTGGCCTTGGAAGTGATCAAACTTCAGAGGCCCGGTAGCCTCTTCTGCCGGCTGTAGCGTCCTGGGCCGCCCCAGATGGCCCTGGGGAGTGTCCCAGACTCAAACTGCCATCTGGCATAGGGAGCAAGAGCCTGTGAGACCTGCCTCCGGGGCAGGTCTGGATTTGGGCTCTTGCAGTGGCGTTCAGCTCCCCAGACAGGGACGGGGAAGAGCCGGTTGCCTTGGCTTGGAAAGTCCTTGCTGCGCCAAGACGGCTCGCTCACGTGGCAGCCGATTCACGCACCCTCCGGTAACGAAAAGTATTCAGTAATAGCCTTTTGCTGCAATTTTTTTCTGATAATCCTTCTTCTTTTGAACTTTCTTCTTCTTTCTGACTAGAGTTCCTGGGCTTCCATCAACACATGCCCTAACTATTCTTGGTTCCACTGGGGTGCCTCTTTCCCTTAGTAATTTACTTCTCACCCCTTCCATATTTTCGTCACAAAGACAATACAATACACTGAGACAAAACAAGACACAAACATACTGCATCAATCTTCTCCATTTTCTCAAAATGGCCATTTTTCCTCTCGCCCTATCTGCCTAGGGACGAGCAGATTTGCTCCCATCCTACCTATGGACGGGCAGCTTTTTTTTTCTTCACTTACCCCAGAGTGTCCTGGGCCTCCCAGTAATGGGCCACCATCTGCCGCAGTCCGGCTGGCTGGGCAAAATAGCCGGGGGTGACGAAGAACTTGTGTACATTGATACAGCAGGAGTGGGAGCCGTTTATTGTAGGACAGGAGGGGTATTTATACATTCCACACAGCTTATCTAATTAACATAAACTAGATACAGCAGTCAACCAATAAGAAATCTCCACACTTAATGGCTCGCTGGCCTTACTTCACAAACCACTCCCTCTGGCATTTTGCCAGGCACCATCCAGACTTGTTTATAGACTCTAACACTTTTAAATTACTTTTTATATTTTATTATAAATAAAATATTAAAAGTAATTTAAAAGTAAAATAAATATTTTATATTTTATTATAAATAAAATCTATAATCAATTTTAATGCATGTCCCTGATTAAGAACTGTTTATTTAGATTATAAGTAGTCTTGAAGATGAGATTGAGAAGAGACAGAATAATTGCAGGAAAAGTAAAATAAACACA
The DNA here is from genome assembly GCF_964194105.1 of Spermophilus citellus. Lineage (NCBI taxonomy): Eukaryota > Metazoa > Chordata > Mammalia > Rodentia > Sciuridae > Spermophilus > Spermophilus citellus. The sequence continues at coordinate 59,929,845 of NC_138184.1, forward strand.
CAAAGCAAATACAGAGATTCACTAAATACTTATTCACAGAAATCTTCGTCAAGCTGGGTGTGGTGGCACATGCTTGTAAATCTAGTGACTTGGGAGGCTGAATCAAAAGGATGGCAATTTCAAGGTCAGCCTCAGCAATTTAGCAAGAACTTAAGAAACTTAGCAAGACCGTGTCTCAAAATAAAAAAAATCGAAAAGAGCCAGGGATGTAGCTCAGTGGTAGAGCATCCCATGTTCAATCCCCAGTACCATTAAATAATTTTTATCAAATGAAATAAATTATAATGTTATTTCATTATTTTTTGCGTATGTGTGTGAGAGAGAAAGAGACACATCAAATTTCCCACAATAAGCATTAGATACATGATCAGCCAAAAGGAATTCCAAAATGTGAACAAATGTCTTGCAGAACAGAAATTTCCCATTTTAACAGCTGGAGTAAGAGAGGGTAGCAGGAGGGTGGACAGAAATCAGTGCACATTACATGCAGGTAGGGAGTGTCCCAGTGAACCCACTAATGTGTGCAACTAATACAAGCTAACAGTCAAATTAAAAAACCTGGAGATTACCCCAAATCCCCACTTAAACTTCTCTGAGTGTGATTGATGTTGTGGCCAAACAGTGTTGAAAAGTGAAAAATGGAACCTACGTCTCTGTGGGTTCCCAGATGACAAATGACCAATTCCCTCCCTTCTTTCCCATTTCCAACCTTGTCCACGGAACCACTGAATCTACAGGCTGCCTCGCCTTCAGAGTCTTACAATGGGTAGGAACAGGGTTGCAGCTATATGTCCTCAGGGCTGCTCTCTGGCAGTGGGCTGTGAGGGGGGTGACCTCTTCATTTTGGTTTAACCCTTTTCTTACCTTAAGGACTTGAAATAAATCTGGCAGAGCCTCAAGGAATCAGCTGGTGAGACTAAGATATTTTGGTCTAACCAGTTTGTGTGAAGTATATTCTTCCCCATGGCTCACCATAAAGCACCATGTTCCCCCTGCTCCATCACATTTTGGAAGGAAAGAGGACTTTGTAGCTGGGCATGGTGGGGCACACCAGTAATCCCAGCAGCTCCAGAGGCTGAGGCAGGAGGATCATGAGTTCAAAGCCAGCCTCAGCAACATAGCAAGGCCCTAAGCAACTCAGTGAGACCCTGTCTCCAAATAAAATATGAAAAAGGGCTGGGGGTGTGGCCCAGTGGGTAAGCACGTCTGGGTCCGATCCCTGGTACCAAAAAAATAAAAGGAATTTATAAGTCACTGCATACAGTTAAATGTTATGTTAGGAGGGTAGAACTTGCAGGGTCGCTGGCTGATTAAGCTTGTTTAGTTTCCAAATCCAAATGGTGGGGTTCATTGTTTGTACATTTTTTTTTGTACTGGGGCACTTAACCACTATTTTTTTTATGTAGAGATAGGGTCTCCCTAAGTTGCTGAGGCTGGCTTTGAACTCTGGATCCTCCTGCCTCAGCCTCTTGAGCCACTGGGATGACAGGAGTGGGCCACTGTGCCTGGCCCATTGATGTTTGACGCTGACATTTTCTATTTGCCTCTCCAGGGCCCTTCTCTCTACTTCTTCACCAAACTTGGTGCCGATTGCCAAGGATCCATCAAGTGGCTCCCTTACTGCTGATTCTCCACTGGATGAGGCCCAGCAGAGGCACCGTGGAGGACCTCTCAGAAGAGTGAGCTCTCGGTGCTGATTTCCCTCCACAGCCGGACGGTGTTTCTCACTGAAGGTCTCTTGTCATGCAGGCCTCAAGTCATGATGCTCCCAACTCGGGATGTCGTTCCACTTACAATGTTTGGACCTTGCGATGGTGCGAGGGGTCGTAGGTTTTTAGTAGAAACCATACATCAATTAGATTTTGCTTCCTGAGCCATCAGTGTTCAGTAAGATGCTCTTTTGCAATGCTGAGCAGTGACCTCAGCGGCAGCTCCCAGCCAGCCATGAGATCCCGAGGGCACGCGACCTGCAGGCCACAGTGGACTGTGCTGCTAAGGAGGACGGTGGCAGGTTCAGAATCTTAAGCTCACTTTCTGCTCAGATTCTGAACCAACCTTGGGATGGGTTTCCAGGAAGAAGCCCCACTGTAGGGTGCCAGGCCTCCATACTGCTACAGATGACCTCCTGGTCCCATCCTCTCGCCTCTTGGAGTCTGGAGTGACACAGCTCTGTTGTGGCTAAGCACAAGGCTCTGCCCCACCCCTGGCTGGTTTCCTGTAGCCCAACCCATATTTTTATAAACAACTGTACACTTCTATTAAATTCTCCTCAACTGTCCCGGGGGAGAGAGCCCAGTGCGTCCTGCCAAGACCCCGAGCCCCACCTGTTTTGATGTTTAGCAATCATTTTCCCTCATTCTACCTTCAACTGGGCTGCTGAACACAGCATCTGCTGGCTCAACGGCAGGATGGCTCCAGATGGCCCTCTCGGTGACCTGGTGAGACGAGGAATCTTCCACGGGAGAGGCCAGCTGTGCACACTAAAGCCAATCAATGCGTATCGGAGGCCAGGGCTCAGGAGGTCAGGAGGCCAGGGCTCACCCCAACCCTCAGTGATGTTGTGGTGGAAGGAAGCGCAGCTTTAAGACTAGAGGCCATTGGGCTGGGGATGCAGCTCAGTGGTAGGGTACTTTCTGACCTGGGAGAGGCCCTGGGTTCAATCTGGCATCAAAATCATCATCATCAGCATCATCATCAATTAGAAAATATGGAAAAATAAGTAAAATAATAAAATCAACAGAACTAGCAGCCACTGCTTGTTCTATCCAAAGCTCATCCCAACGCTCTCACCATCACCTCAAAACTCAACTTTGGTTTAGTTAACTAGCACACAGTAGGTGGTTACTCTTTTTAGGGTACCCTGTTGCTTACTCTTATATTTAACCTTCCCAATTCCCCACAAGGTAGATACCACCACTTTACAGGAAGGCCCAGAGAGATCAGACAACTTGTCCTAATCCACCAGGGGCTGAAGGACTGGCACTCAGACCCAGGCCTTTAGGGGTCTCCATAAGTCCCAAAGGTTTAGAGAATGTTCTTAGAGGAATAGCTTTGGGGATTGTTTCAGTCACTGGTGTAACTAAAAGAACCCGACCAGAACAACTGTAGAGGAGGAAGAGTTTATTTGGGGGCTCAGGGCGTCAGAGGTCTCAGTCCATAGGCAGCAGACTCCATTCCTCGGGGCTCGAGGGGAGGCAGGACATCATGGAGGAAGAGTGTGGTGGAGGGAAGCAGCTCACAGGGTGATCAGGAAGCAGAGAGAGACTCCACTCTCCAGAGACAAACAGAGACCCCAAAGCCACGCCCCCAATGCCCCCTCCTCCAGCCACACCCACCTGCCTCCAGCCATCACCCAGTTAATCCCATCAGGGGTCCATTCACTGGTTGGGGTAAGGCTCTCACAACCCAGTCATGTCTCCTCTGGACCTTCCTGCACCATCTCACACGTGAGCTGTTGGAGACACCTCACATCCAACCATAACAGGATGAAAGCTCACCTTTAAATCTGGGAAGTCTAGGCCGCCCTCCTGCTTTGGCTGGGTGCTCTGTGCTCCTTACCTAACTCTTTGGAGATTACTTTCCTCACCCAGAAGAGGCTAAGACCTGTCTACATTCCAGGCTGATCGTAACTACTGAAGAAACTACATGGAGGAAAGAGATTTCTAAACCCTTGAGGGTTATGAAACTCTGGCCGATTCCTTTGGTTGTCTTCTGATTCTCTTGTGCCTTGAAGCAGTAAATCTGATTGGAGCTTCCATTTTCATGGGAACCGTAAGAATAGACCCAGTGAAGTCGGACTCTCAGCAATGGTAAGAGTAGTAACGACACCGATAAAAACAATAATGCTTTTGCTTCTAACACCAGCTCATATCCATTCACCACTTACTGATTTACCTTGGATGATCTCATTTAATCCTCATACTCACTCTTTGAGTAGGCATCAAGGTCATTTTTTGGTTTGTTTTTTAAAAAAAAATTTAAATTTGTTCTTTTTAGTTATATATGACCGTAGAGTGTATTTTGAAATATTCTACCTACATAGAGTATAACTTATTCTAATTAGGATCCCATTCTTGTGGTTGGACATGATTGGATTTACACTGGTCATGCATTCATATATGGCATAGGAAAGTTATGTCCGTTTCATTCTACTGTCTTTCCTATTCCCAACTCCCCTCTCTTCCCCACATTCCCCCTGTCCAGTCCAGTGAATCTCCACTCATCCCTCTCCACTGCAAATCAGAGAGAACATTCTACCTTTGGTTTTTTGGGACCTATTTTACTTAGCACTATAGTCTCCAGTTCCATCCATTTACCAACAAATGCCATAATGTCATTCTTCTGTATGGTGAGTGATATTCCATTATGTATATGTACCTCTCCATATCATTTTTGGATGAGAAAACCCAAGTTCAGAGAGCTTGTGTCATTCACCCCAAATCACCCTGCTATTAAAAGGCCTGGTTGGGATCTGAATTGACCTCTGCCCCTTGAACTGCACTGTTGAATACAGTAATCACTAGTTGTATGTCACATACCTTGTGAAATGTGGCTGGTACAAGCCGAGATGTGCTCTCTATGCAAAATAGACACTGGATTTTGAAGACTTAATGTGAAACAGAATAAAAATATCTCCCCAGTGGCTAGGGAGCCTGAGGCAGGAGGATCGTGAGTTCAAAGCCAGCTTCAGCAAAAGCGAGGTACTAAGCAACTCAGGGAGACCTTGTCTCTAAATAAAAAACAAATAGAGCTGGGGATGGGGCTCAGTGGGCAAGTCCCCCTGGGTTCAATCCCTGGTACAAAATAAACAAGACAAAACAAAACAAAAACCTCGTTAATAATTGTATATGGATTACATATTTGGGGTGTGTTGGTTTAACTGAAATACATTATTAAAGTGAATTTTGGTGGCTTTCTCTCTCAAATACAGCTACTAGAAGTTTTAAGTCACAGACATGGCTTACAATGTGGTTCTGCTGAACTGCACTGGGGCTAGGAGCCTTCTCTGGGCCACTCTCTGATTGCGCCAGCTACAGCGGGAACAAAGCAGGCTAGACATTTGCTTTTGATAACACGGATGACGAGGAAGGGACCAAACCCATATTTGTGTGGCTTCCAAAACGCCACAGCTTGTCTTTAACGAGATGCCGCGGGGCTGCACCATGTGCTTCTCTCAAGATCCTAATGGCTGGATCCAGCCTGAAAGCAAACATTTCAAAACCTTTGGCAGAAGTAGTCTGGGGAGAGGCTTCCAAGCCATCAGGCTGGCAGATGATGTTTACTTCTTGTGACATAAGAGTCAAGTCAAATTCTATTTCATAGCCGTTACTTTCACGTCTTGAGAATAGCAAAATCCCTTTAGATGACCCCAACACCCCTGCACAACTCCAAATCCCTTTAAACGAATCTGTGGCTTTGCCTCTTTTGTGCAAAATAGGGCTTCATTTTCCCAACCCAGACAGGTTCTTTAGCCTCCTGAGATGCTGTGGGCAGTAGCAGAAGGGATATGTGCATAGGTGTGAGTGTGTATGTGTATTTTATTTTAATTTTTGGTACCAGGGTTTGGAACCCAGGGGCTCTTAACCACTGAGCCCCATCCCCAGCCCTATTTTGTATTTTATTTAGAGACAGGGTCTCACTGAGTTGCTTAGTGCCTTGCTTTTTGGAGGCTGGCTTTGAACTTGTGATCCTCCTGCCTCAGCCTCCTGAGCCACAGAGATGACAGGCATGCACTACCTCACAGACATGTGTGTATTTTTTTAAACGACTGACAATGGCTAGGTTCAAAGATGTGAAATCACCAAGTTTAGTAGAGTGATTCTTGAAAACTGGTTGGCGGGGGTCAAAGATTGACAGAAACAATGAGCACAGCATGTCTCACACAAAGGGCTTCATTCTTGGCAAAGTCCTTCTATGCCCATGGTTTTGCTGGCCCCTTTCTACATCTTGATGAAGAAGTGGAGGAATCTGAGACAGGGTTTCACTTTCGCATCAGACAGCAGGAAAAAGATTTGTATGTAGCTTTTCATTGCTGTGACAAAATGCCTGTGAAATATCAACTTAAAGTACAAAAGATTTATTTTGGCTCATAGTTCCAGAGCTCATGGTCATCTGGCTCCCTGGCTTCTGGGCCTGTGGGGAGGCAGTGCATCATGGTGGAAGGGCATGGTGGAGTAAGATGCTTACCTCATGGTAGCAGGAAAGCAGAAAGAGTGAAAGGACGGTACAATGGACAAGACACAGTTCCCAAGGGCACATACCAGGAGGCCACTTCCTTCAGCTAGGTCCCACCTCCTAAGGCTTCCACCACCTTCCAACAATGTGGTCAAATTTTGAATCTATCAATCACTAATCCACTAATAAGGTTAAAACCCTCATGATCCACTCACTTCCCCAAACCCCACCTCTGGATGCTGCTGCACGGGGGACCAAACCTTCGACACATGAGTTTTTTGGGGGGGGGACATTTCAGATGTACACCAGAACAATTTGGAATCAGAAGGCTTGCACTTAAATTTCTGATCTAACTTTCCTAGCTGAGTGACCCTGGGTCAGTTTCCGAACTTCTTTGAACTTGCTTTGACTCATTCATCAAACGTGGCTGACACAGATTCCGAATGCTACACGTGATGTATGATTTCATGTATTTGATGTTTTCAAAGAGGCAAAAGTCTATCTGTGGTTTCTCTGGGTTTAGGGATGGGCACGGACGGGGAGGGCCTGATCACAAAGTGTTGGCACAGGGGATGTCTTGGAGTGACTGCACTAATATCTTCATTGTGGTGGCCATGAAAACCCAGAACTAACTGTTCAGGGCGGGGGGAAAAAGTGAATTTTACTGGATGTCAATTTTAAAATAGCATAACCAGGTTGAAAAAAAAAAGTATCTGTCTGGAAGGTTGAGGTCGAGCTACTTCTTTATATCCCTAATCTGGTATTTCTAGTCTGCTGTTGCAGGACAGAAGTATCAACAATTTAATTTGATTCTTAAAACTGTCAAAAAGGAAATAGGACCAAATCCAGGGCTCAGAATGGAATGCTGATGTGGTGACAGTAGATGGGAGGGAGGGCTCCCGTGACCAGCTTGCCAAACCTTCCCTTTGTCCACCCTGATGGCCCATGTCACCTCCCCCTGGCACCCCTCCCCCGCCTGCCTGGCGACTCTGAACTTTCTCACCGAGTTTCACCCAGACCTCGTTGTCTCTGGGCTGTTTGTGTTAGGCACGGTGCCAACTGGCTTGATCTGCCCAATGCTACAGAAAACAAATCTCTCCTCCATTTCTCATGTGTTCCTGGCCTAACAAATAAACCACTGTCTAAGTTTCACACGGATTCGTGCAAATGACCCATTCCCTTTCCACACAGAATGATTTCCTGCAGGCTGGGATTTTTTTACAAAGTTGAAATGTATAACTGACCGGTGGCCGTGTGGTCCTCTGAGTGGGCAAAGGGTATTTGGAGCTGCTAGGTGCTCATTGATTATGTGGGCTGCTCTCTGCCATAGCTCTTGGTGAGGGGAATTAGGTGGGCCTGTGGATTCAAAGCATGTGGCTTTGAAATCTCATTCAATCTGTCGGAAGTGTCCCAGCCCTGTGTCTCAGGGATTGCCTTCGCTCCCTCTGCATTTTGGATGTTTTTGTGGTGGGATACAAGGAGCAAAATGGTTTCCTCTCCTTCTGCCATGTTATGTCGAGAAATTGGCTCTTCCTTTCCTTATAGCTGCCTGCTCCTTCCTTTTAAGAAAGTGGCTATCCATGTACAAAAATAGAGAGTTTTAAGGTCCATGTACTGTTCTGAAGGGGGTTAGAGATGTATATACATGTCTTTCTTGGTAACTACCAGGAACAGAGCTAGAAACTTGCAAGGAGATCATTTGTGGAGGCTTGAGATCAGAAGTGCCCCAAATGCCTTGGAATATAGATAGTCCTGTTTCCATCAACAGGTGCACTAAGGGGGAGGCCAGAGGGCCACTTGCTGGTCTATGGGAAGGATACTGGAAAGAAGTGGTGTGCCTCTCAGAGGTGCTGGTGCTTTCAAAGTTCCACTAAGCTCAGCTGGGTGCAGGGGTGCACACCTGTCATCCCAGAGCTCCAGAGGCTGAGGCAGGAGGATCCTGAGTTCAAAGCCAGCCTCAGCAACTTAGCGAGGCTCTGAGCAACTCAGGGAGACCCTGTCTCTAAATAAAATAGAAAAAGGGCTGGGGATGGGGCTCAGTGGTTAAGCACCCCTGGGTTCAATCCCCTGTATCAAAAACCAAAACAAAACAAAAAATCAAAAAAACAGAAAAACCCCTCAAAATTCCGCCAACCTCAAGTGTCTGTGGTTCTCATGATTTCTGAATTTGCAAAGTAAGGGACTGATCCAGAGAGAGTGTATGGTCTCCCTTTTCTTGAAATTAATTGAAACATAATTTGCCCATCCTTCCTACTACGTTGCATCTCTCCGGAGTCTTCTGAGTGCAGGGAGGTGGATACCCATGGGTTTCCTCAACGGGCTCCTGTGCCCGCGGGTTGCCAGGTGAGTTCAATCCCTAGTGAACCCCTGGAAGGTGACACAACAGAGGAGGGGGAGAGATGGAGCTAAAAGCATGAAGCAGCGGTTTCATTTCCAGCTCTTTCCGTGGATTTGGCACACGGTGAAAGTATTCCTTGGAGGAAGGCAGTTCCCCACGCCCCTTCTCTGGTCCCCCTCCTGCTTGGGTCCCTCCAGGTCTGGGGACGGTTACGCTCTCAAGTTATTCAGCTTGAATAGGCCATCTTTTCCTTGGCAAGATCTTGCCTGACACAGATATCAAACACCTGCTCTGTGCGGTGGGGAAGATGATAACCGTTCTTGCCCTGAAGTGCTCTCCAGGGTACTGGTGGAGATAAGAAAAGGATTGTTTTAGGGAAACCAGATTTTGTTATGGTGTCTGTTGACCATGTGGGCTCTTGTGACCCTAGGAGACGGGTGCTGGGCCTTGTATGTGTCCTAACCAGAGCAAATGCAGCTGAAAGTCAAACCGACCGACTCTTGTGAACTCAGTCAAACAAACATCTTATTTTTGTGGCTTCCTGACAAGACTGCTGGATCAACTGTTGGGGCGTGGGGATCAGACGTGGCCTCTGACGGTGTTTGTGTAATGACAAAGTTAACTTTGGAGGAGCCACAGGCAGCAGGGGCCAGTGGTTTCTGGCAGTCACAGGGCGTTCTGGGAGGGTCACGCTCAGAGGACACATGTTGGGACTGATCCTGGGATAAGGCAGGGATATTGCTCATTGGGATGCATACAACTGCCTAATCACAGCGTTCCCCCAAGGAACACCAAGTTCCCCCAAGGAAAGGAACACACCTGCAGAGTCATTAATAGCAACCGAAAGTCAGTGACTCTTCAGGGAGGACACGGGGGGGGGGGGGGGGGGGGGGAGAATATCCTCAAGTGTTCATGAAAAGACAAGTAAAGATGCACATGAGGCTGGGTGTGGTGGCACACACCTGTAATCCCAGTGGCTTAGGAGGCTGAGGCAGGAGGATCGTGAGTTCAAAGCCAGCCTCAGCTACTTAGTGAGTCCCTAAGCAACTTAGCAAGACTCTGTCTCTAAATATCTAAATAAAATATAAAAATGGCTGGGGATGTGACTCAGTGGTTAAACAGGCCTGGGTTCAATCCCTGGTACAAAAAAAAATACACATGAGGCTTCATGCCTAGACCTCGCTTTATGGAACTGGCGCATCGTATGGAGGTTAAGCATGAATCTGGGCACAGAGAGCTTTGCTGTCTTTTGATCTGTTCCATCTTTCCTTTAGACTTGATCACATTGGTCTGGTTTTAAATCTTCAGGTCTTAACCTAGAAGACATGTTGAACCAGTTATGGTGGAATTGATGTCTTCTCCCACTCTAAAGCATCATTCCTCTTCCTGGTCAAACTGTAGGATTCTTTTAAAATTTTTATTTATTTATTTATTTGTTACTGGGGATTGAACTCAGGAGCATTTAACCACTGAGCCTCATCCACAGCTCTATTGTGTATTTTATCTAGAGACAGGGTCTCCCTGAGTTGCTCAGCACCTCACTTTTGCTGAGGCTGGCTTTGAACTCACGATCCTTCTGCCTCAGCCTCCCGAGCTGCTAGGATGACAGGCGTGCGACATTGTGCCCCACTAAAGAAGGATTTCTAACTTAGAGCCACATATATGCCCCCAGTGGGGAAAAATGACCTTTATTTGGAAGTGAAGGCAGCAGGCAAGCCTCTTGCATCTTTATGGTGAATTTCCCTCTGGGCTCCTGGCCTCCTCTGATCTCTGTCCATCAGGAATACTGTAGAAGGCAGAATCTCCAAAGTTTAGGGTTTTGCCACGTTTTTCTTAAGATTTCCCTTGGTCCCTGTTATATTTGTATCTTCAATGTTTTTCAAAGGCTCAGATTTATCTGTCATGGTGGATGTTTAGTTACCATAACTAATATAGATCCTATGCATTTATGTCCCTTACCCGAAGTATTTTCTGAACACTGCAGAAAGGAGACATGAAGGAATTACTGCCTTCCTCAAGTTATAATAAAGAGGCCTTCTTCACTTTACATCAATTCACTCCAAAAGGCCACTCAGTGTTTTTCCCAAGAAAAGAAAGTGTACCTGCATGTTTCCACCCTTGCAAACAGAAGTTTCTAACAGTGACTGAATGGGAAAAGATGTTTTCTTCTTATTGGCATTGCAAAATTAAGTGTGTCTTGCTGCCAATGGAGAAATGTATAGACTTTTTAGTGACAGACACCTGTTGTAGGTTAAACTGGACCATGTAGCAGATGCATTTTTTGGACAGAGAAAGAGGAAACCAGTTCTGGCCCATATGTTCAGCCATAAGTGGCCGTGTGAGGTGTAGCCTCCTCTCCTGAGTTTCACAGGGCAGTGAAATGATTCAATACAATGAAATACATAAAAATAGGTCCAGGGTCTTTAAGCTGTCATGGGATAGGTGGACCAGTCCAACAAAACTTGATTAGGATTTGTTTGGGGGGAGGGTGATATAAATGAGATAAGGCACAGGCTGCCCTGCAGATCTTCCAGTTGACTAGAAGACATGGGTGCTTAACAAACTAATAGGATGATACAGCAGTAAACGACCAGTGTAAAAGTGTGTAAAAGCAGTGATTATTTCATCCTTTTCATTTTTTGGGGAGGAGGGGTACTGGAGATTGAACTCAGGGGCACTCATTACTGAGCCCCATCCCCAGCCCTATTTTGTATTTTATTCAGAGACAGGGTCTCACTGAGTTGCTGAGGGCCTTGCTTAATTGCTGATGCTGACTTTGAACCTGTGATCCTCCTGCTTCAGCCTCCCAAACTGCTGGGATTACAGGCGTGCACCACCGTGCCCAGCTACTTTCATCCTTGAGAAGGAGAAAGGTTTCAGCAGTGTTCCTTATGTTTCTTAGGAAAAGGAAAAAAATTCCTAACATGATGTTTTAGTCAGCTTTTTCACTGCTGTGACTAAAAGATCTGACCAGAACAATTTTAAAGGAAGAAAAGTTTATCTGGGGGCTCACAGTTTCAGGGGTCCTAGTCCACAGACAGCAGGCTCCACTCCTCAGGGCTCGAGGGGAGGCAGGACATCATGGAGGAAGAGTGTGGTGGAAGGAAGCAGCTCACATGGTGATCAGGAAGCAGAGAGAGACTCCACTCTCCAGAGACAAATAGAGACCCCAAAGCCACGCCCCCAATGCCCCCTCCTCCAGCCACACCCACCTCCTCCAGCCACCACCCAGTTAATCCCATCAGGGGTCCATTCACTGGTTGGGTTAAGGCTCTCACAACCCAGTCATGTCTCCTCTGGACCTTCCTGCACCATCTCACACATGAGCTTTTGGAAGCCTCCTTACATCCAAACGTTAACATGTGACTTACAAGGACATGTCTGATCCCCCTGTTATGGTTCTTTGGCTTCATCTCTTGCCCCATAGAAGTAATAACTGCTCCAGCCATAGTCACCTATTTTGAGTTCTAACACCTGCCATATTTTCTCCTCCAAGTCTGTGCACTTTCTTTGATCACCTCTCCTTCTATTTTTTGAGAACATCTTCTTGGCCTTCTTTAACTCCTTCAGTCTAGGTTAGAGAATTTTTGTGTTCCTTAGCTTATTATCAGCAGTAAGTAATTGACAATGAATTAGAATGATATCAACACATTACAAGGAATTGGGATATACAGAGCCATGATTGGTCCTGTGATAAAGACTTGATTCGATTTTCCTGCAAATCTCTTGGGTTTTGCTTCATGGTCACTAGATACCTGCTGAAGCTCCAAATCATGCCCTGTCACAAAACAAATAAGAATAGGAAGGGAAGAACTCACCTCTCTGTGATGATCTTATGGTTCAAGGAAAATCCTTTCCAGAAGTCCTAAAATAAAAGTCTTCAAAATAAAATGAAATAAAGAAACAGCATTATCATTCCCAATCCTTCTAATAACAAAACAACAAATTGAAATCCGTTTGTAACTCCTTTTTTGGGTGGGCGGGGTACTGGGGCACTCAGGAGCACTTGATCACTGAGTCACATTCTCAGCCTTATTTTGTATTTTATTAGAGACAGGGTCTCACTGAGTTGCTGAGTGCCTTACTTTTGCTGAGGCTGGCTTTGAACTTACACTCCTCCTGCCTCAGCCTCCTGAGCTGCTGGGATGACAGGTGTGCACCACTGTGCTTGGCCATCACCTGGTTTCATCTGTGGTGGTTTTACCTAGGGGTCCTCACCATGATCTTGGAATTCCTAGGACATAGATACTAAAGGATTATGACATCCACACCCTTGAGCTTACGTCTCTGCCGGAGGTGGGGGTGGGGTGCAGGGGGGGGTGCAGCTCAGTCACCTCTCTCAGCTCTCCTGGGAATGTCTGAGCCCTGGCTTCCCCCGGTACCTGACAACAGTTCCCTTCTTCCTATCTTATCACTTCCAGGAAGAGCTCCGTAGTCCACATTTGTTCTCTCTTTGCTTATTCCGAAACCATGAGGCAACATCTTCACTAGAAGTTTCTAATCTGAGAGCCAGCATTTTCCCACAGCCTGGGAGCAAAATAGCTTCAGAATGGGTTTTGGTTCAAGGTCTAGAGGGACCACTAGTGTTTACTTCCCATGACCCGGGGTCACGGCTCAGGCCATGAAGCTGGAAGTTTACCTGTGGACACTGAATGATCCTGCTGCCTCAGCATCCGGCTTGTTTCCGTTAGCTATTTTGAGATTCTAAGTCAGGGGTCAAATCTACAGGGCCACCTGTTCTTGTAAATAAAGTTTTATTGGGACACCACCGTGTCTATTTGTTGATGTATCGTCTTGTTTCTGAGCTATGACAGCACAGTTGAGCAGCTCCTCAGGGACTCTGTGGTCTCCAGAGCCTCCAATACTTGCCACCTGATCCTTTACAGAAGTTTGCGGACCTCTGTTTATAAAGAAAAGATATCTGATAAGCAACAGAGATGCCCAAACTCCTGCACTGAAACACTGAACAACAAGAGCCGTGGAGAGGCGAGTTTGGGTGTAGGTGGCTCAAAACCAGCCACAGTGGGTGGAGCTGTGTCTTATGAGGGCCACGCTCAGTCCCTGATTTATCTTGGCACCTCGCAGGCAGCTGATCCGGTGCCACATGTCCCTAAAAAGAAGCATGGCTCTTCCCAAGTGTTTGTGTTCTCCAACGTGAAACCTGGAGCCGGTTTTTCCAAACAGGCCTCCTCTCCAGCCGGGGTGTTTTTGCAATCTGACACACGCGTCCATTAAGGCCGCTGCTCCTTGGAGCCTCTGACGGTAGGACACCCAGCCACAGACTGCCTTGGTTTTCAGACAGGAGCCAGGGGAAGACCACAACAGAAACCTGTTGATACAACTCAGGTTTTCTTAGTCACATCTGGTGGACATCAGATAGGTCTCGATCACTTGCTCTAAGAAATACTTTCGGCTGAAACCGAAGGCAGACAGAGTCCGTTGCTCAGGGTTCTGGTTCTGTATTTTTCCTTAAGCAAAAGTGGAAAAGTAAAAATAAAGTCACGGAAGAGAATATGCGGGGATCACTTTCATTAAAGATACTGGGTGAAGAATCACACATGCGTCATCTTAATCTTTTCACGATGCTGTGCATAGGTACTCTCTTATCTCCAGGCTCCTCAAGACTGCAAAGCTTGTTAAAATGTAGGGCCTGGGGTCCTAAGGAGTTTCCCATTCAGCCTGTCTGGAGTGAGCTCTTCAGTTCTGCATTTCTAATAAGTTCCAAGGTGCTGCTGGCCAGGTTTGACTATGCTCTTGAGTACGCTGGCCTAACATTTTTAAAATCTAAATGTAAGTCTCACAGCTGCTTTGGCAGGGCCGGTTCTGAAATACGGGTGTTTTAATCGGCTTTTTCACCACTGTGACCAAAAGGCCTGACAAGAACAATTAGAGGAGGAAAAGTTTGTTTGGCTTGTGGTTTCAGAGGGCTTAGTCCATAGATGGCCAACTCCATGGCTGTGAGTCTGAGGTGAGTCAGAGCATCATAGCAGAAGGGTGAGGAGGAGGGAAGCAGCCCAGGACATGGCTAAAGGAAGCAGAGAGAGTTCCCTTCTCACCAGGGACAAGTTATAAACCCTCAAAGTCACGCTCCAGTGACTCACCTCCTCCAGCCACTCCCCATCTGCCTATAGCTACCACCTGGTTAATCCCTATCAGTGGGGTAAAGCACTGATTAGGTTAACGCTCTCGTAGCCCAATCACTTCACCTCTAAACCTTCTTGCATTTGAGGGCCACCAAATGGATAGTCACGTGTTCAAACAGCAGGTTTGAACACGTGACTATCCATTTTAAAATTGTTTTAGTAGACCACCTCCCATTAACTTGAGAGAGAAGCGAGTGAGCTGGGTGCAGTGGTGCGCACCTGTTTTCCCAGCGGCTCAGGAGGCTGAGGCAGGAGGATCATGAGTTCAAAGCCAGCCTCAGCAATAGAGAGGCACTAAGCAACTCAGTGAGACCCTGTCTCTAAATAAAATGCAAAATAGGGCTGGGGATGTGGCTCAGTGGTCGAGTGCCCCTGAGTTCAATCCCTCGTAAACTGCCCCCACCAAAAAAAGAGAAGTGAGTGAAAGGTATTTAAACATATACCCAGGAAATCATGCGGAAACTCAGTGGATATTATTTCCCGAATGACCCAAGTTGTTCTCAGCTGGGGTCTTGCATCTTTGGCCATGTTGGAAAGGGATGACTGGACATTGTGCCCAGAAGTCATTATTTAGGAACTTTTGCCTAGAATAATAGATCCACTAGTGTGGGGAGCCACTCCAAATGCATGTACCTGGTGCACCACGGGGATACGAAAGATCACTGTGGTCTGGCGTGGTAGTGTCAAATCTTGTGACTCAGTCTTTACCCTCTGCTCAGATAACAAGGCTAACAAGCTGTGGCCCTAGGAGCAGGCGGCACTCAGAGGATTTGAGCTACACTCACCTGTTCCTTTGTAATCCTACCCCTTGCCTCAATTGAATGGCTTCTTCCCAATAAAAGGGTTCAGCTCCTCTCTCTCTCTTTCCACGGATCCCTAAGGTCAGAGGAGCCATCACAGGACCCAAAGTTCTTCTCAGTCTCTGTGTGGTTATTTTGCGCAGCCTCGTTCACCTGGAGTGACCCTGAGTGTTTAGTTATGGAACTCGACACCCTAATACTCGCAAAATGATAGATTCTAAGAATTCTTACTGAAATTAACCTTATCCCCTGTCCTTTTTTATGCACTCACAGGATTCGACGAAGACAGTAGACATGGTCTTCCACTCTGGCCCAGTAGATTTAGCTCTGTGTCTCATACCTCCTCTTCCCATCAAGGACGGAAATGGCTCACAGGGGTTGTTCTTCCTGTCTCAACATCCTAATGTGCTATCCTGCCGTGTGAACAGCTCTCAAACTCTTTGGAGTGTAGACTATGCAGATGGTACAGTGGTGTCCTGTTAAGAATGCGGGCTTTGCAATTCAAAAATTTGGTTTGTGTATAAGGAATGCCACTTGCTGTGTGGCTTTGCTTGAGTTCCTAGACTAAATCTGTTTCCTTATCAATCAAGCAGAGATCAAAATACTCCTGTAACATTGCACTAAATGCAAATACTCAGCCATGACATGTGGAAGTGATCATTATAAAGTTTATTACATACACAATTAAATCAGTTAATCATGATTAAATAAAATTCTAACTATGAAGTTTATAACAAAAACTAAATCATGTAAGTATATATTTATAATTATAAATATATTTATATATATATTTATAATTATAAATTGCTGATAACAATATATTGTTTATGTGACTAATTACTGATGCTCCTCTATTTATGGTGGGGCGGGGGATGTGCTAATGAACCAATTGTAAGTTGAAGATATCCAGTTGAAAGTGTACTATAATAGCTGGGCACAGTGGTGCACACCTGTCATCTTAGCATCTGGGGAGGCTGAGGCAGGAGGATCACAAGTTCAAAGCCAGCCTCAGCAATTTAGCAAGGCCTTAAGCAACTTTGTGAGACCCTGTCTCAAAATAAAAAATAAAAAGGGCTGGAGATGTGTCTCAGTGGTTAAGCACCCCTGGGTTCAATACCTGGTACCGAAAAGAAAAGAAAAGAAAATGCATTTAATACTTGACCTATCAAACATCAAATGTTAGCCTTCTTTACCTTAAATGTGCTCAAAACACATTAGCCTACAGTTGGGCAAAATCATTGAATATATAAAGTGTAGAATATTTCAGGGATTTATTGAGTACTATACTGAAAATGAAAAATAGCATTTGCTCAGGTGTATTTTATTCCACTGTAAAGCAAAAACATTGATAAGCCAAACTACTGTTAAGTCAGGGTCTCTGCATTAATACTACATCAAGAGCATCAATTATATAGTAGAAAATTGTTAATTACATTAATCAATATATTATTAGCATAAATTAATATTTGTGGTATAATTACATACTATACATAGGTACATATAATTGTAATATTACATAATTATAACTTCTTATTTAAATTCTAGCAAAATAGATTGCATAGATGCATCTTTGATTCTAGTTAGGTTGAGCTGCAGGAACAAGCTCTGGATATGCCAATTGGGAACAAACAGGCAGGGCGAGAAGTTCCCATACTTATTAGTCCTTGGCTGAGTTTATTTTCCCTTTGAAATAACCTCTACCTCACTCTTTTCCTGTCCAGTCTTCAAGTCTATCATCTGCTTTGAAGTTTTCCAGACTACTGGTCCTCTGGTCCTCTCGTTTCTCTGAATAGATCACCATTTCAGAAAATTATGTAGATTAATTTATGCTGTTTCCTATTTTTCCCTGTCTATAGTCTTATCCCTTCTTCACCAGAACACACTCCTCCCCCAGAGTAATTATTCATGCCTGACTTGTTCTGTATCTGCCACTCAGCATGGGGAAACACAATGAATCTAAATACGCTCTTTGAAAAGAAGCAGGGTCTAAATTGTGATGCAAATGTGTTAAGTCCTTGCAGAATCATCACTAGCTCTATTCTGCAAAACAATCTTGCTTTCAAACCAGTACCAGTACAAAGCTCACTGAAGATGTGGAACTCTAATGAGATTGGACAGAGAAATAATGAGCCATTCTGTCCTGCCACCCACAGCTACCACGCAATTTGGCACACGCAGGAGGCTGGTGTTATAAACGATTCCTGAAAGGGCTGTAATCTTAAACTCACCTCTCCTTTCACAAAGTTGCTATGTTTTGACATTGGGCTAGATTAAAATGATTTTATGAATTGAGCAGCTGAACTTTGAATATCTTGAAGATGGGCATTAGGGAGGGACATTCTCTAGAAAGCACAATGGATTTTTAAAAAATATCCACAGTCAAGGTTTTATATGTTCACCCTGATGCATGACTCTGTATCTAGAGAAATTTCAATTAACTTGAAAACTTGATGTGATGCCGGCCACAGAGGCACTCCCGGTGGCAATGATTCTATGTTCATGGGAGAAAATCATCAGCAGCCCCTGGATTTATGTGGTCACTTGCTCAGGCACCCTTGAGTCAAGATCAGCCGACACATCTGGACTCCTGTGTGGATAGTTGCAGGGGAGCGGAAGTCCACTTTATGTGACAACTGACAGGTCAAGTGGTGCTTCTCAAGTGTTAATGGGCACATCAATCACCTGCAGATACTGATAAAAGGCAGATTCAGATTCGGTAAGTCTGAGGCAGGAGGGGAGACTCTACCTTTCTAACATGTTATGTTTTGGAGATGAGGTGTTCCCCCCAAAACTCATGTGTAAGACAATGCAGGGGAGTTTAGAGGTGCAATGATTGGGTTAGGAGAGCCTTAACCTAATCAGTGTCTTGATCCACTTGAATGGACTAAATAGGTGGTAACTGTAGGCAGGTAGGGTGTGGCTGGAGGAGGTGGGTCACTGGGGGCGTGCCTTTGGGGTTTTATATTTTGTTCCTGGTGAGCAGAGTGCTTTCTGCTTCCTGATTGTCAAGTCCTGAGCTGCTCTCCCACCCCTCACCCTTCCAACATGATGACTCTGTATCTAGAGAAATTTCAATTAACCTACAGCTGAGGAGTTGGCTGACCATGGACTGAACCTCTGAAACCACAAGTCCCCAAATAAACGATTCCTACTCTATACTTGTCAAACCTTTTGGTCACAGCAACAAAAAAGCTGACTAAAACATGAGGTGATGTGGCTACTCATAGTTCAAGGACCACACTTTGAGGAGCAAGTGCTGCAATAGTTAACAAATCACGGCATAAACCAGCGAGCCTGGAAGCAATCATGAAACATTTGTACTGTGTTAAAGAGAGCAGAAATAAAAACCTTCTAGCAATGAAGATCCAGGGAGGATTCACTAGGATTTATAAGTTTCTTACCTAGTGTCTTGTCAGAGACCTTTCTAGATCAGCACACTTTGCTTTCTAGATCTAAAAAGCAAAGACTCCAAAGAAGTTACTAGTTAAGGCTGGGCGCCATGGCACATGCCTGTAATCCCCCCCCCCACCCCAGGAGGCTGAGGCAGGAGGATCCTGAATTCAAAGCAGCCTCAGCAACTTAGCAAGGCTCTATGCAAATCAGTGAGACCCTGTCTCTAAATAAAATATTCTTAAAAAAGGGCTGGGGATGGGGCTCAGTGGTTGAATGTCCCTGGGTTTAATCTCTCTTAGCTGTGACTTTGACAAAGTTGTCTTCTCTCACTGAGCCTCAGTTTCCATAACTGAGAAGCAGAGGTAATACTCATAGGGCTGTCGCAAGGACTAAATAGAGAACACTTGGAAAGTCTTCACTGGGGATGGAGTTGTAGCTCAGTGACAGAGCGCTTGCCTGCTAGCACATGTGAGGCACTGGGTTGGATCCTCAGTGCCGTATAAAAATAAATAATAAAATAAAGGTATAGTGTCCATCTACAATTAAAGCCTTCAGCTACACAAAGGTATTGTGTCCATCTACAACTAGAAGCCTTCATTCTATGCATGTCACATGTTAGTGAATTGAATCAGATTTTTTTTTTCCCAGGGGGGAAACCAATCCGTCAAGAGTGATGGAATACTCATTCAATAAAGACTCTATCAAGTCCCAGGGAAAAGAGAGCGAGGAAGAAAGAAGGAAGAGAAGGAGACAGAATCACAGCTCTGAAGTAAATTCCAAAATCTACCTGGAGAGGGGAACACATATGCATGTGGAATGATTTAATATTTCCATAGCCTCAAGCCAAGACCCATCACAAAGAGAGTTATATAGCACACACCAGCCATTTGGAAAAATTCAAATGTTTAACATGATATCATTGGAGACAGGAAACTGAAGGAGTCCCTAGACAAAGTCAGAGCTATATAAATATTTTTTACTGTTTCGTTCTTTAGCAGGATATTGATGAGAGTCGCTGTCATACGGAAACTATTTTTTTTTAGAAACACCTGGCAGAACTAATTTGGGAATTAATTTTTTTTTTCATGCAGGTTTCACACAACAAAATGCAAGGTGTGTGTGAGATGCAAGCCTAATCAGAGATTAGAAAACCAGAGATAAATCACCTTAATTCCTGTATTATTTCTGATTACATCTTGAATGGGCTTTTTGGGCCATTTGTAAAGAATCTAAAGATTTTTTTTTTTTTTTTTTTTGGTAAGGCTCAGAAAGGTCAGAAGGCTTTTGATATTTTTCTCCTAAAGACAACTCTGCAAAAGAGTCCTAAGAAAAGTTTGTTACTTTCATAAAATTCCTCCCTTCGTTTATTTTATGTTGTCTTGGTCCCACAGATCAGCCTGTTTCTCTGCAAATGAGGCTCAGAGCTCCTGAGGAGGCTGGGAGGAGCCCTGCAGATGCCCTTGTGTTAGTCCCTACCCCTGTACAAACCTATGTGCGCATTCTTCTTTGGAGAAAATATCATGGGAAGACTCACACAGTTGTTACTCCATCTGATTCCATCTATTAGATTGGACTAGATGGTTATTTCTGGTAAGTTTTTCTTTCTTTCTTTCTTTCCTTCTTCTTCTTCTTTTTTAGTTGTTCATAGACCTTTATTTATTTTTACATGGTGCTGAGGATCAAACTCAAGTGTCACACATGCTAGAGAAGTGCTCTGCCACTGAGATATAATCCCAGCCTCCTGGGATTATATAAATTTTTCTGATGAGTAGTTTAGAGTCATTCGTTTTATTTTAAAACATGTTACATTTCATTTTAAAGCAGTTATTCCTATGATTTTTCTTTCTCTGTGCTCAGCTACCCACCTTTATTTCTTAATTTATTTGGTAATTGCCTATAGCTTGCTGGATAGTCACAGACACTGCAAACTCAGTTAAGTTCAGTCAACGTGTATTTGCATCCCTTGGTAGGCAAGGGGAGCTGGCTCCAGGATCCGCCACAAACACTAAAATCTGTGGATGCTCAAGAGCAGTGTTTGCATATAGCCTATATGCACCCTCTGTATAATTAAAATCATCTCTACTTACAACAACTAACACAATGCAAGTGTTACATAAGTAGTTGTGATACTGTATTGTTTGGGGAATAAATGACAGGGGAAATGTCTGTACATGTTCAGCACAGTTGCAATTTTGAAAATACTATTTTTGGTCCACCATTGGTTGTAATCCATGGGTTCAGAGCCTAAGGTATGGAGGTCTGCCTGTATGGACTGAGACTACTGAGCTTTCTTTTTTTCCTTTTTCTTTTTGATACCGAGGATTGAACCCAGGAGCACTTAACCACTGAGCCACATTCCCAGCCCTTTTTTATATTTTATTAGAAACAGGGTCTCACTGAGTTGCTTAGAATCTCACTACATTGCTGAGACTGGTTTTTTTTTTTTTTAAAAAAAAAGAGAGAGTGAGAGAGGAGAGAGAGAGAGAGAGAGAGAGAGAGAGAGAGAATTTTTTTTTTAATATTTATTTTTTAGTTCTCAGCGGACACAACATCTTTGTTGGTATGTGGTGCTGAGGATCGAACCCGGGCCGCACGCATGCCAGGCGAGCGCGCTACCGCTTGAGCCACATCCCCAGCCCCTGAGACTGGTTTTGAACTCAAGGTCTTCCTGCTTCAGCCTCCCAAGCCACTGGGATTATAGGCATGTGCCCCACCACATCCATCTCATTCTTAAATTTTTAATTTAAATTTAATTTAAAATGAAGCAGACTCCGGTAACTGGTGGCTATTGCACAACACATTTCTAAATTACAAAGTCAGGAAAATAATCCCCAATCTGCTTAAGTATGTGGTGTTGCGGTGTGTTTGAAATAAATCACTGGATCAGTCTTGAAGCAGGACATGGAACTTGTATTCGTCGGCGAGTCAAGGGGCATTGATCATGTTGCCTCTGCACACCTTGACCCCTTGCAGAAGGTAGGGTATTTCTTTAAAGCCCCAAACTGCAAACTACAAGTAAGTCAAAACCATAGCAACGTAGGAAGTGGATCTGAATGATCCAGTTCAGGGTACAGTACACGTCCCAAGAAAAATGGGAACTAAAAGAGAACATACTAGATGACAACTTTTTTTGAGGGGGTTCCTAATTAGTAGAGTGCATTTTGATACACCATACATAGATGGAGTATAAATTCTCATTCTTCTGGTTGTACGTGATGTAGGATCACACTGGTCATGTAATCATATATGCACATAGGATAATAATGTTTGATTCATTCAACTATCCTTCCTACCTCTACCCCCTCCGCTCCCTTCACTCCCCTCTGTCTAATCTAAAGTACCTCTATTCTTTCCTAGCTAACCCCCTTATTGTGCATTAACATCTGCATATCAGAGAAAATATCTGGCTTTTGGTTCTTTGCGATTGGCTTATTTCACTTACCATGATATTCTCCGGCTCCATCCATTTACTGGCAAATGCCATAATTTCATTCTTCTTTAAGGCTGAGTAATATTCCACTGTGTATGTATCCCACATTTTCTTTATCCATTCATTTGTGGAAGGGCACCTAGGTTGGTTCTATAGCTTAGCTATTGTGAGTTGAGCTGTTTATAAACATTGATGTGGCTGCGTCACTGTGGTAGGCTGAAGTCAATGACGACTTTTTAAATGGACTGTTCTGTGAAGCACAGAACTCCCTCTGCATATGGCTAAGGTATGGTCATCAGCATGAAATGACATGGCCATGATGATTCCCCTAAACTGCCCTTTTCAATGGTGAGAACATGGCCGTGTTGGCCTCTCCTCTTTGACAGCCATCTTTGTGGTCATGGGTTAGACAGCTTACACATACCTGAGGTTTTAGATCTCAGCTCCCGGAAGTGGCTGGGCTCCCCTGCAGTGATGAGCAGGCTGGCCCTTCCCCTGGAGGGTCAGATGAGGTCTGCTCCTTCAGCCTCCTCCGGTGGCCTCCCAACCAGAGTTAGCTTTCTGTAGAAACTCTGCAGCGGAGACTCAAGCAGTGGCTGGTGTGGCCAGGACTGTCATTGCCGGGGCACCAGCAGTGTATCATGTTGTCATTGATGTGGCCCACGATGGCACGAGCTGCCAGTGGTCAAGAAATGCCCACTGGCCGTGGTTATGAAGTTGCCTCCACAATTTCCAGCTCCCTGCCAGCAGCCAGCCTGGGCATCATCAAGCAGCTCAAAAGAAGCATCTCTGTTCCCTTTGCCCAATGCTGAGGGGAGGAACCTGCTTGGTGCCTGAGGTATAGCCCAGCTCTCGTTGCTCCCATGGTCCTCATGTCACTCAGAGACCACTGGGCCTATCCCTTCTGCAGGAGAAAATGAAGCACAGAGAGACAGTCTTCATTCATTCCTTCAACTAGTAACTGCAAAGGGCAGGCACCTATGGTTGAGGCTGGAGACCCATCTCTGGGCCTCTTGTCGTGCATACCAGCCTACCTATTCACTGTCTGCCCTACCGAGGGACCTCCAAGAGCGCAAGAATTTGCCTATTTTATTTATCATTGTAAACCCAAAACACAGTTTTGTTTTGTTTTTTAGTGGTACTGAGGATTGAACTGGGGCACTCCACCACTGAGCTACACCCCCATCCCTTTATATTTTAGTTTTGAGACAGGGCCACACTAAGTTGCTGAGGCTGGCCTTGACCTTACGATCCTCCTTCCTCAGCCTCCCGAGTTGCTGGGATTACAGCAAGCCCAGGCCATATGTAACTTCTTTATAAATATTTGTTGAATAAAGGGATGAAGGACTAGTCTTTCCTTACTGATGAATCGTTTAAACAAAAGCTGTACTCAGAAAGGCCGTGACAACAATTCTGCTTCAAAAGAACAGATGTGTTGATCTGGTGAACACGTCACTCAGTGGTTCCTGATATCCTCCTCCTCCTTCTCTTTCTTCCTTCCCCAGGGATGCTTAACCACTGAGCCACATCCCCAGCCCTTTGAAAATTTTATTTAGAGACAGGGTCTCACTAAGTTGCTTAGGGTCTTGCTAAGTAAGTGGCTGAGTCTGGCTTTGAACTCGAGATCCTCCTGCCTCAGCCTCCCGAGCTGCCAGGATTACAGGTGTGTGCCATTGTGTTCAGCCTCCTTTCTTAATTTTTCATTCATCTAATATTTCTTGCATGCTCACATCTAGCTAGGCACTGTGTGCATCGATAACACTGTTAACTGTCAAACACCACTTGTGTTTGCTTATCCAGTATGTTAATATATATATATATATATATATATATATATATATATATATCCCTCTCCTCTGTCCTGTTTGAAGGACAAAGTTTCACTGGTGCTTGGAGAATCCACTGAAGGATGGGATTAAACGTAGAGATACAGGTTGAACCAGGCGCTTTGGAGCTACGTTCTGAAAACTCCCCAAGCTGGGGGCCAAATAGGGAAGATATAATCTCACCATGATGTTTTTATGGTGGGAAATATTTCCTGGACTAAATTACAGTTTCAAAACCCACAACTCAGATCCCAGGGATGGAAAAGACAAACTAGACTCTTCTTGCATGTGAAGCACATGACGTCAGGGGACAGCCTTAAGTAGTGTGGGATGTGGAAAGACCCAGAGAGTGTATGGGTCTAAGGCACAGCGGTCAGGAAACTGTGGCCCGTGGACTGAGTCTGGTCCACGACCTGTCATTGTAAATAAGTTTTATCGGAACACTGCCACACTCACCTATGTACATAGGATCTATGGCCACTTTGGTGCTGTGACAGCAGAGAGGAGCTGTGGTGATGGAGACAACTGGCTGACAAAGCCCACAGCGTTTGTTCTCCGTCCCTTGATGGAAAAAGTCTGCTGAGCCTGGTCCTCGGGGAGGATCCTCTGATGCCAAAGGAGATCCTTCCAAAGAACACGGTCTTCCTTCCTGTTGAGCCTGGTGCTTTCCTTATTAGTGAGAGGCAGCAGCCAACCTCCCCTATCAGGACATCATCAACTCCAAAAGTTCTCTGTGACTCTTG
Organism: Spermophilus citellus; assembly: GCF_964194105.1. Classification (NCBI taxonomy): domain Eukaryota; kingdom Metazoa; phylum Chordata; class Mammalia; order Rodentia; family Sciuridae; genus Spermophilus; species Spermophilus citellus. The sequence goes on from NC_138184.1 coordinate 59,954,692, forward strand.
CTCCAAGAGAGCCCCTGAATGAATGATCTGAGATCATTTTCCACAAATCAAATTCTTGAGCGATCCAAGTGTTTTCAGTGCAGGTTGCTGCCCTTTGGCTGTGTCCTGCCAAAGCTGTTGAAAACAGTCACCTGGAGTTAGGTTTATTAGCCTGAGGCTGGGCTTGGGGTACAGCAGCCTGAGAACTGAAGATGTTTTTCACCTGTGTTTATTGTATGGCTACAGGTCTCCAAATGCCCATAAACTTGATTAAACTTGTCCGTGCTATGCCTTCTCATTTCACATTGCAGTTTGTTTATGGTTCCGAGTTACATAATTTGTGGTTTCTCAATAAAGAAACCAGCAGGTGGGACGACTTTTTTTTTGTTTTCAGAGATACCTCCTTGTTTCAAAATGTGGAGCCAGGTGTCTCTTGGTGAGTTCAACAGACCTGAGCATTCATTCCTCCTTGGCCTGGAAAACATGGCCCTGATTGAATAAACAGAAAGGAAGGAAGGAAGGAAGGAAAGAAGGAAGGAAGGAAGGAAGGAAGGAAGGAAGGAAGGAAAGAAGGAAGGGAGGGAGGGAGGGAGGGAGGGTATGTAATATTTTCAAAGAGGTTACAAAGTTTTCGGCCATTCTCTCTCTTCTGCTATGGTAATGCAGAAGATGAAAAACTGGGTCTCCAACACTGTTTGGGTGATAAGGCCTTGATAATTGGCATTTTTCCATTTAATATATCCCTCATGATCCAATAGAGTGATATATTCACTTGTTTTTATAAATAAGGAAACTGATGCTCAGAGAGTTTTGGTAACTTTTCTAAGGACACACAGCGGTCAAATGAGGCAGGCAACGCAGGACTCAAACCTGAACTCTTTGCATTCTGCAATTCTATTTTCCCAACCAAAGAATGGAGAGGAAGATTGCAGGGTTCTCCATGATCAGTACCAAGAGAAGCAGTTGAGTTCTCCATGTTTCTTATAATCAGACATGGACAGAAAATGGGTTTACATAATTTTAACCATGCACATGAGCCCTGGGTTTTAATTTTTGTTGTGATTTCAAATGAAGATGGAGATGGAGGGCATCAAGAAGGTGGTGTTGAAGCCAGGCAGGGTGGTGCACACCTGTAATCCCAGCAGCTTGGGAAGTGGAGGCAGGAGGATCATGGGTTCAAAGCCAGCCTCAGCAACTTGCCGAGGTCCTAAGCAACTTGATGAGACCCTGTCTCAAAACAAAAATTTAAAAAGGGGATGTAGCTCAGTGGTTGAATGCCCCAATATGGAAGAAAAAATGAATCCTATTCTCATTGGAGAAACACTGTAAAGGAAGAAGCAAAATGTGGATATGAAGGGGAGAAGTGCTCCAATCAGCTTGGGATTAACCCAGGGGTGCTTAACCTAGCCCTTTTTAATATTTTATTTAGAGTCAGGGTCTCACTGAGTTGCTTAGGGCCTTGCCAAGTTGTTGAGGCTGGCTTTGAACTCGAGATCCTCCTGCCTCAGCCTCCTGAGCTGCTGGGATTATAGGTGTGTGTGCCGCTGGGCCTGGCATCAGTTGAAATCTTAATGAAAGGAGGAGCCCCTCATTGGGGTGAGTGGGGAGAACTTTGTCCTTATGACAACACTTTCAACCCTATTTCTGTGGGAAGATGAAGCTCAGAGAGGCTTGGTAAGTTCTCGGTAAGTAGCATTGGGATTCACACTTGGCTCCCAGGACGCTTAAGTTCTAGTGTGTGACAGCCTGGTCAGTTTACAATCTGGTGAGCATCCACAGAGCCCTGTTGGAGGACAGGGAATGTCCAGAGCCCTTGCAAGCAGGGCCAGGCCAACACCTGAATGGGCAGCCTTTGATCCTGGCTCTCTGTGGTCTGGAAACCCCCATTTGCATTGGGGTAATTGCTTTGGGGGTCTTGAACATCACACTGAAAATCCCTCTTTAAGAGGAACAGTGAGTTAGCTTTCCATCACTATAACAAATACCTGAGACAATCAACTTATAAAGAGAAAAGGTTCACTTTGGCTCATGGTTTTGGAGGTTTCAGTCTGTTATCAGGTGGACCCATTGTGTTTAAGCCTGGTGGAGGCTGCAGGCCAACACATCATGGCAGAAGTGTGTGACAGAGCAAAGCCATTCACTCAATGACTCAAACATGAAAGACAAGGAGGGCCTGGGGTCCCAAAATCCCCTTCAAGGACATCCAAAACAGACCCACCACTAGACTCTGCCTTTTAATGTTTCCACCACCTCCCAACAGCACCAAGCTGGGGGCTAAGCATTTTGGTGACATTTAGGATCAAATTATAGCCAACAGTCTCTGAAAAGACTGGCCACCTTTGGGGGCTGTTTGGGGGCCCCTTTCTGTTTTCTTTACATTCTAAATGCAGTGCTGGGGATTGAACCCAGGGTCTCACGTATGCCAGGCAAGCACTGTCCCACTGAGCCATCTCCCCAGCCCTGTGACCTACTTTCTTGAGCTTATTAGTTTACTGTCCCAGACAAAATATGAAAAGAAAATCTCACTAGTCTAGAAGTCTCTCATACTCTGGATTCCCTGGCCATCTCTACCTTCTATATTCTGGAAGTTTGTGATAATCTTAGACAGTCTCTTTAGAGCAGGGACTCACTCTCTCTCTCTCTCTCTCTCTCTCTCTCTCTCTCTCTCTTTGGTACTGAGGATTGAACCCAGAGGCACTTAACCACCAAGCCCCATCCCCAACACTTTTTAAAATATTTTATTTAGAGACAAGGTCTCACTCACTGAGTTGCTGAGGGCCTCACTAAGTTGCTGAGGCTGGCTTTGAACTCATGATCCTCCTGCCTCAGCCTCCTGAGCTGCTGGGATGACAGGTGGGCACCACCACACCTGGCCTAGAGCAGGGACTCTTTAAAAAATGTTCTTTGTAATATCCATGTCTTCATGAGGGTCAGGTATAGAAAGGTTTCTCCCTAAAACTGAACAAATGGATGAGTGAGTGCAGGTTTCAGCAGGACAGGGAAGGGGGTCCCTGCGGTCTCCCTGTGCTCATCTGGACTCTGTCTCATGACGGACCACCATTGCTAAGGCGAGGGCTCAGTTCCCTGGGAAGCTGACTGCTCCCCGTTAAGACGCCAGGGGGGCCTCCATTCATTGTCTATGTATTAAAAATAAACTCACAGGTAGGAAGATGGCCCTTCCTGGAACACACCTCTCAACTCTTGATTTGAGGAATCGTCTAGCTTTGAGAGCCAGGCCCTCATGATGGGTTCTAGGCTTCTGCTACTTTCCCATCAAATCAGCACACTTTCATGAAAAGGAAATATTTCCTGTTTACATGGGAGGTGACACACAAGTGGGTGTGCACGAGAGTGTGAGTGCATGAGATAGTGTGTGCCTGAGTGTGTCCATCAGTGTGTGGGTGTGGGCATAGTATACTGTAGTATACATGTGTGCATACACTTGAGTATGTGCATGTGCATGAGTGTGTAAGCATGAGTATGTATGCAAGAATTTATGTCTATGATTGTGCAAGCATCTGTGTACATGCATGCGTGTGTGTATGATTGTACATGCCTAAGTGTGTGTGCATGTGGGTGGGTGAGTGTGTAATTAAGTGTGTGCATGAGTACACATGTATGCATGAGAAAGAATGTACATAATTGTGTGTGCTTGAGGGTGTCCATGTGTGCATGAGTGTGCACATTTGAGTGTAAGCTTGCATAAATGTGTGTACAAGTGTGTGTATATATGCATGAGTGAGTGTACATTTGTGTTTGTGGTGTGCATTTTTGTGTATGAATGTGTGCATGAGTTTGTGCATGAGTATATGTGTATGAATGTACACAAGTATGAGTGTTATGATTGTTTCCCTGAGTGTGTATGAGTATGTGTGCATGAGCATACCTGAATGCGTGTGTGTACGTGGGTGTATATGGGTGTGTCTGTGTGTGAGTGTGCTTAAATGTGTGTGCATCTGTTTGTGCATGTTTGTCTATGAGTGTTTGCATGAGTGTGTGCATTTGTGTGTGTTTACTCATGAGTTTGTGCAAGAGTGTATGTGTATGATTGTGCATGAGTATGAGTGTTATGGTTGTTTTCCTGAGTGTAAGCATGCATTCATGCTCACATATGTACGTGAATATGTGAGTGCATGTGCATGCATGGGTGTGTATGCTTGAGTGTGTGTGCTCGACTGTATCTGCATGCATTTATGCATGTGTGTATGAGTGTGCATGGGCATGTATGTGTGTGCATATAAGTGTGAGTGTGCTTACATGTGTGTGCATGCTTATATGTATATGCATGAGCATGTGCACATGTTTGTGCATGAGTGTATGCGAGTGTATATGTGTTCACAAGTGTGTGAGTGTGCATATGTGTGCATGACTGTGTGTGGTCATGAGTTTGTTAAAAACAAGGCTATTGGGGCTGGGGTTGTAGCTCAGTGGTAGAGTGGTTGTTTAGTATCTGTGGGCACTGGGTTTGATCCTCAGCACCACATAGAAATATGTAAAATAAAGATATTGTGTCCACATTGTTTAAAATATTGTTTAAGATATTGTTTAAAAACAACCAAAATGTTTTTAAACTATTTGGCCCATCTGATTACTACTTAATCTCCGTTCCTGGTGGAATCCAGGAATCTATATGAGGAGTGCTTCTAGCGCTTATTCTTGTTTAACACTCAAGTTTAAGGTCTGGTCTAGGACAATGATTTTTAATGTTGGAGAAAGAGTTATGCAGTGAGATTCTAAAACCTACATAATCAGACCATATTCTCATCCATCAAGTCCGAGGTCTGGGTGGTGGAGCCTAGGTATCCATGATTTTAAGGCTCCATAGATTATTCTCATGGGGCGTCAACCTGGAGAGTCTCTTCTGGTGTAAGCTGACAGAAGACAAGAGTCAACATAGGACAGTCAGTCCTGAGTCACATCTGTAGGATCCATTACTTCAAGTCCCCCCAGATCCTCCCTGCCAGCATGAGTCAGACCCTGTCCTTGGATCAGAAAGGTCACTTTGCCAAACAGGGAGACCTCAGACTCCTGCAGCTATCTTCCCAGTAACGTGAGCATAGGAATCACTCTGGGAACTTGCTACAAGTTACTTCTAGGTCCTCACTGCTGCAGCCTGGCTGGGGAGAACTCTGGAAACCAGGTTTATAACACATGCCGGTGATTTTCATGCGATTTGGTCCAACCCTAAGAAACAACTCTTTTGACCTGTGCTTCTCAACTGGTGGTGATGTCCTTGAAAGGGACATTTGGTGATGTGTAGAGTCGTTTTTGGTAGTCACACTGGGGTGTGTGTGTATGCACCTCAGAGATCCAGTAAGTAGAAGTTGGAGTCCTGTTGAATATCTTATAATGGAGAGAACAAATAATTACAAATAAGTAGCCAGCCCCCAATTTCAATAGTGCCAAAGTTGAGAAGCTGTACTTTATCATCTTGTCTGAGTTGACTTCCTTCTTTGACAGTCCCCAAGAAAAGGCACCTCCTGCTTTGGAACCTCCATGGCTAGGGCTGGGGTTTAGCTCAGTGGTAGGGATTTGCTTAGCATGCATGAGGCCCTGGGGCTCCATCCACAGTTCTGAGAAAAAACAAAGAAAATTCCTTTAGCTCTTTCTGGTGTTAAAACTTACCAGCCTGTGATTCCTCTCTCTGACAAAAGCAAACTTTCTTTAGGCCAGGATTCTGTTTCAATCATTCCTTTCTGACTCTCATCTAAGGTCCTCACTTGATAAATGTTTATACCATTTCAAACAAAACTCTTTGGGGACTGGCCACCAAATGGCTTTGTCACTGGTCACCATCCCAGTGTCTACAGGGAACAGGAAAACCCAAGAGCCTCATTTTCAGTCTGAAAGTTAAACACAAATCTACCAAGCTTCATCTAAGAAAATGGCTCTCCATTTATTTATTTTTTCAACATTCATTAAATATAATAGATCCTTCTGGAACTGCCTGGGGGCTCAGTGGGCAAGTCAGCCAGGAGACCGTGGGGACCACCCAAGTTGCTCAGCCATCACATGAGGAACCTGGCTGGCAGTGTCTGCAGGAGAGTCTGGCTACCAGTTGGCAACCCGGAGCAACCAACTTGGTCCCTAAGCCAACCCTGAATTCCAGGAAATCAAAAGTCCAGCAAATATCTCTGCACAGATCTGCAAGGGGTAGGAGCAAACAAGGAAACGGTGCCCTGGATAACTCTAAAAATAGCCAGGTGCTTACTCTTGAATATCACTTAAGAAGATGTACTTCACTGCCCGGAGGGCCCATCTGTTTGTTGACAGGTGCTGTCTCTATGTAGTCAGCAGACTTGGGAGTGTTGGAAACCCCATCAGTATTTGGATGCTAGGAAGTTACTATGCCACTGGGTGATCATAGTTAAAAAAAAAAAAAAATGGCCCTCGGTGAGGTGGACTTGACCACATTTTTTTTAGTCAATTGATCCTATTAGATTCCCTGACATTTTGTTCCATCTTAATACTTGACATGAATTCTGTGCTGAAATGCATTCACCATGGTCTATCAGCACCATGAGTTTTTTAAATACTACTTTGCCGGGTGTGGTGATATACTCCTGTAATCTCGGGAGGAGGCTGAGGCAGGAGGATCACAAGTTCAAAGCCAGCCTCAGCCATTTAGTGAGGCCCTAAGCAACTCAGTGAGACTCTGTCTCTAAATAAAATGCAAAATAGGGCTAGGGATGGGGCTCAGTGATTAAGCACCCCTGGGTTTAATCCCTGGTACCAGGAAACAAAGAAACAAAAAAATATATATATAAGTCACCTCCACCAAGACTGTTGCAGGTAGGACACATTAGTCACGGAGATTGACCAATTTAGCCATTTTTCTCTTTGTCTCTGTGTTTTAATTTCCCAGTCTTGGCAATATATGCTGAAATGACTTGGAGTTATGAAAAGTATGAAAATGTGTTTGTCTCCAAGAGTTGGCTGAATTCCTCAGCAGCCAGAGGCCTACCGCAGGTGTGAATATTTGTTTATAATCCAAACACAGCAAAGCAAACAGTCCCATTTTGTACACCCCCTTTCCCCATACAATGCTTTGAATATTTTCTTTGTGATGGTCAGTGACTTTGTTTAACTTTAAAAAAAGCCTGGGTGGAAAGGGAGGGCCTGGAGACTCCCCACTGTTTGTGCTAGAGCCCACAGTGACGGATGGCTGAACCAAGCCGGGCATACAGCCCTGACGTTTTGTCAGCTCCCCCGCGGAGGCAGATGTGATGTCCAGGACTCACCTGTCAAGTGCTGATAGAAAAACAACTCTGTCATAGGCGGCCTTTAAGGCGAAACACAGGACCTCTGACCCCAGAGCCCTTTCCGGTGTTTTCCACTGGGTATCAAAATTCCTTCGAATATTTCCAGCTGGGCAGCTCCTGGAGCTATAATTGCAGCTCAGCATCGTAACCTTGGGGGTCATTGTTAAGGGAATATTCTCCTCTTATTCTCTCCCCATGGCAAGGATCAGTTCTGTAATCTCATTAGCAGCAAGAGAGAGAGGGGTTGCCCTCATGTTTAAACCTCAGCCGTCACCTCCCAGTGGGACCCAAGTGTCTTCTCCGGGTGGGATATTCTTGAGGTCCCTCAAATTCCCGTCTTCATCTCCAGCTTCTGGATCCCTTGAAGAATCCTGTAAGACAATAAACTTTTCCATGCTACGATGATGCTCAGTGGCTTGTTCTGGTTTCTCTCTCTCTCTCTCTCTCTCTCTCTCTCTCTCTCTCTCTCTCTCTCTCTCTCTCTCTTTTTTTTTTTTTTTGCAAAAGAGGCAACAATAAAGAAGAAACCCAGACACTCTGACTCCAAGCTTTGGAGTGAATAAAGAAAAAAAGAAAGAAAGAAAACTAGTAAATGGGTTTCAAGAGAACGGGCAAATCTTTGAATCTACGTTTTCTAGGAATATGATAAAAAAAAAAAAACACACCAAGGATTATTAGAAAAGAAGTTCATGGGGAAAATGACACTAACATAGGGTCTATCCAGAAGACAGTACAGGCTTCAAGGCAGACATTTCCCACAGGTAAGAGGGTCAGTGTAGGAAGCAAATAAGTCAGATGACTGAGGCTGGTCTGAGCACTCGTTAACGCTTTTTCCTTTATTTATTTATTTGGTTTTAGTATCAAGGATTGGACCCAGGGGTGTTTAACCACTAAGCCCCATCCCCAGCCCTTTTTTGTATTTTATTTAGAGATAGGGTCTCACTGAGTTGCTTAGGCCTCGCTAAGTGGCTGAGGCTGGCTTTGAACTCTTGATCCTCCTGCCTCAGCCTCCGGAGCCGCTGGTATGACAGGTGTGCACCAACGTGCCTGACAAATTAATGCATTTTATAGAAGAAAACAAAATCACCTGAAATTCTGCTCCATAAAAACAAGGAGTCTTTGGATCACTTACAGCATTTCTCGAGACAAGTCAAAATAGCCTTGGGAGTGTGCATAGGGCGACAGATTGATGGCAGTTTCAATTAAGCCAGAACATTTCCACTGTTCCCTCCAGAGATGGTTCCTTTTCTCTCTGGTTTCTCAGACTGTCAGACCAAAGGCCCTGCCATTTGCTGAGCATATGGATGCTCGCAGCTCTTCTATTGAAGTTTCCACTGGAATGAGCTAAAAATAACCAAATGAAAGGAAAATCATGGGCGATATCTTTAGAAAGTATTAACATCACTTCCTTCATTTGACGAAGGAGGAAATTGAGATCCAGAGAGGCAGAGTGGCTTTACTCCCAGGTTTCAGGGCTAGTTCTTGCATGTCTTCAAAGCCCCGGGCTTAAAATTCACTGCTTATTTCTAAAATTAAATGAGTACATCATCATGTCCTATGGATGCAGCCTACTCAATTTCATAACCTGTGATTGTTAAAAAATGAACTAGGTTGCCAGGCACGGCGGTGCAGGCCTGAAATCCCAGTGGCTCAGGAGGCTGAGGTAGGAGGACTGAGAGTTCAAAGCCAGCCTCAGCAACTTAGTGAGGCCCTGAGCCACTCAGTGAGACCCTGTCTCTAAATTAAAAAAAAAAAAAATTAAAAAGCTACAAAATATTTGTACTTTGTGCTATGAAACTAAAATTGCTATAGAAAATAAAGCCTAATAAAAATAATTACATGCCAAAAAAGAGGGGGCTGGGGATGTGGCTCAGTGGTTAAGTACCCCTGGGCTCAATCCCTGATACCAAAAGGAAGAGAGAGAGAAATGAATTAGGCTCACAATAATTACATTTCGGAGGAAAATAACTGAAAGATTACTGTTGTTCTCATGATACACACACACACACACACACACAACACACACACACGCAGACTTGTCCCTTGATATTGAGAAGCCTCAGCAGGTACCAAACCATGGACACCCAAGTTTCTTATAGAAAATCACTTAGTATTGCATGTAATCCACAAACATCCTCCTATGTTACTTATAATAACTAATACAATGGAACGCTGTGTAATAGTTGTTACACTGCTCTGTCAGAGAATGAAAAGAAAAGTCTATGCATGTGCAGTATACACACAACTTTTTTTTTTTTTTTTTTTTTTTTTTTTTTTTTGATGCTGGGATTGAACCCAGGGCCTTGTGCTTGCAAACACACAACTTTTTTTTTCCAATGATTTTCCATCCATAGTTGGTTGAATCTACAGACACAGAACCCACAGATATCTGTATATCCTACAAAAATATGAAAAGATGGTCAACCACACTTGTAATGATGAAAACATGTCAAAAATCATAGTAAATATAATTTCACACACAATTATGAAGTTGGCAATATCAAATAGGATGATCATCAGAAGTAATGGAAGCTCAGGTGCTTGGAAAGAATATGAACATTTATGACAACACGACTGAGTGATTTGGTAGCATCAGGTCATTTTTTCTTGGCTGGGTGGAGTACCAGGGATTGAACCCAGGGGCACTCAACCACTGAGCCCCATCCCCAGCCCTTTTTATATTTTATTTAGAGACAGTGTCTCATGGAGTTGCTTAGGGCCTTGCTAAGTTGCTGAGGCTGGCTTTGAACTCGCAATCCTCCTGGCTCAGCCTCCTGAGCTCCTGGGATTTCAGGTGGGCACCCCCGTGTCCTGTGAGAACTTTCCTCTCTAAGGCTGTACGACACAGTTACATCACAGTTATGGTTGTCACTGTCTGTGTTGACAAGCCCTCATCCATACCCGTCCACAGCTTCTCTCTTCATCCTTCCTATCACCTGTTGCAGACATCGGCCATCTGTCACTTAGCTGTCCAATGACCTTGCAGTTCCTGGGTTTCCTCTGCCGCATCAGCCTTGAACTTTGCTTGCACGGGTAACTCACGGGCTCCAATATACACTGCTACTCCTTTCTCCTTCTTCCATGTCCTTGAGTGGCTGATCCTCCCTTTGGCCTCCTGATGGGTTCCATTTCTTTGACCAGTTCTTTTAAACGCCCAATTCTCTCATGAGTTATTTTTTCTTTCTTGGGCACCCTGAACACACAACTTAGACTTTCATTCTGCCCATCTTCAACTCGGACTCATAACCATCTTGCCTGACTCCCATCATTCCCCCCCCCCACTAATCCTGGCCTGGGATACTGAATAATACTAACAGATATTGTGGTATGGTCCTGAACTTTCAAATTCATTTTCTCTAGAGCAGCTGGGTACCAGGCCCAGAGACCAGCCTTTTCACTCCCTCATCCCTAGTTGAAATTCTCCTCGATCTTTGGTACCATCCCTGGTGCCCCTTGTGCCTCAAGTGCTGAGTTAGGTGTGTCCCGCAGAGCTGGGAGCCAGGGAGGTGCCCGGAGGTAGCTCAGAAGCAGACGACCTCTTTGGCAGGCTCTCACTCCAATCTGAGGTTTACGTTAACCATTTTATTTATTTTGAAATTTTTTTTTACAGATGCACTATAGTTACACATAATAGTGGGGTTCGTTATGCTATATTTGTATATGCACGTAACTTAAATTGATCATTTCCCATTTCCTCTCTCCCAATCTGCTTGCTCTATTCTACAGGCCTTTCATAATTGTTATTGCTGTTTTATTTATTTATCTATTTATTTAATATTTATTCTTAAGTTTTAGGTGGACACAATATCTTTATTTTACATTTATGTGGTGCTGAGGATCGAACCCAGTGCCTCGTGCATGCTAGGCGAGCACTCTACCACTGAGCCACAATCCCAGACCTGTTATTGCTGTTTTAATTAGTGCATTATGTGTTAACCATTTTAAATGATGGTCTTCTAAGTAAGGTTTCATTTAATTAAAAAAAATATGGTGTCTTACTCCTGTGTTGCTATAACAGAATGCCTGAGGCTGGGCATTCTTTATAAAGCAGTTTATTTAGCTCAGAGTTTGGAGGCTGAAAGTCAAAAGTTGGGTTGTCTTATCTTTTTTAGTCTGTGGCGAGGGCCTCTTGGCTACCTGATAACTTGGAGGATGGCCTCTGCAGGAACATGTAGGACACAGCTCACATACTGAGAGGAAGCAAGGGTGCACCGGAAGGGCGGGCTCTCTCTTTTATGGCAAGCCACTGTGCAGCCCCAAGAGACCTAAGCTACTCCAGTGAGACTTGCATGAATCCCTTTGGAGGATGGTGCCCCAGGATCCAATGACCTCTCTTAAAGGCTCCACCACGTCGATACTGGTTCCGTGGAGGATTAAGCCTCAGCTTGAGTTTTGCTGGGATGAACCCATTTGTAGCACAGCAGAGCGGAGGTGGTCTCCTGCCTGGGAATGGCTTCCCATTGTACTTGGCATAAAACACCGCTGTCCTTGCACAGAGTTTGTGGAATGGGCTTGTGTTCTCTGCAATCTCGGCTTGGGCTGCTCATCCTTGGCCCGAGTCCCACACTGTCATCTCATGGCCTTTCTGTGTCCACCTGTGGGCCCCCTCACTCTTCACCTGCTCGCCTACCCATTCCTCTGTCCTTGATGCCAGGTCCTCATTTTCAAATTTCTCCTTTGATGCTACCCGCCCTGACCTTCCTCTTTATTGGCTCCCTCACACTCTGCCCTATTCATATCAGGAATAGCACTTCAGACCATCCTAATCTATTTTTTTCTTTGCTTCCTTATAGAGTATCTGCTTCTCCCACCACTAGGCTGTAACCCTCCAGGAGGGAGGCGCCATGTTTTGCTTAACACTTAGTAGCAGGACCAGGGAAGCTTTTACCCATCTTCACCTCCCCAGCGGGGGGAACCTTCACCCCAGACTTGCTCAAATAGATAAGTAACAAAAGGAGAATCAGGACCCTGCTGGGAAAGGGCCACTTCTCTCCCATGTCCAGCTAGAGGCTGCCTTTGGCCTTTGCCTCAGAGACATCCCAGTGCTTGTCTGGATTTGGGGTATCTCCTGTGTATCCTCTTCACGTGCGTAAGAGGAACATATTTAGAGAGGAAATATTGTTTTCGAATGAATCAGTACATCTTTGAAAGTTTGAAAAACACCACTTTTTAGGAAATAGATTTTACCTTCCCTAAATTAATACAAGGAGGGAAATTATTTGGAGGTCAGTCTTCCCAGCCTCCTCATAACCCAGTACCTGCCTAGAGTTAGCTATTTCCAGCTAAAAGACAGCACAACCAACCGGGGACGACACCTCCCAACGTGCATGTGGCTTCGAATCCCCAGATCAGCCTGCAGATGGTTGCCGAGGCTGAGTGCTGAAGAATGAACCCACTTCAGAATAAGCGGTCAATGACTCAAGTGTCTCAAGACACAGCTCAAGGATCCTCTATCCACTTCTTGAAATAAGTGACAAGTCTCCCAAAAGGTCGGAAGGCCTGTGGTGGCAGCAGTAGAAAACTGCACTTCAGGACACAGAGCCGTCGTGAGTCCCTCCAAATACATGAGACAGAGTAGATATAATCAGCCCTTCAGAAAGCCAAACCCCCAACAGGGGGAAGGGAAAATAAATAAATAAACAACACCTGAGTTGCGCACACGCGTACACCTCGTCTGGCCGTCCCTAGTCTGCCTTCCCCAGGTTTGTTAGAATTGTCCTCAAGGCTCATAAAGTCATGTGGTGAGATAGTGAGCATGTGGCTACTGAGGGTGGCTCTGTCACTGTGCAAACAAGAACTTCATAAGAAACCACAAGTGTGAGTTGGCTTTAGGCAAAAACCAGGCAGAACCTACCAGAAGCAATGGTGAAGGTGGGTGGGTGCAACCAGGTGCTCTGTGCATCGGGGTCAGTTCGGGGGAATTTAGTGGAGGTGCGGGTGGAGGGGGTTCTGGTACGGCTCTCTGGTGATTATATTAGCAATAAGCTTTTTTTTTTTTTTTTTTTTTTTTTTTGCATAACTATGTGCCCTTGGCTTAGGTTGATTTACTTAATCCTTTCAGAAATATAGGTACTTTTGTTATCCCCAGGTGGAGAGACTGAGGCTCAGAGGAGTTAAGCAATTTGCCTAAGGTCACACACAGCATTGTGCATCTGCAAAGTTCATGCCCCTGACCACTGTTTCATACCCTGCCTCCAGTTGGGAGGATTGTATGGAGCCCAAGAGAAAGGTTAAGCTTATAGAGGGAGGTTTCTTTCTTACTTTATTTTCTTTTTTAAATTATTAGTTTTTAAAAAATATTTTGTGGTTCTGGGTATTGAACTCAGGGACACTCTACCTCTGAGCTGCATGCCCAACCCTTTTTAAAAATATATGATTTAGAGATAGGGTCTTAGACTTGAGATCATCCTGCCTCAGCCACCTGGGTCACTGGGATTACAGGTTTACCTGGGGACATTTCTTAGAGGATAACAGCATTAACAGGAAGAGAGCCAATTTCTGGCTGCTCCCCCAAGGTGTACCGTAAAGGAGAGTCCTGGGAAGCCCTGGGAACTTGTACTGGAAAAGTCTGTTCTGTGGTCCTTAAGGAAGATAGACAGAAGAAAGAAAAATGTGTAATCCATGGCTGAGGTGAAGAGAAGAAGAGTAAAAGCTACAGGAAAACAGGCAAAACCAAAACCCACTAAAATATAATGTTTTGAATCAAGTTGCTTTTTTTTTTTTTGGTACGAGGGCTTGAACCCAGGGGCAGTCAATCACTGAGCCACACCCCCAGTTTCTTTTTCTTTTTTATTTTGAGACAGGGTCTCATTGAGTTGCTTAGGGCCTTAGTAAATAGCTGAGCCTGGCTTTGAACTGTGATCCTCCCCCATCAGCCTCCATAGCCCCTGGGATTACAAACCAGTGCCAATGCACCCGGCTCAAATTGCTTTTCATATACCCAACTCAGAGCAGCAGGATTCAGGGTGATTTATTTAATGGACTGCTGACGTTCCCGAGTGGTGCGCTAAAAAGGAGTCAGTAAAGGTCACAACCTAATATTTATTTCCTGCCTCACAATAGGTAGAACAGAAACCTTGTGTAATTTCTCAGAACCAATGCCTTTCTATCCTTAGGTTTTTTTTTTTTTTTGTTTTGTTTTTTGTACCAGGGATTGAACTCAGGGGCACTTGACTATTGAGCCTCATCTCCAGCTTCTTTTTAGAGACAGGGTCTCACTGAGTTGCTTAGGGCTTGCTAAGTTGCTGAGGCTGGCTTTGAACTCATGATCCTCCTGTCTCAGCCTCCCAAGCTGCTGGGATAACAGGCATGCGCCACCGTGCCAGGCCTGTCTTTGGGGCTTTGCTACATAGAGTGGTTCGTAGACTATCAACATCACTGGGGCACACGCCAATTTATTTAACTAGAGCTTGCATTTTAGCAATATCCCAGGTGACTCATCTATGCAATAAAACCTGAGAAGTGCTGCCCCAGAATCTGTACTCCGCCATCTTGGCAAATTAGCGAACTCCTATGCAGCCTTCAAAGCCTCGCTGATATCACCGCTCCTTTGAAGTCTCCCTTCACAGTGCAGAGCAGAGGTAATCCTTCCTTCCTCTCTGCTGTTGCTCAGGAGCTCCTCTTACCTTTGCCCTTCGCTCATCGCACTGCACTGTGGATCTCTTGGTGGGGAGATGGGATATGTACCCCCTGTCTGTACTCTTCTGTCAATCAACTGGGTCACTTCAACAAGACAGCTTCTAAAAGGTATCAATGATTCAATGGAGTTACAGTTATCAAATAGAAGTCCCTCCTGGGCAGTAGTTTTTAAATTCTCTGTGCCCAAAACCCACCTGGTGAGCTTGTTAAACTGGAAGTGGGTGGGCTCCCCTTTCTCCCTCCACTGATTCTGAATCTGTGTGATGTGCAGTTCTGACTAGCAGCACTATGTATTTCTGGTAGGAATGGTCAATGAAACACTCTGTGTACAACTATTTCCTAGTATCTGGGATGTTGAACTTCTGGTCTTGTGGACTAGTACTGTCCCCCTTATTGTATTGGTCTCTGTCCCCCAGTGACAAAACCACCCAAATGAATTTGGACTGTGTATCAGTAAGGATGCCTATAGAGAGAGATGAGGCTGTGCTAACTTTCAGGCCACACAGTCTGAGTTATTCAGTATTGATGGACAACCCCATACCTGGGAAAAATCTCTTTTTCTGGAGAAATGGATCCACTGCCACTTAGTTCTACCCTGAATATTCTGGAAGCAGATGATGAATATATATTCCCATCTATAGTTGCTGTATTCTATTTATGATATGTGGATGCACTGTTTATCTCACGTAAGCCACACAACATTGTTGGTGGGTGAGGGACACCTTTTAATGAGGAAATGGAGCCTTGGGGACGTTTTTTTAAAGCTTACTCAGGGTCACCGGTTAGGAAAGGGTTGAGACAGGAATCAGGTCAGAGTTTGTTTCATTCCAAAGCTGTGGACTCCTTACTGTAGGTCAAGCCATTCTTTTTTCAGCCACACTTTCCATTCATTCTTCGCACAAAATTCCTCAGAGGTTAGCACAGCGGGGATGTTCTAAGCTTGTCAAAGGCCATCCCCGCCCTCCTGTTCTAAGCTGATGACTCCGTTTTCCTCTAAGCTGTATTAAGGAAATATCTGGAAAATAAACACAAGTGTGGATATCTTTCTCTTCCCAGCCTGGTTTCTCTTTCCCTTAGCTGGTGTTATTTCTAAATCCACACCTGGCCAGAGGAACAGACGTGTGGACATATATTTTTGAGTTGTTATAAGGATGAACTGGCCGAGCACTATGGGTGCACACCTGTCATCCCTGGGGCTCAGGAGGCTGAGGTAGGAGGATCATGAGTTCAAGGCCAGCCTCAGCAAATTAGCAAGGCTCTAAGCAATTAGGGAGACTCTGTCTCTAAATAAAATATAAGAAAGAGCTGGGGATGTGGCTCAGTGGTTTAAGTGCCCCTAGATTTAATCCCTGCTATAAGAAGAAAAAAAAAGAAAGAAAAAGAAAATGAATAAAATAAAATCACAGAGTGGAGACAATCAATTTTTGCAGTTGATTGAGAGGATAATTGAAAAACTGGACTGTCAGGGCTATAGCTAATTTAGAGGGTGCTCCTGAGTTCTCATAGAATAAGGCAAAGTTGTTTTTTTCTTAGGGAGGGGTGGAGTTGTTATTTTGGAGATTGGGAACAATGAATGGGTTAAGTAGCAGCAAATGAGACTCAATGTCGCTGAGATGTTTCAATGCCTACCAGATGGAGGGCAGCAACACTGCCTGTATAGAATTTATGTCACATTGAAGTAAATGATGTAGATCTGAATCTACTATGGTCAAAAGTCATTCAAGATGGGTAGTCAAAATGCAAAATGTAATTTGAACAAGACTATTCAAAAAGAGGAAAATACTGTGTGTGTGTGTGTGTGTGTGTGTGTGTGTGTGTGTTGGTACACAAATAAATTTGCCGGATGGTTAGATATAACGTTATAATGGCAGTCATCCTTGAGGACTAGTAATGGGTTAGAGACATGCCCCCCCAACTCACTCAGTCTCTGTTCTCTCCAACTCCTCTCCCCCCAAAAAAATAGTGGGGGAGGGTGGGGACTGAATTGCCTGTCCTCATATCTCTTCTTCAATCAAACAAACACAAAACAAACAAAAACATCCCAAACATCCCCGGGACTCCTCCTGGTGGCTCCATGGAGCCATGCGACCAAGTTCTAGGCAAGCTGTCAATAGATGCACTGTACAGCACAGCTAAAAAAACTTTTTCAGCTGGGCTTGGTGGTGCACGCCTGTAATCCCAGAAGTTTGGGAGGCTGAGAGGCAGGAGGCTCATGAGTTCAAAGCCAGCTTCAGCAACTTAGTGAGGCTCTAAGCAATTTAGGGAGACCCTGTCTCTAAATAAAATATAAAAAGGGCTGGAGATGTGGCTCAGTGGTTAAACACCCCTGAGTTCAATCCCTGGTACAAAAAAAAAAAAAAGAATGGAAATGATTTCCCTCATCTCAGACAAACAGCCTTGTTGAAATAGTCCCCGTGATCTGGAATGGTAAAAGCCTTGGGTTTGCTTGCTGCAGTGCAAAAGTATGAGAAATATTTAATCTTTCAAAATACACACTGGTAACATAATTTTGTTGCATGTTCAAAGAGAGCACAATGTAGCAGTGTATTTAAAAGGTAATGTCATTGTATATTTTCCAAATGCAAACAGCAGAGAGTTTGATGAATAGCTGAAGCACAGCAGACCATATGTTATCCTTATAAAAGTGTCTCCCGTGAATGTTAACTGTATCTCTCAGAACATTCTTAATATGCTCCATCGAAGAACGTGTAGACAGCAGCTCTATAGAAATGTCTACGCCTACCTGGTGTGCGGTCTGCATCAATTCAAACTGAAGGTTATATAAACTTTGGATGCCCAGTCTTTGGCTTTTGGATAAGGAAAAGATCTAAATGTTTATAATTTTCCAGATCTCTTATATACCTAGGGGTTTAAAAATTCTATTTTTGACACAGTATTCCTGTTTTTTAAATAATCAAACCACATTATTTACAGTATATCTTTTTTATCTGTTTTAATCCATGTTTGATATTTGGAATGTGTATTTAAAACTATATAAGTTTTATATCATAAAATTGATATATGTTAGCTGTAAAAAATAACATTTGTGATGTGTGTTTAATTCAGTCACAAATGACAAAGATGCAAATATATGGGGACTTGTTCTTGCTTGTCAAGTCTAGAGGCAAGCAGAAGAATCCAGCAGGACTTTCTGCAGCGATGGAAATGTTCTTTTGGCTGTGTTGTGCAGTTTGGCAGCCACGGGTAGCAACTGAGCACTTCGAATGCGGCTCGTAGAGCTAAGGAATTCAATTTTTATTTTATGTGATTTTAATAATTTAAATTAAAATATCAATGCGTAGCAGGTGCTAGGACCATGGTAGATAGCAGGTCGATGTAGAGATGGACATTTCTTCCTGCTTGTGTTCTTCTCTTTGTGACCTCCACCCTGAAGTTCTCCACAGGGTCCAAGACAGCTCCAGGAGCCACAGCATAGTCCACCTTCCGGGCAGCAGAAAAGAGCCAGGGTGAAGGCTTCCAGTGGAACTTTCTGCAATGATGAAATGTTCTGTTTTCTGTGTTGCCAATTCAGCAGCCTTTAAAGAAGCCTTTATATTTGGAGGGTGGGAGGGGTACTGGGAATTGAACTCAGGGGCACTCAACCACTGAGCCCCATCCCCAGCCCTTTTTGTATTCTATTTAGAGACAGGGTCTCCCTGAGTTGCTTAGGGCCTCACTAAGTTGCTGAGGCTGGCTTTGAACTCATGAGCCTCCTGCCTCAGCCTCCTGAGCCACTGACTGGGATTACAGGCGTGCACCACTGCTCTTTTGTAAGAAGGTGCCCAGGTAATCATGGGCAAATGGATGTCAATGCATTTTCTGATCCAGCTGGAAAAGGCAGCACAGAAAACCCATTTTCCAGGGTGAATTAAGAAGCCTCTGTGGTGGGTGCTTATATCAAGGGAGTAAAACCTTGAACTTGTCAAGCATAGAAGTCCCTGAGCCTCTGTACCCGATGCTCTGCCAGCACAAACTGAGGACATGATTGGTTTTTTTCTGCTCGCCTTGGGGGTGTGCATGTCTGTGAGACTGCTTACTGTTTGTCACCGTGACTTAACGTATCTGTTGTTTTTTTGCATATGTCTACTTTTCCATTCCACCGAATGTCAAAAAGACTCCTTGAGGTGAGCGACAGAAGCCCAGGGGCTCGTGTTCTTGGTGGGCAGTGGCTCTGTCATGAAATCCTTTTGTAATAATGGTGGAAAAGGAAGTGGGTTCCGTTGTGGGTTTTCCATGACCACCACCTCATTTTCATCCTTGCCTGAGAAACATAGAATTAGGAGTGCAGCTGGCAGAGTGGTACCATCCAGAGAGAAGCTGGGTGCAGTAGAGCACACCTGTCATCCCAGCAGCTCGGGAGGCTGAGGCAGGAGGATCGTGAGTTCAGAGCCAGCCTCAGCAACTTAGTGAGGCCCTGAGCAACTCAGCGAGACCCTGTCTCTGAATAAAATATACAAAAGAGCCGGGGATGGGGCTCAGTGGTTAAGCACCCCTGGGTTCAATGCCTGGTATCAAGAGAGAGAGAGAGAGAGAGAGAGAGAGAGAGAGAGAGAGAGAAGATTCTAGGTCCAGCTCCTGAGAGTAACTTGGCATTTTGGAGAGTCTTATCTCCTTCCATTTTGTCATCAGTGCAGCGTTTTCCAGACAATATTGAAGAGCAATTTCAGTTTTCACTGAAGTCTCTTGAAACATTGTGCAAAGGGAATTATAGACCCAGGCACAGAGACATGGTCAAATCCTTGTTTCCCTTCTTGTCCCATCGTCACTGCAGTGCAGCTAGCTCTACCTGCATCTCCCCCAACCCTCCATTCTTATCTTTTAAACTATTTATTTATTATTTATTCTTTTTAGTCACACATGACAGTAGAGTGTATTCTGACCTATCACACAGACATGGAGTCTAGCTTCCCATTCTTGTGGTTGGACATGATGTGGAGTTTCCCTGGTCGTGTGTTCACATATGAACATGGGAAAGTTCTGTCCCATTCATTCCACTGTCTTTCCTGTTCCCATCCCCCTCCCTTCCCTTCATTCCCCTTTGTCTCATCCAATGAACTTCTATCCTCCTGCTTATTATTTATTAGCATCCACATATCAGCAAGAACTTTGGTGTTTTGGGATTGACTTATTTCACTTCGCACAATAGTCTCCAGTTTCATCCAGCAATGCCATAATTACCAGCAAATGCCAGAATTTCATTCTTTATGGCTGAGTAATATTCCATTGTGTATATATAACACATTTTCTTTATCCATTCCTCTGTTGAAGGACACCTAGGTTGGTTCCATGGCTTAGCTATTGGGAATTGAGCTGCTATCAACATTATTGATGTGGCTGCCTCACTGTAGTATGCTGATTTTAAGGCCTTTGGGTACATACAGAGAAGTGGGATAACTGGGTCTGATGGTGGTTTCATTCCCAGTTTTCTGAGGAATCTCAATACTGCTTTCCAGAGTGATTGCACCAATTTGTAGTCCCACCAGCAATGTAGAAATGAACCATTTTCCCCACATCCTCGCCGACATTCATTGTTACATTTATTCTTGAGAATTGCCATTCTGACTTGAGTGAGATAGAATCTCAGTGTAGTTCTGATTTGCATATCTCTAATTGATAGAGATGTTGAACAGATTTTCATATATTTGTTGACCATCACCCACACCTCCCAACACTTTCCAAACTCTGTCCAGCCTGGCTTTTTTCCGACTCTTTCCCTTGGATATTCTGAACTCTTATTTTCTTTCATGAAACACTTAGTTTTTTTCTCATTAAAGATTCTAGAGTCTTCTTACTTTTCATTCTCTTCCTGCTCTTCATGCATGAACACAATCGAAGGCCCTAGCAGGTGAGCAGGCAAACACAGACCCCCCCCCCGCCCCCCAGGAAGAACTGGGATGGAAAATCTGAGAAACTTTCAAGTCAAATTTGAATGTTTGTGTGCCTGCTACAAAACCTCTTCACATCCTTCTAATTTATCTCCCCATTTTCAACCTCCAAGTCCCCTTAACCAACCACAGCTGACCTGCAAAGCTGGCTACTGTCTTTCCAGTGACTCTTCCTGACCCCATTGTGCCCTCCCCACGGCCTCCGCTATGTGACCTGGAGCCAGATGCCTCCTTTCCTAGAGCCTGGGTCCCTCAAGGGTAGATGAGTCACCTGTTCTGGAAAATCCCTGAGGGGCCCTTCTCTTCTGAGGAGGTCAGAGGCTAGTCAAGCCTCTTCAAGTACCTGACCTGGTTGAAAGTGACTCCTGAGCTCAGCTTGCTCCTTCTCCTTATGAACTCCCACTTTTATTCACTGTTTTGATCGTGCCTAAGGACAATAGAGAGTAAATGCAAGCATTTCCCACAATTTTACCCAACTCCCTAGCTCCAAGGCACCTTCTGGCTTTTGCCCCGTCTCCCTAGCCCCCAGGACCTTTCACCCACCCTTCAGTACATCTGGGTGCCATCTGTGCCCGCTTTATTAGGCTTAGGGAAGACGTCAAGCCTTTCGGTATTTACTTTATCCCGAGAACATTAAGAGAGGCAGGCAGGCCCTCCGTCCTCATGCACCATTTACACAGATGTCAGGCCGTGGATGTGGGTTCATTTTTCATCCTTTAATCTGCAGGTATGAATTAAATCATATCCTGCCTCACTGACACCCCGGTATCAATATTTTCTCAGACTGGAACATGGGTCTCCCTGTTCTTATCCACCATTTAAAAATAAACTTAACATATGGCGTGGTCTTATGTCCAAGGAATGCAGGCTGCCTTCGCCGACGTATGATTCAATGCACACACGGAGGAGCAGAACTTTGATTTTTTTTCAGAGGCATCTGCAATAGGAGGGGTTTGTGCTCAGCACCTTTCCTGTGACACAGGCTAACCCCGTGGGACAAATTTTCAGAACTGAGATGTCCCCAGTATCTCAGAAAAAAATGAGTTCCTCAAATCATAATATGTGTCATAAGGACCCAGGGTAATGCTAGATACTCAATCAGACATCTTAAAATAATAGTTAAAACAAGTTAAAACACACGCAAGTTGGAAACATCTTTGGGGGTATTCATACAGTTTTTCTTAAAGAACTTCCAAAGATCAATTATTTGAACACACTGCAATGTCATCACACAAATACAGGTTAAACGTGGGGCAAGATGGTGCACGCCTGTAATACCAGTGGCTCAGGAGGCTGAGGTAGGAGGATCTCAAGTTCAAACTCAGCCTCAGCTACTTAGCAAGGCCCTAAGCAACTTAGAGAGATGCCGACTTTAAATAAATATGGAAAAGGGCTGGGATGTAGCTCAGTGGTTCAATGCCTCTGGATTCAATCCCCAGTATCTCCCCACCACCACCAAAAAAATTAAAAAATTAAAAAAAAAAACAAGAAAAAGAGGACCATGGGCACATGGTGAAAGACGTATTATGGGTATTTATAATATTCAAGGCACATGGCCTGGTGCTTCATCTCCATGATGCTATTCAATACAACCAAGTTCTGAGGTTAGTGTTGTGATGAACCCCACTTTCCACCCAGGGATTTAGAAGTCCTAGTATTTTGCCCAAAGTTTTATTGCTGTAGAAGGACAGAACTGGGATGCAAATTCACTGTTGTCTGATTCCAGAGACTGGGCCCACTTGGCCAACACATAATGAGCTGATTATTATACGTCATTGAAGAAAAGGGGTTTTAAATCCCATCTCTCAAACCAGAGCTACAAATCTGTGGATTTCACCTCCGCACATCCTGAACCTTGCAGCTTGCCTTAGTTCAGTTCCTTGAAGTAGCCTCCTACGTGGATACCAGTTATGGTTTAGATATTTGTAACCCCTAAAAGCTCACGTGTGAGACATGCAAGAAGGTCCAGAGGAGACATGACTGGGTTGTGAGAGCCTTAACCCAACCAGTGAATGGACCCCTGATGGGATTAACTGGGTGGTGGCTGGAGGAGGTGGGTGTGGCTGGAGGAGGGGGCATTGGGGGCGTGGCTTTGGGGTCTCTATTTGTCTCTGGAGAGTGGAGTCTCTCTCTGCTTCCTGATCACCATGTGAGCTGCTTCCCTCCACCACACTCTTCCTCCATGATGTCCTGCCTCCCCTTGAGCCCCGAGGAGTGGAGCCTGCTGTCTGTGGACTGGGACCTCTGCAATCGTGAGCCCCCAAATAAACTCTTCCTCCTCTACAGTTGTTCTTATCAGGTCTTTTAGTCACAGTAGTAAAAAAAAGCTGACTGAAATATTATGCCACATTCTGCTGTCACTTGCTCAAGAATTTTCAGTCATTTTCTTTTTCCTCTTGGTACTAAGTATTGAACCCTGGGGTGCTTAACCACCCAGCCACATCCTCAGTCCCTTTTTTTTATTATTTTTTAGGTAGAGACAGGGTCTTACTGAGTTGCTTAGGGCCTCGCTAAATTGCAGAGCATGGTGTTGAACTCAGGATCCTCCTGCCTCAGCCTCCAAGTCACTGGGATTCCAGGAGTGAGCCATTGCACCTGGCAAGAATTCTCCTTCTTACAGGTCGCTTGTAGTATGGCCAAGATGTGCCCCACAGACAATGAGCACTCAGTGGACATCTACTGAACGATGAGGTATGTTCCAATTATTTTCTTCCTTTTCCTGTCACAGTTTCTGACATCAGGGCTCCTGGGTCACACTTATAGATCAGGCGATTTTAAACAACAAAAGAGAAGTGTCTTCAGAGTCTGACAGCTGTGTTCTTGAGAAAATCACTTCAGTCGTATGATTTTGTGTCCCCCTTACCCAGTGCTGTAGTTTGGGTCAGGGGCATCCCCTGCAGGCTTGGTCTCCAGGTTGGCACCATGGGGAAACCCTTCCAAGGTGGGTCTAGTGGGAGTCTATCAGCCACTGGGAGCATGCTCTGAAGGGGACAGTGGGACCCCAGCCCTGCTTTTCCTGTCTTTCATTCTCAGTTATGAGGTGAGTGAGTTATTCTGCCCCTGCATCTTGATACGCTGCCAGAGGCCCCAAGCAACAAACCCAACAAATCATGGACCCTGTGAGCCAAAATAAACCTTTTGTCTTTATAAGCTGATTATCTCAGGTATTTGTTACAGTGACAGAACGCTGACGAGCACACCTGGTGAGTGTAAAATTAGCAGTGGTCTGTGCCAGAGGCACACGGGAATCTAATAACATTATTAAGAAACCTTATGGAAACATTCCATCAGTCATTCACACCTGAGTAAAGATTGGACCATTCTTCCTGTGATTAGCAAGGTGAGAGCAGGGTATTTAGGTAAGAATTTTTTTTGTTGTTGTTGTTGGGTAGAAGGAAAAGGAGTTCCTCTTAGAGGATGGAGCTTACTTGGAGGCCTGATGGTGATAAACTGCCCCCGTGGGAGCCTTGGCATTTTAAAAAAATTATTTATTTATTTATTTACTTGTGTGTGTGTGTGTGTGTGTGTGTGTGTGTGTGTGTGTGTGGTGTTGGGAGTGGAACCCAGGGCTTTGTGCTTACTAAGCTAGTGCTGTGCGACTGAGCGACATCCCCAGCCCTTAGCCTTAAACATATCTTAAGCGTATCTATGGGGGGCTGGGTTTGTGGGTCAGGGCTAGAGCAGCTGCTCGGCATGCATGAGGCCATGAGTTTGATTGTCAATGCCACAAAACAAACAAACTAAAGTGTCCATAGGGCCTGGTGTTGTGTACAAAC
Organism: Spermophilus citellus; assembly: GCF_964194105.1. NCBI lineage: Eukaryota > Metazoa > Chordata > Mammalia > Rodentia > Sciuridae > Spermophilus > Spermophilus citellus. The sequence continues at coordinate 59,979,232 of NC_138184.1, forward strand.
ACACCTCTGTAATCCCAGCTACTTGGGAGTCTGAGGCAGGAGGATTGGAAGTTCAACCTGAGCACTTAGTAAGACCTTATCGATTCAATCCCAAGTGCCAAAAGGAAAAGGAAAAAGATCAGTGTGCTTTACGAATGCATGCTACACCTCAAGTTTTAAAATGCCTAAAAACAAACACAGGCTGGAACAGTAGGGCACACCTGCAATCCCAGGGACTCAGGAGGCTGAAGCAGGAGGATTTCAAGTGGGAGGCCAGCCTCAGCAACTTACTGAGGCCCTTAGCAACTTAGCAAGACCCTGTCTCAAAATAAAAAATAAAAAAGGGCTGGGGATGTGGCTCAGTGGTTAAGAGCCCCTGGGTTCAATACCCAGTACCAAAATCCATCAGTTTATCTATCCATCAGCCCAAACTATAATTCTAACCTTAGCTCTCTCAGAAAGTAATTCTCCCTTCCAATTCCTCTTCCCACTGTTGAGCTTACTATGGCTTCTTCACCTTGGTTCCAGTGACACTCGGGGCCATATGATTCTTCGCTGTGGGATTGTCCCGTATGGAGTAGGGTGTGCAGCAGCATCCCTGGACTCTGCCCTTAGATGCCAGTAGCACTATCTCCCAGATGTGACCACCAAAAAGTTCTCCAGATGTTACCAGACGTCCCCAGGTGGCAAAAGCAACCCCAGTTGAGAAGCCCTGGATTACAGCACCAATCTGTAGGTGGAAGGTCCAAGGAGGTGGGCGAGGGCCAGCCAATGCTAGTTTTCTACAGTGAGAGGAAAACAAGCCCCCAATATATGTATATTTAAAAACACGTGTCACTGTTAGGGCACCACGATCCAGTAGCCTGTGATCAGGAGAGGAAAGGACACCAACATTAGTTGAATTATGGTGTGGCACCCCAGCCTGAGATAAGCCTGGAAAGCTAATGTGAGGGACCTCGGGTGCCACTGAGCCATTGGGACAGTTGGATTCAGGTAGGAGATCTGCTAAGTAGATAGTAGATAGTCCACGTCTGGGTGGGGGCTTGGCTATAATTGAAAAGGGGGTTTCAGGTTGTTGGTTGTTTTTTTTTTTGTTGTTGTTTTTGTAGGACTGGGGCTTGGACCTGGGGTCATTCAACACGGAGCTACACCCCAGACCCCCCCTTTTTTTTATTCTGAGACATGGTCTTACAAAGTTGCCCAAGCTGGCCTCGAACTCATGATCCTCCTGCCTCAGCCTCCTGAGTTGCTGGGAGTGCAGGTGTTGTGCACCAGTGCACCCAGCTTTCAGGTCTTTGTAATGTGCTCTTCTCGTTGAGAACCTCATACTAAATGGAGCTAGAGATGGTGCAGAAAGAACATTCTAGAACCAGGGCTGAGCAGAGAGACCAGAGATCTCTATCAGGTGAATCACTGCCTAAACTCATGATGGAGAGAAAGGCATTTCACCCTCTGGGACTCACTTTTATCTTTCAAACAAGGGGTTCAGGCCACATCAGTGTTTCTCTCACTGTGGTCCAGGACCACGTTGGATGTTTGTGAAAATGGAGATATCTGCGCTCCGATGAATATTGAACAAATTGGAATCTCTCGAAGTGGAGTCCAGAGATGTATATTTTAAAGATATATCCTAAGTTTTTGCTTACAATAAGTACAACAAACAATTAGAGATTATTTAAAGACATTACAAGTTTTTTATTTATTCTTTTTAGTTATACATGAACAGAGTCAATTCGGACATATTTATATAAACATGGAGTATATCTTATTTTAGTTAGGACCCCAGTCTTGCAGATGTTATTTTAGTTAGGATTCCAAAGTGGTTGCACCAATTTGCAGTCCCATCAGCAATATGTGAGAGTCAAGCTTTTCTTTTATACCTGTGACATGAACGTTATTATTATTGTATCCATTCGATCGGGGAAGAAACTGAGGCTCACAGTGTCTGCATGACTTTCTCAAGGTCTCGGGTATAACAAATACGGGGCAGTGTGTTTTCAACCTGAGCATCCTAGCTGCTGCACACTGGTCCTTAACCACAGGGCCCTTTGCGCTCCTTTCTAGTACTGATCTCAGATAATTTCTGTTTTCTGACACCTTGCAAGTTTTAAGACTAATTCAGTTTTCCCACCCTATTTGTCTCGACGTGTAAGCAGACAAATGTTTGTCTCGGCTTTGTAAAACAGCAGTTCTGGGTAGTGGGGCTTAGGAAGAGGTGCATTCAGTGAAATTGATATAAGAAGAACTGGACTTCTCGGGGTGGGTATCCTTTTCTATTGAGTATCTTTCTCCAGGCTATCACAGCTAATTCATTGCATTATTTCATTACAGAAACTAACTGAAAGGTTGTAAGTAAGTACTTTCAGTCAGAGGGTGCTGTGAATGTCAGTTTGGAGAATGATGAATGATAGTGATTTAATGCTGTTGGATTGAGAATCACATGGAGCCTGGATCCCGGCTCAATTCTCTGGATTCTCTGGTCTCCTAGGTTGGCTCTTTCCAGCAGCCACACCACAGAGCCCAGGAAAGGCATTTGTTTTGATTTTCCTCGTTAACGCTTTATCTGTTCAGGATAAATCACAGAGAATGCAATAACGGGCTGAACATTCCAAGGAGAACCCACAAAATAAAGTCGAATTTAGAAAATCACCGGGGTCCATCCATTCATCACGCCTACCATTACTGACAATGTTCAGACAACGTAATTCCCATTACACCTGCTTGCAGAAGAAGAAAAAAATCCAGTCAGTACCCTGAAATTAGATTAGCATTTTTAGTGTATATAATTTGTAGTTCAGAATGAGCTATAATTATCATTTAGGGGAAAACCATATGGAACGCATTACCAGCCTTCCCTGGGTCTCGGGTTTTAACAGGGAGCCCTGACTCCAAATGCTTCATCCAAACAGGTTGTAAATTCTGAGACCATGCAAGACGCCTTTCAGTCATTTTTATATTAATTGGGAATGAAGAATTCATTGTCTTTCTAAATTATAATAAATTGGAAAGCAATTTCCCACTAAACAAATCAAGGAAATTGAAAAATTACTTCTCTGGGAGTTGTTTTTCTGCATCCTATTTTAAAGATCCCCCCCTCCCCTCTGTCTCTATCCCCCCTCTCTCTTTCCCTCAAGACATGGTTTTAGGGTTTTCAGTGTGCATACTAATAACCATCTGTATTGCCTAAGCATTTTCTTCCTCATCTTTAGAGTGGAAGGCAAACTCTGATGATCGTTGACTGTTCAGTGTAATTCCATTGCGCAGGAAGTCTGGAGCCTGCGCTGAAAGCTCCCATTTAAGAATCCAATCAATATTTAGAACATGTGCTTCCAAAGCCCCTGACTTTCTCCAGGACGCAGTTCCTGGGGCACCACAGAATTCTGCGTCACGGTGAGGCTGAGGATTCGCCTAGGCAGTACCTTGGGGGTGCTCAAAGGTTCTCAAAATTCTTGGGATTTTAAAATTAATCTGAGAAAAAGCCTGCAGAATAGAGAAGGAAGGGTAATAATGCAAAACTCCACTGAAAACCCTTGAAAACCAAAAACCAAGAAAAGAAGCCCAATCCTGGATCGCAGCTTGGCTTTAGGAAACGTGTTTTAAAAATGATGTTGGCTTTGCTTCTTTTGAAATCTATTTCTCCTATCCTCTTTCCCCCCTCCTCATTTATGCAGAGAACATGGGATGTTCTTTGATGAAAAGAGAAAAAGGGTATATTCAGGTGCTGAAATTTCTTGAACGAATTCAGTGAGCACTTCAATTCACTCTAAAAGTTGACTTGCTCTCTGGCTTTGTCTATCTGGGGACCTAAGGCTCTCTGTGCAAGGCCTATGTTAGGGCTATAGACCACATGGACATTTCTGATTTCATGTCACAAGGCCAGGTTTTAAAATTGAGTAAGGAAGCTGGGTCCAGTGGCACACGCTTGTTATCCCAATGGCTTGGGAGGCTGTGGCAAGAGGATTGCAAGTTTGAGGCCAGCTTCAGCAACTTAGTGAGGCCCTAAGCAACTTAGCAAGATCCTGTCTTAATTTTTTTTATATAGGACTGGGGATGTGGCTGAGGAATTGAGTGCCCCTGGGTTCAATCTCTGGTAAAAAAAAAAAAAAAAAAAAAAAAAAAGGAGTTAGGCGCTTACCTCCTACAGGTCGAAACTTCCAGAGTGGGTGCTAAGACCAAAGCGATTTCAGTTAAAAGGCTTTGCAGCAGCTGCTATGGTATTTCTCTGAAGAGCACCCTATTGGCAGGAATTGGGCTTGACTTGGCCTCTGCACATTGGGATATTTTAACTTCATGGTCCCCAAGCTGGGACAAATCAATTGGCAGAGGTACGACAGCAAGCTACCGGGGGTGGCTTCTTTTCCCAGACTTGTCCTCTTTCTGTAGCATGAAGGCTGTCTTACTTCACTTCATTTTTGTACTTTAAAGTTGGATTAAGAGGAGAGAAAGCCAGGAAGAGTGGTTTCTATAAGGGACCCGAGTAATTGTCACCACGTGAAAATGGTTCCTCATCGTTCCACCATTACAATCTTCTGATTTACGTCAGTGCAAACACAAATGGTGTTCTTAAATTGAATTGTGAAAGTCCTCTGTGTGCCAAGGACAGCCAGTTCCAAAACCAAGTCACAGATTGTCATGGAGATTGTGTAGAATCACCCTGAATCCAGAGCTGTGTCCCACCTGGACACCAAGGACAGCTTAGCCAGGCCCAGCTGTGTGGCTGGGCAGTAGCAGACCTTCCCAGAGGGATGCCAGGGATTTCAGACAAAGATCAAGAGAAAGTCACCACAGAGCTGCACCAAAGGTGAACAAAAGGACTTTTTTCTTTTCCTTTCTCCCTGACTTTCTGGGTGGTTATAAATAAATTACAATATATGAAGTACTTATGATTAATTATATAAATAAATTATATTATTAATATATAATTTATTTATATAAATTTATATTTATATATATAAATTATAATCCCAAATGCCTCTGGAGGCTGAGGCAGGAGGATCGCAAGTTCAAGGCCAGCCTCGAAACTTAGCAAGGCCCTAAGCAACTCAGTAAGACTCTGTCTCCAAATAAAATATATAAAGGGCTGAGAATGTAGATCAGTGGTATAGCACCCTGGTTTCAACCCCTAGTACCCATAAATAGATAGATAGATAGATAGATAGATAGATAAGACCATTCTCATAAAATTTATACATGTGGGAATAACTCTAAGGTTAGGCCAGAAATAAACACTTTTCTTTTCCTATCACCCGATGTCTTCTTAAAAAATAATTCATCTTCCATCTTCTAAACATGGTCCAGACATAATAAAAATTTTAAATGATTGGAAAATTGTTTAATTTTTTTTTATTTAAAAAATGTTTTCAGAAGTGCATTATAGGTATATATAATAGTGGGATTCATTTTAACATCATCATACATGTATAATATTTTGGTGATTCTCAGAGTAGTAACTCATAGGGTTGTAAAAATAAAAGGTCTAGAGATGCCATCTAATTTCTTCTATATCCAGATATAAAGTGCTTAGATCAAGTCTGTTATGTAGTGAGCATTAAAATATTTTTATTAAGGGCTGGGGATGTGGCTCAAGAGGTGATGCACTCACCTGCCATGCACGGGGCGCTGGGTTCAATCCTCAGCACCACATAAAAATAAACTAAAGATGTTGTGTCCACCAAAAACTGAAAAATAAATATTAAAAAATTCTCTCTCTCTTTTCTCTCTCTCTCTTTAAAAATATATTTTTATTAATATACTTATTGTGAGAAATAAATGAAATGATATTTGTTAATCTTTCTGCAGAATACCTGCCATATAATGCATGCTGAATAAATAGTACTGGATATAGACAGAGATTATTAGGTTTAATAATAAAATATATAATGTCATCATTATTTATCTTTGCTTGGCAAACTCCTATTCATCCCCTAAAACCCCAACTTGAGTTCACCTTTAAAAAAGTAGCTTTTCCTGACACTTCAAAGAGAATTTTTCTATCTTCTGAAGCATTTTGGTTCCTGCATATGAAATGTACTTATTTCGTTGTTAATTATAAGGAGTGTCCACTGTTCTGTCCCCTTGGACAGGCCTCAGGCTTCTGGAAGGGAAGGATTATTCTCTATTCTGATCAGTCTCCCTGCAACCTATAGTGCAGTCTGACATGTGGTGGGCGCTCTGCAGATGTTGGTTAAATTGAACAAAAACACTGGGCTTAGAGACAAAGAGAATGCTCCCATTTTTATGCCCAAATGAAGATGGGAATGTAGAGAATGTTTTTCTTTGAAAGAAGAAATCTCAGGGGCTTACTTGAAAATAGGCTGAGGGCTTAGAGAAATGAGTGCCAAGAGCAATGTAGGAGCAAATCAGGCCTGGTGCATCTGGGTGTTGGGAATGCACCGCCTCCTTTGGCTCAGCAGCTGCAAAACAGATGGGAACAAGTGTGGCTCTGTCACACTGCCACTGCACTGGGAGAGGGGGCCAGGCTCGGAAGGGGAGGACACGTTTTTCTCCCACATGCTCATAGGAAAACCCAAAGATTCCTTAAAGCTCATCGCCACTGGCCCAAGGTAGCTTGGCGTGAGTTTGGGTGCTTGCAGGTGGAGAGAAGGCTTTGCAGTGGTTCACATGTCACCCTCAGGACCGTGTGAAGCTGAGATGGAAACCATCTTGTCTAAAGATGTCCTTTCATCTTCCCCAGGGTCCTGCGTTTTCTTCAACCCACAGGGTGACGTGTTCGGGAGAAATGCATTCGGAGTGGCGGGAAAGATCTGAACAGAGAAATTTGGTCCAGAAAAATATCCGTTTATGGGGCTGAGTCTGCAAAATGTGCAATTGTTTGGCCCAGCGCCACTGCCACACAAGCAAAATTCCAAGCAGCTGCGTGTGCCCCCCCCCCCCCCCCCCAGCAGAGAGAATGGTCTCCATCTCTGCTTCCTGGATTGCAGGAACATTCTCCAAGTTCTCTGGCTGCTCACACCACTTCATCACAGGCTTTGTCTCCAGGGGACAATGCAAACGGCAGTTGGTCCTTCTTTCTGATTCAGGATCTAATTGATACAACCATTCAACACCAACCAGGGTGCATGCTGGGCATGAAGTGACACAGGAAGTTGCAGAAGGGCCGGTCCTCAAGGAACTCCCAGTCTTGCTGGTGACAGGAACTGTAAACATGCATTCCTACACAGTTGTGATAAATCCCCAGAGAAACATATTTTTCAAATAATTATTGACAGGGGCAGAAGGAGGGTAATTATGTTTAACTTTCCTGGTAGCTCAGTAGGATGAGAGGGTCTCTTGCCCACTGGGAGACCATGGAGGAGACTGGTTCCAAGGATAGATTCTAGAAAAGGCAGGACTGTCAGACCAGGAGGCAGGATGGAGCTCGGAGCAACAGCTTTGTCTGCGTGGAACATTCCCTTATGAAAGGGAGAAGGCGGTTTTGCAGGATTTTAATGGTATTAGCGTAGTCATAACTGTCTCCAGGTACAAAATCCTTGCACATGTGGTTCGAATAATCCAGAACTTTTTTTTTTTTTCTGGATGATAATCATGCACTGGTGTCTTCCACTTAGTGCGTAGCTCAGCAGAAAGCATACCTAAGCGCAATATTACATTTCCTTGATTCTGGACAGCCATTTGTTCTAATTCTGTGAGGGCTAATTCTGTGAGCTAGTGGGTAGGGCAGAGGAAATTCAAGACAGCCAATAGGAAGAATGGTTGTTTTGACCTCCTAACCCAAACCTGCTAGTACCCCTTGAGAAAGAGAGGCATTGAGAATGGTCCCTGGGTAGAAGAATTGGGGAACCTTATTTAACCTCTAGGGCTGTCTCAGATTTAATGAATTTTTGAAGATTTCAGATTTTGTGCCCACCCGACATTCCAACTCCGCATGCTTCTGTATCTTTCCAACTCTTTAGATTGAAGTATCATCCAAGACAAATACAGACTGTTGCTGACTTACAATGATTCCAATTGCAATTTTTTTTTTTTTTTGATACTAGAGATGGAACTCAGGGGCCCTCTACCACTGACTACATATGTGGTCTTTTAATTTTGTGTATTTTTTTTTCATTTTGAGTCAGGGTCTTACTAAGTTGTTGAGGCTGGCTTTGAACCCGCCATCCTCCTGCCTCAACCTCCCAAGCCTCTGGGATTATAGGCATATGCCACCTCACCCAATTATGATTTTTTTTTTTTATTTTACAGTGGTGCAGAAGTGATAAGCGTTCAGTAGAAACCATACTTCAGGTTTGAATTTTGATCTTTTCAATAAATTACATGAGGTATTCAATATTTTGTTATTAAATAGGATTTATCTGAGGTGATTTTGTCCAGCAATAGGCAAATGTGAATATTCTGAGCACCTTCAGAGCAGGTAAACTGAGTTGTGATGCTTGATAAATTAGGTGTATTAAATATATTTTCTACTTGTGGTATTTTCAATTTGTGGTGGGTTTATTAGGAATGTAACCCCACTGTAAGTCAAGGAGCATGTGTATCATGGCCAATAAGAATCCTCTTCTATAGAAATGTGCTGATGTATTATGAAGTTACCTGTTTTATTTTGTTTGTTTTTCCTATTCTATCAAAAAATCCTTTCTTGCCAGATATAGTGTCACATGCCTGTAATCCCTGCAACTTAGTCGACTGAGGCAGGAGGATCACAAATTCAAAGCCAGTCCCAACAACTTAGTGAGATTCTGTCTCTAAATAAAATAAGGCTGGGGATGTGGCTCAGTGGTTAAGCACCCTTGGGTTCAATCCCCAGTACCAAAATTAAAAAAAAAAAAAAAGCACATAGTACATATTTTTTTATTTTTTTGTTGCAACATTCTGTCACGTGAACTCACCTGTGACATGAAACCTGAAAAGTAGCCACAGACAATACAGAAATGGATGTGGCTGGATTTGGTCTCTGGCCATAATTTACACACCCACACAAGATTAAATGAGCTGGTCTAGCACATCTTGGGATCCAGAGGAAGAAGGTATCTTGGAACATGACCATCATAGACTAGCTTTGAAATTTCTTTACACTTAATTTTTAAAAATTTTTAGTGGATTATAGTTATGCATAATAGTGGGGTTCATTTTGTCACATAACTGTACTTAACAGTTTTCTCCATTTTGTTTCTCATTTGTGCTAAGTCAGGAAATTTCATCTTTTCTCTTTGAAATGGAAACTCTGAGACTTAATTCCCCCCCCCCCCCGCCAACTTCTCACTAATTCTGTAAATTTGGATCTCCTTTATCTCTAAGAAAGGTAAGCAACTTTAAGTTTTAAGAGAATAAAAGATGGGTGTGTTTTGTGGCTTCTCTTGGAAGCCCAGAGCTGGGGCATGGTAGTTCTGTTATAGTCCTTTTCCAGAAACACAGCTAAAAACCTAAGGGAAACTGGATAAAATGGGCCCAGGGGATTGGAAGTCTAATTTCTGATCCTGCAAAGCTTTTCATTAAACCATAAAAAACCTTTAACTTGGCCAGGCGTGGTGGCGCATGCCTGTAATCCTAGTGGCTCAGGAGGCTGAGGCAGGAGGATTGCGAGTTCAAAGCCAGCTTTAGCAAAAGTGAGGCCCAAAGCAACTCAGTGAGACCCTGTCTCTAAATAAAATACAAAAAATAGGGCTGGGGATGGCGCTCAGTGGTTGAGTGCCCCTGAGTTCAATCCTTAGTACCTCCCCTGGAAAAAAAAGAAACCTTGAATTTGGAAGGACATTTGGTTTATACATTTGTGTCTGCACACAAGCTTATATTCTGTAGAATCCTAGGTCAGCCATTGAGATTGTCAAATAGATAAAATTAAGGATGAGAAAAGTGAGAGAATTTTCTTTGGGGAATTCCAGAAACTCTTCAAGCACCTGTCTCTGGTCTTTGTCTTTCCCTTAGCGGAGATCTAAGAGCATGCTGACTTAGCTGTTAGATAGGTAAAAGTAAAATCACCATGTCATAAAGATAATTCCTGAACTGCAAAACATGTTCCCCAGCTCCAGCCATTGGTCTGTTTATTTTAAACGATATTAGATAAAACAAAATTCCTGCACATAATAGGATCCCAAAAAGGTCCTCAAAGATGATTTCAGTTGAATTTTTGGGGCCCTGACAAGGTCAAAGGGTCTCAATGCATCTAGTGAGACATTTCAAAGGATTTTTATTTTCGACCACAGCAGTGACTCACCGTGAGAACAGGGAGAACAATACCAGCCCCCGAGCCTGACAGTTACCATAGCAAGGAAGGGATATTTGACAAACAGAACGTTTCAAGATAATCGCAACAATGTAATCTATAAATGTGTGTGAAACCCCACCTTAGAGGTCATGTGCCAAGTTCAGGGTGGCCAGAGAACGGGGCTGACCCAGAACTCTGTAAGTCACACTTAAATTTTTCCATGAGTTTCCTGCCTCGATAGATGATCTGGGAAAGTTCTTATCCAAGCTAATTTTTGTAAAAATCTTACCTAATTTCCAAAAATAGCAACAGATGTTGAGAAATAAATATGTATTGTTGGAAAATGTTGGAATATTATATGGATTCTTCTGTTAGCCCAAACTCCTCACCCCATTAACTGTTGAGATATCTTTTCTCTATAAAATTTTTTCTTAAGCTGGGCGTGGTGGCACATGCCTATAATCCCAGCAGCTTGGGAGGCTGAGGCAGGAGGATTGTGAGTTCAAAGCCAGCCTCAGCAAAAGTGAAGCCCTAAGCAACTCAGTGAGACCCTGTCTCTAAATAAAATACAAAATAGGGCTGCGATGTGGCTCAGAGGTCGAGTGCCTCTCAGTTTCAATCCCTGGTACCAAAAAATTTTTTTTCTTATTTTTAGTGCACTATAGTTACACATAATAGCAGGGTTCATTTTGACATATTCATAATTGCATATAGCATAGTTTTCTTCACTTCGATTCCCAGTACTCTCCCCTTCTCCTTTCCCCTGACTCCCTCCCTGTACTAATAGGTCTCCCTTCTATTTATTTAGTTTTTAGTTGGTGCCCTATAGTTGGCTGTGTATAAAATCAGAATGCACTGTGATATATCCATGTATGCACAAGGCATCGTTTGGTCTATTTTATTCCCTACCTCTTCTCCTCCTCCCTCACCTGTGGTCCCCTGTTTCTATTCTACTATTTTCCCTTCTATTTTCATAAGACCCCTCTTTTATTATTCCTCTTTACTCTTATAACTCTGTTCTTTTTCCCCCCCAACCAAATTTTCTGGGGAAATGCACAAAACTTAAGTATTCAACTTGGTGAGCTTTTAACAATGGGAAAACACTATGCTAGCTAGCATTAAGATTAAAGTAAAAGTATTACTAGCATTTCAAAAATTCTACTTGGGACCCTCCCCAGTACCATTCACTCTTATAAAGCCAAAAAGACACTAGAGTGCATTTTGACACA